>NC_091689.1:26184545-26828863 GCF_041296265.1 Equus caballus | reverse complement strand
GAACCAGCACCTTGCTCCCTCCAGGTCTCCTTTCATCTGTCACTTTCTGGGGACCAATTCCCCAATGTCAGCAGAAATGCTGGAAAAAAGCAAGCTCTGGAGCATCAGTGCCCCTTGGAGTGCAAGACATGGAGACACACGAGGAAAGGGAAGGGCGAGGGCAGAGAGCACAGAAAACAGACCAGGTGCGGCTTCCACTGGTGGCACCTGTCAACCAGCCCACGGTGCAGATTTGAAATGCCTTTCATGCTTACACGATACATGGAGAAACTTGTATTACACATAATAAAGGAAATGACAGTGGCTGAAAATATACGAGACAGTCTGCACATAAAAAAAAGAATCGCAGCTATCTGCCTCCCTTCAGAAAACCATTCAAAAAAGAAACAGTTGAAGGAAAGCCAAACTGGGGAAACCGGTCGGCATTTCGGGCTGCAGGACTGAGGCCTCAAGGCCTATCACAGGTCTCGGTTCAGAGGCCCGCCCACCAAGCCCGATTCCCACTGCTGAAGCAGATCTTCTACACCTGCAGTAAAGAAAATACGTCAAAGTGCAGTAGAAAATACAAAAAGGTTGGTTTCTGAATAGATTGTTAATTTTCCTTAAAAAGTTACTTTTTAATTTAGTTGAGTAAAAACAGTTTATTGAGTAGGTAAGAACCTCAGCTGCAATATGAAAACTGGAGCTCGCGGATGCGCTGATCTCCCAAGCAGAGGCGGGCTGGGATCCGTGGAGGGCGCTACAAAGAGCAGCTTGTGGCCATCTCTCTGCACGGTGGTTAAAAAGTGACCTAGCTGCAGAATCCAGGGACTTCTTAAAACTCACTCCCCCAAAGGCCTGTTTTTCAAAAAGCTATTTAAGTATAAACATGTATCTCATTAGATAATCCTATTCTATTTCATTTGGTAAACAGATAAATGTGCAGATGAATTAACAATATTGAATTATAGCAGCAAAACTGGTTTTAGGTGTTGAGCTCAAACAGAAGCGAGGAAGTGAAGAATCTGCACCCGGTGCCGCTTGGTAAGCAAACGGCCCGGCACCAGGTCTGCGCCACGAGGCCCCTGTCTCCACCACTCGGGAACATTCTGGGTAAATCTGAATGTTCTAAAAATCAGTCAAGAGTGCTCCTCAAGGATTGTTCAGGCCAGCCAAATAAAAAACCCTGCAGTATTAACTATACATGCTGACTGATCCCTGGAAATCAATTCTAACATTAGTGGTTAGTAAAGGTGGAAGAAAAATGAAAATGCAAAGTTCACCTCACAAAATATAAAGTCTAACATAGCAATGAAATACAAATGTTAAAAGTACTTCATACAAATAACACATCAAAAGTTAAAAAAAAATTAAATTCTTAGGCACAGGTACTGTAAGACGTGGACAGGCCCCCCTTCAACAATCTGAAAACGCAGCTCTGTTGCTCATCTGAATGTTTTATCTCGCCAAGTATTTCCTGGAAAAACAAAACGACACATTTAAATGGGAGTAATGCAGTGCTTGCTGCTTTAACCATTAATAGCATTATTTTTCTGTGTAACAAAGGACACAAATTGAGCAGAAGGTATCGCTAATGTGACCAGAGAGTTAACTAATGAAAACGTCATTTATGAGGTGCTTGGAAATCGGGAGTACTGCAAAACTGAAAAGTATACAGAACTATAAATTAACTTTATGTACCCAGAGAATTTTCATACTTCCGTAACCAAAGCTTTAAAAAGAGCAGCAGCAAGAGCAGAGAAAAGGAGCAAACACCCGTCAGTCCCTCCTGCCTCAAATGAGCCCCAGCCCTCAGGAGCCCCCGTTTCTCTGCATTGTGCCACCAGTTCCCGGCCAGCTGTGAAAGCTGCCTATGCACCATCGAGCCCTGGAGTCAGGAGGGCCTGTCATTCAACCAGTTATATGACCACAGGCACAGTATCGCACAGCATCGATGTCCTCACTGGTGAAGTATGAACTCAGCACATGCTCTTGGGACTCTTCCGAGGTTTCAACATGACGATGAAAGTGAAGCAACCACCTTCCCTAGTAACTGGTCACACTGTACATACATATCTGTGTCTTTTTGTGCGTATGTTTCACAACTAAAACCTTTCCCAGTAAAGCACACAAGGGCAGGGGCTTTGTTCTGCTGACCAGTGCCTCTCCAGGTCCTTCCTTCATGACCTGTCCATCTGAGGTGGAGGACTTGTGACAGGTGTCTGAACCTCCCAGCTCCTTGCCTTCTGTCTCCTCAATCCTGCATGTGTCAACTAAGACTCAAGTCACTCATGTCATCACATCACTCCCCTGTTTTCATCAACACTCCGGTGCCTCTACAATAAGGTCCCCAACTTGCAGAGGAGACTCTCCTCCTACACCCCCAGCTTCTGCTCTCCAGATCTGTGCCAGCTCAAACTCTCTCTGTCCAGCCCCAAACATCTCTCTTCATAGAGCTGGTTTGTCTCCACCCTAACCCCATGCAAGTGGTCTTTATTGACTTTACCTCTCCTTCCTTTCTCTGGGAGGTGATGACAGGAGCCACCTGGACAGCTCTGAATGCCCACCTGTCCACAGGATGTAGGGGAGGGAACATTCGCCTTTTCCTAGTCCTAGCTCCCCGGTGTCTACAGATTCTGTTCAAGCAGGGAGGCCAGACATCTGTGTGATTCACTGACTACTATCGGGCGAGCAGAGCTGTGGTGAGGAGTGGGAGGCCAGCAGTCTCCATCCAGGTAATGCTGACCTACCTGGCATAATTCACCCCTTCAAGCCATCTTTATCTTTGGTCTGTATAAGCTCTTTTAGTAACACTTTAAAAATTCTCTTTGAAGAAATGTTTTCAGCTCTAATAAATTTCTAATTATAGGACTAATAAAAGTTATTTTAATATATAATTTTTCTTCTATTGTTAATCCTATTTGCAAGCTTAGAAAATATGAAAAATCTTTACTAGACAAGAGAAGTGGAGGAGAAGCTTCTGTTTTTTAGGAGCAACCGTTTCTCCTCCCATC
The DNA here is from genome assembly GCF_041296265.1 of Equus caballus. Classification (NCBI taxonomy): domain Eukaryota; kingdom Metazoa; phylum Chordata; class Mammalia; order Perissodactyla; family Equidae; genus Equus; species Equus caballus. Next base: position 26,825,870 of record NC_091689.1, on the reverse strand, counting down.
CTCTCAGGCCAGCGATGCAGTTAAAGATAGAGTTTCAAACTGCAAAACATGAATCATACTTAAGGAGGAGGTGTCTGCCATTATATTCAGGTTGAGACATAGTAACAACTGCCTGTTTTCCAGGCTTTATTATTACCTTACACGTGGTGCCCGTGAACACCACTGTCGCCGTCCCCACCCTGCATCTGCATCTGCATCTGTGCCTGCATCCTTGCGATCATCTCCTGCATGCGGCGAAGCTGTGAACACACGACGTGTGGACATGTTACTGGTTTCTCAGGGTCTGTTGTCCCTGAATATTCTTTATGGATGTTCTGTGATCCCTAACATTTCAACTTATATGCTTTCCCAAAACATGACAGTTAATATTCAAAGAACTCTCACAAATCAGTGAAAGGACCAACAACTCAATAGCAAACCAAGCAAATGACAAGAATGTGCAATTCAAGTACGAAACAAATTATTCATAAATAGAAGAAATAGGTAAAGAAAGACAATACAAGAGATATTTTTTAACCTAAAAGGTGGGGACGAGACTTGGGCTACCCAGTAGGGCATGTGCAGTAAGGAGCAGTGGGACTGGTCCAATTTTTCTGGAAGGCAACGAGGCCCTAGCTTTCAAATGGTCAATGCTCATCCTCCTTTATCCTTATCAAATTTTGTCATTATGGTTTCTGTGTGTTTAGAAAGGCCTCCAGGCAAGTATTATAAAACATTTACCTAAATTTTCTCCAAGTAACTTTGTAGCTATGTTTTTAACATTTAAATATGTGATCTGAATTGAATTAATTTGGCCAAAGATGTGAGTTTTGTTTCCAAAAGGCTGGCCTGTTCTGCTACTACTTATGCAGTATGTTTGGATTCCACAACTCTAACAGATCTCAATGCCACCTTTACCACAGAGCACATTTCTATACTTATGACCTATTTCCAGATGAAAATCAGCCTCTTGTGCCTGTACCCAACACTCAGGATGACCACTGTCCTCTGACATTTTCATAACCAGTAAAGCAAGCCTCTTCTCCTCAGTACATTTTTACAGAGCTTCCTGTTTCCCATGCTTAGTCTTTAAAACAAACGTTAGAATTATTTTATCAAACTCTCCTCTAAAAGAGAGAACTCAGCAGACACAACTCTGCTGGAATTGCATTAAATTTAGAGATTAATTTCTAGACAACTGTGATCTCTGCATTGAGCATCCCACCTAAAAAGTTACATATCTATTAAATTTTTGAAAATTGTTTTCAGTAGTTTTCTAGTTTCTCCCCCTGTATAAGTTCTACACAAGGTTTCTTCTTAAATTTTTGTTAACGGTTGTGAATGGCAGTTTCTTTCATTATATCTTTCAATTGGTTGTTATCTATGTATAGGAAAACTATTGATTTTTGAACATTTTAGAAAAATCAGTCATGTTACTAAACTCTTACTATTGTCAAGTTTTTTGGACTCAATGGCTATTGGAGATGAAATGGGATAATATATGTAAAGCAAATGCATATTATGTATATAAATATGTATATATAATAAAATAGTTACAGGTAATATATTCCTTCTCAAAAAAATAAGGAAACAAAAGTATAACAAGCTAGCCACAAATAACATTTTTGAATGTAAACTAAACGGCTTTAGACTTAAAAATAGTACTTTTTTACTTACCTCAGCTTCCTTTTCCAGCAAGATCTGGTCTTTGTTCATGTCCTCATTTTCCACTTTTCTAACAGTTAAAAGAAGTTAAAATTACAATATTGTGGCAAATATGGTTGGTTATTTCTGATGACAGATATCCAAAGTATAATTTCATTTTACACTTGTGAGAAATATATTGGTTTCAAATTACACATATATGTAATTTTCTGATTAACGACATGAATAAGAAAAGAACGATGAAAAAGGAACAGCATGAAATGGAAAATTCAAGAGATTTTTCTTACTCTAAACTAGGGGGATGACACTTTCATCTTTACCTACTCAAAAACCAGTAGATGACATCTACTAAGAGAAGAATATTCTTTTTTAAGCTAAGTTATTCTTTATGAACAGACTATAGCCATGAAACTTAAAAAAGGAACAGGATCTGAGTATCCAAGCGGAGGAGGGTGGGCGGAAGGCGGTCTGAGCACACGGGGACACAGCTCCTCACATAATGACACGTCTCGGGGAGACAGCCTGGTTGGCTTCCTCAGAACGGGATTTTCTTCCTGCCTCTAAAACTTTTCTTAATGTCTGGTCCCCAAGTTAATAACACAATAAAGTAGACTTTAATGTGTACCTTGTATGTATGTACAAATTCATCAGTTAAAAAAAAGTGAATATTTTAATGAACTACAATACAGAAAATTCTTTTTATAAATGATGTATATCACTTATTTGTTAATTAAACTCCAAGCAGAGACGTGGCTTTATTAGATACAAATCAGGTCACAAAATACAGATCTCAAATAAAAACCTATTAGGAGGTAAAAAAGAAAAGGTGGGGGTGGCCGCATGCGTGGCTGAGCAGCGGAGCTGCTGCTCACCCGACAGGGCGCTGCAGTTTCTTCTGGCGGGTGAGTCTGTCCCCACTTACAGTGATGCTTTTGAGAAAGTACCCAATACAAGCCTCAGGCCTCTCCATCTAAAGCTGTTCTTTATGTGCACAAGATTACAGCTACCTTCAGCAGGTTAAAAAAAAAAGCACCATTAGATTAAATTAGCAACAAGTATCCCATTATAGCTTCTGAGTAGGAAACCACCTCGTCTTGCTCAGAAGTTGAGAAGGCTGAGCTGGACACACAGAGGAAGGGGGACAGTGTGACTCAGGGTGACACAGTATGGACAGAGAGAGGGACAGCATGACTTGGGGCAACAACCTGCCGCCTCTTTTGAGCCTCTCGGAGCGGAAGTTTTCATAGTGTAGGTCCTGGGTCACCTCCTGGAGATCCTGCATGTGAGTGCTGAAAGAGAAAAGAATGCACCAAAGCTGGGCAACACGCAAGTGCTGTCTGCATGAGGAAACACCACCAATCAAGGACAGGGAAGGAACATCAGTAACATTGTTACCCCTCTTATTACTTGATCAATTGTACACAAAGTTACTGGAATTTCAGGGTAAGGCACTGAGGCTGGGGAAACATCTATAGAGGTCTCTCTCTCTCCTTGCTGCCACAATAAACAACCCACACACACCCCCAAATGGCCAGGTTAAGAGTCCCTTCCACTTGGGCCTCTGCCACGGCCACGGCCAAGCTCTGCAGGAGACCATCACCACAGGAAAGAGGCAGATGCAAAAAGAGACTTCAGAGTTTTTCGGTAGACAAAGTCTGAAACAGAGCATGTTTTTCTAAAAGAACATATAGAAAACATGCAATTCAAATATTCATGACTTGTTAAGTTTAAAATTTACAGAAGAGTTAACTAGCCTCAACTATGGAGAAGACCATAAAACGAAGTTTGTTTTTATTTTTTTTTTTAACGATTGGCACTTGAGCTAACACCTATTGCCAATCTTTTTCTTCTTTTTTTCTTCTTCTCCTCAAAGTTCCCCAGTACATAGTTGTATATTCTAGCTGTAGGTCCTTCTAGTTGTAGGTTGTGCTATGTGGGACGCTGCCTCAGCATGGCTTGATGAGTGGTGCCATTTCTGTGCCCAGGATCCGAACCAGAGAAATCCTGGGCCGCCGAAGCAGGACGCACGAACTTAACCACTTGGCCACAGGGCCAGCACCAAATGAAGTATTAATATTCTGGATAAAACAGAAACAGCACTTTGAATTTTCTAATCATCTTATGAAATATCTATGGTTTTTTGGCTCAGCTTTTTCAAATATTTAAGCACTCAAGAGTGAGTTTACGCAGGATCAGGGAAACGGACTTAGTGATGGCAAAGGGGTGGCTGTTCTCCTTTACTCTGAGAAACACACACTGACACTAAAGCTCCCTGTCTTCAGCCTCCACATTCCCCGGGTCTGTGATAGGATCATCCCTGGATGGGCGGGGCTGCACTTTAATACCTTACATGGTGAGTGAATTATATCTGATATAGCTCGAATGGTAATTTTAATGCTACTTTTATTGATTTTAAGTCACTAAAAATTGCTAAACCAAGTGAGACATATGTGGCATACAGAGCAATTTTCAGTTATTCCAAATTTATCTAGATCAGCCACTCTTTGAACTCTTCTGATTAAAGAACTAGCGGATTTTAGCAACAGTCTTTCTTTCAGCCTCTATTCAACAGCAACAACAACGCATGTGTTACTAAAAGTGAAATGTATTTTTAGAGGAAAAAAGTCTGTTTTTGTAGTAAGGTCTGTTCTGGATGCTCGGACTCCAGTAAAGAATCTCAAGGCTAACTGGGGCCATCCCGCGTGAGAGGCTGAGGCTGATGGGCAGTGGGAACGCACTCCAGCTGGGACTGGAAAAGGCGCTCAGTGCTGCTGCAGTGAATCTGACCATCTCCTCATCAGAGGAGGAGCCGTCACACGCTTGCTGGGACCATACCACAGCGCAGGGCTAGTCTACTTTTAAATCAAAAGAGATCTTAAGGGGGCTGGCCCAGTGGCATAGTGGTTAAGTTCGTGCGCTCCACTTTCATGGCCCGGGTTTGCAGGTTTGGATCCCAGGTGCAGACCTATGCATCGTTTATCAAGCCACGCTGTGGCAGGGGTCCCACATATAAAATAGAGGAAGATGGGCACAGATGTTAGCTCAGGGCCAGTCTTCCTCAAAAAAAAAAAAAAAAAGAAAGAAAAAGAAAGAAAAGAAAAAGAAAAAAGAGATCTTAAGCAGGAGAGTGTATTAAGCTTTGGGCCACAGGTGGAAGAGCCATTTCGGTACAGATAGCTGCCAGGTGGGGGCTTCTGCACTAAGCCGTGGCAGACCCAATGCAGAAACACAACAGAGCTGGCAGCTGTCTTGGAGGCCACATCTACACCTCCAAAATCCAAAGTGCTGCTTTCCACGGTAGGCACTGCCAAAGGGAACGCAAGAGCGTCTTACATGAGCATTGTCCTCAGCTTCAGAAAGTCATTGTGCTCTGGGTTCTCCACCTCCACGACGCCCCATGGATAGAGGCGGCCTCTGACCTTCTTGCCTTTGGCTTCAATCAACTGATTGGATCCAACCACAGAGAACGGGATACTGGCCTAGAAAGAGATAAGAGGGTACACAGGCTCCACAGAGGGAACCCCAACTTTCCCTCTGAACACGAGAACATCAGCACGGAGTGAGCACATCACTGCTTACTGCAAGGTTACTTGGAAAGCTAGCAGTACACAACATTTTACTTGTGTTGACCTAAACAAACAAAACAACCAGTTATTTCACCAGCAAAATGATTTACTCAGGAAGAGCAATCTGGGAGAAGGATGCTATAGCAAAAGCCATAGGTAAGCCCAGCAAGCAAAGAGGAGCGTTACTTTACAGGGAAAGAGGAGGAAGTTGGAAAAGGTTGTTTTGAATGAAAATCCCTTGGTGGAAGGAGAGAGTTCAGGGTGGTGATGGTTTCTCATTGGGTGAGTTGCTGGGCAAGGAGGAAATCTTCCTTGCTTCTGCTGGGGTGGTGACTGAGGATCCTTGCGTGGGGGCTGCAACAAGGTGGAGCAGTAGTGTGTAAGGGCTCCCCCTGCTGGCCTCCCGACTGCACTTTAAGTGAGGTTTCCTTTACTCTGTTTTACACTTGGAAGTGGCAGACACTTTGCACGTGGGACAAATTGGACAAAAACAAATTAAACCTGCAATTAGATTTCTAAGCCTTAGGTAACAGCTATGCCGAAATATGTTTAAAGCAAAAATACTGCTGTAACTGAATCTACCCAATCTCTTGGAGATTAAGCCTTCCAATATTTGGCCCTTTGCCAACACTTTCTCTTTCAAATGCACTGATGACAGGAAACAGGAGTTAACTTATGTTATGCACCTGGAGAAAGACTTACCTTGAGAAGTCTAGTCTGCTCTTTAAAATCTTCATCTTCATCTGATTCTGCATCAGGTAAGTGATAGATTTTGATGTTATGTTCTTCGATTTCATCCAGAATCTGAAAGAATGACAAAACCAGGAGTAATTTTAGCAAACTGAATATTTTAGTCAAGTCTAACTCCTCATGTTAGAAATATATCAGAATTATCCAAATGCCAATAAAGAATCAAGCCAATTACTACAATTGTTTTCCAATGATTCTGTAAATCGCTGAAAAGGTATTTATGCTCGTGTTTTGAGGGATCCTCTGTCTGGAGTAATAACAATAATGCCCCACTACCTTCAATGTACAAAACAACAGACTAACGACAAGCGCAGCATAGCAACTAAAAGGAAATCACCCACAACCAGCCTCAAGAAGGACAAGCGCCACGGGAAAGGCACGGCCAGATGCTGCAGGCACAAGAAGAGCCACGAGTGTCACCCGAGGAGCCTTGGAGAACAGGGAGAGGCTCACAAGTAGAGAAGGAAGAGGCACGGGGGAGGGGGAGAATCTTGTTCAAGGTGTGGAGGGGAGGACACAGGGGGTGTGTTTGGGGGATAACAAGAAATCCAGGATGGCTGGAATAGGACATCTAGTAGGACAAGACAGAAGAACAGAGGTTACTAAGTGAAGAGTTCCCTGACGCCAGGCTGGGGATCGGCATTTTATTCACTAGGCAACAAGCGGCCAGCAGTGTGCTGACCCCATCTCTTCTCCTACGCTGGCCTCACAAAGACAGGGCTTACACTGGGGACAAGAATAGATTTGAGAAATATTTCATAAGTAGGTTATTAAGAATTAGAAGAGGGAGTGAGAAAGTGATGTATCAAAAATAAATAGAGATTTCTCAATCTGGGTAACTGCAATCAGAGACAGGGAAGTTGGGAGAAGAGCTCATTAGTAGGAAAAAGACGACTCCTGTTTACACATGTAGTTCACATGAAAAAGAAGTAAGATTCTTAGAAGAGAAAAGCAGAAGCCGCAGCAGACAACACGATCAAAATAATATTAAGCAATGCTGGCTCAGGGATCAGGAAGACAGGAAGGTCATAAAACAGGCAGAAAGACAAGTCTTAGGAGAGCAGAGCAAAACCTGCTGGTGAGGCCCAGGACTGATGACTGAAACGCTGGCCGAGCCCAAGACAAGAGAGTTGCAGCTGGACAACGTGAAACGTGAGAGAGACGGAGGAGAGGGCAGATCACACCACTGGGGAGAGTAAGAATAAAACAAAGGAGAGGCTTCAGAAGGTCTGCGGAGGTTCTTTGAGATTCAGGAGGAGGAGGAGCACTGGTAGGCACGAGAAGAAACCAATAAAGAGAAGGGGCTAAAAAGGCCCAAGATAAAAGAGATGAGTACAAAAGCATTTCAAGTCATTTCAGACTTTGAAATCAAGCCTTAAGAGTTCTGGATACAGGACTAGAGATGGGTATAAAGCATTCTAACCCTGACATCCCCCCTTACCTAACCTCTCCAAAATTTAACGTAACATCCCATAAAAGGTGAAATTCCTTTATTCAGGAATTGCCAAAATATTTAGAGTCAAGCATAAAAAAGCCTAAGCTTTCAGGGGCTCTTCCAAGGGCCTGAATATTTCCTAAAAAATTGGTAGGCACTTAGACAATAAAGTAAGGCTGACAAATATGAGCACATACAATTTTAAATCTCTGCTATGACAGAAGGCATCAAGGAAAATGTGAAAACACAAAAGTCAAACTAAGTGAAATCATCTACAACATGATACTCAATGTCTAAAAACATGAGTATCTGTAAGTCAATAAAAGCACTGAAAGGAGGGGTGGGGCTCTAAAACCCCGTCAAACACACCAATGGGTGTCAAGCACCAGGACAGACACTCGCATCAGCAACTGGGAAATGCAACTTGCAGCAAGACACCGGTTCCCATTTCTCAGACGGGAACACTTCACCACAACTGGCAACATACTCAGGACTGCTCTGGGGAGGAGAGAAGAGTGTGCTCACACACGGCTTTAGGAATGTAAAGTGTCACAAATTTGTATGCAGGGAAATTTAGACTTCTTTCAAAAATTTACATGAGCATCAATTTCCTCTCTAAGAATTTGTCTGACATGGAATCGTGAGACAACAATGTGTACTATGCCCATTACACAAACATTACAGAGTGCCCACTATGTGCCAGCCACTGGTCTAAATTCTTGGAATACACAAGAGCAAAGCAAAGGTCCCTGATGTCAGGGACCCAGGGACAGGGGTGGGAAGACCAAGAAACACACTGAAGAAATACTTGGCGTGTGCTGAGAGTGCTCTGATGGGGGCGCGGTGGGCAGGGCAGTGCACTGACCGAGTCAGGGGTACTGTGATGCAGGGAGGGTGCTGAGGAGGGGTGCTTTGACTGAGTAAGGCCCTGAGGGAGAGCTTTCTTTGTGGGCTGGAAAGTCTTAGAAAGTCAAACGGCAAAATAATACGTACAAATGATCCCATTCTGTAAAAACAAAAATAGACTATATTCTGGAAGAACAGATACCTCTTTTTTTTAAAATTTTTTTCCCTTTTTCTCCCCAAAGCCCCCCAGTACATAGTTGTATATTCTCCACTGTGGGTCCCTCTAGTTGTGGCATGTGGGATGCTGCCTCAGCGTGGCTTGATGAGCAGTTCCATGTCCGTGCCCAGGATTCGAACCAACGAAACACTGGGCCACCTGCAGCGGAGCACATGAACTTAACCATTCGGCCACGGGGCCAGCCCGCAGATACCTAACTCTTAACAGTGGTTGTTTCTGTGGATAATTAAAGGAATTCTTCTCTGGAGAATTTAGCATATGAGTTTGGACTTTCTCTTTTTTTTGAGGAAGATTAGCCCTGAGCTAATAACATCTGTGGCCAATCCTCCTCTTTTTGCTGAGGAAGACTGGCCCTGAGCTAACACCTGTGCCCATCTTCCTCTACTTTATATGTGGGACACCTGCCACAGCATGGCTTGATAAGCAGTGCATAGGTCTGCACCCCAGAATCCAAACTTGTGAACCCCGGGCTGCCAAAGTGGAACGTGTGAACTTAACCTCTGTGCCACCAGGCTGGCCCCAAGTTTGGACTTTCTTAATGAGCATACAAATAGAAATAGGCAAATAATTAAAAAATACACATAGCAGAGAGTCACCCAGAGGCTTCATAGAATAATACAGAAGAGGACACCAGTGTAGGAGCTTCTGGGAGGTGAGAGGTACACCAGCGGCTGAGGGACAACCGCAATGCAACCTCTTAACGGTCAAAATGTAGGCCCTCAAAACGGTCACAGTACCAGACTACTGGAGTCAGAACACATCCCTCAGTGGATGGTTGGAAGATAAAATAACAGAACTGAAGTCCCGGAGATGTTCACATCATTTCCCTAACACACCAGTCTCTTTGCATTTAGCCACCTTCTACTCATTGAGGATATTTCCATCTAAGGTGAACTATAAAGCATAGCAATAATTTGACACCTTTGTGAAGGCAAAATATTTAAAAATCACAAGTAAGTATTAGGTGTTCCTTAAAAACCACTGCCACACTCCCCGCACTGCCCTCCACACTGTAGACACGCTTCCTTCTGTCCCCTTTCCCAGGTACCTGGCTCTCAGCCATCCTGAGCAAAAAACACCTGGCCAACCCCACACTCACCCTTTTCTTCAAGCGCTCCCGTTCCTTCAGAGTAAGGGTGTCGGCTTTTGCAATGACAGGGACGATATTCACCTTATTGTGTATCGCCTTCATAAATGCCACATCTAAGGGCTTAAGGCTAAAAATAATTTGAGAAGTGTTAGCTATTTAGGGACAGAATAGGGAAATCACACGAAATTTTCTCTCAAAAGTATCTCAATTCTTATACGAAAATATGCAGTTTGGGGGAAAGCTGTAAACCCATATAGTAAAGATGAAATTCTGATTGACGCATTGGGTGTCCCAGGCGAGCAAGTCCTTACCCGTGTCCAAAGGGAGAAATAAAGTAGAAGCAACAGTGCACTCTGTTGTCAATGATGTGCCGTCGGTTCAAACCACTTTCGTCATGCAGGTACCGTTCAAACTGTTCATCAATGTAGGAGATAATCGTCTTAAAACTGAGAGAAAAAAAAAATATTAATTAATAATTATGAGACACAAAACGCAGGCAGTCCCTAACTTCAAAGACAAAACAAGTTTTTCTGTCCCTTCCTCCATACCAAAAATAATCTGATAATTCCTATGTGAGATGGGACTGGAAAACTGACTCCTAGGTTTGGCAAGACTGGGTTTTGGAAACTTTGCCAAGCATAATTTTCCCTAAGCATTGGGGGTCAAAAGCCTGAATGGAATAAGTTACAAAGAGCTTGAGACGACTTTGCAAAGACAGAGGGATGCCAATTCTTTCCAGGCGTGTGGCTGTGAAGAGGGTCAGAGGAGTGGAGGGCGGGTAGAAGAACAGGTGTATTAAGACGTGAAATAATACAGCACATCCACATGATGCTAAGAATGATCTACAGAAGGGAGATATTCCTGAGGAAGCAGAAAGATGAAGGAAAGATCTTTCCCCTTCCTTCTCTTTCCCTTTCTCATCTTGTGCTGGAAAGTTGGTGCTTTATGCTTATGAGGATTAGAATCAGGAGAGCTGGCACAATGAAAGTGGTCTTCTCTGCACAGTACAGGGACAGATTGCTCTTAGCTTCTACTTCCTGCTTTCCTTATTTGTGCAAATGAGGCCAATGAGCAGTCATTTACAGCACTAAGTCTTGAGCGACCATTTCCTTGCATGTGGAAAGGAGGAAGACGATATCTTGTGCACTGGCCACAGTTCAAGATCAAGGTGCTTCATTTATACCAGCATTTGATGGACAGCTGGCTTCGCGATCTCAGATCTCATCCGAACGCTCTTCGAGAAAAAATACTCATTCTCTGCGAATTTCCTCATTTAAAATCTAATTAACGTGCTTCAAATGGTCTCATTGTTTTATCATATACAACTACCCCAAACCCAATAATCATCAACACTATAAATTTAAATGCATCAGAACAAATGTAACCAAGCGCACAGCCCTCAGCACTTTGGGGCTCTGCGCCCCTCCCTGCGGGCTGCGTACCAATCCCTACAGTTGATGGCGTCACCGTAGCCGGGCGTGTCCACCACTGTCAGGCGCAGCTTGACCCCTCGCTCTTCAATCTCAACAGTCGAAGCCTCAATTTGGACAGTTCTTTCAATTTTCTCTAGAAAAAAACCCCAAACTTAGTAAGAGAATGTATCTTAAAATTGAGCGAGTTTGCAAAGAGGAGAAATTAGTTGTTACTTTCTGATTATTAAACAAATAATTGGAAGTTTACTACCTCTCTTTGAGGAAGATTTTCAGAAGGTAACATGAGGATTGTGTAAAAAAGATCCCAGAATCAGTAAGGAAAACATCAAAGCTAAGATTAAAGGGCTGCTTAGGAAGGTTAAAAATGCCAATATTGAAAATTACAATTTCTGTTCCTGGGACAAAGAAAACACTTCACAAATTCCCTTAAAAACTGAATTAAAAATATTTGTGAAAGGGCTCTATGTCCCTGTGGCGGTGGCCCAAGCCCTAGGCTCTGACTTTGTGTGCTTAATCCACTCTCGTAACAAGCACTCACGGATGCGGTGTCCTGCACTGGACGGCTCAGACAGCAGACGCAGCCTGACAACGTCTGGCCTCACAGTCATCTTCTATTTCCATAGCTGTTTCCAGGAGGGAAAGCATTTTCCCTTGATCCTCCCATTAGATGTACAACACAGGCAAAGCTATTTATTATACTTGACAGACAAAGAAAAGAAACTCACAGAGGATGGACCCACGGATACGCAGTCAGTCTACAAACAAAGCCCAAGGACGTGAGGTGCAGCACACCTTTCCCTATCTACATGACGTGTTCCTGGTGTTTAAAGCTGAACAAAAGGAAAGCAAGCACAAGGCTAAGGCATGAGATGCCGATGAGGCTCTTTAGCAGCCTTCCTGCAGAGCTGCACTGACGACAGCACAGGACCCTGTACCTGCGGCTCCGGGGATGATCCTTTCTGGGTAGAGATCGGTCAGGAACAGGCTGTTGATGAGAGTCGACTTTCCAAGACCCGATTCACCTTTAAACGAAAATGAAAACACTGTTGTGACATCACCCGAATGACATGGTTAACCCGTCAGTGTTTATGGGAAGTCTGGCACTGGGCTAAGTTCCTCACAAACATCATTCTCTATCCTCTGTAGGACTAGGTATTTGGGAGGACTCCCCATTTCATTGAGGGGAAATGAGTGCTCAAAAGTCAGTAACTCACCCTGGTCAGAGCACCTCGATCAGAGTCCAGGACCGTGGGACTCCCGAATTTGTATGTTGTAGGATCAGAAACATGCTGTTACCTCTTCACAAATGTGTGGAACAGACTTTAGAGGTGGGTCTTTCTTTTTTGATAAATGGAATGCAAAGTAGGTTTTCAGTTATGAGTTTTGTTAATTGTTAAACTTATCACATTTTCAGAAAACTGAACACATCTATCCAATAATGTCAAGAACACTCTGGCTTCCCAAGCTATGGGAAGAGGAAACAGACAGACACACAAGACTCCCTTGTAGATGACCGCTCTGCCATCTCCCCGTCAACAAGGCAGGAGCTGGTCAGCCCTTCCCTTCTCCTGTTTTACAATCACCCTCCTGTCCCAACACTGGCAACTGCCTTATGTGAGGGAACTTCCCTGCTCACTTTGTTGAGAGTAACATCACCAATTCGGGCAACACGTATTCATTCAAGCACCTAATGAGTTAATCCTTCTTCAACTACCATAACGATGTATTCTGAATATCTGAAATTTAATTTCAAAGAAGATGCGAAACACCAAAAATTAAATTGTATATTCGAAGGAAGCATGAACAGACTCCATCCTTTCATTGTAGGTTATGGGCTAAGGCTTAATTGTGCATGGAGAAGTGCCTCTGAACTTGGTGCCCAACTGTCCCTTGGACATCTTGGCTTGAACCTCCCTCTGCTAAGCCCTGCACAGCATGTGGAAGGAGTACACGTTTAAAAATCATTATTCTTGGGAAAATCAAGAATGAAGGAGTGATCGCAAAATGTTTAGACATAGAAAGTTAGGAGTGCAGTTTAACTAGATTGCAGTTTTCACAGATGAAAAAAGGAACACTGAAAGGACAAAACTAGAATTATGTGTTGAACACGTCCAAATATAAGGGCATAAAAATGTGACTGAACACACATGGTCCCATCAAGTTATCCTGTTAAGCTGTCTGCAATGCCCCTTTGCATATTTTATACACTTCAAGGGGAGCTTACCAATATGTGCCAAGTCTTCTCCCCGTGCCTGGCACAGGCCGAGGTGCTGGGACACATGAGAACCGGACAGACAAGTCCTTGCTCCTGTGGAGCTTTGCAGTCCAGTGGGAGAACGACAAACAAAGTCATTCTATCACTGACTGAGTGGTGACAGCTGTGGATGATAAGGCTGAACAGCAACTGGGGTACAGAAGACAGTTGAACAAAGGTGTGTCTGAGTGGAGACAGCTTCTTTTTTTTTTTTAAAAAAGCAGTTAAGATCCAAATAGCTGATTCTAAGTTATAAATCTTAATTTTAAGGGTATAAGTGATTATTTCACTTGGAATAGCTTTTGAGTAATCTACAAGTAATATACTCATTAAGTCAGAACATGATGCTACTCTTGGGCTGAAACTCGGAGAGCACTGAGCTTTGCTGTGCTCCGCTCACTGACCTTCCTATCCTGGCTAGGAGTTTCTCAAATGGCTGCCTTTAAATGGGGGAAAGAAGACAAGCAAGAAGACATGTGGATCAGTGTAAATCCATCACCATCAAAAAAATTCGACACAAAATATATCAGGGTTAGCAATCAATTACTTTAGTTATCCTTGAAAAGCAGCGCTAGCAAAGACTGACTGGAATGGGAGGTACGCTCCGAGTTTACAAAATGGCTCGTTTTCACCAATTAGAAAGAAATACACACTATGAGACACACGGTGGCGCCACAATCTGAAGAACAGGAGCGGGGTAAGAAAAAGTGGAGCTTCATTTTACACCATTCTGGAATCCCATCTGGCAACCCGGCACAGAAGCTCTGGACTTTAATCTAACTGAAGTTTTAGTTTTGAAAACCTAGGCTAGAAAAATTAAACCACACAACTTAGGCCAAGCCAGGAACGCTACAAAATAAAAAACAGCTTTCTCACCTGGGGAGTTTTTCTTCACATTTACTTTTCAATTTTAACCAACACTTAAGACAGAAACTGTTTTCTCAAACAATATGAAACAAAGGCCCTTGTGGAAGCCCCTAAAGAGCAGTATTCTAAGTCGTCAGCTTTTTGCCCATTTAAACAGCTCCTGTCCTGTGCGATGGCAGGATGGAGCTGAGGGTCACAGGAGAAGGCGTGATTTCACAGAAGGGTGCTCACACAGGCCCCAGGCAGTTCAGAGCTGCCACCATCCCAGGCCTACGTGCCCTTAGGGAGGAACACCCCTAACACGTGTGCCTTCTCACCACTCATGAACATACAATTACCCTAGCACATTTTTGCTTTAAGGCCAGTTTTCATTTTCTTGGCTTAGTTCTAAAGCTCTGAGTGTTTACTGTAAACTTCTTGCAAATTTGGTCACACTAACCACCCTACTGACTTTCTACCAGGTAACATATTTGGCAATAAGCTTTACATTTTTTATCTTGCTGTTCTTATGAGTTGATCCACCGCCTCACATAATCGTGGGAGGCTAGTAACTCGCAACGAGCCACCACCAACTACTTGCCATTTGACTAGACTCTTCAGCAGCAGGTCGCTGTGTTCTCTCACTGATGACCCGCCCCCAGCTTCCTTTTTTAAACAACTTATCTGTGATTTTAAAATTCCTTGCAGGGGCCGGCCCTGTGGCCGAGCAGTTAAGTTCACGTGTTCCGCTTCGGCAGCCCAGGGTTTCACCGGTTCGGATGCTGGGCCCGGACATGGCACCACTCATCAGGCCATGCTGAGGCAGCATCCCACATGCAACAACTAGAAGGACCCACAACTAAAAATATGCAACTATGTACTGGGGGGGCTCTGGGGAGAAAAAGGAAAAATAAAATCTTAAAAAAAAAAAAAAAATTCCTTGCAGATTGCTGCCCAAACATTTGTAATCTTTCATTTGCATATGATCTATCATTTTGTGAATTTTTTTGTTTCTTTAGAAGTCTGCCACAACTTAAAAAACCACGCCTTTCCTCTTTAATTCTCTGACTTAGTGTTAGGTGCGTGGGGTTTTTCCTGATACACCATTTTTCCTGAGCTGCTAATAGCTACAATTTAAAAGTTGAGGGTTCTTGTGGTTAACTTTCTCACTCTGCTCTTCACTACCCATCTGACCCTTAATCCCCTAACTACCTTTCTTTTGAATCAAATTTACCCAGGTATCATTTACATACACCTCAGTTAAAAATACAGTTAAGTGCACTCATTTAAACAGTAGTCAGATTAGTTTTGACAAAAGCATACACTCAGATAAACAAACTCCACTCAAGATCCAGAGTACGTCCCCACCACAGAGGCCCTCTGCACACCTTACAGTCACCTCTACCCTCTCCAGCCCCCAGAGCATGAACACATCATCTGCTTTCTGGCACTGGACTGGATTATTCTAGAACTTCATATACATGGGCTCATCCAGCAAGCCCTCTTTTGTGTCTGGCTGCTTTTGCTCAGCATACAGATCTTCCTCGACTTAACGATGGAGTTATGTCCTGATAAACACATCACAAGTTGAAAACAGCATTAAGTTAAAAATGCACTTAATACACCTCACCTCCCAAACATCCTAGTCAGCCCCGCCCACCTTACATGTGCTCAGAACACTTAACTAGCCTACAGGTGGGCAAAACCATCTAACACAGTCTGTGTTATAATAAAGTGTTCACTATCTCATGTAATTTACTGAATAGTGTACTGAAAGTGAGAAACAGAATGGTTGTATGGGAGGTCTTCCGTGGTTCCATACAAATTTTAGGATGATCTGTTGTAGTTGTGTGAAAAGTCACTGGCATTTTCACAGGGATTGCACTGAATCTGTAGATTGTTCTGGGCAGTACAGACATTTTAACAGTATTAATTCTTCCAATCCATGAGCACAGTCTATCTTCCCATTTACTTGTTTTCAGTTTCTTTTATCAGTGTCGTCTTAGTTTTCACAGTAGAGGTCTTTGACCTACTTGGAAGACTTGGTTAATTAATTCCTGGGTATTTTCTTCTTTCTGATGCAAGTGTAAACAGGACTGTTTTCTTAATTTTTCTTTCTTGCCCATTTTATTCTAGACTTTTTATACGTTTATAATTAGATCAACAATCTTAATCTTTAATGGGTTTTGAATGTTTACAAATGCATTTTTTACACGACAGCATGAATTTCCCCTTTAGAACTACTCTGATTGATTTTCCAATGCTCAACCATGCATTCTTGCTATAAACTCCATTCGTTTAGGATGTATAGTCAGTTCTGCTCTAACACTTGCTTTGAAAGAAGGAATTTGTTCCAACACAAGTGATATATTAGGAAATAATTTCAGCATAATACAAATTTCGAATTTGCTTACGTGTGATTTCACTGGTGAGAAATTATGTGAACAGAGAAAACTACCCAGCAGAATCAAGCCATGAAAGAATACTCCCAATGCACACACCTCAGCTACCAGGCACCTCAGCTATGGGGATGCTAAGCCACACCCGCTCACCTCTAGTCTCAAACTTTCCATCCATCTTCAGATAACCCTCCTTCCACAACTTCACGGTAACGCACAAGATGCAACCAACCTGAAGCCCACTTTCACCAACATCAGACATTGTTCAAGGCATAGTGACTTATCTGGTGTAGTAATATGATTCTTAACCATTTAACATGTGTACAACTGAGACCATTTGCATCATGTCCCTCTCTTTCTTCCTAACATGTCACTGAGGAAGGCTGAGTGTCATGCCCCTGCTCTCCACAAGCCCGTGATTTTAACGGCATGATTTTGCATAGCATGGTGAATTTTTAGGGACACACATATATTGCATTATAGCAGAACTAACTGTATTAAATTTTTATATATTGCTGGACTTGATAAAACTTTACCAAGGTGCTGTGTCTATGCTCATGAGGAATTAGTCTTTACTTCTGTTATTTGTAACAGGGTAATGCTGACCTAACAAAAGACTTTCATTATGCAGGGTATCTTTGGTGAATGTTCCATGTGCACTTGAAAAGAATGTAGATTCTGCAGTTGTTCAGCATAGTGCTCTGAACGTCAACTGGGTCATCTTGTTTGGTAGCATTACTTAAATGTTCTATAACATTGCCGATTCTCTACTTGTTTCATAAATTACAGTGAGGAGCATTTAAAACTCCTGTTATTACAGATTCCTCTTTCGCCTATTGGGTTTTGCATCATGTATCACGGAGCTCTGGCATTAGGTGCGCACATCGTTTTGAATGGATCGCTTATCACCATGATGCACACTTCCTCATCTCTGGAATGTCTGGCCAGTAGACCTAACGTCTACGTTGTCTGATTTAACACAGCCACTTCAGCCTTCTCAGGACTGGGGCTTGTGTAGTAATTTCCCCTTCTTTTACTTTTAACCTATCCGTGTTTCTACGCTGGAAGTGTTTTTCTTGTATACAAAAGGTCATTCAGTCTGATCACCTCTGCCTTTTGCTTTTACCAAGTTGCCTTGCACATGTTCAGGGAATATAATCACTGAGACGGCTGGGGTCAAGACTGCCATTCTGCTACCCTTTTTCTATTTGTCTCATCTATTCTCTTTCCTTTTCCTGCTTTCTTTTGGATTGAACACTTTTTATATTCTAATTTATGGAAGCTATTGGCGTTTAGGGAAAGCTGTTTTATTCTTCCAGCAAGCACTCTGGAGTTTGCCACAGGTACCGTTAACTGTGCAGTCTTCCTTTCAATAACACTCTATCTCTTCACCAGAACCCAAGATGTCTCAACAGCATGCTTCTAGTCACCTCCTGTGCTTTATGCCTTCTTGCGTGTTCATCTCATTCTTACATGTTATGTGCTGTTGTTTGTTTTAAAGTCAATCATCTTCGAAAGAAATTAAAAGGCAAGAAAAGTCTTTTATATTTACCAACACATTTGCCATTTCTAGTGCTCTCCCTTCTGTCAACCTGAGGGTGAACCTCATTTAATCTTTCTTATGGTGTAGGGATAGCGATAAATTCTCTCAGCTTATTTACCTGAAAATGTCTTTATTTCAACGTTTTTTTTAAACTTTCATTTTTAAAGCTTATTTTTGATGAAAACAGAATTCTAGGCTGATGGTTTTATTCTTTCAGTATTCAAGTGTCATTCCACATGGCTTACGGTATTCCCGATGAGAAGACAGTGGTCTTTCTTATCTCTCATCCTCTGTATTATAATGTGTTTTCCCTGGGTTTTTTTCCCTAGTTACTTTAAGATTTTCCTGCTTATCACTGCTTTTCACAGATCTGCTTATTACGTGCCCTGGTGTGCTTTTCCTTCTATTTATTCTGCTTGGTGTTTTGGTTTGGAAGCTTTCTATTGGCCTTTTTCTTCTGCAGTGTATGATCTGCTATTAGGCCCATCAGAAAAATTTTCATCTCAGACATATATATTTTTTTAATCTCTAAAAGTTCCATTTGGTTCCTTTTTGTTATCTTCTACTTACCTCATTATATTCATGTTTTCCTTTAAGTAAAGGAGCATATTTGAAATAGTTAAAGTTCTTGTTTGCCAATTCTATCATCTCTGTCATTTCTGGATCTATTTCTATTGCTTGATTTCTCTCCTGGTTATGTGCCTCACTTTTTTTTCTTTGCTTCTTTGCACATGCTATACTTTATTTTTTAAGATTGGCTCTGAGCTAGCATCTATTGCCAATCCTTTTTTTACCTCCTTCTTGTTCTCCCCAAAGCCCCCTAGTACATAGTTGTATATTCTAGTTGCAGGTCCTTCTAGTTGTGGTATGTGGGATGCTGCCTCAGCGTGACCTGATGAGCTGTGCCATGTCCAAGCCCAGGATCCGAACCAGCGAAACCCTGGGCTGCCCAAGCGGATTGTGAGAACTTAACCACTCAGCAACAGGGATGGCCCCTCCAGTAAGTTTTTATTGGATGCTACATACTGTGAATGCTACACTGTAATTGCCTGGATTTTGACTTCCAAGTGGGGTGTTGTCCTGGTAAGTACCTCCTTTATTTGTAAATCAGCTTGATCCTTTTAAGCTTGTTTACAAGCTTTGTTAGGGAGGGTTTAGAACAGCCTTTACGTCTAGTTTAGCCTTACTCCTAAGCAAGGAGTTTCTGGAGTTTCAACTGAATGAATGCCTTGGGTGTTCAACAAGACGACTCCTCTGGGGGCTGGAATTCCAACAGCTCTGACCCCATTCTGGCTGTCCAACTCTGTGCAGGCTCCAGTTCTGCTCAATCTCCTGGTGGTTAATAGTGGCCCAGCCTCATGAAATCTCACCCTGCCCATATGCAGTTCAGGTCGGCCACGGTATCAAAGGGAACGCCAACGCAGATTTCTGGAGTCCTTTCTCTTTTTTTGGCACTCTGCCTTGCGACCTCAGGCTCCCGCTCCCTCAGCTTCCCTGAATTGTGATCTCATCCTTCAGCTCTGAGACTGCTGTGCTCTGACTAATTCACCCCTCCCTGGGGCAGGTAAATAGAAGAAAGCCGGAATGCCTTTACAGCTCATGTAATTCGTTTTCCTTCTCTCAAGGATCAAAGTCCTGCATTGCCTGTTGTTCAATGTCTTAAAAGAGCTGTTTTATCTATTTTGACCAGTCTTCTAGCTATTCATGTCAGGAGGACTAGTCTGGTATCAGTTATTTCAGGGGTCGGCAAACTATAGTCCTCAGGTCAACTCTAGCTCACTACCTTGTAAATAAAGCTTTCTTACAACACAGCTATGGCCATCTGTTGGCATATTGTCTACGGCCGTTTCCTCCTAGAACAGGAGAGAGAATAGCTGTACCAAAAAGTATATGGCTCACAAAGCCTTATATATTCACTATCTGGCCCCTTATAGAGTTCGCCAACCCCCGAGTTATTCTATCATGGCCAGAAGTAGAAATTAGTGCTGGTTTTTGAATCCTCTAAAATATTAAAGACTGTTTGACAGACAGATTGCACTGGATTTCTCTTTTCTAGCAGGACCCTGAATTTGCGTTATGATCATTATCATGTAATTGTGCTCCTAAAACATGTCACCATTCACTTTTCTGGACCAAGATTCAAACAATTTCTTTCATTTCAGATTTACGAACTATTTACCCTGGGAAACAATCACTTGTCCTACTCATGCATGACCACCATTACACGACCTCATCATTTTTGGGAGAATTTTACAGTTATCAAGAATGAAATAAAATGTAAGGTAATTTTCTAGTTAAAAATAAGTGTATCAGTTATCTATTACTGTGTAACAAATTACTGTAAAACTCCGGGGCCTAAACCAACAACGCATGTTTATTATCTCACGGATTTTTTTGAATCAGGAATTTGGGAGTGTCTAAGGTGGGTGGTTATGGCTTGGCAGTCTCTCATGCAGTAATAGTCAATATCAGCCAGGATGGGAGTCACCAGCAGGCTTAAATGCGGCCAGGGGCTGTTTCTGAGATGGGTCACTTACATGGCTACTTGCAGGCCTTAGTTCCTTGCCTAGTGAGACTTCTGTCTGAGGCTGCTTAAGTGCCCTCCCAACATGGTGGCTAGCTTCCTCTAGAGTGACTGAGTCAAGAGAAGGCAAGGCACAAGCCGCAATATCTCTCCTGACCCAGTCCAGAAGTCACACACCTTCATTTCTCCAATCTCCTACACAGGGAAGCCCTGTGCATTGTGGGAGGGAACTAGAAAGCATCATGGATACCAGAAGACAAGGACCACTGGGGGCCATCCTGGGGGCTGGCTGCCAAAACGAGTAAAAACTTTCACTACGTATAATAAGGACACGACAGGAAAATTTTAATTTTACTGTTCAGTAAAACTTTCTAAAGATTTTTTTTTCAAATTCCCAAGTTATTTGATTCTGCCCACAAAGGAATTTTTTCTTTGACTTTACAGGTCACATTATTTTACTCCACAGGTTGGGAAGGGGAGACATCCACAGATCTAATAAGCTTGAAGGTATAAATTAATTGCTTACCGACCACCATTAGTGTGAACTCAAAACCTTTTTTCACTGATTTTCGGTGAACTTGATTGGGAAGATTTGCAAATCCAACATAGCCAGGAGTTTCTGGATTTATAAACTGAGCTGGTTGTTGCTAAAATAAGATTTTACAAAAAAAGAGCAAATAAAACATTAGTTGCTTTTAAGATATAACCAAACCTGTGACAAATATAGCTATCGTTAGTTCTCACAAATAAAAAAATACATACACATAAATTAACACTTCCAAAGTGATGGTGTTCACTTAAGAACATTTATTAAAAAGAAGAAAAACCAATCCAGTATTATTCCATGCCAATATGCTGACCTAAAACTACATTTCTGTTAAGCAATTAAGCAATACATAAAAGAAGGTATATGTTTAATTCACCTTAGTACAATTTCAAACTTTGACTTGAGAAACTGTCTACAGTTACAGGAAAATCAGCCAGATTTACAAAGTAATGCCACAACTCACAGTGGTCTCATTCAACAAACTTAGCTAAAGAACAGCTTCGAAAAGTAAATACTTCCAGGAAATAAGATGTGGTGCATCTGTGAAAAGCATCCAGGAAAAAGTCATGTCTCTTGTTATGTTCCTAGCTCTATGGAAAGGAGCCTCACCAAGGGGGAGGCAGGAAACTCAGGGATGGCTTGTTGAGTACCCAGCTTCAAAGACCAAGAAAGAGAAACCTGAGAATGATGAGAAAGAGATCAGAGCTGATGACGCTCAAGTGTCAATATTTCCTGACAGATGGATACCCGATACGAGGAATGACAGATGGAGATGTGGTAAAGCAAGTATAGTAAAAACTGGAGAATCTAGGCAATGACATATTAAAAATGGGCGAAAACTAAAAAAGATACATCAATTGACTTATTAATTGCAAAAGGCAAGATATAAAATAGTATTTCCTTTAGGATTACATTTTGTAAATGTGTGTTCCCATGTACACACAGGTGTAAAAAATGTTTACAAAATTTCTGGGCATTGGAATTATGGCTAATTTTTATTTTCTTTTTTGCAAGTGAGGTGTTCTACACTAATACTCGTATAAAAAATAAAAACTGGTATGATAATGCATCAGATAGTAAGGAATACCCAAAGACTCAAAAATAAAAGGCAAAGAAAATGATAATCTTGCATTTTAACCACAAATTCTGCCTTTCTTAGTGCATCTCTTAGAACTAATTTCTTCCAGGGCTGTGGGCTAATTTGCAAGAGCTGATATAAGTCAATTTATCAAGTTTAAGAGCCCCATCAATCTCATCATGATAAATTATTAGAATTTTACATTATTATTTGGTTGGTCTGCTGGGAATGATCTAAGGAGATTAAACGGGTTGTTACTGATGTATTTAGAAACAAGAAACTGAAAATCTGAAAAACTAATGCTCAAAGCTTTTAGGATGACAATTAAACTAGAATGCCGTCTTAACAAATCAAATACATCAGCTGTATTAAAAATAATCAATCATATAAATATTGACTATAAACAGTTTGAAAACAAAGCAGTTTTTCTCCTTATACTGTAGATACATGAAGTGTGTGAATCTCTTACCTTAGACATCTTCAGTGAAGTTTCGTCAATCTGTCAAAAAAAACCACACAAATATCCATATATGCATACACACACATATTTAATTCAGCATGAGTCGACACGTAAAAAGACTGACACGCAAGGCATCAACAGCTTCTGTTTCACTTAGCTTCTTAATTACATCAAATGCTTCCCCAGAAATGATGAAATGATCCGTTCATCACAAAGATAAATTAGATATGAAGAATTAGGTTGATGAAAACAACCATATAAACGTATGTGTGTATATATATACATTCTGTATTTTCAACAATATTCAAACAGTTTTTAGTACTGATTATATGCTAGGCACTAGGGACACAAGGGGAGAAGAAGACAAATTTCCATGACCTCTGGAATTATGTAATTTCCTTTGTCTCTGAAACCTTTCAACAAGGAAGCACTGTTTGCAATCTGCTGGAGACTCCCTGAGCTCCTGAGAACTAGATTTTTGACACTGGGGACCACACAGAAATATGAGCTACATTTGTAAGTAAAGGAAAATGGACTGAAGGCACCTGAGTGTTTGAGAAGATAGTTCTAGAGATATTTGGAATTTTAACACAAATTTTAGAAGCCTGGAAACTCGGAGTCTGCTGGCTAACCTTTGTTAACGACGTCAACGAGATATGCATGCAGTCAAATTGGATTCCCACTGGAGCCTGGAAACTTATTAGGAAGTTTCTTTCACTTTCTTACCTCCCCATTTCCCCCAAATCCTAACACTCCTGAATACCGCACATTCTAAGTTTCCCTTCTGAATGGAAATGTTCCCAAGCACCCCTGAAGAAATGAGGCCCCCCCACCCCCATGGATGGCTTGGTTAACCAAGGTTAAGATAGCAGTAGGATTCGTAAGCCTTTAACTCTATGGTATCATGCCATACAAGAAAGATTACAGTTGGTTCTCCTTTTTAGTGGCCCAGTGGAAGCCCTACTGTCATCTGTCGGGCAGGAATGAGTGGAGGAGAGGAAGAGGAAGGCAAGATTAATACTTCCGTGCAGTGTGTGAACTGCTTCTTGCTCTGACAGACCCTTACTAAGGGTGGGAAGGGGGAGTATTGGGTGACGCCTAGAGCTCCAAGTGAGGACTCCTGACTAAGGAGGCAGGTAACGCTGGATCTGGACCATCTGGAATGCTTTAAGCCTCGGTAGTGGGATTAAGGCAAGCTTAAAGAAAAGTAGAATGCTAGGCAAGGAGACAAATTCTGAAGGAGTATAGTGGATCCTGGAAGAGCTAAGAGAACAGGTCCTGGCTCCCACGTGAGTGTGCCCTCCCTTCCATGCCTCCACGAAGAGGTGAGCAGGCAAGCTACAAGAGGAGGAAGGCAATAATTTGAACCAAAAAAATAGTATCACCATGATGAAGATGGAAGTACATTATTTAAAACAAAACTTTCTGGACCCATGATAGTCAAACCCAAACACTGGTAGCTGAATCAAACAGAAGGTCACAGCTGAGACTTGAAATGTGACTTGGAAGATCAAATATAAGAAATCTCAATGCACAAGGCAAAAATACAGAGAAGGAAATCAAGAGTAAAAGATAGCTATGGAGGAAAAATCTAGGCAACCCACCTTGTTTTTTTTAAAACGACTGGCACCTGAGCTAACATCTGTTGCCAATCTTTTTTTTTCTTCTTCCCCTTCCTCCCAAAGCCCCCCAGGACATAGTTGTATATTCTAGTTGTGACTGCCTCTGGTTGTGTTATGTGGGACACCGCCTCAGCATGGTCTGACAAACGATGCCATGTCCACACCCAGGATCCGAACTGGCGAAACCCTGTGCCGCTGAAGCAGAGTACACGAACTTGACCACTTGGCTACGGGGCCGGCCGCTGACCTTGTTAACAATAAGAGTTCCTGTAAGTGGAAAAGAGAGACAGAGAGGGAAAGAAAATAATACTAACAGAAGAAAAAAGACCAGAGTCTGTACATTAACCAACTATCTGGGACTGTGTAACCCAGGAGAGAATTAAGATCTCTTGAGAAGGAACATGCTAGGAAAATTCTATTAACAGTCTAGAATTAAAAATATTAAACTATTTCAGCAAAAACTATCAGTTGGGGGCAGGAGTGAGAGGAGAGAAGTAAAAGTTTCTAGAGGGAACGGTGAGGGGTCAGATGCAATATAGATGGTCCTGGCAGAAGAAGGAGCTAACATTTTGTTTTCAAATTATGAAGAGATTAAGTCTCTTATTATGAAAGAATAAGAAAGGTAACCCATAAAGAAAAAATTACAGTGGAACTTTCAAATTAAGAGAAAAATATGGCATAGCAACTTGATCAAACCAGAATTACAGAAAAGAAATGAGAAGAAAAAAATAAAATCAACAATAATTATAAAGCAAGACCAAATACATAAAATTCAAGAATATCAGTCATTAGTCTAAATGTGAAATGAACTGTCTCCTTAAAAGAGGAGACAGACCGGGTGAAAACACCCACCACAAAACCAGCCATATGCTATGCGGAAGAAATAAAAGTAACAAAAGAGGGGCCAGCCAGTGGCGCAGCAGTTAAGTGCACATGTTCTGTTTTGGTGCCCCGGGGTTCGCCGGGGTCAGACACAACACCACTTGGCAAGCCATGCTGTGGTTGGCGTCCCACATATAAACTAGAGGAAGATGGGCACAGATGTTAGCTCAGGGCCTGTCTTTCTTGGCAAAAAGAGGAAGATTGGCAGCAGATGTTAGCTCAGGGCTAATCTTCCTCAAAAAAAAAAAAAATTAACAAAAGAAATGTTGAGAACAAAAGTACAGGCTAAGAGATACCAGGCTAGCGCAAACACAGAGAGAGTAGGCAAGACATATTAGTATCTGCTAAGGTGGGATTTAAGGTAAAAGTGTGATCAGGGCACAATTTACAACCAAGATGTAACATTCATAAGCCTGCATATACAAATAATTACAGCAGACAAATATATAAAGCAAAGATTAGGAAAAATACAAGGTGAACTTGACAAAAACACAATTCAAGTGGGAGACTTTAATAGCGTCTCTCAGAAATGGACACATTCAGTAAACACAATATGAACAAGAGTAGAGAAGGACTGAGTAATACAACCAATAACTTTGAATAGATAGAGAGAATCCTGAGTCAATACAATAAAGAAAAGTAAAGAAAATTTAAAATTTATCAGGGGCTGACCTGGTAGTGCAGTGGTTAAGTTCACCATGAACTCTGCTTTGGCAGCCTGGGTCACGGGTTTGGATCCAGGGTGTGGATCTACACACTGCTCACCAAGCCATGCTGTGGCAGTGTACCACATACAAAGTAGAGGAAGACTGGCACAGATGCCAGCTCAGTGACAATCTTCCTCAAGCCAAAAGAGGAAGATTGGCAACATACGTTAGCTCAGGGACAATCTTGCTCACCCTGCCCTCAAAACCCCTATCATATAACTGTTGTAAAGAAAATTTACACAAAATTTAAAAGAGATTTTTTACAGTTGCTGTTCTCAAGTCATAATCTGTTAAAACTACGGGGAAAAAGATAAAAAACAATTCCAGCATAACCCTTGGATCAAGGAGGTTAACAAAAGAAAACCACAAGTTATCTAGAAAGCAATGGAATGGAGACAAAAGAAAAATCTGTGTGGCACAGTGAAGGTTTCATAGACTCAGATGAGAATTTGGGTTTTACATATTTTCATTACTAAAGAACACTGAAGGAAATCCGGTTCCCACGAGGTTAAGAACTGAAGAAAATAACTCAATAGAAGGATAAATAAATTCAAAAGCTGGTTCTTTGAAACAAATTCCTCACAAGACCCATTCAGGAAAAAAGAGCAAACATAGAAAAGAAGGTATAATCACAGACACAGGAAACTACATGTATCAAGAGGGCCACAAACTTGAAAATCTGGAAGAAATGGATGATTTCCTAAATACTGTAAATTCTCAAAATGGAACCAAGAACTGGAAAACCTGACTAGAATACCACTGAACAGCTGAATAAAGATCTACCAATGAAAAAGGGACCACTACTGGACAGAATTAGAGCCGAATTCCACCCAACCCGGAAGAGGCAACACCAGCATCTCTTAAGCTACTACAGAAAAGGGGAAAGCACCCTAATGTATTCTATGAAGACTGCACAACTTTAATAACAAACCCAGATGGAGACCTAGGAAAGAAAGCAAACTAGCTAACTGTAGGTCGTTCTCACTCATGAATATTTAAATGCAAAAATTCTCAATGAAATGTTTGCCAGCAATTAGATTCCAGTAATGTACCAAAACCATCTATCGATACAAGACGTTACAACACATTAAAGGAGAAAACTGTCACAAATAGATGCTGAGGATCCACATAAAATTCGGCAACCAACTCTACTAAAAACCCTAAGTAAGGAAACTGCTTAAATATAATTCAGGGTATTTCCAAAAACCAATGATAAGTGTCTCTAAACAATGGAATGCTAAATCTATTTAAATTACAATCACTAATTAGGCAGGAATGCCCACTACTGCTGTAATTATTTTAAAACATGAAAAATTCTGAACATATACAAAAGCAGAACAAAACCTGCATGTACCACCCATCATCCAGCTTCAGTAATTATCAACTCAATGCCAACACTGTTTCAGATATCCCCTCAGCCTGTCCCTGTCCCTGAGTGTAAATGCTAGGTAACATTTCTAAAAATAAGGACTCTTAAAAATGACAAGCCATTTTTGTAAGGAAAATTAACAAGCGTTCTTTCGTACAATGAACTATGCAATCAGAATTCCTACTTCTCTAACTGTCTTTCTGTTGTTCATTTGCAGCAGGACCACCTTCAACTCGAGCACCCTGAGAGTGCTCACCCCT
The DNA here is from genome assembly GCF_041296265.1 of Equus caballus. Lineage (NCBI taxonomy): Eukaryota > Metazoa > Chordata > Mammalia > Perissodactyla > Equidae > Equus > Equus caballus. The sequence goes on along the minus strand of NC_091689.1, from coordinate 26,798,377 downwards.
TACACTCTTCAGGACTGAGGGCGTTCCATGGAAGAAACGGGGGCCTTTCACTCCTCCTGTCCATTTCCTCCCACTTAAGATCTATCTTGACGCACACGTACGGGAAAACGGAGTAACACTATTAATGGAACAGGCTGTGAATTCTTCAAAGACATTTATTGCAACTTTTCATAAATTTTACCAAGTTTCTCGCCACATCCTATTTCTCTCACATTCAGTTTTTTTCTGAAATATAACTCAGATCCACTATGATTTTCTAACAACTTAAGTTTACTGAGTGTTGTAAAACGGAAGTTCAAAGAGGAATGAACTTCTGAAGTGCCTGGTTTTCAGCGAGAAAGCCTTGATCCAGAAACACAGACAGCCAAGCGCTGTGACTAATTTAACCCTCAGATGCAGCCCAATTAGATCCCCTACCTCAGAAATGTGGTCAAGTGAAAATTTTATTCTTTCAGGTTGTGCTCACTCTAGATGCCAAAATTTGTTTAAAAGGTGTTTCTCCTGGACCCATGGCTTCCTTCTTCCACAGAGCAATACTCCCAGCCCAATTCACATAGGAGAAACCAACTTTTTCCAAAGCAAAAACAGATGAAGAATAGACAGATAAACTGGATTCTTGGCAATATAAACTTGTTTGGCTGGTGGCATTTATATTAGAGAACTACCCATAACTACCATTCACTGACATGTTATTCTTGTATTTACATACATTATCCCAAGCCACAAAATGACCCTGCAATGTAGCACCCAAAGGTTCCCAATCCCTCATCCAGAGCCCGTGGGATGTTTTGGCAATCATTCTTTGGATTTGAGAAAGGTACATGTACAGTATACCACATAACGCCGCCAATGGCACCTGGGGCAGCACTCCACAATCAAATGCACTTTCTCTAATGACACGTATGACCTAATAGCACAAAGGAGGGTACATACAGATTATATATAAATGGGCTTCACCCCAATTCTCCGGCCAAATGAGTTTTGGTGTCCCCTTCTCTCTGGGAAAAAAACATCTTTTCCTTCTTCAGCAGTTTCTGTCTTTGGAGTGGGGCAAAAAAGGGAACCTGAATCACATTTATGAATAATGATAAAGGGAGGTCCCCCCATCCTCTCCCCTTTTCCCTAGGTTGCCATGCTGGTTCTAGAGCAGTCAGAATGCAAATCTGATTGAGAAGCCCTTGTTCTTCACACTGGGCTGCAGTGCTGGGTGAGAGATCAAGGTGGAAAATGGAAAAAAAAAATCAGGATAAGCTTTATGACCGACATCACTGCCAAGACGATAGAGCAGCACACACTACGAGTCAGGATGCTGGGTGGTGCAAAAAAAGTCTGAAGGGGAGCTACCAAAAACGAAAATAAGGACCCTCAAATTACAACCACCAAGAAACGCTTTCAAGACCCCTACATACCATTCTTTGTCTCTCCTTACAAAGGCAAGGCTGCTTTGCAACATTTATCTTGAGGCATCACAATGATTTGAGTCTACAAGAAACATTTGATAGCCTGCTATGTGCTTGTCACTGCACTGGGCAAAGGGTAAGGGTGACGAGATTCAGACACCCCTCCCCCGACAGGACTAAGGGTCTAGTGCACGACTACCACACAGCACGATCAAGGCTGACATCAGGCCAACACCTAAACTAGGCGAGTCGTGTACAGAACCGGGACCAGCAAGCGAAAGGCGGAGGGAAGGGGAAGTAACCGCGTTCCAGACGGAAGGAACGGTTGGGACCAAGGCCAAAAGCAGAAAGACCACAGCAGGCTGCACGGCAAGCTCATTGCGGTTTGGTCACGTGTCTTCTTGTGGGGAGGACAGACCAGGCCGGGTGGGACTGACGACAAAGGCCTGGCGGGTCCCGCGGCCGCGTGAGAACCGAGGCTGTGCTGAGCGCACCGGCAGCCGCAGGGCCGCGTCCTCACCTCCGGCCTTCAGGGCACCGGCGGGTCCTCCGCGGCTCCAGCCCTCCCATCTGGCCCTGCACGGGGCAGGGGCCGCGTCCCCGCCCGGCTCCATCCGCGGCCGGGCAGGGCCTGGGGAGCTAGCGCAGCGGCAGGACTGCTCGAGGCTTACTCTCTGCCAGGAGCTGGCGGGGAGGAAGGGCCCATGTCAGGGCAACAACACGATGGCCGCACGACGAAAACGCGCCCGACGGACGGGCCGCCACCCGCACTTTCCCTCCCCGACCACGACCGCCACCGCACGGCGGGCGCCCGAGGCCCATTATTGAGACAGCTCCACGTAATGCCCACGGGGTGGGCAGGGGCCACTCGAGTTCCCCCGAGACACGCCCCGCCGCCTCGCCCGCGCCAAAGCTCCCGGGGAGCGGGGACTCGAGGAGGGCTTGGGACCCCCGGCCGAGGAGGGTCGGGGTGGGCGGGGAAGATCGGAGAGCGCAAAGAGAGCGGGGAGACCCGGGGAAGGCCTGGGAGGGCCGAAGAGGGGCGGGTTGAGCGCGGCAGGGACAGAGCCCAACGGGGGATCGAGGAAGGCGGGAAGAGCGGGGGAGAACCGGGGATGAGTCGCGGAGAGCCGGAAAGAACCGGGAAAGGGTCGGAGAGAGCAGGAGAGAACCGGGGAGGGGTCGGGGAGAGCGGGGGAGAACCGGGGAGGGATCGCGGAGAGCCGGAGAGAATAGGGAAAGGGTAGGGGGGAGCCGGGGAGGGGTCGGGAAAAGCAGGAGAGAAGCGGGGAGGGGTCGGGGAGAGCGCGGGAGAAGCGGGGAGGGGTTGCGGAGAGCCGGAAAGAACCGGGAAAGGGTCGGGGAGAGCCGGGGAGGGGTCGGGGAGAGCAGGAGAGAACCGAGGAGGGGTAGGGGAGAGGGGGAGAACCGGGGAGGGGTCGGGCAAACGGGGGAGAACCGGGGAGGGGTCGGGGAGAGCGGGGGAGAGCCGGGGAGGGGTCGGGCAAACGGGGGAGAACCGGGGAGGGGTCGGGGAGAGCCGGGGAGGGGTCGGGCAAGCGGGAGAGAACCGGGGAGGGGTCGGGGAGAGCGGGGGAGAGCCGGGGAGGGGTCGGGCAAGCGGGAGAGAACCGGGGAGGGGTCGGGCAAGCGGGAGAGAACCGGGGAGGGGTCGGGGAGAGCGGGGGAGAGCCGGGGACGGGTCGGGGGGAGCAGGGGAGGGTTGGGGAGAGCGCAGGGGGCCGAGAAAGGCCGGGGATCCCGGCCGGCCGCCCCTCCCCCACCCTGCCGCCCCACCCCGTCCGCACGTCCCCGGAGCTGAGGGCCCACTGCCCCGAGTGGGCCCCCTACCCCTTCTGCGTCGGCCCACAGCTCGCGCCCCGCGCCGGCGGGTACCCACGGCGAGACACTCACCGCCCACGAGCCGAAGAACCAGACCCGACCGACCGCGCCGCGGACCCGCCCAGCGCCCGCCACCCGCTCGCGCCCCGCCCCGCCCCACGCGCGGATAGCGTCATCACGTCGCCCCGCCCCCTCGCCAACTCTTTCCTTGCCCCGGCGCGACCTGGCTTTCCTCCCCTCCCCAACCCGCCGGCTTGCGAGTGCGCAGGCGCAGGCTCGTCCGCGTTTTCCGCCTCTGCGCAGGCGCCGCGCCCCTCCCACGGCGGTTGGCCATATAGAGGCTGGGGGTGGGGGGGGGAGGTCAAGCGTAGCCTCTTCTCCTTTACCAAGATGGCGGCTTGCCCCTGTTTGGCCACAGTTCCTACCTTATGAGCTTGGTTTCCTTACGCTGATAAGAGTGTAACAGGTAATCTGAGTCTTCGCCTTGTGGGTAACTAGAGTGGGGGAAGGGCGTTTCTGTAGAAGGAACTAAGTGATTGCTGAGGAGAAGAGGCGGGCGGGGGGGGCAGCTGGCGGTAAGCGTGCGGGGCGACCGCGGGGAGGGGGAGCCTTGGCCTCCGGTCGCCTCCTCCAGGAAGATGGCGGCAGCACCGAGCAGGGAGCGGCGGAGCAGGGCTGGGGAGGGGACGGCGAGCGGCCGGGCGGGGTTGCTCTAGCCCGGGCTGCGGTCATCTCGGTGGTTGGGGGCCTCGCTCGATTGGCTGCCGTGGGTCACGTGGGCCGGCAGGCCCGTGCACGAACCATAGAGTTGGGCGCCCGTCCCCGGGGACGTGGCCTTCGTGCGCCTGGGGCCGGGGCCTGTGTCCGAGGGAGGGCGGGGCGGTGCGGCCCCTCGTGGTCGCGCGGTGAGATCTGGGGGCGCCCACGGCCCACCGCGGCGACGTGGCTTCGCACCGGAGGGCGACGGGCCCGGCGGGGCCTGAGCGGGGCGGGTGCGGGGTGTCCCGCCGGGCGGCCTGCAGGCCGGGCCGCGGTCCGCTACCCGCTGCGGGCCTGGTTAACCCCGACTGAGAGCAAACGCAGGAGTGACAGCATGGTGGTGTTTCTGACCCCGGAGCGCGTTGAGAGGGCGTTTTGTGAAAAGCGGCTAGGTCCTTGGGGCCAGCCACCAGATGTTCTCTCCCGTCCGACCTAGAGCAGGAGAGGGTCGGACTTTAGATGGGGTTTGGGTAGAATACCATGTAAAACCGAAAAAAAGGGGACCTAGGTATTGTTTATTAAACTGCTTACGGTCAAGTGAAGCATCCAAGAAATATAGATGAGTCCGAGTTTTCAGTAACAAGGGTGATTTGCCCTTTAGTTTTGGGTTTGTTCTGTATTCTCAGTTTCATAGCTCCCGTAAGCCGTCAGGCAATGACTTCACGTGTATTTGGTGTCTACTTAGGGACAGTCGGTCACTTTCTTGGCGGGTAACTTTCCTAAGGCTCTGTTAAGATAGGGTGTGTCACAATTAGGATTTGTTTGAGGCAGCTGGTAGTGCTGTACTACGAAGTAAACTGAATGTTTGTTTATGGAAGCAAAGCTGGGATAATGAAACATTGGATGAAACATAGTTCTTTGGTTTATATTTTGATTATTTGGGGACACTGAGTACTCCAAAGCTACATTCATTAAGTCTGTTTAATATTGGGATGCTTGGAAGCAGTATATTAAGTAGTTGAGAAGGTGTTAGGTAAAGAACGGCTTCCATCATTTGAATTCCCAGTTCTCTGGATCTGAAACATCAACCATCAACTTATCATGAAAGTTTTAGATTTGGGGAAAACTGAGCATACCCTGTCAAGTCTTGAGAGACAACATTTGAAAGCCAATTAAGTAATTTACAACAAGGATTAAATTTTCCTGTAACTGCCATTAGTTCCACCGTGTGCCAAGCACTGTTTGGGTGCCGGCCTCATCTTCTCTAATGAAGTTAACATCACCTGGGTAAATGTTCAGTGCATATGAGGAGAGACTTCCAAGATGCAGTCGGCCCACCTTCTTCGGCACCTCCAGGCGCAGCTGGATCCCTGTCACAGTGCCCTCTCCCATGGGCCAAACTGACTTCTCCGCGGCCTGATGGAAGAAGTTCTTCTTGAATCATCAAGATTTTTTTTCTTTGCTTTTGTTATTTGGGGCTTCTGGTTGTCTGACTTTGGCCTCATGACTTCACTTCTTTGACAGTGCAATTCACAAAACATTTATCGGAAATTGCTCTGTGCCAGACACTGTTAAGGGTTCTGGGGGTGCAAAGGTAAAAAGCATATAGATTTTTTTCCTTTTCCTCTAGCAGCTTATGGTCTAGTGGGGGGACTCACTTGTAAAAGAATAATTAGATTACAGTGTTTTAAGGGCAGTAATGGAAATATGTCCAAAGTATGGAGATAGGAAAGAGGAGGTGGTAATTGCCTAGTGGAAAGTCTTCACAAAGAATGTGGTTCTTGAACTGGGGTTTAGAGGATGAGTAAGAATGTTTCCAGGTGGAGTTGGCAGGATAGGGTGTTCTAGTCAGGAAGACTAGCTTGTTCAAAGGGAACACGTGACAGCTATAGCTGCTGGCATATACGGGCAAGAAGTTGAGAATTTGGTACACAGCTGACATCCCAAATGATGGAGGGCTTGGCTGAGAACCTGTTGTGAAGGACTTCCTGCCCTTCAGTCAGTCCTATCTAAGACACTCTGACTTGGATGGGATTTCAAGTGATTGCTCTCTCATTGAGTAATGACTTGTGATCTTTAGTCACAAGTGGGTCAGATAATTCTTCATTAACACTTCCCAACTGAAACTTATTTACCAAAAGGTCTTGAGCAGCAAACACGCTTTTTGAAGTACCACATGATATGTATATTTGGTACGGCCCCTTCAGCATCCATCCATCCATCCCACAGGGCTAGTGGTTATAGGAAGCCTTTTCCTTTTCTATTAAGAAATAACCAAGCTCCTGGAGCTGAGGGCATACAATGGAGAAAAGAAAGTCTTTTCAACAAATGGTGCTGGGAAACCTGGAAAGCCACATGTAAAAGAATGAAAATTGACCATTCTTTTTCACCATTCACTAAAATAAACTCAAAATGGATCAAAGACCTAAAGGTAAGACCAGAAACCATAAAACTTTTAGAAGAAAATGTAGGCAGTATACTCTTTGACATCAGTATTAAAAGGACCTTTTCGGACACCATGTCTCCTCAGACAAGGGAAACAATAGAAAGAATAAACAAATGGGACTTCATCAGACTAAAGAGCTTCTTCAAGGCAAAGGAAAACAGTATTGAACCAAAAAAACAACCCACTAACTGGGAAAAAATATTTGCAAGTCATACATCCGACAAAGGGTTAATATCTGTAATATATAAAGAACTCACACAACTCAACAACAAAAAATCAAACAACCTGATCAAAAAATGGGCAGGGGACATGAACAGACATTTCTCCAAAGAAGATATATGGATGGCCAATAGGCACGTGAAAAGATGTTCATCATCGCTGTGCATCAGGGAAATGCAAATCAAAACTACACTGAGATAGCACCTTACACCCATTAGAATGACAAAAATAACCAAAACAAATAGTAACAAACATTGGAGAGGTTGTGGAGAAAAAGGAACCCTCATACACTGTTGGTGGGAATGCAAACTCGTGCAGCCGCTATGGAAAACAGTATGTAGATTCCTCAAAAGATCAAAAATAGAACTACCATACGATCCAGCTATCCCACTACTGGGTGTCTATCCAAAGAGCTTGAAATCAGCAATTCCAAAAGTCCCGTGCACCCCAATGTTCACTGCAGCATTATTTACAATAGCCAAGACGTAGAAACAACCTAAGTGCCCATCAACTGATGATTGGATAAAGAAGAGGTGGTATATATGTACAGAGGAATACTTCTCAGCTGTAAAAAATAACAAAATCGTCCCATTTGCAACAACATGGATGGACCTTGAGGGAATTATGTTAAGTGAAGTAAGCCAGATGGAGAAGGACAATCTCTGTATGACTCCACTCGTATGAGGAATTTAAAAAATGCATACAAAGAGCAGATTAGTGGCTACCTGGGGAAAGGTGGGGTGGGGGGTGGGCACAAAGGGTGAAGGGGTGCACCTACAACACAACTGACAGACAATAATGTACAACTGAAATTTCACAAGATTGTAACCTATCATTAACTCAATAAAAATTTAAAAAAAAAAAACAAAGAAATAACCAAGCTCCTGGAAGAAACATAGTACACCGCTGAATTCTCATTTGCCAAATTATGGCAGCAAAAAGTCTAAGATGTGTGTTTAAAAGTTTTTGACCAAATAGAAAAGCAATCAGAGACCCTTAATGTATCAGAATGCCTTTTCCCTTAAATTATAACAGCACTACAGCATTCAACATTTGAAAACCAAGAAAAGTACTAACCTCTTTTCACATACATAACATTTAAAAAATTGATTATACAGTTTGTTTTGGGGTAAAGCAAGATTTTTTTTTTTTGTATTTCTAAAATCAGAAACATTTTGGAAGTGATATCCCTAGGAAGCTGTTGTTCACCAGGCACGCTAAAGTTCCTCGAATGTGGTTAAGGATGAGCTAGATATGTTCCAGACGGATCTGGGCATCCTGTCACATTAGTTATCTTATTGATGCTTGCTGTTAATTTGGGAACAATACATTGAACCTGCATACTTTCCCTTAATCCTTTTTATTGGCCTGCATATGAATTTTAAAGTTAAAATTTTCATTTCAAGTCAAAGTTATATCTTTATGTAGTTTACAAAAGATCAAATAAATCTAGAAAGGCTCATAAGGAAAAACTATGGATTTTCTTCTCCCAGTCACGTTTCCTCCCCTGCAGAACACCCACATTTTCCTCTTCGCTGATTCCTGTGGTCTTTCCCTCTAACTCTAAACACATATGTGCTTGACTCGCTCACATATTGCTCTTCTCTCGCCTCTCTCACACTTTGCCTCTTCACCTGACCCTGAGAGTAGATGTGAAGTTTCTAGCTTTCTTTTAGCCTCTGCCTTCTCTTTGCAGACAAGTGCGTGGCTGCCCAGAGCAGGTGCATCTTTCATTCGGCTAGTTCAGTATTTAGTCTTTATACTGTGACTGCGTACTACCATTCACAGCTAGGCCAAATGGTGTGATGGGATTACATTTTCTTTCCTGGATGAGTTTTTGTTTTCCCTGAAGTTCTTATGAGTCTTGTTTTTGTTTCTTTGCTTAGTTTTCTATGTATTTGTCACTAAAATTCAACCCCAAATTCGCTAGTTGTCTAGATCTCTCTTCAAGAAATTCAGTCCTTTTCATCTGATGAAGTTCATTATTTATTAATCTCATCTTGAATAAATCTCTCCCAGGCCTCCAACCTGCTGGAATCTCCCTGCAGATCTCACCTCCCCTTTTGTGTTGGGTCCTCGGTTTCCTGGAACCTATATCTTTCTCTTTCTTGATTTTTAAAAAATTTTAACTCATTTTAATGGAGCACTTCTTCAAGAAGTTGTCTTGGAAAAGATGTGTGGGAGGTCAAGTTTTGAGAACCTGTGTGTCTGACAGTCTCTGGTTCTGCCCTCAATGAGAGTTTGGACACTGTTTTGCTACCCCATCTTCCACTGTTATTGTTGAAGTCTTCCGTCATTCGGATTCTTGAGCCTTTATATGTGACCATGTTTTTCTTCTTTGAAGCTTGAAGGATTTTCTCTCTGTGAAATTCAAAACAGCTAGTACAGTGATGTCCCTTGGAGTCTGTTTTCATCTACCGTCTTGCCTACACTTTGGGCCCCTTTATTTGGAAACTCTTATTCTTCAACTTTGGGCATTTTTCTTAATTTATTGCTTTGATTTCTTCCCATTCACTTTGTCTGTCTAGAATTCAACTATTGGACCTTCTGGATCGACACTCTGATTTTCTTATATTTTCCATTTTCTTTCTGGAAGACATTCTCAACTTTATCTTCTAGCCTTTCTATTGAGTTTTTCTCATTTTATTTACAGGAACTTTCTCTTGTTCTCTCTATTCCTATTTTATAACCTGTTTTTGTTTCATGGATATAGTATCTCCTCTTATCTGAGGACATTAGTGAGTTTTAAAGTTTTCTTTTCCCTGAAGTCACTGTTTGCTTCAGACTGCTTTTTGGTTTTTTCTTTGGGGGTTTTGGCTTTCATGTCAGAGCCTTTTCTGGGCTAGCTGGTGATGTTTGTGTGCCTGCTCGTATGTCAGAGGGCTTCTGAGCCTGTGGTTGGGGCTTGCTGACTGTGACATTCACATCAGAGGCAGCTGGCTGGGCCATTTCCTTACAGCATCCTGTCAGCTTCTTTGGGTCTCTTTGGATTCTCCAGAAAAATACCTTCCAGCTTCTTGTCTGGCTGCCTGTGTTCAGGGGGCCAAGTGAGGAGAGAAGGCTACAGTCTTAGCAGTAACTGTGAAAGAACGAACGTCCCATCTTCAGAATGGTTTCCTCCCCTCTACTGTAACTCGTCTTCACCGTCCAAAGATTGCTTCCCTTTCCAGAGGAGAAAAACCACAGCTTTTGGTCAGGGCATGAGAGGCAAAAAGGTCCTTTTTAAGAGTATTTTCTCATCACTTTTGCCTATGTGCCCTTTAGTGATGTTATTTTTAACTTACAACTCAGTTTTACTTAAGTTCATAGTTTCTTCTGTTCTTTGCTCCTCCTTTGTAGCCTAGCTGTGGATTTTGCTTTGTCTTAAATGTATGCTGGAACACCCTGGTAGAGAAGGGGACAGAGATTGCCAATAGGTTGGTCTCCACAGTTAAGAAATTCAAATGGCCAGTAAGCAAAGCCAGATTTTGGTTTCACTGATAATCAAAGAATTGACATTAAGATCATATTTCCCCTACAGATTGGGAAAAATAAACATGACAGTTTTAGTTATCGAGAGTGAGGGGGACGGGTATATGCGGATGTTCTGGAGTGTAAGGAGTTTCCTTAGGAGGGTAATTTTGCTTTGGCAACGCCTATGCATGCATCCCCTGTAATCATATAATTTTATTTCTAGGAATTTATCCTATGGAGGTACAGGCTCAAGTGAGCAGAGGATGTTCTTTTCTTTTTTTAAAAATTAAGCTTTTTACTTTATAGATTCACATGCAGCTGTAAGAGAGAACTCTTGTATGCTTTATCTGTTCCTCCAATCGTAAAATCTTAAAAACTTACCACAACCAAGATATTGACATTGATAGAGTCAAGATACAGAACATTTCTATCACCACAAGTATCCCTCATGGTGCCATTTTATAGATACACTCGCTTCCCTCCTGCCCCTACCTCCTTCTAATCCATTTTCCATTTTTATAATTTTGCCATTTCAATAATATTTTTTATGTATGGTATCATATACTATGTAACTTGCTGGGATTGGCCTTTTTTAAAAAATCTTGTATTGAGGTCATATTGGCTTTTGACACTGTAAATTTCAGGTGTACATTATTATATTTCAATTTCTTTATAGGTTGCATCCTGTTCACCAACAGTCTAGTTTTTATCCATCACCATACACATGTGCCCCTTACCCCTTTTGCCCTCTCCCCACCCCCGTCCCCTCTGGTAACCACTAATCTGTTCTCCTTATCTATGTGTTTGTTTACCTTCCACATTTGAGTGAAATCATACAGAATTTGTCTTTCTCTGTTTGACTTACTTCGCTTAGCATAATACCAGAGGATATTCTTTTCAGCAGTGTTTGTAATCACACACAAAAAGGCAACATCAGCAGGGGATTTATTAAGTCATGTCTACTCTATTCAACATGCTGTTGTTAAGAAACGAGGTAAATTTGTATGTAAAACGTGGAAAGACAGCCGTGATACATTTTAAAATGGAAATAAGTGTAGCAAGTGGTGAAACAGTGCATATAATGTGATCCTATTTTTATTTAAACTATGTATTAATATATCCAGAAAAAAAATCTTACGTAAAACAGTAATTTTGGGAATATTTCTTGGGGAAGAATCAAGGAACTGCCAGTGTTTACATTGCTTTGTTGTGGTTGTATTTTACAATATTTTAAAGCTAAAAGTCTCATTTCTTGGTAGACATTCACTGCAGCAAGCTTGCTGTAGTATTACCATATTCATGCTATCAGTATTAATAGAAGCAGTATTACTGTAGCCCCCACAGCCCCTGTCCATCCCATCTGAGGCTCTGCTGTGGGCAAAGGGTCCTCTCTGGAGGCTTAGATGTGCCTTGAGACCCCACCCTTGGGACAGCAGGCCTCATCTAGGGCAAGGAGAGGCAGGAAATTGCTGGTGCAAAAGCCAGTAGTTAGTTAGCAAGTGCCATTGAGCCGTCAGATGAATTCAAATAAGTGTTTTCTGAAAACCTCTCAGATGTGCCTTTTGTGTGCATGAATTGATATTCTTAGACGTTCCTGGAGGTGGACCTTGTGAGACATGCTGTAGTGCTTGTGTCTTAGGTGTAGACTGCTAGGCGTTGGTGCTTTCTACCAGACGGGACAAAGGGTTGAGATGATTATACAGATGAGGAAGGTAGTCCTCTGCTGGACTGGGAGTCAGGAGACCTGTACTTCAGTTTTGGATCTGTTCTTAATCAGTCTTGTGACCTGGGTGTTTCTTGACCTATAGGACTTTAGTTCCTTCCTTTTAAAAGATAAGGAAGCTGAGTCTCTGAGATTCCTCCACATACACACACACTCTGATAGCACAGAACCCTTGGTCAACTCAGTTTATCAGAAACTTAGTTTTCAAGTTTTGAAGGATGACACTTGGAGCTGGTAGTCACTCATATAGCATTCCATTTTGTCATCTGTTTCCAGGAAGTATGAGTGATACGAAAAACTTTGCCTGTTAGAGCTTTAGTCATTGCTTCCTACACCAGGCATCATGCTTTTTATTTCCAGCATTGGTTCACTCGGGCAATTTTGCTCCCTGGAGAACATCTGGTAATGTCTGGAGACGCTTTTGGTTATCATGACTTGGGGGTGGTCATCTAGTGGTTAGAGGCCAGAGATCCTCAACATCCTGCAGTGCCCGGGACGGCCCCACGACAGAGAATTGTCTTATCCCAAAAGTCAGCAGCGCTGAGGTGGAGAAGCCCTGCTTTACAGGGTCAGTCCTTGAAAAGGCTCTAGGACGTAGCTGTCACGGGTCCCATTTTCCAGCTGGAAGGGAGTAGACCCTGGAGGGGTGAAGCCACTGGCAGGAGTGGCTGAGTTACAGCTGTGTCACCTGCACCGTTGGAGTCCTCATGGCACAGATATTGAGGAGGGTGATGGTAACAGAAGATCCTCAGTGAGCCTACTCTGCCAGGCTCGGGTTAAGCACTCTGCATGTAAGCTCACGTAATCCTCACAGTGATACCAAAAGGTAGGTATTAATATCAGTTCCTTTTTACAGGACAGGAGACAGAGGCACAGAGAAGTCAAGATCTGTAATCATTTCTTCTTTATCTTGGTCTTCACTTTTAGAACTTCACACATGTAAACGTTTGGCCTAGCCAAGTTTACCTAGTGTTTCCTCTCAGTGTCTCTAGGTCTTCTCTAAAGCTTGGGGTCAAGAAGGTGATAGGATGTCCATACAGTCCTTTCTAGTCCAGGAGTGGGACCAACCAAGCCTTTGCAGCAAGATAGATGTTCTCCCCTGCGATAAACACTGTAAAATTGTCCTGTGCCTCTTGGAATTTTCATTCTCTCTCATCAATTCAATCATCAGCATTTATTTTTCACAAAGTACATATCCATCAGTAGGTTTTAGGTAAGAAAGTGGACAAATCATGGTCCTAGTCCTGAAGCCATTCAGGGACTGTCTCTGCAGTAACCTGTGGATGGCTGCTGTCCCTCTATCGGTGGCCACCTTCAGGGATCGCTTTTCTACTCTAGACTCTTGCTGGACTAGTGTTTCCATCACCCTGTTGTGGCAACCCAGCTCCACTGCCTCTGGCTGCCTCTCTGACATCATCTTAATGCTCAGGTCTCGTGGAGTAAGTCCCCTCTTGGTTTTCCCTGCCCTCACCCCAATCTGGATGACAGGATAAGCCATTGATACACTTTTACTTGTTTTGGACCCCTATGGTACAGCAGAGTAACCTGATCATGGCAGGTGCCGTGTGTGTGTTTTGAGAGGATGAACAGATAGGACAGTGTTGATTTCTAAAAAGGGAATATTCTTTTAATAAGCATTTTTTTTTTTACGCTTTATCTCCCCAAACCCCCCCATACATAGTTGCATATCTTAGTTGCAGGTCCTTCTAGTTGTGGCATGTGGGACGCCGCCTCAAAGTGGCCTGATGAGTGGTGCCATGTCCGGCGCCCAGGATCCGAACTGGCGAAACCCCAGGCCACCACAGTGGAACGCACGAACTTAACCACTCGGCCACAGGGCCGGCCCCTAAAAAGGGAATATTCTTAATACTTGTCCTTTACTGACTTTTGGTGAGTTGCAATGAGCTGTTGGAATCCAGAGCAGCTTTCTCGGCTCTGAGGTAAAGATATGCTAGACATAGAAATAAGCTCATCTGAAGGCCTGGTCTCAATGTGTTCCTTTGGGTTCTTTAACCACTGTTGAATTTGTGGCGTCAATGAATTTCTTCCTAGAGCAACTTTGCCCAGAGGTTTGGGTGTGCTTGGATTAACAAACTATTGAGATCCTAAAGCATGCTGAGCATGTGGCTTCTATGCCGTAGTGGGGCACCGTATTCAGGGGCCTGCTGCTGCTCAGGCAGCCAAGTGTTCTTGTGTAAAGCTGTCTCCTTTTGCTTGTTTCTATACTGTCACCTTTATCAGCATGATTCCTTTGTCTAACCTAGCACCTCATTTTGGGGGCATGGTTTGAGCTGGGGACTGAATTTATGAAGCGGAGCAGTAGTTCTGGGCCTCGCTCTGCCAGTTGAGAGAGGACCCTGCAAGGCATTCCCACTGCTCGGCTCTCTCATTGACCGCTCGTGAGCAAGACGCCCTGTCTTCTCAGCCATGAGGTCAGTTATGGTACTTAAAGCTTCTAGACACAGTGCAGGCTGGACCAGCGCTACTTCTTGGTTTCTTTCTGAAGGGGTAAAATAACGTCAGCCAGATACATTCAGGATATATTGTTGTCTTTGCAGAAACTGCTGTGCCCTTCCACGGAAGTTGTGTGCTGTGAACTTGGTGGTGGTGCAGTGTGTTAGACCTGCATATCACTTGGCCTGGGCAGCTAGTCAGGTGAATGGGGACTAGGAGGAAGGGTGCTGTGACCCAGGACTCTCTGATTCTACTGAGGGGCAGGCACAGGAGGGCGTGGTGGCTGAGCTCCCCTGCCCCCTGGTTCTAAGTCATCCTGCAAACTTCTGGGCTTGTGTGGCTCTCTTCGTGTGTGGCTCCCTTCAGGGAGGGAAAGCAGTCTTCCCGCTGGTGCTGTGATAACAATTACCTGCATGGCAACCGATCCTAGCCTATTAGGAGATTTACGTCTCGAGGCTCTGGAGAGGGCTGTGCTCCTAAAGAGGTTGCCACAACAGATGGTCTTAAGGGAAATGGCGGAGCTCAAGAAAACGCTCTTATCCCCAAAAGGACCAGACCTCTTGGAACAAATAGAGGTCAGAGGGAAAGAGGAAACAATAGAAGTGTAGAGTTAGAGGAAATAATTTTTGAAAGGAGTTGTGTATTTGGCATTCTTTCCTGTTTTTGAAATTGGGGTTGAGGTTAGTGACTTGCTGAGGAATGGTTCTGCCCCTCAGGGCTCCTTCCTCAATATAACATGGATGGTTTCTGATTCCTTGTTATATAAAGTTGAAGACTTTTTACTCTCTAAGTCTTTTGCTTTAGAAATTTAAAAAAATACAAGAGAGGGACTGACCTGGTAGCGTAGTGTTTAAGTTTGCACGCTTCACTTTGGGAGCCTGGGGTTCATGGGTTTGGATCCTGGGTGTGGACCTACACATCACTCATCAAGCCATGCTGTGGTGGCGTCCCACATACAAAATAGAGGAAGATGGGCGTGGATGTTAGCTCAGGGCCAATCTTCCTCACAAAAAGAAAGAAAAGAGGAAAGAAGGGGCCTATGTGGTCTTTTCTGCCTTTCTGATGTACCATTTTGACAGTTATGAACTGTGTTACTTGATGGTGTCCTGTAACTTATAAACAGAACACCCTGGAGTGTGTCCGAGTGGGACTTGAAGTTCACTTTTACTTCACTTTGTGTTCTTCTTGTTTGTTTGTTTTTGCTGGAGGAAGATTGTCCCTGAGCTAACATTTGTGCCCACCTTCCTCTGTTTTGTATGAGGGATGCCACCACAGCATGGTTTGATAAGCAGTGTGTATGTTTGCACCTGGGATCCAAACTCGTGAACCGCAGGCTCCCGGAGTGAAGTCGAGTGTGCAAACTTAACCACTGTGCCACCAGGCCAGCCCCTCGCTTTGTGTTCTTTGTGTTCGAGATAGTGCCGTGACTCGTGTATGGACTATATTAGGTGATGAGAGATGTGGACTCCCAGCATTAGCTGGCTGCTGGGAACAAAATCAGATATGCTGCATTATCTGAACAGGTTTTATTTTATAACAAATGTATGTGCTGCTCGTCATTTCACTCTTATGTGATATGCTTTCTAATTTAATTAGTACTTAGCTCATTTATAAATACCTTTCAGGTGGAATGACTGCATTATATATCCTGTTTTGACTTTTTCTGATAAGTGGAAGCTTAGTTAGGTGACCCTGTAACACTGGCTTGAATCAGTGTGTGTGAGATCAATTTGAAGAATACAATTTTTTTCTTTGGAAACAAGGCTTCTATTTTGATACATTTGCTTATGCTTGGAGCTGACTCGCCAGCCCCTGAGACCAAAGTTCTGTGTCGCCTTTGTCGCCATGCAGTGAGCTCAGCAGTGCTGCCAGGCTGCCTGTGCACAGGGCCCCTTGGCTCCCAGGCTCAGCCCACCTGCCAGTCTCTGGGACGTGCAGACAAGAGCTAGCTGCAGCCAGGGTAACCGGTCAGGCTCGGTGCTGTTGGGGTCCATCCTTAGTTCATTCAGGTGCTGGAGATGATCATTATGTCCTCTTGAGATTGGTAAGTACAGTTCTTTTTTGAAAGATTGGGCAAACACAGAGAGAAAATGGTGATGTTACTGGCGGGGAGTCAACAGTTGATCTTTAAAAGCATAGGTTGGCTTTCCTTTGATCTGTGAAAGATGCCTTTGCTTTTGGAGCAATGTGGCGTGTCAGCCTCACCTTCTTGTCACGTTGGTTGGTTGGGGCTTTGGGTATGCTTAACTGCTGAAGATGCTGCTGAGCTGGGAGAGTGTGTGTAAACCTCCAGCCATTGCTTTCTTCCAAATGAGGACCTTTTGGTTTCAGACTGTGCTTGTAGTTTTAGGACTAAATCTTCAAGGAGGAAATGGCATGTGGAGGACTCAATGGTGATCTGTAGGTCTTTCCTTTCCATCAAATCTCACTGCAGTTGACTTGCACACTAATTAGCTTTTTGCTAACAGTTGGGCATATGGCTTTATTAAAGGCTGTTTTTGTTTTAGCCAGTTTAGAACTTATCTGGTACGCGTTAGGAGGCTTCTTATAATATTTTAATTCCAAAATATACTTTTGCGTGTCGTCTTATCTCCTCACCCCAATCCTGAAGTGGTAGGGGTGTGTGTGTGTGTTTTCCTCTCTCTCTCTCTTTTTTTTTTTTTTTTGAGGAAGATTAACCCTGAGCTAACATCTGCTGCCAATCCTCCTCTTTTTTTTTTTTTTTTAAAGATTTTATTTTTTTCCTTTTTCTCCCCAAAGCCCCCTGGTACATAGTTGTATATTCTTCGTTGTGGGTCCTTCTAGTTGTGGCATGTGGGACGCTGCCTCAGTGTGGTTTGATGAGCAGTGCCATGTCCGCGCCCAGGATTCGAACCAACGAAACATTGGGCCGCCTGCAGCGGAGCGCGCGAACTTAACCACTCGGCCACGGGGCCAGCCCCCCAATCCTCCTCTTTTTGCTGTGGAAGTTTGGCCCTGAGCTAACATCCATGCCCATCTTCCTCTACTTTATATGTGGGACGTCTGCCACTGCATGGCTTGACAAGCAGTGTGTGGGCCTGCACCCAGGATCCAAACCGGCGAACCCTGGGCTGCCGAAGCAGAACGTGCAAACTTAACTGCTCCACCACCGGGCCGGACCGTTTTCCTCTCTTTTAAGGCGTTGCTGATTGATGTGGTCACTCTCCTTACCCAACCTAAATATCATTCCCCACTCCTTGGTCAGTGTTCATCTTAAATGACACAGCGTGCTCCGTCTGCTGGTGTCTCTGAGTTTGCCTCTTGCTCAGAGAACAGTGTGTGATTGGGGTTCAGCAGTGCTGGTGGCTAGCTCAGATGGAGCGTCTTGTGCTTTTCCCTTCTGAATGTGGTGTCTGAAAAGCTGAGGAAGCACTGAGGGACTCCAGCAGGTCTCTTGCCTCCCTCTGGGGTGGGGAGCCGGCAGGGGGTCCCCATTGGGGACTTCAAAGTTGTTTGGGATGTGCTGCTGTGCGTGACTAGGTTTTTCAGTAAGCAGCTTCCTTGACAGTTTCTGATGGTTTAAAAAATCTGCTTTTATGAACTTTGAAAAAAATGGTGTAACAGACTTTAGTGTCACAACAGTATCATAAAAGTGAGGTAAAACTTTGTTATGCTACATAAAATGTGGGTGAAATGTGTATTGATCTTAGTAGTTGAACTCTTGATTAAACATATATAATCAAGTTTGGGTTTCGACTTGGAGCTTGAATGGTTAGTGTCATTTGCCACCGCACTCCTGTATTGATGTGTTTATTTCCAAATTAAGGGTTCATTTTTTTCTAATTACAAAAGTAGTACTATCTTTCATTTATTCGTTTATTTAACTATCTTATACTTACAGAGGAGTTGCAAGTACAGTACAAAACACTTTCTGAGCCACCTGAAAGTAAGTTGGGGACATGAAACCTCATCACCCTTGGATATTTTGGTATGCCTCGCATAAACAAGACACTCTGCTCCTTAACCACAATACAACCATCAAAATCAGGAAATTAACATGAATGCTTTGCTACCTTCACACCCATTCACACTTCATCAGAAGGATCAGTTCAGAATCACTTTGGTCGTCAGGTCTCTTTAGTCTCCTTCAAACTGGAACATTTATTCCATCTTACCTTGGCTTTCCTGGTCTTGACACTTTTAATGATTACAGGCAGTTATTTCGTAGAATGTTTCTCAAGTGTGAGTTTGTCTGGTGTTTCCTTTTGATTAGATTCAGGTTTTGCATGTTTGGCTGGCGCAGCACAGAAGGGATGCTAGGTGCTTCTCTGCATTGTATCAGGTGGCACAGGATTTCAATTTGTCCTGTTACCAGTAATGTTCACTCTGATCACTTGATTAAGGTGGTGTCTCCCAGGCTTCTCCACTGTGAAGTCTTTGTAATTAATAAGTATACTGTGGGGAGGTACTTTTGAAACTATCTGTTCCTACCAAACTTTCGGTTTACTCATCTATTTATATCAATATAGGCTAACAGTTTGCCATTTTATTCAGTAGGCTATCATCCTTTATTATAATTATTTATTTTGATGCTCATGTTGTCCCGGGTTTGGCCAGTGGGAGCCCCTTAAAGCCAGCTCCTGTGTCCCAATACATTCTCATTATTTGTTTAGCACTTCTTCCTTTCAAGTGCAACAAGATACTCTGGGCTTTTCATCTGCTTTCTGCCCCAGACCTAGAATCAGCCTTTTCTTCAAGTTGGTACTCAGAGAAGCAGAGTCTGGCCACCAGGTAGGTGGTTGGGGTTTTACTGTACCGAGGCCCTCTTAGTGGGCAGAGCTGTAGAGGGTGTATGTGTGTGTACATGGATAATTGTACACATTACACATACATATATAAATGTTTGTGCATTTATAACACATAGACTCATGTCGATTTTTATATCTTTATAATATTGAAAAACTTGAGTTCATCCCAGTACCTTCAATTTCAATCTGATACCACAGGGTTCATTCCACTTTCTCCCTTTCCAAATTGGTAGCTTCCTATTCCAACAGTGAGAATCCTAGATGCTAGTGTCCCTAATAGACTAACTTATTTGATTGGTCCTGTATGTTACCAGTCTCCTGTTGTTGCCCCCTCTCCTGCACAGCTGCCCTCTACCCTCTTCATCTCACTCAGTCTCTGATACCCCAGCTGTGTAGACACTCTCTTATGTGGGAGCTCATATCCCAGTTTATAAAAACAAAGTTGTGTACACTGTCTTTTTGCCCTCTCCAGGCTGTTATCTGAGCTCTCTTCATTGCTGGTGACAGCGTGCCTCCTGTATGGTGTCAATGTGTCACTGTGTAGTTAACATTTCTTACTGATGCATACTTGTGTTCTTTCCAGTTCTTTGCCTGTGACAGTGCTGCTGTGAGCCTTAGACCTGTTAAACCTGTGCCTTCTGCATTCTTCTGCAGGTACTTCTGGAGAGTAGCTTCTTTGAAGTGTGATCACTGAATTGGATTGTGCATTGTCTATTATTTGTTATGTGTTTTTAAATTGCCTTCTAGTTTTACACGTCATCAGTGGTCAAGTAGCCTGTTTTTCCTCACCATTTCAAAAATTGCATCACTTTTGTTGATCTCATAGAATAAGGGCTGAATGAGATGAACGTCTATTCGTGTGTTTATGTGCACTATGTGTTAATTTTCTGTGAACTGTGTTCATATGTCCTAACCTATTCAGATGTTTTCCAAACAAAAACTATTTGTATGCTAACTTTTATGTTAGATAGTCTATGCTGTATAAAGTTCTTAAGCTCTAAGAGTCAAATGAGTCATCATTTTCCTTGATAGTGTCTACAGTCTGTATGATCAGTAGGCTTTTGTACTCCCAAATCACAGGTTTTCCTCCTCAGCCTTCTAGCTCCTCAAGGCTTGATTGTTTACCTCCAGATCTCTAATACAACTGAAGTCTATTTTGGATTATGGTGTGAGGAGGGATCAACCTTTGTGTTTTTTCAAAATGGCTAGCAAATTAGCCCAATTCTGTTTATTGCCTAGTCCACCCTTCCTTGCTGATTTGAAATGGCACTTGTATCAAATGATAAACTCGTAGATACACATGAGTCTGTGTCATTCATCCTTTTTCCTCTTCCTTAGCCAGTACCACCAAGTACTAATTACTATTGCTTTGTTGTCTTCGTTGTCTGCTTGGTAATTTTAGGTGAATCTCAGCTCTTTTTTGGTCAAATAGTCCACGCTGCTTTTATTGTTAGGTGAATTTGGGAATCTTTTTTACAGGGGGGAAAAGCCCACTGTGATATTGTGTTAGTTTCCTGGGGCTGCCATAATAAATTACCATAAACTCAGTAATTTAAAACAACAGAAATTTATTCTCTCACTTCTGGAGGCCAGAAATTGGAACTCTGGCAGGGCCAGCCTCCCTCTCGAGGGTCTGGGGAGAAACTGATCTTTGCCTCTTCCAGCTTTGGTGGCTCCCCCCACATTCCTTGTTTGTGACCGCATCACACCAATCTCTGCCTCCATCTTCATGTAGCTGTCTCCTCTGTTTATGTGTCTTTACCTCTCTGTTTATAAGGACCCTTGTCATGGCGTTTAAGACCCACTCAGACGATCCGGGATAATCTCCTCAAGGTCTTTAACTTAATCACATCGGGAAAGACTTTTTTCCAAGTAAGATAACATTACATTCCAGAGATCAGGACCTCATCTCTTTATGTGGCCATTATTCAGCCTATCACAGATGCTTTCTGGTGTTTGCTTGGGGGTATAGATAGACTTGGAAATAACAGACGAATTTGTGATAAGTCTAAGTGATAAGTGGATGAGACTTGGCACCATCTCCACGATTTGGACCTCTGCTCTGTGTGTTTTGTTTGGCCGACTTACTGAACTTTCAGTTTCCTAGCTTTTCATTATATCAGAGGAGTCTTCTAGACAGGTGGTCATTTGCCAACAGTGGTATTTGTCTCTGCTTAATTATGTATCCTTAGGTTGAATGTTTGACAGTGTTTGTTGATAGTAGACATCTTTGCCATTTTGTTACTTATTTTAGTAGGATAATTTTAGCTTTTTGCTACATATGATATAGTTTACTTCTGGGAAATATTTTTCATATAGCCATTTCCTTCTATTCCTGATGTTGAATTCCATAGGAAGCAGGGAACAGATGCTGAATCTCATCAGTCTTTTGGGCATTTTTTTAGTGGCCATCTATCAGTCATGTATATGTGCTTATTTGTCCTCCTTTGAGCTATAAATGTGAGATGTATACATTTCCTAATGTTGGATCCTTAACTGCATTCCTGGAACAGACCCTATTTAGTCATGGTGTCTTATTCTCTAAATTTAGTGCAACTTTATTGGGCTAGTGTTTTGTTTTAAATTTTACGTATTTGTAAACTGGTTTATAGTGGATAATCTCTTTGCAGCATCCACCCATTGTTTTGGGGAGGCCAAACAGTGCCCTGATTTTCCTCTGGGGAGCCACCCTTTCCACCATGCACAAACCGTGTGTTTTGGATGAAACGGCCCAGCTGCATGGGTGGACCCTGATTGGCTGTAGCTAATAGACATAGCCCATCCCTTGGCCCCTTGACTACAGTTATTGTTCCCCTAATGGGCTCAGAACCCAATTAATGGCAGTGAGATACAAAAATAATTTGTGGGGCCCCCATGGGGCAAAGAAGCTCTTACTTCCTTGGGAACTACCAGAAGATATAATTACTATTTGTAACATTGTTCATATTTCAAAACCAGGCAAGGGTAATAGTGTATCATTGTGAGCTTGTATTCTGTGTATGTTCTTTCCTTTTCTTTGTCAGACTAGAAAGAGTTAATTGCTCCTTAATTGCTTTTTTCAGGGAAACTGATTTTGGTTTGGATTGACCAAGCCAAGTGTTTTTTTTTTTGTTTTGTTTTCTATTTAATTCTTCTTTTGTTTATTTATTCCTTCTTCTTTGATTTTCTCTTTCCATCCTGACTTGAATGCTTAGCTCCTTTATCTTCATTCTTACTTATAACAAAATTTACAAGTTTGATTCACCCTCTGAGTACAGCTTTGGCAGCATCCTATAGACCTTGATAGGTAATTCTCTTTGATCTTTTTCTTTTTTAAGCCTTTTTGTTAGGAAAAAGAAGAAAATACTTATGTCTCATATCCTATGGCCTGGCTTTAACAGCTGCCAGCATTTTGCCATTTTTGTCTTATCTTTCTCTGTTCCCCCACCCCCATACATTTTATTTTGAGTATCTTGAAGCAAATCTCATATTTCATGTTACTTGTAAATGCTTTAGCATATATCTTTAATAGACAAAGGCTTTAAAGAAATCATACCTAACAAAATTAAATACACTTTGTTAATATCATCCAGTATCTATTCTGTATTCAGTTTTCTCCAAATGTCACAAAATATATTTTTACACTTGGTTTGTTTGAATCAAAACCCAAAGAAAGTCTCCACACTGCATTTGGTTGATGCCTCTTACATCTGTTAAAATCTATAACAATTCCTTTTCCTCTTTTTTTTTTTTTTTTAATGCCATTTCTGTATGAAAGCAACAGGGCCATTTGCGCTGTGGAATTTCCCACATTTTGGATTTGGTTGATTGTACTATTGTGGTGGTGTGCAGTGTGTTTTCTCTGATCCTCATGTTTCCTGTAAACTGGCAGACAGGCCTAGACTGGTTTCAGGTTTGATTCCACACCCCTACACCCCCCAGGGGTGGGATGGGAGGTAGGAGGAGGTGTCAAGAATATATCGTAGATTGTGCTGTGTACTTTATATTGCATTACCCCAGGAGGCATAATGTCTGGCTGTCATTTTTTTGTGATGTTACGCTCAGTGGGTACAGTCTCAGCAGGCTGATTCTGTCCCTTAGATTGTTCTTTATCAACAGTTATCTATTGAGTTTAATAGCCGTTGTGCTTGTATCCGTTGTTTCCATAGTGTATTAGTTTCCTATTGCTGCTGTAACAAATTACCACAAACTTGGCTGAAAGAGGTCTCACTGGGGTAAAATCAAGGTGTCAACAGGGCCTCCTTGTGGAGGCTCTAGGGGGAGAGTCTGTTTCTTGCCTTTTCCAACTTCTTGAGGCTGCCTGCACTCGTTGTGGCCCCTTCTTCCATCTTTACAGCACATGATATTAAGGACATTTGTGATTACATTTAGGTCCCACTATATCATCCAAGATAATCTTCCCATTTCAATATTCTTAACTGAATTCATCTGTAACATTCACAGGTTCCAGGGATAAGGACTTGGATATCTCTGGGGGCCATGACTCAGCCTACAATTAGCAATTGCAAAATGAAGAATTTTCTAATTCTATTTCTACATTTATTAGTTGGCATTCTTATATAAAGAGTTTCCCTTATCAATTCTGGTTATCTTGAAATACAGTTCCTATTGGAGAGAAAGGAGAAATGAATGGTTTCTTTTCTTTATCTGTGTTTAGAGTGCAATGAGACTAGCAATTCCCAAAATGACAATGCATTTTTGTAGCTTTCCCCTCTAGTATTATAAACTTGTGGGTATGTATATAAATGTGTTTCAACTCATTGAAGCCATTTTTTTGATGCTCATATTGTTCTCCCAGGTCAGCTTCTGTGTTCTTTGGACACGACCCCATTAGTCTGTGACTGCTTTCTTGCTTTCTGCCACAACAAGACCTCCAATCTTGTGCATATTCTGTTCCAGACCTGGAATCATCATTTTCCCAAGAAGCCCTGGTTCCTTGTAGTGGGGAATGGTGTTCGGATGCTACACTTGTGTGCTGGGAGTGCTCACTGCCGCTGCCTTGCTTCTCATAGCAGACATGCCTAGGAAACAGTCATGAGTGTCGATATTTCCAATTCAAATAAAAATTTGCATGGTTTTTACTTCAATGTGCATCTTTTTTACTTATGCTGAAAATCTTGCGTTTTATGGATGTTAGCTTGATTACCTAGTCACCTTAGCCTACAATGTATATTATTTTTAGAAAACAGTACCAATATTATTAGGATATATCCCAGTGGGGATACAGTGTCAGATTATTGTGTTTTAAAGTAACATTTTCTCTGGTGTTTATGCCACTGATCTGGCATTGTTAGATGCATTTCAATTTTTTTAGTAAACTTTTTATTGAAGTGCAATAAACATACAGAGAACTATGCAAATCTTTAGTGTATATGGCTCAGTGAATTTTCACTAACTGAACCCACTCATATAACTAGCATCAAGATAAAGAGCAGGACATATGTTATGTATTTTTCGGGTTTGTTCTTTGATTTATATGGTTCTAAAAGCAGAGCTATGAATCCTGGTGTATTCAGATGAGTTTGGCTTCCATTCCCCCCCACCCCCCCCCACTTTCCTTCTCCTATTGTTTTCTTTGATTGTTTCATATATACATTTACATTTGCATTTCTGGCTCTCTCTTAGAGTAAGATAGCATACTCTGCACCTGCTGTCCTCTTTCGCCTTTTCTCATTAACCATATACCCTAGAGACAACACATGCTAGTGTGTGGAGACCTTTCCATGCCTTTATGCTGCATGTTATTTCATTGCATGGACATACCATAATTTGTTCATTCCTTCTCCTGATGGAAATCGTGGTTGTTTCCACACTTTGTTAGCTTTTTATTTCTCACTGTTTCTGCACTCCTTTCTTCACACAGTAGCTAGAGTTCGTCCCAAGCGAGTGCTTAATATTGGCTTCAATTAGCCTCAGTGGGTTCTCCCTAGTCTGTCACCACCATGCTGATCTGGACCCTGCTGCCCACCTGCTTCGTGTCCTTGGCTCCCTGTGGAGCCACAGACAGGTTGTCTTTATCATCGATCCCTGTTTGGTTGGTACTGGTTTTCTAATATATTCACGTGCCACATAACAATGTTTCGGTCAGTGACAGACCACATATACAACAGTGGTCCCTCAAGAAGAATACCATAGAGCCTAGGTGTGTAGTGGGCTATATACCATGTAGGTTTGTGTAAGTACACTCTGATGTTCACACAACAATGAAATTGCCTAACAATGCATTTCTTAGCGTGTGTCCCTGTCATTAAACGACACATGACTAGTAGCGTTAACAGTTTGTTCTTGCCCTGCCTGGCTTTCTTTCTCTCCTGTCGGATGAAACGTCTTTAAGTTCCTGCTCCCCCGATACCCTTACAGCATGGGGGCCTCCTCTGAGTCTAGCATCTCAGTTGTCTGACTCAGGATAGAGTAAAATATCTTTGCTTTGGTCTGTGCATTGTACTTGTACTAGTGCACCTTAATGTTGAATTAGTTCTTTGGGGGGCAGGTATATCCAGGAAGTCTTTAAATCCAAAAGTAAGGTTTACTCCGTAGAGTAGACTCAGAAAGGTAGTACTGGAACAAACGATGGAGTCCCACCTCCTCATTTGACAAACAAGGAAACAGGCCAAATGAAGAGATGTGACATGCCCAGTGTCACCAAGCAGATGGCACTCTTTGAGTGCCCACCGTGGCTTAATACCCTGGAGAGGAGAGAATCCGAAGACTGAATTTTTCTGATGTTTGTTTCTTCTTTTGTAGAAAAGCATCACATTTCCGTTTGGATAAGACTGGTTTTAATTTCTAAGTATTTCCAGCCATGATTTTAGCTGGCTTTGTATCCATAGCAAAGTTTTTTATAAACATGGGCTAAGCTCATGGAACTTTTCTGTGTAAATTGTAGGAAGGAAAATTAATTGTAGGACTGAGGAGGAGACTTCCAGAGCCCTCCCCTCTAGCCATGCCATCCCTGTCTTGCCCTTGCTGTCCTTCTCTTCCTAGGAACACCACTGCATTGAGGCGGGACCTGCTGTGCCCGGAGTCTGTGGTGAGGAATATGTGCAGAGCCGCCCTGAAACGTTACACGGCATGCAGAGACAGGAATGACCCAAGGGGCGCTCGGATGCGTTTCCACCTGGGAGTGGTGGTTGGTTTCTTTAACGAAACGAAGTGTTTTAGAGATGGAGACCCTAAGGAGTCATCTAAGCCACACGGTCACCTTGTGGGGAGCATGCCCGCCATGGGAAGGGCTCTGCGCAGTTTCTCCAGGGTGCAGGGTCCAGTGAGGCGTGCTCGCTCTCAGGGACCGTTTTCTTTATGCTGAGTGGGACCGTGTCTCTGCAGCCCGCCCCCACCCCTCATTGCTTCTAGTTGTGCTTGCTGGCAGCTGGACAGACCTCAGCCCATCTGTATTGCTCTCCAAGTGCTTACAGACAGCTCTTAGGCAGCTTCCAATTCCTAAGGGTTTTAACGAGTTACTGTCAAGTCTCATCTTTTCTGTAATGAGCAGTCCCTCACAAAGAAACTAACAACAAAAAAAGCCGTACTTCAGACTTCTTGCTGATAACACAGTCTACAGAAAAGAAATTAATTCTTGTGACTCTGCTTTTTGCTGATTTTTAATAGCTGATGCTACTTAATAGTACCTCTTTATTTCCCTCTTCAAATGGAAGTATCTTTGTTGAAAAAGTAAGGAGCATCATGTAATACAGAGCTTTTCTCCCTGCTGCAGTTAACTCTCATGAACACTTAGCATATGTCCATCAGTAATTTCTAGGCCTGTCAAAACAAACAATTTTTTGGGAAGTGGTATATGAAATATATACTGTTTTTACATGTGGTCACCTTACAACTTAACAATAAAAGTGCTGTCTTTTCGAGTCAGTAAGCACAGCGCCTCCCCCCCGCCCCCCGCCCTTTTACCCTGATGCTGAGGTTTCTCAGTACCTGGCTCTGGCTCTGTGCTCCCATTCTTCTCCTGTTGCCAATGGCTTGGGGATCCTTCTCGAGGTATGTTATGCTTATACACACGTATCTCTCTTTAACACAGCTGGTTGCACAGCACTGTGACATAGAGCTGCCCCTCTCTTGTTACTGACACAGACAGGGTTGTGGTTGAGGCAGGGACGTCGTTCATTCACCAGTCGTTGATGCAGGCTGAGGGCTGGTGTTGGATTCTACGCAGTCTCTTCTGACGTAAACCAAACTCAGAATATGTCATCTAGGACCTTCAGTCTCAGTTTCTTTCAAGTGGTTCAGGAAGTTAAGACACTTACAAAGCAATTAGAAAGTAGGATTCCTTGAGATTTTTAAGTTTTTTTTCCCGACAGATACAGTTTTTTTAAAAGCATCCTGCCCAGATATGATAAACTTAATATTCATAGATACATTTCTCTTCACTCTTATTTCCTTATTTTGTATTATTTTTAAATTATGTGGTTACGTTAACAAGCAAAACTGGCATAAGCCGGTTTGGGAACAAGCATACCCCACCACAGGTGGAAGCTGGGGTTGAGGGCACACCAAGGGCAGTCGGCTTATGGGATGGTGTCAGTTCTCTGGTTTGCTGGGGGAGTGAAGACCTGGTCATTGAGCAGGTCACTCGTGGAGGTCAGGTATGAAACTTGGTGCTGTACCGTCATTTGTTTATCCATCCCCTCCTGATAGAAACATCACCAACGGCCAGTCTTTTGCTCTTACAAAAATGCTATAGTACATTTATCTTTGGGCACATATATGAGTATTTAGGTGAGAAATTCTTAAAAGTAGGAGTTGCTGGGTCAAGAATATTTATATTTTAAATGACAGTATGTAATCAAATTGCTCTCCAGAAAGACCACATCAGTTGTTGCTCCTCCAGCCACACTGGTTTTCCCACACACTCCAGACAGTCCTCAGACTGCATTTCTGCCAAACTGAGAGGTGAAATGTGGACTCTCTTCCTACTTTCAACTTGCATTCTCTTTTGTATGTATTAAGTAAGCATTTCCTGCATTTCTGTGAAAGATGTATCCTTTGCCTCCCCCCCCCCCCCGCTTTTTTTTTTAATGAGTTAGAATCCTTGGAAGAAATACTGTAAACTAATCTTGGTCGCTTCTTTCCTGGAGGTCTTTGAGGCTGTTGACAGTGCTACCCGCTTCCGGGTGTCTGTGGTAAAGGAGATATTTTCGTGACTGAGATAAGTCCCCATTTTGTACTTTTTCCCCTATTCTCAATTTATTCATTATAAATAAGAGATTTGTAATAAATGAATTGAGGTTGTTTCCTTTAAGACTGTTATATAAGTTTATTAATAAGAAAAACCTTTTGTCACATTACATTTCTGCTTTGTTTTGGAAAATTAACTCTATAGCACTGCTGTTCAAGTAAGAGCTATATACATAATGAGTATTTTCAGTATCTGCCTTAAAAATGTAAAAAGAAACAAGTGAAATTAAGTTCAGTAATGTTTAAACCAATCCAAAATATTATCATTTCAGCATGTAATCAATATGAAATTATTAATAACATGTTTTACATTGTATTTTTTCCTACTGTCTTCAAAATCTAGTGTGTATTTTAGACTTAGAGCACATATCAATTTAAACTAGCCACATCTCAAGTGTCAGTAGCCACATGTTGCCAGTACATATAGCCACGTTGTTGCCAGTACATATTGGCCACACAGCTCTAAAGAGTAGGGTTTCATTTCATTTCTATGGAAATTCATTAGCTTACTCTTCTGAAGCTAACATTTGTGCCATCTGCTTTTTTAAAAAAGTTGTAAGGTTTATTTACCTGGCACATGTTCTTGAATTAGGCTCTAAATAAATATTTACTTGTCTGTATAAAGTCATGCTGATTGTTTCAGTATTTGTAAAATTAGTGTGGTAGAGTACTACATTAAATGTTTCATTTAGCAGAATTTGGTGTGTTCATTTAGTGGACTTAAAAACGGATATCCCCAAACAGATGCTTACCATAGGGTAGATTATCTTCCTTGATCTTTTTAACAATGTACAAAGGCTTCAAAAGTTTACAAATGGGAAACTTGTAAAAGTTGAAAGCTCAAACAGCTACCCAGAGTGACCCAAATAGTGTCTGAGCGAGATTCTCAACTTAGCTTTGCGGTCTTGCTAACAGGTTTGGTGTTCTTTGTACAGTCTCTTCTCACTAATGGATACGTGTAATGACTTTGCTAAAACTTGGGTTAACTTACGTATTTTCACATTACTGAGAAGTACGTGAATCTACTGAGAGTAACAGTGTTATTGAAGAAAATTCTTATCCTTTCTGTCACTTCCTGAAAAGAAGTGAAACTGATGGCATTAGTGGACAAAGAACAAAGCAATGTTATCCAATGTTTGTTTCTCTCTCATCTGAACTTGTATTCCTTTATTTTAGGGAAACAAAGCTGCTGAGTTGAATGTACATATGGTAATAAATATTATCTCTGAGACTAAGACAGGAACCTAGTTTTGATGTGTTCGCTATTAGAATATGCCATAAGTCCACTTGAGTTGACACTACAGTTTATAGTTGAGTATAAATAAGCTTAATCATAAAGGGAGTTTATTAGTATATTTCAGCTATCAAGAGGGATGAAAACATACTCTTTGTTGACCTGATCTGACCACCACGCTCAGTATGGGAGAGCAAACTGTGCTAAACACTCCCATCCCTTAGCACCATCTTCTTACAGGATTGCACGGCCTCTGAGCAAGTATCAGCCCTGAGTGGCTCCCACAACCTCGGAGATGTCCTCTGGTCCACTGCTCTTCCCAACCTCCATCAGCATGGCCCCACTTCAGTGAGTTCCTGTCAGGTAGTCAGTTAAAGCAAACAGGACAAGTAGCATCAATTATACACCTTAGTTTGTCTATCCATGTTTGTCTGTTGACATGTTGTTTAAAATTATTGGCTATTGCTAACAGTGCTGTGATGAACATTCTTGTCTATGTTCTGTTTCCTTTTACTCACCTGGGAGAGCTTTTTCCTAAAGTATATATCTAGAGGTGGGATTGTCCTCTCGGGATTTACATCTTAAGCCTCAATAGGCCTTGAGAGTGGTGTGAAGTAAGGACCTAGGTTTTTTTCTCATCTGGATATCCAGTTTTCCCAGAGGCATGGATTGTGTAGTCCATTCACAGGACTCCATGTTGGGGCCCTCTTGTCTGTTCCATTGTTCTCTGTGCCTCTCCCTGCACCAGCACCACGCTGCCTGGATTACTGTAGCTGTAAAATCCTGATGCTGGAGAGAGCGAGTCCTCTCCCACCTTGTTTTCCTCAGAGTTGTATCGGCTGTTTGTGGTCCTTGATCTTTTGTATAAACTGTGTTGTATAAATATAAATTGTTTATGTAAATATTTTAAAATTTTTATCTATATATACTGTTTTATAATACAGTGTTACAAAAATTGTATATGAAAATATTGTATAAATAAAAATTGTATAACATCTGGTTATAAAATTCCTTGCACACATGCACACTCCTTTTGGAATTTAAGTTGCCTTTGCATTGAATTTCTAGTCTAATTAGGGGAAAATTACAGTCTTTATGATTGTTTTCCTATATAGATAAACAGCATTTTTCCATTTATTTAGGTCTTTTCTGTATTTTGGCAAAGGTTTCTATAATATTCTCTATAAATCCTATTCTTATTAGATTTGTTTCTAATAGTTTACGGCTGGTGTTTTGGAACATAATTGATGTTGTGTAGTGACCTTGTTTCCAGAAAACTTTTAGTTCTCATAGTGCATCTATAGATCCTCCTGGATCTTGAATTTGAACAGTTGTGGGTTGTGTCGTCTGTCAACATTGGCAATTACATTTTGTTTCCAATCCTTATATGTTTCTTTTTCTTGCCTTACTGCTCTGGCCAGAATCTCTAGTGTGGGTTCAGATAGATACAACGCTCAGGAACCCAGTGGAGTCTGTCAGTGAGGGCGTTTGGTAGGCACCCGTGATCTAATTAGGGAAGTGTCCTTGTGTTCTTAGTTTTTATCAGGAATAGGTGAGTTATATCAGATTCTTTATTTGAATGTTTTGAGATGATCAAGTCATTCTTGCCCCAGTGCTAATAATGTGGTGAATTACTTTATTTTTCTAATATTGTACCGCCTTGGATTATTGGAATAAAGGAGTTATTATTTTTTGTTATTGGTTTTTACATTTCTGAATCAGTTTGCTAGATTATTTTAGTAGTAGCTAGTACTATTTAGTACTAGTGCTAGATTACTTTAGGACTAAAGTACTTCAGTGCTTTGAAGTACCTAGGTGAAATTCACACATTCTTTTCTCCTGTTATCCTTGTCTGGGAGGTCTTAAGGTTTCCTAGCTGGGAGTGAGTTGGGAAAATAGTCTCTCAGGGCTTCCTTACAATAGCATCTGGGCCTGTGTGTTTGTTGTGATTTTTATATTTGTTTCTTTGAAGGTTGGAGAGGGTTGGTTGTTTAAACTTTCCATTTCTAACAAAATCAGTTTGGGTAAATTATTTTTTAGAAATTGCCTATTTCATCTGTTTTCAAGTTTTTGATAATACTTTCCTTAATAGAATTCTTGTATGATTTTTCAAAGTCTCTGTTGTAACTGTAGTTTTGAACCCCCTTTGAATTCTTAATATTGCTTATTTATACCTGTTCTTTTATTCATTGATCATTTTTGCCAGAGATGTAACTGGTCTTTTTAAAGACTCAACTGTAGGTTGTGTTTATTCCCTCTAGTATATGTCTTTTACTTCATTAATTTCTTCTTTCTACTTTCTTTAGCTTTATTCTGTTTTTCTAATTTCAGGAGAGGTTGGTTAACTAATTTTACTTTTTCCTCTCCACTAATCTGATGGCTTAAGGTTATAAACTTGTCTCCAAGTAACACTCTGGCTTCATTCAACAAGTTTGGACATAGAACCGCTTTATTGTTCAGTTCTAAATATTTTCAGATTTATTCTTTGACCCATGAGTTATTTAGGAGCAAGTTTTTAAATTTCAGTCTTAAAATTTTGAGTTGACTTTTTTTTCTTTTTGAGGCAGATTAGCCCTGAGCTAACATCTGCTGCCAGTCCTCCTCTTTTTGCTGAGGAAGACTGGCCCTGAGCTAACATCTCTGCCTGTCTTCCTCTACTTTATATGTGGGATGCTTGCCACAACATGGCTTGACAGGCGGTACATACGTCTGCACCCGGAATCTGAACCAGTGAACCCCAGGCTGCCAAAGCAGAATGTGCGAACTTAACCACTGTGCCACTGGGCTGGCACCTTGAGTTGACTTTTAATTGTGTTGTGGTCAGAGAATGTTACTGTTATGATATTAATTCTTTGCCCCTTTTTTGCCTTAGCTGCTGGCCAATTTTTATAAAAGTTGTATGCTTTAAAAGAGAGTGTCATTTTTAATCATTGGGAAAAGGATTATATAAATCCAATAAAGTAGGTTTGTTAATTACATTTTAATTTTCTGTACCTTTTTAATTTCCTAATCTATGTTACCTAAAGAGTCAGTTTTCCTCTGTAATCTTGAATATATTAACCTCTAGTTACCTTTCGTTTTTATTTTATGTATTTTATAGCTTTGTTACTAGATACATAATCAGACGTGATTGAATTTTTTATTCTTTTTTTTTTTTTTTGAGGCAGATTAGCCCTGAGCTAACATCTGCTGCCAGTCCTCCTCTTTTTGCTGAGGAAGACTGGCCCTGAGCTAACATCCGTGCCTGTCTTTCTCTACTTTATATGTGGGATGCCTGCCACAGCATGGCTTGCCGAGCGGAGCCATGTTTGCACCTGGGATCTGAACTGGCGAAACCTGGACCACCAAAGCAGAATGTGCGCACTTAACCGCTGCGCCACCAGGCCGGCCCCTGAATTTTTTTATTCTTAACCCTCTTTGTTCTTTTTTCTTTTTTTTCCCCTGAGGAGGAAGATTAGCTCTGAGCTAACATTTGTGCCAGTCTTTCTCCAGTTTTTATATGTGGGTCACCACCCAGCATGGCTGATGAGTGGTGTAGGTCTGCGCCCCGGATGCAAATCCAGTAACCCAGGCCGACGACACGGAGCACGCACGCCAGCTTAACCACTATGCTGTGCGGCTGGTCCCCCTTTGTTCTTGATAATGCTTCTTATCCTACAGCCTATTTTATCTGAAAATAATATAGCTAGCCCAGGTTTTATTTGGTTAGTATTTGCCTGGAGTACTTCTTCTGTCCCTTTACTTTCAACCTCTGTGTCCTCATGGTTTAGGACTTAAATAGCTTATAGCTGAATTTGGTAATTGACCAGTTTAGTGTATTCACATCAGATTGTTGCCACATTTGGATCATTTCTTCCATCGTATCTGGTGTTGTATTTGCCCTTTCATTGCTTCTCTTTTACGTCTCTGGCTTCCTATTCTGTTTTCTTTTTTCTCTCTCTTATTTAATAATTAGTAATACAAAAGAACGTAACCAGTGGTTAACAATATGAATTGTATTGAATGCTTCTGAACCTACCACCTAATCCAAGATTTAGAACATTGCCAGTAACTTCCATTTGAATGAGTTTGGTTTTTGGTTTGAAAGTTAAAAACTTTTTCTGTTTTTACTAGATTAAATTTTTGTCATTCATTTAACAAGGGCTAAAATTAATATCTGTAATCTTTCCTCAAATAATATAATCATCTTAAAGTATTGTAATTTCAGTTTCCCCCTCCCATCTTATATTTTATTGCTGCCTAGGTTTTAATTTTATCTTATATTTTAATTCACTCCAGATTTTATCGTTATTATTAATATATAGTCAACACTTGTTTTACTTTATCTAGGTTACAGATTTCTTTATCTCACTATTCTTTCTTGCAACACTCCAGCTTTCAGGGAGGCCCAGTGGTGTAGTGGTTAAGCTCATGTGCTCCGCTTCGGTGGCCCAGGGTTCACCAGTTCGGATCCCAGGCATGGACCTGTGCACTGATTGTCAAGCCACGCTGTGGCAAGCATCCCACATATAAAATAGAAGATGGGCACGGATGTTAGCTCAGGGCCAGCCTTCCTCAGCGAAAAAGAGGAGGCTTGGTGGTGAATGTTAGCTCAGGGCTAATCTCCCTCAAAAATAAAATAAAATAAAAAATGAAATGAGCATCCCTGAATAAAATTAAAGAGAGTTTAAAAAAAAAAAGACTCTGGCCTTCATTTTCTTATTGCTGAAATATGTCCTTTAATTGTTATGTCAGCAGTTATCTATTGATAGTAATTTGCTTTATCTTTGTCTGAATGTCAATTTTATTCTCATTCTTAAATGAGATAAAGATTTCTAAATTGACAGTTATTTCCTTCAGCATAACTGACAGGTGTCATTTCATTTTCCTCTGGTCAGCATTGTGCCGTAAGTGGTCAGTCCTTTGTCTCATGGTGTTCCTCTGTAGGTGACCCGTCTTCTCTCTCTAGTTGCTTTTAGGGTTTACTCTCATCTTTTGTGTTCTGAGGTTTCACTGTGCTATGTTTTGGTGTGGATTGATTTATCTTGCTAGCCACCTGTTCTGTTTCTTTTGGGGAGGGGAGAGGAATGTTGTATCTTTACATTATAGAATTTTCTCCACTATTTTTCCAATATTTCTTCTCTGTTTTTTGTATTTTCTTCTGGTACTCCTATTAGGCATATGTTGGACTTTCTCATCCTCTTATCTGTGGTTCTTAACCTCTTTCATTTGTTCCATTTCTTGATTTTTTTAAAATATCATCTTTATGTCTTACGTCTGTAATCAGTAAGTTTTTTTTATAGTCTCAGTCTGATAGTTCTGTCCTCTGGAGTTCTTGAGTCTAATTCTATTTCAATTTTTTGAATTTCAGACTTTTAGCATCTCTATAGTATAGGTAGATATGTGGATATTCTTTGCAGCCTGATGTGAGGTTTATTCTCTCCTGAGTGGGATTGCTTTCTGTTTTGTTAATTTATGGGTTTGGGCTAGGAGTCTTGGACAAATGGGGTTGTAGGAATTTGAGCCCTAAATCTTTATCGAGTACTAGTCCATGGTTGTTGGTACTCAAGAGGTGCTCCCGCATCCCAGCACGGGCAGATTAGAAAGCATCCTGGGGCCGGCCCAGTGGTGCAGCGGTTAAGTTCGCACGTTCTGCTTCTCAACGGCTCGGGGTTCACTGGTTCGGATCCCAGGTGCGGACATGGCACCACTTGGCAAGCCATGCTGTGGTAGGCATCCCACATGTAAAGTAGAGGAAGATGGGCACGATGTTAGCTTAGGGCCAGGCTTCCTCAGCAAAAAGAGGAGGATTGGCAGCTGTTAGCTCAGGGCTGATCTTCTTCAAAGAAAAAAAAAAGAAAAAGAAAGAAAGCATCCTGTACTCTCTCTATGCTACTAGGCTTTTCTTTTTTTCCTAGGGCTACTTTCTGTTGAGGGTTAGTCCTTTTGGGAGTCAGGGCTTTAAG
Source organism: Equus caballus (assembly GCF_041296265.1). Lineage (NCBI taxonomy): Eukaryota > Metazoa > Chordata > Mammalia > Perissodactyla > Equidae > Equus > Equus caballus. The sequence continues at coordinate 26,763,004 of NC_091689.1, read as the reverse complement.
ACGAGGGGCAGTGCATGTTTCTGTTCTCACCTTTTACCTTGAGCAGGCCCAAAGCATCTCCCCTGTCCCTTTGAGTGCTGAAAATCCAAATGTGACAGACTGATGTTCACCTTTTGAGGAGCCTTAGAGGTTCGCACATTATTTGGTGTGCATATTGCTGGACCCAGATGTCTCAAAATTTGCCTCTGCAAACTATTGGTTTCAATGCACTAAAGCTTGCTGGGAAGAAAATCTGGTAATATTATCAGCACAGAAGCGTCCTGGAATGATTTGTAGCACAAATTTAACATTCGATCGTATAATATCTTTTCCTAACTATATATTTTTTAACCAACTCTTTTAAGCCTCTTGTATACCAGGTTCTGTGCAAGCTTCTGCCTGTGGTGACTTCCTAGCCTCATTGGAAGGTCCTTGAGAGCAGACCTGCCAACTGTTCCGGAATCAATCCCTCTTCCTCCCTCCTAATTCCTGCTCCACAGTGCTGAGCCCTCAAAAACAAAAACAACAACAAAACGCACTTGTCTGAGTTGCTGATTGGTTAATCCCTGTGGAAAGACTGCCTGCAAACCGCAGTGATGACACAGGAAGGGGTCCTGAAGAGGTTCTTCCAAGTCTAAGGAGGTGCCACCTGCCCAGGTACCATCCTAGTGATGTAGGCACTACTTTGACAAGGATGTCCTTGGCTCTGAGTGGTTTCCCTCCCCCACTGACGTCTGGCAGTGCTCTGGCCTTCTGCCAGCTGTGCTTAGCTTCTCCCTGGGCCTTCAGCTTGCATATCCAGTTGCCTACTTGACATCCCCACTTGGCCATCCAGTTGGCATCTCACACGTCATGTCCCCAACATGAACTCCTGGGTTTTTGCATCACACTCCCCCTTACTGATCTCAGCTTCCTTCAGTCTCCCCATCGCAGGGCAGCCAAGAGATGGCTTTTTGTCATCTTGACTTCTGTCATGTTTCACGTCCAGTTAATAAGGAATTTCTCAGTGCTACCCTCTGAATCTGACTGCTTGGTTCATCTACCGTTGCTATCCATAGTGGAGAGCTATCATCATCTTCAGACTGAACTGCAGTAGCTTCACCCGCCTCCATCCCTTCTCTACATACTTTGACAGTTCCCCTAAAAAAATACATCTGGTCATGCCTTCTTCCATTCAGAGGTCCCCACCAGCCTCCCATCATTTTGAGCAGCACTTGTATCCTGACTACAGGCTGTGCTGACCTAGCCCTGGGCTTTCTGTCTAACCTGACCACGCTGTTCCCTGAGTGCCTGATATCCCCTGCTGCTCGCCCTGTGTGGTATGGTCCAGTCCCCAAGTATCTGTGGTGCACTCCCATACTTCATGCAGGATTCTGCTCATATGCCACTTCATCAGAGGTACAAACTAGTATCTCTACCGATTCCTCCACCAGACTTGTACCCTTGATAAAAAAGAAACAGCCAGCTATCACTTACTACACTGGATGCAGACCTGATTTGTCATTTTCACCCACTAAGGTGGGAGCCTGAGGGTAGGGATTCTGTCCTGCTCGATCCTGAATCTCCAGGGCCAGGGACATAGGCACAACCATTCTTGCTGTATTACTGGAGATAATACACTCTTTGAAGGAAGGGGCTTCTACGTTTGCGAAGGGGATTAAACTGGTAGCCAAGAAATAGAGTAGGGACGTTTAGAGAAGTGAGGGATACAAGGAACAGAATCACAGGCGAATGAGACCATGAAAATCTGTGCCCCAAACTTTGGGAGCATGGGATGTGTTCCCATGGGAGTTTTGTTAGGCTGAAGCCAGCATGTCCTTCAGCTATTGCAAGTTTTCAGTGGTTGAGGCCAGCAGTTAGTTTCCTTTGCGTTGTCCTCGAGGTTTCTTGTTTTCTTTTTTGGGTGGGGAGGCAGTATTATTGGTGACCTCCGCTTCCAGAGCCGCAGTCCTTCCTGCCCCGTTGCTCTGGGGCTCGGCGCGTGCGGGGCTGCCCCTGCTTTCTGGAGGTGGTGATTAATTTCCCCGACTCCCCGAACTTCCCCGCCCCATAAAAGGCTGCAGGCTCGTCGGGAGTCGGACACCTCGGGTGCTCCTCCCGGGCGGAGGCGGGGGCGGCGCGCCACGAGTGGGGACCCCGCGGGTGAGGGCGGGCGGCGCGGGGCGGGGCGGGGCGGGCGTCGGCGGGCGGGGCTGCCGCTGTCTGACGTGTCTCGGCGGGATTGGAGCCGCCGCCCTATATAGCCGCGGGGGCCCGGGCGCCGGCCTCGGAGCGGAGGGCCGGCTTCTCCCGCGCGGCGGGCGGCGAGCGAGCGAGCGAGGGCGGGAAGGACACAGAGTGAGCGAGCGGGCCGGTCCGGAGCTGGGGGCGGGCGCGGTCCCGGAGGAGCCAGCGGGGGCTGCGCGGGGCAGTTGGGGCGCCAGGGGCGGGGGGCGGGGCGCGGGGCTCTGGACGTGGAGCGCGGGGCAGGGGAGGGGGTCGCGGTCGCCCCTGTCCCCCCTTGCTCCCTCCCCCCGCCCGCCAGCTGGTCGTCTCCTCCCCCCTTCCCCCCCCCACGCGAGCGCCCCCTCCTCCTGGGCCGGGCTGGCGGGTGGGGGGGCCGGCTACGTGTCACCACTGCGCATGGGCCGCGGCGCTGGCACGCCGAGAGTGAGAAACTTTGCCGAGTCCCGGGGCGCCGGCCATTCGCCCGCCCCGCAGCGGCAGCACCCCCTCCACCGGGTCCCGCTCCCTCTGTGCCCCACTAGCCCCGGCATGGGGGGGAGGGGCGGCCGACCTGGGCCCAGGTTGGTGACGTTGGCGGCCAGGCCGCTGCCCCCACCCCCTCCCTCCCAGGCGTGCCCCTCCCCCCAGCTCGGACTCGGTGTGTGGGGGGGGCACGGTGTCTGTCCGGTGAGGTAGCGCCGGCCGGCAGGCAGGGGAAGCAGAGGGGGCTAGGGGCCCGGGCGCACCTCCACCTGCTGCCCGCCTGCGTGGTCGGGGCTGGAGCGCAGCTTGGATGTGCCCCAGGGTCTCGGACGAAAAATACATTACGGAAAAGTACCCAATTTGGATGAAAGGCGGGGAGGCCAGGCGCGTTCCTGCCCCTTTAAGTTTGTCCCCGCCCGCGGGCTCGCGTGGCCTGTGGGAGGGCCTGCTGAGGTGGCATCTGCGAAAGTTCCTCCTGCGGGATGGGTGCCGACTTCAGAACTTGGTGGAACGCGCAAATGCGCCCCTTCTGCTCGCCAGCCATCCAGTCTTGTGTGATGGCCCCTCCTAGATTTAGGCTTTGTGTTCTTTCAGCCGTTGGGATTTTTCGTTTTTATTCTCGGGTTTGGTTTTTGGGTCTTGAGAAGTACTTTGAAGAAATTTCCCTTGCAAGCTTGCTATGGGGATAAAAGTAAATAATTTTAATTTTGGAAGAAGGGGAGACATCCTGGGTTTCTGCTGGAGGTTTTTTGATGACCCCCCATACCCAGTCCTGTCTAGTATGTAAAGCACGGAGATTCTCATTAGTTGGCGGAGATAAAATTCTTTCTGGACTGCTGCTCATGAGTTCTCTTTGCAAAGACTTTTCCTTTTGAATATGTAACTGGCAAAATGTCAGAAGGTAATCAGCTTATACTTGTTTAGAAACAAAAAAGTAAATTTCTGCATTTAAAGAATTTTCCATTGTGCATTTTTTGGGACTAAGTTTCAGATATAATCCACATATGTCTGACTTCCTTTTTCTCCCAAGAGTGCTTGACAGTTCCCTGGGATGGAAGGGAAGTTTTTATTCTAGTTCTGTTTGCTGCATAGTTACATTTTGAGATGTGACTGTTTTTTGCTGTGGACATTTACACTCTGAGAAACAAGACTTAAAGTCCAAGTGGGGACTAGTTTGAGATTTGTGTTGGGTGAACCTGAATGCTTTATGCGGGGAAGGTAGTTGAGAGCAACCAAAATGATGAAGGAGTGAGGCCATCTTGGGAATAACTGAAGGAGGTGGGAGAAAGGGCTTCACGTGTCTGAGTTGTAGGAAAGAGCGGATTGTTCTCTGTGGCTAGAAGGGGGAAAGAAGTTGTAGATTTTGGCACAACATAAGGCAGACTATTCTGACAGCTACGCAGAGGTGGAGCGTGGGCTACCTTGGAAGGCCGTGCGGTTCCTGTCCTTGGTGGCTTCAAAGACTGCAATAGAGTGATGTCTAAGATCCCTTTCGATCCTGATTTGAGCAGTATTATTAGGGCAAGTGAGGAACTGTGATAGCAAATGTTTAGCCTTTATTCTTTGATAACAGGACCCATCTAAGTTCTCCCGGGAACTTAAGATAGCACGTGAAGGAGCTAGGGTGGGGAGCACACCCAACCTTGATCGCTGTGGTTGAAAGATCTCCGTGGAGCGGGAGTAAGCCTGTTGGGTGTTGTCTGTGAAGGCAGAGCTGGGGCTGGTGGATAGGAAGCAGGTCGAGGTGGGCGTAGAGCTCTGGGGGCACTTTCTTAGGTGCTGCTTTGTTGAACTAGAGGTAGATAGAAGGCTGGGAGCACTGGAGGAGGACTGAGACTGGCCTTTTATAAAATCTCACCCCAGAGCCTCAGATGGAGCTGAGGTCCACATTTACATGTGGGTCATCAGATACGTGTTTAAAATGGATTCTTGAAATACGGGCTTTTGAGAAGTTTATAAGAAAAACAACCTTGTTTGATATCAGAACACTAGATGTTAAAGCTCTTGCTTGTTGTGATCCATTCATTTCCAGCTGTGACAAACGGCCATTTGAAATCTGGAGACTAGAGACGCAGTGTATCCTGTCAGGCCAGTCTGGAGTTTTCTGGAGGTCCACTCTCTCCTTGCTTGGCTGCCTGAGGGCCTGTGCACATGTGGGGCATTACAGGTTCTTCAGCAGGTTCACCCTCCCACAGCAGGTTCAGCTGTGTTGGTAGCCCTCTCTTGACCCGCTTGGACCAAGGAGTTTAATAGAAGAGCTAGCTGGAATTGACTTCTGAAACGCATGTGAGCTGTCTTGGAAGAGACCTTCAGGAATTCATCTAGTCTTGTATGCGACACCAGCTGCAGAGTGGGGATTAGCTTGTCGCAGATCTGTGGCTGCAGCCGCCGTGGACAGTGACTGCACTCCCCAAGCTTGTTGTGTGGCTGTCACTGGGCACTGAAGACTTGTCCTGTCCAGGAAAGCAAGAGGACTGGCTGTGAGAGCCCAGAGAGGAGGGTTTTAGCATAGTTGTGGTCATGTGGGTGAACCTGGCTTGTTAAAGGGTAGATGTCAGTGGATTTTAAGAAGTGACGTTGGTGGCTGGGATGACCTGGAATGGGAGGCTGTTCAGGTGGAAGGTCAGCAGGCAAGAGCGTGTGCGGCTTGAGTGGCCTTCTGAGTGAGGAAGGGGCAGGGTAGATGCCTAGGTCCTGGCTTCACCATCGGTGCTTTGATCTAGAACACCTCCATCTTGCCGATAGACTGGCTGAGTGTGAACTGGCTGAACACTTGGAATGCCAAGGAGTGCTCACTTTTTACATCTGTTGAACCCAACATGTGTGTGTACTACTCCAATACTTTGATTTCATGGAAGGGTTTTCTTTCTTCCTTGCCTTAATCTTTAAGACTTGCAGATCAGAATTTGTTGGAGATAAATTCTTAAATAAAATCATCTTGGTCTGTTTGTCTCCACCTTTCCTCCTCTCATCTCAGGGTGCATCCATTTGTCTGTTGGGACTGGGGTCACTGCATCCAGAGAGGCCTCTGGCTTACAGTACTTTCCCCGAGTAACTCAAGCCGTGCATTTAAAGATTTTTAAACATCCTGGAATGCTACTGGTCCATGTCCCTGGCTGAGAAAATGAGACCCTTTAACTCTAGAGTCTGTTGATGTATCCTTGATTACCATGAACTGTCTTCCTAGTCCTGAACTGTGCGTACTATGGTAAGAACTTTGGGGTGTTATTTTCCAATTAGGCAGAATGTTCTTGTTACTGTTATTGATTCTCCCATTTTAGACACATGCCCTGCCCATGTCGTGAAGTCTACCTTATCATGCCTTATCGGCACATGTGGTATTTTGTGTAATGCAGCAGGTAACCTACCTGGCAGCCTCGATATCCCAGAGTCCCCCAAGGCGAGGTGACCCACACCCTCTTACTTCACTGAGTAGTTCTTGGTCTTCCCCAGACGGCCTTTGAAGATTCCTTCCACCCTTACTATTTTATGGCCTGGTTTCTACATCCCCGGTGCATTAGAAGGCACCACAGGGGTTTTATAGGATAACAGCAAGAAGAACAAAGTAACTACAAAATACAGGAGAACTCTTTTTTTTGTTATTGTTGAGGAAGTTTGGCCCTGAGCTAACATCTGTGCCAGTCTTTCTCTATTTTATGTGTGGGACACTGCCACAGCTCGGCTTCATGAGGAGTGTGTAGGTCTGTGCCTGGGATCCATCCCCACGATCTGAACCCGTGAACCCCAGGCCACCAAAGTGGAGTGTGCGAACTTAACCACTACACCACTGGGCCAGCCCCTAGACAAGAACTCTTAAAGACAGTAGCTCTCAGTCACTCTAAAAAACTCACAAGCCCCCAAGGTCCACATTCTATTCTCCACTGTAACACAGTGTCACAGAGCCTTTTTCCTTCTGCTTCAGCAGTCAGAGATTAAGAGGAGTACAGGAAAAATTAGTCAATCGTGCAAGAGAACAAACCATCAGTTTTCTGAGGATTTTACTTGAAAATGGTTAAGTTAAAAAATTTTGGCATTTAAGAGAGCAGGTCCCTCCCTTAGGTCCCAGAAAAAGTTGCCCTCTAAAAGTTCTAGACTCTTCAGGTTTTACTGTAATATGTTTTGTTTGAAGCTAATGACCTCAGGGCGGAGCTTCCATTTTTTTCCTAAGAAATTTGCCTTATTGGTATTAGTAACCAAAGTGTAAATGATATTTTGACCTCTTCTGGTTGGTAGGTAAAAAGATCTGTGTTGTAGAATGCAGATAAGTAACTTTTCTCCTTGTTCCCTTTCCCTTTCTGTCCCACACCAGCAAAAGCTGGCAGGCTGACAAAGCGGCCTCAGGACGGACTTTCTGGCTACTGACCGTTTTGCTGGTAAGTTTGTCCTGTCTGAAGGCTCTCTGTCCTTGGGTTGTGTGTGTGCCGCCTTTCACTACGTTTCATTCTTAAGTTTCTAGGTAGCTTCAGAGAAAATCACTGTAGCTACATCTCCCAACATGAGTAGTGTGTACACATGTGCCCTTCACATGGATCATCTGGCTTCTGCCTATTTTAATCTTTTTTTCTTAAACGTAAAATTATATTTACTCAGGATTATCTGAATTTGGATCTTCTCTTTAGGAATGCAGATCTTCATTTTTTGAACTTGGGGAGAAGTCTTACTGAGTTGTAAAAATTATGCCAAAACTTAGTCTTCTTATCAAATTACTTGGCCCTCTTAGACTTTTTGGCCAAGGTGATATAAGAAGATGCTTGGTGCATAACTGTGTAAAGAAAGTGGGTTCTTTCTTGTCATGGAGCTCACCTAGAGTTGTGGGGGAGGGAACTAATACCCCTGCCTCAGTGCTAAATGAGCCCCAAATAAGGGATCTGTGGCCTTTAGAGCTGGAGTCCCGCTGGGCAGAGCGCCCTCAGGGCTGGGGTCTGGAGCCAGACTGGGTGCTTCCTGCCCTGAGCTGAGGAACCCACACCTGGGAGAGGGATGTCAGAGAACAACCTATCAGCAATTGTCTGAGGCACTTAACTGCTCCCACTTTGGGCCCCTGCTGTTACGTTGTTGCCACAGAACTCTATGAGGATGCTCTGCCCCCAGGAGCCAGTCAGCATTGTGAGGCTGTTCAGTTCACTGGGCCCTGGATAAGATCCTTGCCAACACTGTTGGCCTGGCTTTTTGTAGCAACTGTCATGTGATACATTTTATAAGCATCAAGAAGAATATGAATGAACAAATGAGCAAAATAACTGAGATAGCTGTTAGGAGAACAATCCAGATCTTGATCTGTGTCTGAGGTGGGTTAGACATGTGGTGGGTTCCATTGGACCTGTGTGTGTGGGGAGAGGTGGGTTCCAGTGGGCCTCTGTGGGTGGGGTGCAGCCTGTGTCTCAGGCACCTGGGCATCCTGGTACTGAACCTCTCAGCTGGAGCATCCGTCTCCTCAATCACAGGGCAACTTCTGAGGGAACAGTTGTCCAAGGACCCTCCTTTACTTGCATTTTTTTTTTCCATCACTTGATGAGAGTTTGGGTATCACCTTACATCAGAGGTTCTAAGTGAGGAAAATAAGGTGGTATAATTTGCCGGTAACAGAGAATTAAACCCTCGACTAAAGCTCTCAGCTTAACAGTCCCCTAAGTAGCTGAGAGCTGCTGTGCCTTGCCTTTCTCCTCTCTGACTCATTCCCTCCTGCTTCAGTGGCTCACCCGGATAGTGTGTAGGCGCGAGATCAACCATGAGCTCCGTTGCAGTTCTGACCCAAGAGAGCTTTGCTGAACACCGAAGTGGGCTGGTTCCGCAACAGATCAAAGGTAACAGCCCCTTACATCTCTTCTTGTTAACTCTGAGACACAGCTCCTCCAAATCCTTGTCAGATCTTGTGGCCTTTCTAGAAGTGCCTTTTGGCCCTGTAGTTGTGGGGTCGGGGCAGGACCTGCCTGTCTTGCGAGCTCTGTTTTGTACTACCCTTGTGTGCAGGGTAGAGTTGGTCAGGAGTGATGGGCAAATCTGGATGCAGTAAGATTAAAAAGTGGACAACTTTCTGGAAAACCAGTGACTGGGATTCTTTTTCAAAATTGCAGTTCCCTGGTTATGTTGAACTGAAATCTGGGCTGTGAAGCATCCCAGAGCACTGTCAGGAGCCCACCTTGAGGGTGAGGGCCGGACCCTGGCTTCTGAGCTGTCCAGGGCAGCTGGCCAAGATTGAGAGGGTGCCAACCAGTAGAAGTAGAATATATCTTTAAAATGTCATTTCAACATCTCTTTAATGTGAAAATAAAAACTAGTATTTTATCTTCTTTTTCTTCATCTTCAAAATCTGTCATGTATTTACAACTACAGGACAACTTGATTTGAATGCTAAAGTTTCATCTAAAAGAAAAGTTTAAGTGAAAGAGTTAATTGTTCTACTCCAGGTTGTTCCAGATATTCTTGTTTTCTAATAACTGAATTGAGTATCAGTTCTTAAGTTTAATTCAAATTAAAAATTCGCTTCCTCAGTCACACTAGCCTCGTTTCTGGGGCTGTAGAGACCTGGACGCTGCTGCTCCCTGGACTCCGAGAGCCTGCAGGTCTCCGTCTCCACCTGATCCAGCAGCCCTGTGGGTCTGCATTGTTCCCATTTCTCGATGAGGGATGCAAGGCGCTGACAGAATCCAGCTGCTTGTCAGTACTGTCTTTATTGGCGTCTGTGGATGGCACAGCCACATGCCTGCAAGTGGTGAACCGGGAGTTGGGCGCAGGCCTCTCTGATTCCAAAGGTCACCCCTGCTCTGTGTGCACATCCACTCAGTGGGTTTATTGGACCCTGTCATTGCCACACACTATGCTCAGCCCTGGGCTTTTGGGCTGATCCAAAACAATCATTCTCTTGCTTTTATGGAGCTGTGGTTCATGGGACAAAAACGTGAATCATCAGGGCCCTTTGGAGGACAGAAGTCGTTAGCGATGAGGGGACCTGGTTTCCACAAGGCTTGCTGCTCCCTTGCAGAGGGTGGGGAAGATCAGATTTGGCGTTCCCAGAAGAGTTAGTTTCAACATTGTGCCTTACAGGGGACGATCAGCTGGAGTTTGCCTCAAAGGCAGTTCTCACAGGCAGTACTGGGCAGCAGCCTTACTTTTTTTTTTTTTCCAAATTTAAGGGCCAACTGTGTGCCAGGCATTGTTGTAGTTGTGATTTTTTTTTTCTTTTTTTCTAATACAGGATTAGCAGACTCTTGAGGGCTCAAAAATCTCTATGTCAAAGCTTGCCTTCAAGGGGCTTATCCCATTAGGGGAGGAGCAGGGCACACCATTTCTGAGCTGACTGTTCACGGGGAGGCTGTGCAGAAGGGCAGGGGGGTTGCCATCAGGTTCAGACTCTGGCCCCTCCAGTTCACACACTGAACCTGAGGGCACTGAGCCTCGTGACCTCCTGGGGCCCTTTCCCATCGCTGAAGAGATAGGGGGAGTTGTCACTTGAGCCATTGGTGTCTTTTTTTTTTTTTTTTAACTTTAAAACCTCCGAGTGTTTTTTTCATTTAATATTAAAAGCAGTGTGCTTCCTCTTAATCTGCGTTGGCTGGTCCAGTTGCCACTTTAAATTCAGAAGAGGAGAGTGACCCTCCAACCTACAAGGATGCCTTCCCTCCACTCCCTGAGAAAGCAGCTTGTTTGGAAAATGCCCAGGAACCTGCCGGCGCCTGGAGTAACAAGATCCGGCCCATCAAGGCTTCTGTCATAACTCAGGTAGGAACTCCATTGTTTCTTCACCTGTCCCTCCAAGTAGGAAGCAGTAGCATCTGGTGGAAGGGCTTTTGAACATGCACAAGTGAGAGTGCTTTGGGGATGTAAAGGGAGAGACCTTGGGATTAAGTCTGCCCACCACCAGGGAGCTCCCCAAGAGCACAGCTGCTGAAATGCTCCACATGGATCCCCAGCGCCCTGAGGAGTGGGCCCCCTTTGTTTTTCAGTCCACTGCAGTCCAGCCTCTGCTCCCAGCTGCTGAAACTGCCACTGCCTTCCACATCACCAGCTCCAGCAAGAACTTGACCATCTTATCTATCTTTTGTCCCACTGTCTTGAAGCCGTCTTCTCTATTTGGCTTCTGTCATGCCATTTTCTTGGCTTTCTTTGTCATCTCTCTCCTTCCTGAACTTGGGATGTTGGCGGGCTCAGCACTTGTCTCTTTGCGAATTCATGTCAGGTCGTGGTTGTTGATTACCGCCCATGTGCTGAGAAGTCCCCTTCGCTGAACCTGAGACTCATAACTAACTGCATCCCAGATCTTTCCATCTTTCTAGTGGATGTCTGAGACAGAATGGGTTTCTCCCTAGTCTTCCTGATCTTGTGAAATGTACCATGTTCTGCTTAGTGGTTCAGGCCCCAAACCAGGAGTCATTTTGATTCCTCTTGCTTCCACCCATGCCTCTGCTCAGTCCTTTCTCCGCAGAGCAGCTGGAGTGACCCTGAGTCATCAGTCAGAATGTATGCTGCTTAAAACCCTTCATTGCTTCTCATCTTCCTGCAGGGTGGGCTGGAGGATCTGGCCCTTTCTTTTCTACCTCTTGGACTGCATGCCCCCATGTGCAGACTGCTCCCCCATCTGCTTCTTTGTTAATGCTTTCGCCTCACTCTTCCTCACCTCCCAGCATACGCAGCTACGTCTTTGGCTCTTCAAAAAGCTCCTTCCTGGCCATGCTCAATAACTCCCTTCCACCCACCTCTGCCCAGCTTCTCACCACCCTATTTACTTCCTTCACAGCACTTACTGTTATCTGATGCTTCCTTGCTGTTCATTTGTATAGGGATATAGTTCTCTTCTTCACTAGGATGTCAGCCTCCTGACCTCAGGCTCTTTCTGCTTATTTCTTTTCTTTTTGCTGAGGAAGATTAACTGTGACCTAACATCTGTTGCCAACCTTCCTCTTTTTTTGCTCGAGGAAGATTAACCCTGAGCTAACATCTGTGCCAGTCTTGCTTCACATTTTATGTGGGTGGCTGCCACAGCATGGCTGATGCGTGGTGTGGGTCTGCGCCCAGGATTTGAACCCACTAACCTGGGCTGCCAAAGTGGAGTGTGCTTATCTTAACCATTAGGCCACGGGGCCAGCCCTATCTGCTTATTTCTTAACTGCTGTCTTGGTGCCTTATTGCAATAGTGGGGTGGTGATACTTAGTAAATGAACAAACTCGTGTTCTTTACTCCACTCTATGTCTTCAGTGCCTAGACACTTTAACGTCCTTCCTTCTCTTCTTGATCTGTTAATCTTCCCTTCTTGACCTTTTCTGAGCAGGTATTCCATGTACCCCTGGAGGAGAGAAAATACAAAGACATGAACCAGTTTGGAGAAGGTGAACAAGCAAAAATCTGCCTTGAGATCATGCAGAGAACTGGTGCTCACCTGGAGCTGTCTCTCGCCAAAGACCAGGGCCTCTCCATCATGGTCTCGGGGAAGCTGGACGCTGTCATGAAAGCCCGGAAGGACATTGTTGCTAGACTGCAGACTCAGGTGGGTGTTCCCCAGGCCTGGTCCTCCTGAGTGGTACACTCGAGTGCTGTACCACTGGCTCCTACAGACATGGCTCGACCTTCGTCAGACTCTTCCCACCAGAGGGGCAGGTCCATAGTTCACTGGTAGGCAGCAACATTTGGAGCCTCCTGGCCTTTTTAGTGGAAAACCACTAAGTCAGTAATAGAACTGGGTGACACCTGCTATTTTTGCTGTTTGCATGAATGAACTAAAAGTTAAAGGTTTATCCCACAGTTGGAGACATTTAAAAGAAACTGAACTTACTAGATGGTGTAGTAAGGACATGGGTATAGATCAGCATTTTCAAGTGCAAGCTTGAGAATCAGTGAGCACATTTGTTGTTAAATACACATTTGCAGACCCCAAACTTGGGAGATTACAGTTCATATTTTGTTTTAAACCAATTCCATAGTCCTTAGCAGTCTGATACCAGTACTTGGAATTTACTTGAGAACCATTGTAATAAATAAATAAGGCTATGATGCTTTTCTCCCTATGTGGCATCACTTAAAGACCAAGATAAATGTAGAGAATCTTATTAATAGTCATAGGACAGATAGAGCTTTAGATGGGCTTCGTTGGAAATCGGGGTCCTTCCTACCTACCTCTGAGTCTCTGTGAGCTCTTGGGGGAGCTGGCCTTAGAACGTGGTTAGAAGATGGGACTCTGATACAAGCGGGGCCCCGAGGCAGGAGCCAGGGCTTAGGGAGGAGGAGCACTGTCCTTTGCCATTCCAGCTCTCACTCCCTCAGCCACATGGGGCCTTGAGGCAGTCCCTAACTCGTTTAGCTTGAGAGAATTAAAGCATTAAATGTAGGAAGTTGAAAATGTGTGTAAATTGCTTCCCATTTTGGCTGGTGCTGTTATGTACTAGTTGTTGAAGATTTGAATATTTTGTGATCTAGCACTGGGTGGGAGGAGACACTTTGAAGGCATTCATCCCTGCCCCACTGCACACCCCCTGCCCCTCACCCCCATCAGTTTAAAGCAAATCCCAGACACAATATTCACTTGTAAATAATTCAGTGTGACACTCTTCTTTTTTGTTTTTTTATATAACCACTATGCTGTTAACTCACTCATTAAAACTAATAGTAATTTCTTAATATAGCCATATTCAACCCAGTCTATAGATGGACTCCCTTCGTTATCTCAGAGATGTCTTTCCAAGTTGATTGGTTCAAATCAGCACCCTAACGAGGCTGCCTGCTGTGCTTCTCAAGCCTCAAGTCCTGTTTCATTCCTCAGTAGGGTCCTCCTCTTCTCTTCTTAATGCTGTTGGTTTGGGGCAAGCAGATGTTTGATTGCTCCACTGTCCGTCACTATTCCTGTAACCTGGTGGTCGGATTTAGGGGCTTGGTCACTTTCGTGTTCACCTTGTTTGTTTGGCAAGAAAACTTGTGTGGGTGGTGCTGTGTACTTGCTGTTGACTCCAAGAATGATCAGTAAACTCAGGCGTCTTCAGCCAAGTCCATCCATTAGAAAGTTCCCAGTCTTTTGCTTAAGAGTTCTGTCATCATCATCCATTGCTGATCACTGCCTAAATTCAGTGAGGGTTGCGGAGGATGGCTTTGTAATCTCTCTCCTCCTGCATTAATTGGTATCCTTGTGAAGAACTGTCCTCCGTCAACAGTTCAACTGGGAAGTGCAGGATAAATAATTGATCCTTTTCCCCTTAGTTTTTAGACTAAATTGGCACATTGGCATCTTCAGTGGTGATCCATGAATCTTTTTTGGTGTCATTATGAACTTTTGATGTGTTTATTAGTCATTCTTTTATGCTGAAATTGCCTCATCTTTGGCCAGTGGGAACCGCTTCAGCTTGTCTCCCTGTAGCATTCTGACATGACCATTCGTCTTCGATCACTTCCTAATTTCTAACGCAGAAAGACGTGTGGACTAACCTCAACCATTTCCTTCTACAGACCTGAAATCAGCTGTTTGTCCAAGAACTCTGGACATATTTAGTAGGAAGTTGCGTGAGTTCAAACTGATACTTCTAATTAAGATGAAAGACCGTGGGGTTATAAAATCACTTGAAGTAATTCTTCTCTTTGTTTAGGTTATGCTGTCCTCTTTATTTATAGCTAGGTTCATTTGATTGTTATTTTTCAGTTTTTAAAAATTACTTAAACTTTCCATGATTACAAAGTCAGAACTGTATAATAAGGTGCGTTCAGAGATGGCTTCTTCCCCCTGTCTCTCCCTCCCGTGCTGGGTGGTGATTCGTAGTCTTTGGTGTATCCTCCCATTGTTTGGAGTTGAGAATAGAAGCGAAAGATAGCTTGCCATAGACTCTGTTCTGCGCCTTGTTTGTGCTTACATAGGTGGCATTCCTCCTTCCTTTCTGCAGCAACATGATGCTCTGTAGGTGTGCTGTGATTTATTCAAGCATTCCTGTTGATGGGCATTTGGGTGGCTTCCATATTTTTATTGTTACAAATTATGTCACATAAAAACCTTGTGTATATACCGTTTCCTGTTTTACCCAGGGTATCTTGGGATAGATTTCCTGAAAGTGAGGTAGCTGGGTCAAAAGGTAACTGCATATGTAGTTTTGCCGTAACAGCCAAATTCCTTCCCCTGGGCACTGGCCATGTGCACTCCCATCAGCCTCCTCACCACCTCACCAGGCCCATCGAGTGCTTGGGTCTTATCAGTCTGAAAGGTAGCTGAGTATACTTTTAATTGGCATTTTTCTGATGAGCAAGATTGAGCATCTTTTCAGTGTCTAAGGGCCATTTGGATTTCTCTGCGCACTATCTGTTCTTTTTCCCTTTTCTATCATGTTAAAATTGTTCATCTTCCTCAGTGTATTAGGGCTCTGAAAAACCCTTCATCTGTAATACGCATTACAGATAACGGTTCCCAGTTTGCCATTTGTTTTTTGACCTTGGTGTGTTTTGCTATGTGAAGTGAAAGTTTTATTTTTGTGTAGTCAAATTCATTTATCTTTTGTTATTTTGAATCATTGTTGGGAAGATTTTTTTCTCTTCTGGGTTGTAAGGAATCTGATTCATATTTTTCTCTAGTGCTTGTAAGGGTGTTCTTATATTTCAGTTGCTGATCTGTTTGGAATTTATCATGAATAGTGCGAGGTACAGATCCAGTTTCATTCTTTTCCATATGGGTATCAAGTCATCAACACCATTTTTAAGAGTTTTCTGTCAGTGATTTGAGTGGCTGTTTTTATCAAGTCCTAATTTTCATATTAACTTTTGTCTATTCTTGAGTTTTCACGTCTGACCTGTTGGTCTGTCTCTTTGTGTGGTAGTATTCTCCTATTTTAATGGTAATGGTTTTCTGTTTTAATATCTAGTACAGTTATTACTATCCCTCTTGCACTGTTCTTTTTCAAGGTTTTCTTGTCTGTTCTGTTCTTTTTTGTTGTACCGTACAAACTTTGTAATCAACTTTTTGTTCAAAATTGCGTTAGATGTGTTAAGGGTGTTTTCTGATTTCTAGTTTACATATTCCACCTCTTTTGTTGGGTTTGTGTCTGGCTACTTTGTCTTTTTTTTCTTTTGTCTATTGGAAATGAGTGGTCTTTTCCATTATATCTTCTAACTGGTTGTCATTGGTATAAGTTAAAACTGTCGACTTCTGGATTCTAATTTTTCTCTTCCTGTTACAGACAGTAAGAATTTAATAAAGTAGTGGTTTTCCCAGGGTTCCTGAGTGTGCAGTCCTGTGCCTCTTCCTGTGCAGCCTTTGTGTCTGCTTTGCTCTCTCATGTCTCCTGTCATGGGGAAACACTCCAGTGGAGGTTAAGTAGTGGTGTGGGCAGTGCACAGCCTTACTGAGCACTTTCCCATTAAGTACAGTTTTGAGGCTGAGGTGGTATAATTTGTCATGTTAAAAATGTGTATCCATTGATTGTTCTCTTACAGATTTTTATCATGCATGGATTTAAATTTTGTGGAGGTGATCTTTGATTTTTCTCCTTAGATTTAGTAATAGGATGAATTATATAAGTGGATTTCCTAATAATGAACCATTTTTGGAATAAACCTCTTTTGGTCATAATGTCAAAACTGGCCTTACTTTCTGTGCTAGTTGGGAGGTGAGGACCTTTTTTATTGCCTCTGTGATACAATGTTCCATTTCTATTGTGAATATTGAATAGTCTGCTATAACGTATCCTTTTAGAGAAGAGGAGAAGCTAGCTGATCTGTGACTTTCTCCTGCACCAGTGTTGGGAACCTTAGCACTTTCCCTTTTGTGAAGTCCTCTTAGTTGATGACTGTTTTCTGTACAGAGTTGGGAAGATTCAAAGCTTCTGTCTTCCTCCCAGGTTTCTCTGTGGCCCCAGGAAGTTCTTAATTTCTGACAGTTTGACTCATCAGATGAAGGGTGGTTCTATTTTCTTTTCTCAGATGAGTTGTCTACTTTAACTGGTTGTAAAGGAGATAGGAAGAAGAATTTATTACTAGATAGAGGCCTTACATCTGAAAAAAAATAGCCTGGTACTCTCGAAACAAAAATTAGTCTGGTTAGTCAATATGTACCTGCTTTCCTACCATGTCCTAGCTTGATATTGGGAATCACTGAAGTGGAAGAAAAGACAGGTGTCATTCTTGAACATTCCTGTTCTCTTGATGGCTTATAACTGGGATCAGAAGACATTGAACAAATAATTACCCCTAAGTAGTTATGACAGCTGAAGGTGTGATGTGGGGCCATGGCAATATATCACACTTGAACTTACCCCCAGCCTGGGGTTCAGGGCAACCTTCCACAAGAACGTGATGTTTAACCTGAGACAGTCTAGAGGGTGGATTGGGG
Source organism: Equus caballus (assembly GCF_041296265.1). Taxonomy (NCBI): domain Eukaryota; kingdom Metazoa; phylum Chordata; class Mammalia; order Perissodactyla; family Equidae; genus Equus; species Equus caballus. The sequence goes on along the minus strand of NC_091689.1, from coordinate 26,746,049 downwards.
TTGGCTAGATGAGAATGACATTTCAGCTAAAGAGAATGTTGTGGAAGATATCCTTTTTCAGAACCTACCACTATTTTTGTTTTCTTTGGTTCTTTTGTTGTAGGCCTCAGCAACTGTTGCCATTCCCAAAGAACACCATCGCTTCGTTATTGGCAAAAATGGAGAGAAACTGCAAGACTTGGAGTTAAAAACTGCAACCAAAATCCAGATCCCCCGCCCAGATGACGCCAGCAATCAGATCAGGATCACCGGCACCAAAGAGGGCATCGAGAAAGCTCGCCATGAAGTCTTGCTCATCTCTGCTGAGCAGGTGAGGCCACCTGCGGGCCTGGTGTGGGTGTGTTGACCTCAGCCCGACCTCTGACAGGGACGCCCTGTCTCTCCTCAGGTTCTGCGAAGACTGTGCGCTCATGGTTCCGTCCTTTCCTTTCCAGGACAAACGTGCTGTAGAAAGGCTAGAAGTGGAGAAGGCTTTCCACCCCTTCATCGCTGGGCCTTATAATCGGCTCGTTGGCGAGATCATGCAGGAGACGGGGACACGCATCAACATACCCCCACCCAGCGTCAACCGGACAGAAATCGTCTTCACTGGGGAGAAGGAGCAGTTGGCTCAGGCTGTGGCTCGAATCAAGAAGATCTACGAGGAAAAGGTAGCAGTTGGGAGGAGGAGAATCCACATGGGCAGGAATAGAGAATAGGAATTGTCATCTGGAGATTTGGCTCAGGCTCAGCCCTGTCCCTTATCCTTTTACGCCTGGACAACTGCAGTTTCCATGGTTAGAAAGTGGCACCCAGGCCCCTCCTGTGGCTGTTGGGCCGTGAAAGAGTGGGCAGAGCTCTGTGCTGGATGGCTGTCCCCACTGTCCCTGCCCAAGCTCCCCCCGCCCTGGACTGGGGCTGCCGTGGGGCTGGACACACTGCTCAGGGCTGATCACGTCTTTGAGTAAGTTCATAGCCCAAGTTGGTGGACTTGGAGGTCTGAAATTTGGGGAGAGGACTTGTATTTTCAGTTCTTCCAAGTTGCAGTTATCAGTCTGGGCTTGACTTAAATTCTTGGATAATTCTTTTGAGGAGAAAACTCAGTCCTTGATTTAATGGAGTTTTGGGGAAGTGGCCGGTCATCATCTTCACTTGTTGGGGCTCAACAGCTGTAGTCTGAGGCCCTGTGGCTTGCTCCCCGCCTGTGGTGGCAATGTTCCATCCCCATCTGCCAACCCACCCCGCTCCCTTCCCTCTGACTCCCTTACGGTGCTCTCACTTAGAAAAAGAAGACCACGACCATCGCGGTGGAGGTGAAGAAATCCCAGCACAAGTATGTCATCGGGCCCAAGGGCAATTCCTTGCAGGAGATCCTGGAAAGAACTGGAGTTTCTGTGGAGATACCCCCCTCGGACAGCATCTCCGAGACTGTGATACTGCGAGGCGAGCCTGAAAAGCTAGGACAGGCGTTGACTGAAGTCTATGCCAAGGTAACTGCCTCCCAGAGTGGATTCCAACTCCTCCTTATGGGGACAGACTCGTGACTAGCATTTCCTGGGACTGGATACACGGACTGTGTCAGGTTGGGGAGTGCTCACCTCCCTCTGAACCCTAGAGAGGAACCTGCTTTTGGGGTTCACATCACCTGGACTCTGCAAACCCACGACCTTGTTTCCTGGTTTTCCTAGGCCAACAGTTTTACGGTCTCCTCCGTCTCTGCTCCTTCTTGGCTTCACCGTTTCATCATTGGCAAGAAAGGGCAGAATCTGGCCAAAATCACTCAGCAGATGCCAAAGGTATGGAAGCATCGTTGATCTCTTCCGCCAAGTTGGTCTTGTTTTCTCTTGTCCCATCTCTCACATTGGTTTTGTTGTCACTGTTCATCCTGTGGGTGCCTTTGAAGACTGGCACGGTTTTCAAAAATCAGCTGTCATGAGTGACAATCAGCTTCCGTGGTTAGCTACAGAGGAGTGGCGTAAGGTCTTTTAAATATCTGTGTCATATTTTTGGTCTGTTTAACCCAAGAGATTGTGTATTGCTAGGTTTAATGAATATCCTAGAAACATCTCATTTAGTTGTTACAGTGTGAGAGCTTTACAATAGTTTACATCTGTAAATTTTGAAGATCAAAACTGCATACAGCTTGTGTGAAATGTGGAGTTAATGGGCTGAAGTCTTTTTGGCTTTCCAAAGGAGATAGTAGCTCCCAGGAAACCTGAACAGGGTGGAAATACCAGCGAACTCAACGATCGTATTTTACTTCTGTCAAGACTTAATTGCCAGTTTACTTTTTTTTTTTTCAATTTTTTTGAGTTAATGATAGGTTACAATCTTGTGAAATTTCAGTTGTACATTATTGTTTGTCAGTCGTGTTGTAGGTGTACCCCTTCACCCTTTGTGCCCACCCGCCACCCCATCTTTCCCCTGGTAGCCACCAATCTGTTCTCTTTGTCTACATTTTTAAATTCCTCATATGAGTGGGGTCATACAGAGATTGTCCTTCTCTACCTTTAATTGCCAGTTTACTTTTTAGTCATTTTACTTGTTCTAGGTTCCAAGTCGTGGCTCACACAGATTTGATTGCTTTGTGGGGCCTGTCTCCCTTGTTGCCCTTCTCACGCATTACCTCCCTGCTTGGTGTGTTGTAAACCAGTGGTGGGGGCTTGGGGACGTGGCCTTGTCTGTGGACCACCTTCCATTGGCTATACCTGGGTTAGCATTTCTTCCTGTTCTTTATGCAAGACAGAGGAATAGGCATTGTGAAAGTGAAAATTGTAGAAGAAAACATGAACAGTAGGTCTTGATGTGCTTTAAGTTAGTGGTTTTGGTGTCAAGCACAGTGTGAAGGAGTTGGCAGTTCCCATTTTTGGCAAAGAAAAGATTATTAGACCACAGTATTTGTACCAGCATAGTGGTCATCCTCATCCCTCCTTTTTAACTTTTTGTGCTGTATGTGGACATATATTTATATGAAGCAGTTTAGGGTCAGCTGTTGCCCCAGAAAAGCACCCCCAGGTTCTTGAAGGTGACTGCTGCCATGCCATCTTGACCGCTGTCCTGGTCCTTATTTTGATGTGGTAGGTTCACATTGAGTTCACAGAGGGTGAAGATAGGATCACCCTGGAAGGCCCCACAGAGGACGTGAATGTGGCCCAGGAGCAGATCGAAGCCATGGTCAAAGACTTGGTAAGGTGCCCCCGAGAGCGTTCTGAGTGCTGGTGAGGTGGGGACGGGGCTGTGATCTTACTGTCAGTCAGACCTCACGTGGGTGGGCATGGAGACATGGAAGAGTGGCCCAGTCGATGAGTAATGGCTTCTGAGACAATTAGAAGCTGGCCAGAGTCCAGGAGAGTTGTGGGTAGAAGAAACCTTGTTTAGAAGAAGGGTCTTTCAAGGGTCTTGCAGGAGGATGACCTTGCAGCAGCTCCTGACAATTGAGTGGTAAGAAAAGGCCCCAGCTGCTGCCATCTGGACTTTGATTCTTGCTGCTTGTCTGAAGATCTGGGAACATCTCGGACTCAGGTGTTTGTCTCTGTGGATCCGCTCTGTGCTTCTCCTGCAGATTAACCGGATGGACTACGTGGAGATCAACATCGACCACAAGTTCCACAGACACCTTATTGGGAAGAGCGGAGCCAACAGTGAGTGAAGCTGACAGTGTGGGGGCGAGCCAGGTGCTGCACGTGGTGGCTGGGGAAATAAGTCGTGAGCTTTCTGACTGGGTGTCCTCGTCTTCTCCTTGGTCCCTTGGTTGGACTGGAGCTGTTGGCCTGGAGGTTAACATGATCAACCTGCTCAGGTTCCGTGGGTAACCCACAGGGGCTGAGGTGAAGGCACGTTCTGGGATTCGGTCCTTCGAATTTCAGCCAGGCATGCTGGGGTGAAGTCCACCAGTTTTTGTAGTTGTCACAAATTCAGTACTGAACACGCCTCTAATCTGGAGCTCACCGAGGAGTAAGAGATTTTTAGACTCATACCCAAGTCAAACAGCACAGGGAGGGCTTCTGTTGGGCAAGCAGTAACGTGTCACCACAGATTCAAGTTGGATGCCTGTGCCAGGTTGGTTGCACTAGTGTGTGGGATGACATTGGAAACACGTTAAGTAAATGCTCAGCTCGAATCTGCGGATGTTTCTTTAAAATTTGCTCCTTTGCTTAGTTTAACCTCAACGCCATCTCACACATCCCAGCGCTTACCCCTTCCGAAAACAGCTCTGTCCCCTGTGCGTTACCTTCAGTGGACGGGGAGAGGGTCACACATACCTCGTTCCTGGGTCCTTCCTGAGATTACAGGGACCCCCACCTGTGTAGCTATGTTGCCTCTGTGAGTGTGCCCTCTTTGGTTTTTACCCTGTGTAGACCATTTTTTGTTCAAAGTAAACACAAGCTTGTTCCCTCTGCTTTATTTGCTGTGAATCTTGTGTTCTGGGGCCATTTTAAATGACAGGGGTGAGAAACTACACGCACAGAGCGACTCCAGTCAGTGCTCACTCGCACACACTGCTTAAACCATGCACACACCATAAACTTACTTTTGTTTTTTTAATTCCTTTGTTTTTGTTTTGGTTAACTGTAGTGTTTTCTGAAACCGTAAGGAAGTGCAGTTCTGACATTGGTTTCTGGTTTCTACTCCCTAAGGAGTGTGCAACCACTTAGCATGGTTCAAAGAATTGTATCTGTTCTGGTTTTTTCTGGTTCAGTTCCTAACCCTTGTTTTCTCTCATATTCTAAAATCTGCTGCCTGGCTTCTGTGTCCTTGGCTTTTGTCCTACATGGTTCCATCCTGGAAGAGCACCTCCCCATGTCAGTTCCCAAGAGCATTGGCGCATGGCCCCTCTGTGGGTGCTGAGTACCCTCCTGGGTGACCCTGTAAGGAGCTTGGCTCCCCTTTGCTCCACAGCGGGCAAAGTGCCGACCTCGTTTTGTGGCATGAGACTTCTGCAGGGTGTGGGGGCCTCAATCCTGACTGTAGGCACTGGGCCCTTGCAGAGCAGGTGACAGGAAGAGGGTGGCAGCTCTGCGCATTTTGGGAAGGCACTGAAGTGCTTGCTTTGGGTCTGAGCCCGCGAGGGAGTCTCTTCAGGCAGCTACATGGCCTCGGTGGGGCTCTGAGTGGTCAAGGGGGCACTTTTATCTTCAGTTAGCATGAGGGCTTCTGATTTTTAATAGGTTTTTATTTTTATTTATTTATTTTTTGACTTAAGAACAGTAGTTCCCTAACTTGTCTCCACGTTAGAAACATCTGGGATCTTTTAATATTCAAAAGCCCCAGCCACACCCCAAACCAGCTAAATCTCAGACTCTGAGTCGTCCCAGCCGCTGGTCGTTTGAAGCCCTTGCGGCGGTGCTAGCATGTGGTAGATGCTGGTGAGGATCGTACCCACCTCGTTTTGGAAAATGGAAAGTCTTGCTTTGGAGGCCTGATCATCCTTTTTGCTTATAAGATGCTGATTAGGTTATTTGGGGCTTTTGCCCTGTCCTGCCAGTTGTTAGTCATTGGTGGAATGTGGTAGATTTAGAGTTGAAAATACATTTCTTTTTGTATTCTTAAGTAAACAGAATCAAAGACCAGTACAAGGTGTCTGTGCGCATCCCTCCTGACAGCGAGAAAAGCAACCTGATTCGCATCGAGGGGGACCCACAGGGGGTGCAACAGGCGAAGCGGGAGCTGCTGGAGCTCGCCTCTCGCATGGTAAGCCCTGTGGCTAGGGCCTGCTGCATGAGTGGGCCTGTGTCTGTTGGCCACCTCTGCTGAGTAGCACTGTTTGCATGTGCAATCCTGGAGAATGGGGATCTCCAGTCTCCCGTTGGGTTAAGGGGCATCTGACCTGCTGGGGCCAAGTTGCCTTGTCCTCCCTAGATCCCTGGGGCCACATGCTGTGCTAGGGAGGCACTGTGCTCTGCTGCGGGCTTCTCAACCTTGGCCAAACCCCAGAGTCCGTGATGCCTGAGTACCAATTCTAGGGACTGTGATGGACTTTCTGGATTCTTAAAGGCACCCAGATGATTCTAATTGCAGCCAAGGTTGAGAATCAGTGCTGTGTGGTTACCTGGAAACTCCTGGGGGTAGGGGTGGGGGTGGGAGGGGCACTGGGGAATGGGCCTTGTTCCCTACCCCCAGACTAAAGTACTGCACTGCCCTGGGCTAAGCGACAAGCACTCCTACGTTCTTGATTCTACGAGTCAAATGCAGATAACCACGCGGCAGTGATTCTCCACCCTGGCTGCATGTGAGAGTTGCCTTGGTGCCTTTGACAGTCCAGTCCAGAAGCATCAAGTACTGTGTGAGTGCTTGTACCTTAGCATAAACATGTGCCGAATGCCAGGAAAGCCCAGGGCGGGGCAGTGCTTTGTCCCTGTTGGGGTAGGGAACAAGCCCCAGGGTCTGTGTCATCCATCTACCCCAGGCATCCTGCTTCCGTCTCTTAACGCCTGCTCCAGGAGTCTCACGTCAGGGGACCACTTGTTACAGTGGTGATTGCATTTTCCTCAGCTGGACTCCAGGGTGTTGGTGCGGCTTCCCCTGCCCTCTGGCCATCGTGGGCCCATTCCTCAGCCAAGTGTGCTGGGTTCTTCCCTTCTTTAGCCACCTTGTCCTGACCATTATGCTCCCTTGCTCTGCAGTGTCTTGTGTCTACACTGGATTTCTGAATGCTCGTTTCTCTGTCAGCCTGACGTCAGTCTGATCCCGAATCTCCCAGAATTCTTTAAAGTGTTTAGTTGGCTGCTGGTGTTCTTCCCTGTGTTCCAGCTTGTTTTGTGTTTCTTCTGATGTTTTCCTGGGACCTCTGGAGGAGGTTGAGCCCTGCATGGGTTCGGTGCCCTGTGTTGAACCATTCTTTCTTCATCATCCGCACAGGAAAGTGGCCTGAGCCACACGTGTTCAGGAGGGGTCGCTCCCTGTGATGCTGAGCCTCACAGTCTCTAGTTCTTGTTAAAACAACCACTATATGAGTTGCTTTGGTGATTATGGCTATTGTGCTAGCACTTTTGGTCGAAGGGTCCTATGCCCAACTTTTTAACTATACTCGATTCGGGAAAATAACCTGCAGCTGGCGTAAGCTTCAGTGTGTGATTGTTAGAGACAGCAGGTATCCCGTAACGGGTGCTCTCCACTGGCCAATGACTCCCACGGGGTGCTGCAGGGGTGCTCCTGGGCACCCTCACCTGCTGCTCGGCAACAGAGCTGGGCCACGTCACCATCCCCAGGGCTCCCCAGTGCCCCCTGGTGTGATGGGGGAGTTGCTCACCTCACTTATGGTAAATGACTTTATCTGCTTCAATGTTATTTTTAGGAAAATGAGCGAACCAAGGATCTAATCATTGAGCAAAGATTTCATCGAACAATCATTGGGCAGAAGGGTGAACGGATCCGTGAAATTCGTGACAAATTCCCAGAGGTGAGTTTCCTGCAGGTGCTCTTTCTTTAGCCCTCTGGGGATGCTCTGTTTGGCACTTGAGGGTGTTCAGTATTTTGGAGTCCAGTCCTTAGTGGAGACCGAACTCAGTCTCCTGATGATTTGTTCTAGGTCATCATCAACTTTCCAGACCCAGCACAAAAAAGTGATATTGTCCAACTCCGAGGGCCGAAGAATGAGGTGGAAAAATGCACAAAATACATGCAGAAGATGGTGGCAGATCTGGTAGGGGAACATTTTTCATCCTTTGTTGTGTGACTGTTACGGGTGGTGTGGGGAGTGGCATGCTTCCCATCAGAACCCCTGTTTTGGGGAGCACGCTTGGGCACTGGGGCAGTCCGCCGTCTCAAGGACTTAGGACGAAGTAGTGATGCCGTCTCTCAACAGCTGACGTTGAGACTGGCAGGAGTGGTCACAGCCTCAGAGTTCTGTGGAGGTAAAGTGGGGAGAACCCCCTTTTCCTGTGCTGTGTTACCTTGTGTTCTTGAGGGGTCTTCAGATACCTAGGTAGAGAAACTGTCCCATCCCGTGGGGAGAGTCACACAAGTAGTGTAAAGAGTCATTTATTGACTTATTTTCCTCAAAAACTGAAACGGGAAGAGGCACTTTGGAAGGTGCTGAGGGCAGTTGATGGGAAGGCTATAGATGGCTCCGTGCTTCCCATGATTTCTCCTGAGGCTTGGACTTAGCCCCTGACCGCCTGCAAGAGGGCATGGGCAGAGCTTCCCAGCACTGAGCTTGCTGGCGCTGCCCTGGAGCGCTGGGGTTCCAGAGTTGTGGGTCTGTGTGTCACCTTATGTGTTCTGAGCTTACTCCTCAGCTTGGTGTCCTGGCCAGCTCTGGTCCTGGATGTCATTGAGGGCACCTGACCAGACTTGATTGCTTCTTTCTTGTGGAATGTGCATCTGACAGATGGCAGGTTCTGTGGCATGCCACTTTTTACAGAGGGGGCCTTTGCATCACCACTTGATTAGGACGTGCCAGCTTAGTTCGTGGCTGCATGTCAGCTCCCCTCCTTGGCTCAGACCTGAAGGTCAGAGAGTGGTGAGAAGTAGGATCTAAGGCTGTGTCTTCTGATAACAGAGTACTGTCGGTCCAAACTACCTCCAGTGTGGAAGGGACGCGTTCCTCTCCAGCATGACTGATTGTGCCATCTCTTTTGTTTTTAAGGTGGAAAATAGCTATTCAATTTCTGTTCCAATCTTCAAACAGTTTCACAAGAACATCATTGGGAAAGGAGGCGCAAACATTAAAAAGGTGACTGGCCAGCCCGTCCCCTGAATCTTGGCTCTTCTCACCCCAACCCCTGCACCATTCTGGTGTTAGATTTACTGGAGAGAGCCTTACTTTCCAGCCCTGGGCTCCAAGTGTCTCAGCTGGGAAGTCAGCTTCTCACAGTTCCCTCTCTCCTCATAGATTCGGGAAGAAAGCAACACAAAGATTGACCTTCCAGCAGAGAATAGCAATTCAGAAACCATTATCATCACAGGCAAGCGAGCCAACTGCGAGGCTGCCCGGAGCCGCATTCTGTCCATCCAGAAAGACCTGGTAATGGGTGTTGGATGATGACCTGCTCGCCAGGCTCCCTGTTGTCAGCTCTCGCACCAGCCCCCAAGGCTCTGCCTGGGGTTCAGGCGTGAGGGTCAGGGGGTCCAGCACCCGTCACGGAGGAGCTTTGTCCAGTGCTGGCCCGCTGCAGGCCTCCTGCCACTCGTTTCTGGTGATGCTTAGTGACTCAGCATTTGCTTCGGGTGCTGGGAAATCATGTCCTAAAGGTGTTAACAACATTTTTTTCAATTTTTTGAGAAAATAACATGCAAGAAACTGCATGGGTTTAAAGTGTGCAGTTTGCTAAGTTTTGACTTATGTATATGCATCCATGGAGCTGCCTCCCCAGTCAAGATAATGAACATATCCGTCACCCCCAGAATATCGTCTTCCCTCTTTTTAGTACCTCCCTATTCTGTCTATCCAACCCCTAATCTGCTTTTAGCCACAGTAGATTAGTTTGAGTTTCCTACATTATTGTATGAAAGAAATCCTAGCACCTCCTCTCTTGGGTCTAGCTACTTTCACTTTGCGTAATTGTTTTGAGATTCACCCATGTTGTCTCATCTATCAATGCTTTTTTATTGGTGAGTGATATTTCATTGTATGGAAAGATCATGTTCCTTTTTGCATTAGCTTTGTAGTTTGTGTCTTTCAAGGGGTTTTCTGTTTCACCTAAGTTGTCGAATTTGTTAGCATAAAGTTCTTCGTAGTATTTCTATATTATCCTTTTGCTATCTCTCTTGTTCCTCATAGATACAATTTGCATCACTATAGAATGATCTCTTTTTACCCCTGGTAGTGTTCTGTGCTCTGAAATCTACTTTTTCTCATATTACAGTTTTCTTTTGTTTTTAGGAAGCTCACTTTTTAAATTTAATCTGACAGTCTCTGCCTTTTATTTTATTTTTTGGTTCTGAGCTAACATCTGTTGCCAGTCTTCCTCTTTTTGCTTGAGGAAGATTGTCCCTGAGCTCGCATCTGTGCCAATCTTCCTCTGTTTTGTATGTGGGACGCCACCCCAACGTGGCTTGATGAATGGTGCATAGGTCCACGCCTGGGATCTGAACCCACGAACCCCGGGCCACCAAAGCAGAGCACATGAATTTAACCACTACACCACAAGGCCGGCCCCATCTGCCTTTTAAATAGAGATGTTTACATTTAATTACGTTATAGCTCAGTGGTGTTAAGCACGTTCGCGTTGTTGTGTAGCCATCACCACCATCCATCCCCAGACCTCCTTATCTTCCCCAGCAGAAACTGTCCCCATTCCACACCACACCCCCGGCCCCTCAGTAGATGACCTTGCCCAGCTGGGTTTCTGTCGGCCCTCTTGCTGTTTTTTCTGCACTTATCCCATCTACTTTGTTCTCTTTCTCTGCCTTCTTTTGGGTTGAATATGATTATGATTCCTTCTATCTCCTTTTTTCGTTTATTGGATGTAACTCTTTGTTTTCTTTTAGTGATTGCTTTAGGGTTTTTAGTATACGTCGTCAGCTGTCCTGGTCAACCTTCCAGTGACTTTGTACGACTGGAAGTGTTGCATCAGAAACTTAGGCCCTTCCATGCCATCCCCTGCCCGCCAGCCTTGGGCTTACAGCCATCCCTTCCACCTCCCGTGTTAGAACCCCACGGTTCATCATTAGCCTTTTTGCGTAAACCCCCAATTAGTTTTTTAAGGAGATGTAAGTAATAAAAGTTTTTATATATTTCCGCACATAAGTGTATCCTCTGTGTGCCTCTTCGTACCCTCACCCTCAACCACTGGAAACCCCTGATGGTTTTTACTGCTCCTATGGTTTTGCCCTTTCCAGACTGTCAACTAGTTGGAGTCGTATGGAGTACAGCCTTTTCACATGGGCTTCTTTCACTTGGTAATAAGTAATAAGATCGATCATATGATAAGATTATGTTTAGTTTTGTAAGAAACTGCCAGACTGTCTTCCAAAATGGCTGCTCCATTTCGCATTCCCACCAGCAATGGGGGGGAGTTCCCGTGGCTGCATCTCCAGTTTGGTGGGGTTCTTTTTTTCAGGACTGAAGACTTTGCTTCGGTGTCTTTCCACTTGCGTTGTTTTTGAGGAGACATCTGAAGTCATTTGTTACTTTGCTCCTCTCCGCAGACTTGTCTTTCTTCCTCTGGCTGTCTTGACAGTTGTATCACCAGCTTTGAGCAAGTTATGATGTGTCTTGGTGTATTTTTCGTCATGTTTCTTTGCTTGGTGTTCATTGAGCTTCTTGGGTGTGTGAGTTTAGAGTTGTCATCAAATTTGGAAAAGTTCGGGTCGTTAATATTTTTCTGTCCTCCTCTTTGTGTTAGGCAGCTCGAAGTTGTCCTACCCTTCGCTGATGCTCCGTTTGTTTGGGTGAAGAAGCGGAGTGGTATTTGCTCTCCATTAGCTTGTTTAGATTCATTAATTTTCTGCAATGTCTAATCTGCCTGTAATCCCATCTAGTATATTTTTCATTTCGGATATTGTTTTCACCTCTAGAAGTTCAGTTTGAATCTGTTGCTTTTATGCATGACACATTCAGCCTTTCCTTTGGCTTTTTGACTGTACACAGTAGAGTGAAAATACCTATTTTAGTGTCCTTGGCCTGCTGTTGCAACATCTCGGTCATTTTCTATTCTTTCTTCATTAAGGGTTGTTTTTTCCTATTTCTTTGCATGTCCAGTATTTTTTTATTGGATGCCAGACATTATGAAGTTTACTTTGGCAGATGCTGGATATTTTTGCATTCCTATAAATATCTTTGAGCTTCATTGAGTTACTTCAACGTAGTTCACTCCTTTTTGGACTTGGCTTTAAGGTTTGTCAGGTGGGATCCCAGCAGTGCTTCGTCTAGGGCCGATGGTCTCCTGCTACTGAGAGGGGACCCCTTCAGTACTGCACCAGGCATCCCACATGTGGCCAGCTGACTGTGAGCTGCAGTCCTGCTTCCTCTGGTGCTTGCGATGGTTCTGCTCCCTGGCCTAGGTGTTTCCCTGCACCTGTCAGCGTGTGAGTGGTCTCCAGTTCTCAGGGCTTCTCTCTCCATGCTGCACTCTCTTCCTGGGCTCTGCCTGCCAGCTCTAGGCACCTTGGTCCCCGACTGTCAGCTGTGTGTCTGATGCAGGGCCTCAGCCAGGGGGCAGTCATAGGGCTCACCTTGTTTTCTTCTTGTCTCCAGTGTCTTGAACACCATTGTTTCATGTGGAAGGTAAATCCAGTCACTGTTGTTTTGTTTGGACTGGAGGCAAAATCCTGGCTTAGGTGGATCCAGAGGCATCTTGGACCTGTCTCTGCTGCTAACAGAGAAGGACTGAGAAGCAAAGCACTGTTTTGTGGTGTGATGTCGTGGCTTTTCTTCTACTCTGTGTGTGCCACTGCCCCCCCCCCCCCAGCACATAGACATAGACTCATACTCAAGGACTCCAGGCCCCTCTTCGTCAGCCATGTGGGCCTACTATGTTAAACACCTCAACAGACTGTGGCTTAACTCTTTTCCTCAGAAAAAGAGTTTTGTGTGGCCTTTCTTGCCACACAAAAACATGGCTCCCAGTGGGCCAGCATGGTGACGCAGCGGTTAAGTTCGTGTGCTCCACTTCAGCAGCCCCAGGTTCACAATTTGGATCCCAGGTGCGGACCTCTGCACTGCTTAGCAAGCCACACTGTGGCAGGCGTCCCACATATAAAGTGGAGGAAGGTGGGCACAGATGTCAGCTCAGGGCCGTCTTCCTCAGCAAAAAGAGGAAGATTGGCGGCGGATATTACCTCAGGGCTAATCTTCCTCAAAAAAAAAAAAGAAAGAAAGAAAAACCGTGGCTCCCTTGTGCTGTGTGATTTCAGGCCAACATAGCCGAGGTGGAGGTTTCAATCCCTGCCAAGCTGCATAACTCTCTCATCGGCACGAAGGGCCGCCTGATCCGCTCCATCATGGAGGAGTGCGGTGGCGTCCACATTCACTTCCCTGTGGAAGGCTCAGGAAGTGACACAGTTGTCATCAGGGGTCCTTCCTCGGATGTGGAGAAGGCCAAGAAACAGCTGCTGCACCTGGCTGAGGAGAAGGTGAGCACCACGCCTGGCGGGGGTGGGGTCACTGTGTCTGTTCCTTGCTAAAAATGTCCTCTCTTTTCATGGTGGGTAACTCCAAATACCCTTTCTGTGTGGCAGGTCAGGAGAGAGCTTTATACACCTTTATGTCTCCAATTTCGCCATCGCCAAAAGGCCGTTACAGGTCGAATGCCATGTATACAATGTGGAATATTTGTTGCTATTTGGCTTTTATTTTTTACCTTTTTTAAAAGTGTGATTTATATAAAATAAAATCTACCCTTCTTAGTGTAGTTCTGAATTTTGACAGTCATTCATTCATGCGACCACCACAGCAGTAGAAAAGTTTTGACCGTCATCCCCCAGAATTCTCCATTGCATTTGCCTTTGCCCCTTCGTCAAAACCCGTCTGTGGGTGTGTGTCTGGGCTCTGTTTGTTCAGCAGCAGCCCGGGGTCAGGACGGCCAGGCCAGCTCTATGGGCCGTCTGGAGAGCCCTTCAGCTTTGCATCCTTGGCCTTTCCGTATGCATTTTGGAACCAGCGTGTCAATTTCTAGGGAGAAAATCCTGCTTGGATTTTGATTGGGTGGGATTATGTTGACTCTGAAGATCAAACTGGGGAGAATTGACATCTTAGCAGTTTTGAATCTTCCAATCCATGTTTCATCAATTTTTTAAGTCTTTGATTTTTTTTATTGGTGTTTTACAGTTCTTAGCATGTAGCTCTTGTGCAGATTTTCTTCAGTTCATATCTAACTTTTTTGGTTTTTATTGCTGTTACAAATGGTACTTCCAGTTATTGTAGCATGTGGAAATATATTTGATTTTTGATATTGGCCTTGTTTTATGCATCTGGTCTAAAAGCTCACTTGTTAGTTCCAGTAGCTGTTTTTGTGGATTCTTGTGAGCTTTGTATGTAAAGCACATCATCTGGGATAGACTTGCATTTCTCTCTTTCTGGTCCATGCACCTGTGTGTCGTGTCTCACTGCATTGCTTGGGCCTCCAGTACGATGTTGAATAGCAGTGGTGAGAGCGACAGCCTCGCCTTGACAGGACTCAGTCCTTCACTGCTGAGTGTGAGGTGAGCTGTAGGTCTCTCGCAGAGGCTCTTTATCAGGTTGAGGAAGTTCCTTTCTGTTCTGAGTTTCTGTCGAGTTTTTATCGGGAGTGGGTGTTAGATTTTGTCAGAGGCTTTTACTGCATTTATTGACATGATCACGTGGCTTTTCATTTTTTAGTATGTATGTTAATTTTTTTGTTTTTTTTTATTTTTCTTTATCTTTTTGCTGAGGAAGATTCGCCCTGAGCTAATATCTGCTGCCAGTCTTCCACTTTTTGTAAGTGGGTCACCAGCGCAGTATGGCCACTGACAGAGGAGTGGTGTAGGTCCACACCCAGGAACAGAGCCTGGGCTGCCGAAGCGGAGTGTGCCGGACTTAACCCTCGGCCACGGGCTGCCCCCCATCCCCCGTTTGGTTTTGATATTTTATTTTTTACCAAGTTGCTGGGTTGGGCTCCTAACCTGTTAGCTTTTTTATAATGCTGCTGTTTGCAAATGTCTGTGTCTGAAGAGCAGAAGATCCCCTTGGTGGTGTTTCATAAAACCAGCGCTTACAAGATAGCATTCTGTTGTCTGCTGTTCAGCGTGCTGGCAGCCCTTCTTTAGTTTTCCTTTGTGTTTCCTCATCCTGGTGGGCCAGGTTTCAGGACAGGAGGAAGGAGAGAGAGAGTGCGTTGTGTGTGTCTGAGTCAGCCTGGAAGAGTGTGTCCCCATGTGCTCTCCAGATGACTCTGCCTGAGGAGCTGGCATCAGCGAGGTCACCATGTCAGGGCCTTTGCTGGGCCCTGGTTTCTCAGTGTCAGACGAGGGCCTTGGGAGTCTCTGAGCTCGAGATGGGGTGTTGCTGGCTGTGCGTGGGCCCGTCTGTAGCGTTAGTGGAGGAAGGACTGGACCGGAAGCACTCTGCATGTAATGGGAGGTGTGGGACGGCCCACGCCTGGGAGAGGGGCCAGCAGTGCCGGGGGTCCCTGGGTGTGGGTGGGCTTCCTGCTGTGTGCACCCCACTCCCCCCGCCAGCGTTCCGCAGCCACACTTGACTACGTCCCCTTTGCAGAGGGAGGGTGGCCTGCAGGGGTTCAGTCAATGCTGGTAGGTGGCAGGACTAGAGCTCTGAGTGCTCTTAACCATCTCGGCTTCTGATCACAGTGGAGGGAAAAAAAGGATGTCTCTGGGTCTCCATCCGTTGGTTGTAGTGGGGCTTGGTTAGCTGCATTTGGGGAGATGCTGGTGACAAGGTGAGGAGAATTACGGCCCACACTGTTGTCCTCTAGGCCCTCTTACCTGCCTGCTCCAGGAGCCAGGCAGGTGGCATCAGGCCAGTGTATGTGGGGTTGCTTTCTACAGCAAACCAAGAGTTTCACCGTTGACATTCGCGCCAAGCCAGAATACCACAAGTTCCTCATTGGCAAAGGGGGCGGCAAAATTCGCAAGGTGCGTGACAACACAGGAGCCCGCATCATATTCCCAGCGGCCGAGGACAAGGATCAGGAGCTGATCACCATCATAGGGAAGGAAGACGCCGTCAGGGAGGCCCAGAAGGAGCTGGAGGCCCTGATCCAGAACCTGGTAAGGCCGCCTGCTCTGGCCCAGTGCAGCGTGGACCTGGCCCTCGGTTCTCCTCGGTGTGGGTGAGAGGTTGTTTACTTCCCTTCTCTCACTGCCGCAGGATAACGTGGTTGAAGACAGCATGCTGGTGGACCCCAAGCACCACCGTCATTTCGTCATCCGGAGAGGCCAGGTCTTGCGGGAGATTGCTGAAGAGTATGGTGGGGTGATGGTTAGCTTCCCACGCTCTGGCACTCAGAGTGACAAAGTCACCCTCAAG
The DNA here is from genome assembly GCF_041296265.1 of Equus caballus. Classification (NCBI taxonomy): domain Eukaryota; kingdom Metazoa; phylum Chordata; class Mammalia; order Perissodactyla; family Equidae; genus Equus; species Equus caballus. The sequence continues at coordinate 26,730,181 of NC_091689.1, read as the reverse complement.
GGTGCCAAGGACTGCGTGGAGGCGGCCAAGAAGCGCATTCAGGAGATCATCGAGGACCTGGTAGGCGCCTGGGGGCTCAGCAGGCTTCTCAGCCGTACAGTCACCTGAGCAAAGGGGGTGGGTGGTGTTCCCTCCACATCCCGCAGGCAGGCCGGCCAGGCCGTGGCAGCCCCGTGAAGGACTCCCACCAGGTTAGAGAGGGGCTGTCTGGTTCTCAGTCTCCGTCTCAGCTGTTGGCCTCCTTCCTGACAGTTGGTGAGAATGCTGCCTTTGAGCAGCAGCTTTTTGAAAAAATTGTTTGAAATTTTTTTCATCTAAATGAGGATCAAGCTGCTTTCTCTTCTCTTCTCCAAAGGGCGGAAAATAGATTGACGAGCAGAGTGTCCAAGTGACTCTGTGGAGACGTCACGTGGGCTTGCCACGTGCTGGGTTTTCTAACCCAGACTTTAGCGCTTGCCTCCTCCACGTCCCCTCCTGGAGCTCCCTGACGTGGCCTTGGAACAACTTCTCTGATAATCAAGCCCGCTGCCTCTTTGTGGAGGCACAGCCACGGCATCCGCATGTCACCTGGCTAATGTGGCCACCCTTCAGGGACGGCACCTGATGGTGCTGCCTGCTGTGTGGTGGGAAAGAGGGCCCCTCCTTCGTGTGTCGAGAAAGAGCACGTTATGTTCACGTTCTGGGGGGTGAGAGCAGGCGGCGGTGCAGTTGTGTGTGGATAAGTCTTCGATGCTTCCATAATCTTCTGGGGACGCGTTTCAAAAAGAGGCTGCCCCTTTGGGCCTACCCGTGTCCCTCCTCGTCTACCCCATCCTACCTCGAGCTCTGGATCCACTGCGGAAAAGGGACATCTCTGGGCTTGGAATTGGCTGTAGAGGATGGAAAGAAAGATGAGTGGACATGAATTGACCCTAAGTGGTTAACCTTTGCCTTTTTTGTTTTCCTTCTTGTCTTCCTTCCCCCTAGGAAGCCCAGGTGACCATTGAATGTGCCATACCCCAGAAATTTCACCGCTCTGTCATGGGCCCCAAAGGTTCCAGGATCCAGCAGATTACTCGGGACTATAACGTTCAAATTAAATTCCCAGACAGAGAGGAGAACCCAGGTGGGTCCCCATGGTGAGATCTGTGCTGAGCGGGAAGCAGGAGGTGTGTGAATGGCTCTGACCTGGGGAGAGGCGGTGGCAGGTGGCTGTCACACGTCCTGGTGGAGCTCCTTCCTGCCCACTGCTCCAGTGTGGTGCGCTGCTGGAACCAGTCAGGCATCCTGGGGCTTCCAGAAGTTCAGGGTCACTCCCTGGTCTCAGGAGGGAGGCTGTGTCAGTTGCTTCAGGGTGATGAGCTGCCCTTCACATGTCCTAGAGGCTTGCAGCTAGTGATGAGGTCAGAGGAGAGCAGAGCACCTGCAGCCTCTTTTGTGTGTGTGTGTGTGTGTGTGTGTGTGTGTGTGTGTGTGTGTGTGTGTAAGATTAGCCCTGAGCTAACATCTGCCAATCCTCCTCTTCTTTTCTTTTTCTTTTTTTTTTTCCCCTGAGGACAACTGGCCCTGAGCTAACATCCGTGCCTATCTTCCTCTGCTTTATATGTGGGACGCCTACCACAGCATGGCTTGCCACGCGGTGCCGTGTCTGCACCCGGGATCTGAACCATCGAACCCCGGGCTGCCAGAGGGGAACATGCGCACTTAACCACTGTGCCACTGGTCTGGCCCCACCTGCAGCCTCTTGTGCTGGGGCAGCCCTCGAGTTAGTTCCCCTGCTTCTCACAGTCCTCTGAGTGCCATGCGTGATGAGGCCGTGTCTGCTCTGTTCACAGCAGCCGCCTCGCTCCCTGCCTCCCTCCGCCCCTCCCTCCGCCTCTCGTCTCCTCTCTGCGCCTCCTGTCACACCATGTCCCTTGTGAGGCACGTCTGCTACAGCAGGTGAAGCAGCCACTGACCTGCTGGAGGGCGCCATTCCTTTACCTGGCCACCCTTCTGGAATGGCCCTTCAGCTCGGAACGTCCTGCTTGTCACCTGGTTCTGTTTCTGCCCCAGGTGTCGGGTGGGGTGGATGGTGGTCTCAGAGGTGACCTGCAGGATGAGGGCTTGGTATGAGCAGGAGCTGGTTGGTGTCTCAGCCTCACTTGGTAAACACTGTCTCCTACGCATGGAGACAGTGCGTTCTCCTCGCTGTTGACACGTCTGCTGTGGGTCGCTCTGGTCTCTGCGGAGCCTGCCGTGGCTGCCAGAGTGCCTGTTTTCCTCAGGATACAGCCTCTTTTCAGTAGAAAGCTAGTGAAATCATATTGTGTCACATTTGTTTCACACTCGAATATTTATTTTTTAATTTTGACATAACTTCACGCTAAAAAAAAATTGTGCAGGCTAGTATAGAGACATCCCTGTGTACTCATTATCCAGACTCACCAGTTTCTCTCATCCAGCCCCCTTTTACACACACGCACACGTGCACATGTGTGCACTTATTTTTCTGAATCATTTGAGTAATTTTCAGACCTATCCCTTATCCATAGTGGCTGTTTCCTAAGAGTAAGGACATTCTCTTCTGTCATTTGAGATAACCGTGGCACAGTCATCACACTCAGAAGATCTAACAGTGTGTGATACTGTTCTCAAGTTCCTGGTCAATATTCAAGTTTTGCCGGGGTGTTGTTTTTGTTTTTTTGCTGGGAAAGTTTCACCCTAACATCTGTTGCCAATCTCCGTCCTCCCCCAAAGCCCCAGGACATGGTTCTATATTCTACTTTAAGCCTTTCTAGTTCTTGTATGTGAGCTGCCACCACAGCATGGCAGTGGACAGACAGGTGGGGTGGTTCCATGCCCGGCAGCCAAACCCAGGTTGCCAGAGCGGAGCACGCTGGACTTTAGCCACTAGGCCGTCAGGGGTGGTTTTAAAAGCGTCCTGCAGAGCCCGCCTCTTCCCCTGGTTCAGTCCAGGATCACGATGGCCCGAGGCAGTGGTGTCTGTGACTTATTCTGTTTGCTTGTTTGTGTATATCGTGTGCACTCCTGGATTCTGTCTTGCTCCAGGAATCTTGTTTTGCTGCGCACGTGGTCCCCCGTGTGGCCCACAGGAGCCCCACCAGTTGCTTCTGTGTCCTGTTTCATGTCCCTTCATTCTTGGAGCGAGCTTTCTTCCTGGCTTAAGAAGCAGGTGCAGGCTCGCCCCCTCCCTCCTAAACTGCCCTCTGAAGCCCTTCGCTGCCGCCTTGTCCGGCGCCGGCTCCCCCAGGCTGTGGTCACCGTCTGTGCTTGCTCCCCTGCCCCTGAACAGAGTGGGCCAGGCTCTGCTCCTCCTCTCTGGGCTCGCGCGACTCAGCTCGTGCATCTCGCTGCTGCCTCCAGGAGGGTTGGCTTTTTTTTTTTTTTTTTTTTTTTAAGATTTTAAAAAATTTTTTTCCTTTTTCTCACAAAGCCCCCTGGTACATAGTTGTGTATTTTTTAGTTGTGGGTCCTTCTAGTTGTGGCATGTGGGACACCACCTCAGCATGGCTTGACGAGCAGTGCCATGTCCACGCCCAGGATTCGAACTGGCAAAACCCTGGGCCACCGAAGCAGAGCACAGGAACTTAACCACCCGGCCACGGGGCTGGCCCCTGACTTCATTTTAAAGGCGAGAAAGTGAGGCGTGGAGCTCGCGGCCTCACTGTACAGCCTTGGTGCCTGCCTGGACCTCGGCTTATATGAGGCTTGCTGTGTGGATGTTGTCTCCTCTGCTCTCCCAGCCCAGGCCCTGTCTTCCTGAGGTCGGTTGGGGTCTTTCCTCCTTTCCCTGCCATATGTAGGTGCTTGACAAATGATGGAATTCTGAGTGGAGACAAGCCTGCCTGTGCAGAAGGTCTGTGGTTGCCTACTGCCCTTTTTTCCCCCTAGTTCATAGTGTGGAGCCGGCTGTCCAGGAGAACGGTGACGACGCTGGGGAGGGGAGGGATGCTAAAGAGGCCGACCCTGGCTCTCCCAGGAGGTGCGACATCATCACCATCTCTGGCCGAAAGGAAAAATGTGAGGCTGCCAAGGAAGCCCTCGAGGTGCGTGTGCGCCCCCCCTCCCCCAGGGGTCCTCAGCAGGCCCCATGGCGGGAGAGGCATGGCCTGAAGGGAGGCTGCCCACGGTGGTGGGTGGGTGGTCTGGACACTTAGTCCTAAACCCTGAGCACCTCGGCTTGCACTGCGGCCGGGCTGGGCTGAGGCACAGCGCATGCCCCCACCACCAGCCTCTACCTTTGCCAGGATCTGGCAGCTGCATGGAGCCAGCCTAGAGGCCTGGAGGCTTGGGGCTGTGGATGAGCACGGAGCTGGCAGGTCTCATTAGCAGCAGGGCGAACGTGATGTCCAGCCTCAGTTTCCCCTCTGTGACAGGGAGTAACCAGGCCTATCTCAGGCTTGTAAGGATGAGTCATTTGCATAATGAGGACTTAGTGAGCACTACCTACACGTTCAGCAGCGTTCTCAGCGCTGCACTACCACAGCGTGCAAAATAGCATTTGTGTCGCAGTGCAGGGATCAAGAGACAGAAATAGGTCACGTGTCAAGTGATGGTAAATGCCAGGGGAGGCCGTCCGGGGCTGCCGTGGAGACAGCAGATGAGCCGTGGCCCGGGCAGTGCCCGTGTCGAGTTGTTGTCGTCCCTGCAAGCCCCGTGGGCTTGATCCGCAGCCCATCCCTGACCTGAGCAAGGCCGCAAGTCAGGGGGCCTCTGCGTCTGAGCCCCGCCTCTCCTCCCTGGGCCTCCAGTCGCCCTGTTTTTCCTGGATTTGTTTTGCTTCTGCCAGGGCCCTGCTGCGTTTAGGAGCATGGGCTTGGGGTAAGGGTCTGAGTTTGCTGTCTTGGCATTAACCTAAAAACCGGATTCCATGTCTTTTCCCCTTGTTTTCCTATTGAATTGAAGGTCTAGGTGGCATTCTCAGTCCAGGTGGAGCAGTATGACGTGTTCCAGAAAGCACACCGTAGTTCTCATAGGGCTTTTCCCCTGTGCTCCATGAAAACATATCGCTGAGCCCAGAGGATCACTCTGATCCCTGCTCTCAGGCCTAACCTCCACTGTCTTACCTGCAGGCGCTGGTTCCCGTCACCATTGAAGTGGAGGTGCCCTTTGACCTTCACCGGTACATCATCGGGCAGAGGGGAAGTGGGATCCGCAAGATGATGGACGAGTTTGAGGTAATGCGGTTTTGCAGGTTCTTTCCTGGAGACGGTGTGGGGTGTGGGGTCTTCCACCAGTGTTGTGGGGCATCCAGCCCCTTGTCAGCTCTGTGCTGCCTCGACCCCTCTGGGTGGGTGAGGTTCTGGGCCCAGCCCCTGGCCCTCCGTGGAGGTGCCTCCTGCTCCTCTCATGGAACAGCGGCTCTCCTCCCCTTACGGGGTGGGCTTCCTGCTTCCCTCCCTCCTTGTCTGGAGGCTGCAGTTGTGTCCCTGGCCACTTGTGACACAGGCAGCTGATCACAGCTTCCACACTCACCGTTGGGGGCTAGAATGACACATTTCTGTCCTGTGGGACCCCATGTGCGCTGGGCCTGTTCCTGTCTCCATGTAGGTAAACATACACGTGCCAGCACCTGAACTGCAGTCTGACATCATCGCCATCACGGGCCTCGCTGCCAATTTGGACCGGGCCAAGGCTGGGCTACTGGAGCGTGTGAAGGAGCTGCAGGCGGAACAGGAGGACCGGGTGCGTGCCAGGCGGGCTGTGGATGTGGAAGCTTCCTCCAGATCCATGGTTCTCAGCCTTGGTCACACTTGGGAATCGCCAGGGCGTTTCTGAGAGATGCAGCCCCCCGACCACACTGCACCCCGTTAAGTCAGGCGGCTGGAGGTGCACTCGGGCTGTCCCCGCATGCACTCAGACCCGGAGGGCTCACTGTGGGGGGGCCTTTCATCAGAAGCCGTGTTGAGGAAGGAGCCTTTCCTCTTGTTAACGTAACAGCGACAAAGTTGGGCTTCCATGTTAATTAGCTATTTCTTTTAAAAGTAAGTCTGAAGACATGTTGTGATGTCTTCGACCTTACAGGAAAGGTAAAGTTGGGGGCGCCTGGGAGCTGTTGCTGGAAGAACCCCCCAAGCATGTGCTGTGCGGTCTGGGGTGGGTGTCAGCGGGCCCCGCTGCCTTCCTCACTCTGTAGCTGCCCTGCTACTGAGTAAGGGTGGGGACCCACCTCGCCTGTCTGTAGAGCTGGTGTCTCCTCTGAAGGGCTCGTGAGTGACGCGCAGCCAGGCGGGTGTTGTGGAAACTTGAAGCACCGTCATGGACTGCACGGGGGTGGTGGACTTCTCCCTGAGGGCCGTGACTTTCTGGAGTCTGTGATGGAGTGGAGCTTGCAAGCCTCATGCACTCTTGAGTGTGGCCCCCATTGTCTCAGCCCCGGCACCAGCTTTGGGGTCTGTCCTCAGACCCAGTCATAGCCTCAGCCTCTGGCCATAGATGTCTGGAGCTGTATATCTTTCCCTTAGCAAATTTCTTTGAAAACTCTTATTTTTGGCCTGCCTCTTTACCCCAACTTGGAAGACTCAGAATGTTTTTATTCTTTTCATTAAACCAGTTGCACGAATTAGGACTGTAGAGCCAAGAGCTCCTTCTGTCCTGTGCCAGCCCTGTTGGTTACAAGCATCAGCTTCTCCTCAGTTACCAGCCAGGCCTTTCAGGTCCTTTTCTGAAGGATTACCTTAGTCATGGAGTGGTCAAGGCTGCTAGTTCTCATTACTAGCTGATGGAAGGTGGCACAGAGGCTGACGAAAAAGCTGTGTGTTGCTTGTATTGCTGAGGTCACAACGGATAGCTTCCAGGTCCCGGATGGAATGGGGCTGCGTGGATGCATGCAAGGGTGAAGGTCAAAACTGAAGTGGTCTACTCTTTGCCTCATCCTCACTTGTTTCATCTGTAGGCTTTAAGGAGTTTTAAGCTGAGCGTCACTGTAGATCCCAAATACCATCCCAAAATTATTGGGAGAAAAGGGGCAGTGATTACCCAAATCCGCTTGGAGCATGATGTGAACATCCAGTTTCCTGATAAGGACGATGGGAACCAGGTAAGGACGACACTTGGGGCAGACACCACGGCTAAAGCACTGTGGGGGCAGGGGGACTTGTGTTGACCTTTGTCCTGACCTGAGACCATGACCAGGCAAACTTAGATTGTGCCCAGCTGGGAGATGAGGGCGAAGTTCAGAGTGGCAGGTCTCTGAGGATCTGGTTTGTGTTGGGGTTTGGGCCCCACCTAGGCCCGAGCCTGCTGGGCATGGTTTCCCTGGCACATGGGCGTTTTCCCTGTGCCCATCAGGTCACTCCTGGCAGTGAGCTGGGGCTCTGGCTGGGTCTTTCTCACACAGTTGTGCCCACAGGGGGACCCCTGCAAAGGAGCGCCCTGCAGCCTGCTGCACCCAGTGAACGGCGGGAGTCAGGCCCCACACCGGGCGCTCCCCCAGCCCATCTCTCGCTCCTGCCGCCCAGGCCCTCCCTGCCCCTCGGGCTCGGCCCCTAGCAGGTTGCCCAGGCTTCACTAGGGTTGTGCTGCTCTCCATGGCGAGAGCCTGGTCTCCTGCAGTCTTTGATGCACAGCAGCGTGCCCAGAAACGGCTCACTGGAACCTTCCAGCCAGCAAATCCAAACAAGCCTCTGCAGACTCTGGCCTTCCCACCCCTTCCAGCCCCGTGTCCATGTGAGCCCTGTGTCACACAGCTACGGGCCACCTGCCTGCTGAACCTTCTCCCTCCCCAGCCTTTGACTTCAGAAAGCCAGGCCGACCTACAGGGCTGACCCGCGGTCCCTGCTTCCCGTCCTCGCCCTGGTCCTGATGCCTCTCCACGCGCATTCTTTGCAGTGACTTTTCTTGTATCTAGTCCTCTGTTTCCAAAGAGTCTGCTTATACTGCTGCTCTTTTTTATTTTTAACTTAAATCTTTAATTTTCTTGAGCTTGAGAACTTGGCTGTCTTCAACCCCTCACCTTCACTACTTTTTATTTCTCTCAGCTTTCCCACATAATTATCAGTTTTTAAAAGTCATTATTTGGTGTTTTTAGACTATTTCACTTAACATTCCATGAGCCCCAAGGAGGGTGAAGCGGCCGTGTTTTGTTCACATGCAGCTTTTTCCTGCGAGAATTGTGCGTCTGTTTGCAAAGTCTGTTCTGTGCCTGTGGCTGCACGTGACGACGCACTCACCAGCTGGCGGGCGGAGGTTTCTGGGCTCTGCTGGGTGGATTCCGGGGGGCGCCCCGCCGCCTCCCACTGTTTGCGTTTGCTTCCTTGAGGCAGGAGGCGCAGGAGGCTCTGCTCTGCTCTGCTCTGCTCTGCTCTTCTCTCCTCTCCTCTCCTCTTCTCGGGTTTCCCTTGCCTCTGTCCCGGGGTAGGTCTCTGAGCTCTCCTCTCCTGTTCCGTTTCCAGGTGTGTGTTCTCCTTCTCTGGTCCTTTTACACTGTGTTCTGTTCTTTTGTGGGAGTGATGTTTTCTCCCATCCTGAAGGGTGTGGTTTATGCCTGTTACTTTGTTTTTGTGCTTTCTTCTCTGTGCCTGAGCTGTCAGTCTACTCTGCTCACTCTTGACGAGTCTGGGGCTGTTGCCTGTCTGTCTGTCTGGTAAAGCCGGGCCCTGGGCTGGGCGCCCTGTGGGTGTGGAGTGCCGGCCACAGCGTCCGGCACCTTCTCTTCATGTCCGTCTGTCTCCAGTGGAGACTCCTCCAGATACGGGGCCCGAGGGGACCTTCCCTGCGTCCTCACCTGCCGGCGTTTCCTCGTCTTTGTGGGCAGGTGCCCTTTCTCTTCCTGTCCGTGACTGTCTGGTGGATTTGGGAGGTGCAGGAGCTCAGTGGACACTGTTAACCTGTGGTGGGAGATCAGCGCCTGACATTCTTTTCCACCTTCTTTCTCTTCTACGAGGGTGTCTTTCTCCTTAAGGTGAGGCCGACCTCACTCAGCCCTTCAGCCAGGCCCCCAGAGCACCTGTGCCGCCCCTTGTCACTTGGGGTCAGCAATCCCTGGGGGCATCCCCTCTTCTGACTGGATTTTCCTTTGTTAGCCCCAGGACCAAATTACCATCACAGGGTACGAAAAGAATACAGAAGCAGCCCGGGACGCAATCCTGAAAATCGTGGGTGAGCTTGAACAGATGGTTTCTGAGGACGTGCCTCTGGACCACCGTGTGCACGCCCGCATCATTGGTGCCCGTGGCAAAGCCATCCGTAAGGTCATGGACGAATTCAAGGTGAGTGCCTGACCCGACCACAACGCTGTGTGTGGAGTCTTGGGAGCACAGTGAGTGAGCTGGGGGCGTGCTTCCCGCACCTCCCGGGCACTTCCACGTGGGCCAGTTGAGGGGGCACCAGGGACCACCTGGGGCCTCAAGTTTTCCTGCTTTGGCTGCTGACCACACTTGGTGTCAGAAGAGGAGACATCCAAGGCTCGGGTGCTTGTCCCTAAGGTGGTGAGATCGAGAGAGGTCACAGCTGTGTGTAGTTGACTCTGTGGGTCAGCACCTTGTGCCAGCCTACAGAAGGTGGCCCCCCGAGGTGGGCCGCTCGGGGTCACCTCAGGTAGGTTCCTCCATGGGTTTTGCATCTGTCGAGGCTTGCACGGCTTTGAAATGCAGGGTGAGTCCGCCCATCCTGCTTCGCCTGCTGAAGACGAGGTGCTCTCGCAGTGCACTGGGCTTCCGTGTCTGGAGGAGGCGGGACCAACCATGAACCCAGAGTTTTACATTTTTATTGACTCAGAGGGGAACACTTCCCTAGAAATGGACTGTTCCCCGCCATACACAACAGTGACTCTGTGGTCCAAAACGCCCGGATGGGGCACTCAGTCACCTCAGCTGCTGTGTGTACTCCTTCCAGGTGGACATTCGCTTCCCACAGAGCGGAGCCCCAGACCCCAACTGCGTCACCGTGACGGGGCTCCCAGAGAACGTGGAGGAAGCCATCGACCACATCCTCAACCTGGAGGAGGAATACGTGAGTGCTGGGTGGGCAGCAGGCCTGTGCCTGGGGGCCCCTGGGTCTGCCTGGCTTGGGGTGACAGTGAGGCAGTCTGCGTGCACTTTTGGAGGCATTCCAGGTGCAGGATGGCCCCTGAGTGAGCCCCAATGTCTGAGACAAGGGCGGGCACAGTGGGTGCATATCGTGCCATCCGCTGCAGACCGACCCCGCACGTGTGCCCACAGCTGGCTGACGTGGTGGACAGCGAGGCGCTGCAGGTGTACATGAAGCCCCCAGCCCATGAGGAGTCCAAGGCGCCATCCAAGGGCTTTGTGGTGCGGGACGCTCCGTGGACCGCCAACAGCAGCGAGAAGGTCAGACGGCATCCTCCCGCCCTCCATGTGCCCTGGGAGGTGGGAGCACGGTCACAGTCGCTCCTCGCCACGGGCGGGTCCAGTGTCCAAGGGTGGTGACCCTTTTGGAAGTTGCTTAAGCACGACGCCCTTTCCTAATAAAGTTGTGCCCTCTCTCCCACACAGGCTCCTGATATGAGCAGCTCTGAGGAATTTCCCAGCTTTGGGGCTCAGGTGGCCCCCAAGACCCTCCCTTGGGGCCCCAAACGATAATGATCAAAAAGGAGAAACCTCTCCAGCCTGCTGACCCAAACCCACCACACAACGGTTTGTCTCAATCTGACCCAGCGGCTGGCCCCTCCGTAAATTGTTGACGCTCCCCCTCCCCGAGGTCTCGCAGTGAAGCCGGCCCGCCCGGCGCTGTGTGCGGCTGGGTCTCGGGCCTGGCCAGCGCCCAGTGCGTGCTCAGGACCTGCTCCCTGATGCCTTTGCCCTGGGACGGCTCTCCACTGTTGTGAACACTAACAGAGGTAATGGGACATTTCACGATAAGCTTCCTGGTCCACCCAGCATGTCAGTAAGGCTCTGGCCTCCACTATGAGAGCTGCACAGCTGTGGCTGAGTCTACTTCCTGTGTCATGACCTCAGGAAATAAATTTCCTTGACTTTATAAAAGCCAAACGTTTGCCCTCTTCCTTTCCCACCTCCCTTCTCCCCCTGCCTATCACCCAGACCCTCCTTGTAGAGTGCAGTCCGCCTTCTTCCAGCTGCCAAAAAGCCCACTTAGCCAGACCGCAGGGTGGGGAGGAAGACCCAGTTTGCACTGGGAGCCGCCTGGACCCAAAGGAGAGCTGCAGCGGAGTCAGAGGGGACCAGCGAGGTGGAGGGTGACCGGGTTCTCAGACAGCCCGCCTCCACCTGCGCTTGGGTCTGACCACAGGCGTGTCCGCCCTGCACCCCTCGGCGCTGAAGGCCCCAAGGCTGGTGAGCGAAGCCCAAGGGCGTGGCTGCTGCCTGGGTCCGCCATGGCTGTCACGGTGGCCGGCCATAGGATCTGAGAACCGTGGCATGGGGCGGGGTGCCCAGAGGGGAGTGGCGGGGCTCCCCCGCTCCTCCTCCGTGGGCCCTCACTGTACGCAGCGGCCGACTTGTCTCTACGCCCCTCAGCTCCCCGAGCCCGCCCTCCCCTCCCCCGTGTTCAGTTGCCTTCTTTCTACCTCAGAGCCAGGCGGTCGTGGCTGCACGCCGAGGGGAGTGCTGCCCCAACACTCAGCCTCCCAAGCTCCACGTTTGTGGGGGTCACGTGTCCACTGCGGCCTTGGGGACGGGAAGCTGGGTGCTTGGGCCCAAGCTGCGCCCTTCCTTGCCTGCAGGCGGTGCAGGGGCCCGTGGGCTGGTCCAGAGTGGGGAGTGCACATTGCCGCCCCATCCTAGGCCATCCTCTGTTGCACGCTCAGAAGCTGTGGGCAAGCCTCTGCCAGTTGACTGAGAGGCAGGCTTCATGGTCCTGGGGTAGAGAGAGGCTGTCGCCCGGCCTGGACCAGAGGACTGAGTGCAGCTGAGGGAGGGTCCACTCTTTCTCAGCTGTGTGGTAGGTAATTCTGGGTGTTGGACCATAGGCCTTGGCGCGAGTCAAGGTGCCCTGCCCCCAGCCGGCTTGGTGAGGGTCCGCTCTGGAGAGGAAGAGGGGCCCCGGGCGGCACAGAGGCACCTGTGTGGTGGTGTGAGAACCGAGGACTGGCCTTTGTCTTTGGGTTGTCTGCTCTCCCCATCCCTGCCTCTCCCCCGACGGAGGTGACTGACCCACTCTCAACTTGTCCTGCCCCAGATACTGGAGTCCCTGAGAAGCTGACTTGTGCCCCAGGGACGGTCATTTCTGCTTTGACCATCTACCCCCTTCACCCCGCCCCCAGAATTGTTACTGTCTGTTTAATAACTCAAGCTTGGTGGTCTTCAGACTGAAACTCCTGAAGAGACCATGAACGGCCTGCCCCAGGTCTAACTTGAGTTGCCTCTGCAAGTTCCCTTTAGCTCAAGCAGCCTTAAATGTGCCCGTTGGTAGGAATGATGCATTGGGACAGGAAGGAACACTTGTTCCAGCCCAGGAGGCTGGGCGACCCCGCCGCAGCTCGAGTTGATGGAGACAGGGAGAAGGAAGGAAAGGCGTCCCCTGCAGCTCCGGGGAGCTCTGTAGGGACAGGGCCAGCACTCTTTTCCATCTGCCTGAGTATGGAACCTTTCCTGTTGGCCAGCTTGCTTCCCTCCCCTCGCCCCGGCTTCCTCTGGGATCTGCCCGAACCTCCGCTTCCCTTGGTCTTTTCTACAGTGTCCAGCCCCGCCCCACCTGAAGGCGAATTTTAAATTCTCATGACAGATTTTTTGCACATCTGCATTTATTGCTAAATGTCATAGATGCAAACTCTCCTTTCCTCAACTGTGTTTGGGGTCTTGCTCTGTTTTCGGTTGTTGTTAATCGAGGTGATGAGATGACTGTGCCCAGGCCTGGTTCCCCGCAGCCTCCCATGCTGCTGGAGAGCCTGGGTGGGGATGAGGCGTGCGTGTCCTCCGTGTTGAATGTCTTCCATATCGTATGTGTCCATAGCTACGATCCATCCCTTGGCCTTAACTTTGGAATTTGGAGATTATATGCAAACATGTGTAAAGGCTCATGAATATGGATGACACTGGAATTTTATAAATTCTAAAATAAAACCCAAAACCGGATGTAGTGTGCTGGGACTCATTTTATCACGCCCGGCACCTGTGTGTTCTCAGTCCTGTGAAAGCAGGGCTGTCTCAGCATGCTCTTGAGTGGTAACTGGACATGCACAGTTCTAATTTTTGGTGCAAGTTCTCCCAGAGAATTCTCCAGAGAATTGCACCAAATCCCAGAGAACTGGCATATGGTGGTCAACCCTGTGTTAACTGCCCCTGCAGGAGCCACCCTGGGAAAACAGCAGTGGTCACAGCGTGGGTGGCTGGCTGTCACTGTTGAAGGTGGACAGTCTCCTCGCTGCCCTGGCCTCTCATGTCTGTGAAGCAGCACCCTGCCACTTACACTTAGCTCCATCCTGTCTTTATGTCAAGAGCAAACCTCGGTGGCACCCCCTGGAAAGGCTCCCAGCCCCCAGGCGGGTGCTGAGCTGGGGGGAGGGGAACAGCCTTCAGCTGGAGGAACCACCCCATTATCCACGTGGTAGAAAATAGCACCAGGAGTCCGTGGAGCAAGGGAGTTAGAGGCCTTGCTTCTGAGAGAGTGGTCTCATTCCCACCAGGTTAAAGGCAAGTAGTTTACCCAGTGACCCAGCAATTCCTCCTAAACATGCGCCCCACGGCACCGGGAGACTGGGACAAGAGTGATGGCAGCATCATTCCTAACAGCGGCCAGAATGGGCCAGTCACGCACAACACTGCACGGAAAGCTCATGGCCGTGGTGCTCGCCGAAAGAGGGTCCGACCCTGCGGGTTCCCTAGTTTCAGCCCTGGCATCAGAGGCTGAGGTGGTGGCCACTCGGTGGGAGACAGTTAGTGGGGAGGGGCCCACGCCAGGCCTGGTACTCAGGGTCCTGGTACTCAGGGCCGGGTCTTGATTCATGTGCTGGTTACAGCGGTGTGAAAGCCCGGTGGACACACTTGAGCATTGTTCTTATGTTTCAATAAATGTACTTCAAAATTATAAAGTTGAGGCGCTGGCCCCGTGGCCAAGTGGTTAAGTTCGCGCACTCCGCTGCATGCGGCCGGGTGTTTCGTTGGTTCGAATCCTGGGCGCGGACATGGCACTGCTCATCAGACCACACTGAGGCAGCGTCCCACATGCCACAACTAGAAGGACCCACAACGGAGAATATACAACTATGCACTGGGGGGCCTTGGGGAGAAAAAGGAAAAAAATAAAATCTTTAAAAAAAATTATAAAGTTGAGTCAGCAGCAACAATAAAGCAAATAGCTGGAAAAAAATACTTGTGGCTTTTGTGATCTGGGCCAGCTCACTCTCTAAAAGGCAAGTGAATGAGTGACAAATCCAAATGCCAGTGGCCTCACAACCACCTCTGCACGCAGCCTCACCCCTTGTCAACAGACTGCCCAAAGCGTGCGCAGTGCTGCCGGAGGCCCGAGCGGCGCCGTGTAAGTGATGACACCGCCTTGGCAAGGACGCTGTTGAGAAGGGTGTCTGTTGGCACTTCCGGGCTCTGCGTCAAAGCGTTTTAAAAACTGCGTATCCTTTTTGATGCTGCAGTCTGCTTCTGGGAGTGTACCCTCAGGAAGTCAAAAGTGAGGACAGTGTTTCCGGATGTTTATTCCGCATAATTGATTGATAGCGCCGCGGAAGAGAAGCCTGCGTGCCCGGCATAAGGGATGGCTAAGTTGGGAAGTGCCCGTGACAGGGTTAGGCCCAGCAGTCCACCGAGTTCACGGAAGGGAAACGTGGAAAGAGGCTGCTGGAGCCAGTGGGGGATGAGGTCAAACTGCACGTACCATTATGCCCCCAATTTTGAAAACGATTATGTATAAACACACAGAAAAACGTGTGGAAGGAGATCCACGGAGGGTTGCAGGAATGTCCTCAAGTATTTCTCTGGTCAGGGAATAAAATTCAATCTCCTTCCAACTCCTCCCCATCTGGCCCCAGCCTAGGGGCCTGCCGGAGGTGGGGGAGAAGCCACTCCTCTGGGGCACAGCCCAGCGGGGAGCAAGGAGGGAGCAGCTTAGAGAAAATGGCGCACCAGGTTCAAAAAAGAAGCCCAATCGAGAGGCCTTGGCGGATAATGGGGAATGGAGGGGGCTGGGTGGCGTGGTGAGCTGACTCAGCTCTGACCTGAACACAGAGTGCAGGGGCTGACAGGTGGGTCGTGCTGGGGGGCAGGCAGCACCCCAAGTGGACAGGGTGGGAAGAGGTGAGGTGGGCCTGGAGAGAGGGGACACTCCACCATTCAAAGGGCAAGAGGCACAAGGAGCACCAGGGAGAACAGAAAGGACCTCAGAGCCAACTGGCTTGATTGGCAGATGAGCCACATCCGAGGGCTGAGGGGCGAGAGGGAAGTGTGAACACGGTGGAGGCCACCTCCTGGGCTAGTGGAAGACCAGGGTCTGGGGGTGAGTGAGGGGCCCTGGGGATGGGAAGCAGTGAAGGGAGCAGGCCTAGAAGGACCGGTGCTCTGAGAGGAGAGAGGCGATGAGGTGGGAGGGAAGCGGCATGTGCCTGAGGGTGGGGGCAGCCAGCACCTCAGATGTGGAGCCTTTCTGTCTCGGGTGAGCGTGAGGAGAGGATACCGGCTCCTGGGGCTGGGAGGGGGATGGCAGGGACAGCTCCCCGACAAGCCACTGGGTTCCCCTGGCACAGCATGCCCCGGCCCTCCAGATGCTGCTGCTGTAGTCAGCTGGCCTTGGGGACTCCAAGGGGTGGCTGATGGGGACCACGACCAGGACCTGGGAGGCAGGGCGCGTGAGCAGAGGCCCGAGGCAGCCAAGGGCACAGCAGCTCTGGGCCAAGGAGGGACAGGAGACCAGTTGTGGCCTCTGAGCACGGTGAGCCTTTGACAGCCTGGCATCTCTTCTGAGGCAGCAGGGCCTCTGCCCTCCAGGTGGGTCTGGCTCCAGGTCCCTGAGCCGCTGACTCTCAGGGTGACCCCTGTGATCTCAGAGGGAAGGGACTGGGGAGGCCCGGCCATCTCCTAGCAGGCTAGGCTTGTGGGCCCAGTCGCATCTCTTGAGCCAGGGGCTGGTTGTCCTTCGCTCCACCTGCTCCAAAGAGAGCCTGTCTCCAGGAAGACGGGGGAGGAGAGTGAGGTTAGACTGATTCCACTCTGCCACTCTTCACTCCGTCCTGCGCCGCAGCAGAGCGCCAGGCCGGGGCCCCTCCACCGGGGGACCAGGGAAGGTGAAGCGTGAGGGCTGGGGGTGGGGGCTCACCTCATTCTCGGCCAGCGCCTGCTTGGCCAGGTAGTATTCGCGCTTCACCTTGATCTCCACGGACTCGGGGATGTCAGGTACCAGGAGGTCGAGGACCCGGCCAATGGAGAACACCACGTGCTGGGAGCAGGGGATGGTACGGGCAGTGGGCGAGCGCACCCCACTGCTTGGTTAAAAACAAATGCCCAGCGTGGCCTTCACAGGGCCAGGTGTGGGCACCTGCTCCCCGGGTGCCGGCTGAGCTGGAGGGCAGCAGTACAGCAAAGGAAATGCCCGGAAGAGGCAGAGGCCACGGCCCAGAGACCACCCCCAACTTCTGTGTCCCCGTGCAGCTTCCCTGGGACACTGCAGTGCCCAGAGCATTCTGAGGTCCACACAACCCAGAGACAGAGGCCAGGCAAGGATGAACTCCATTTTCCAGATGGAAACGAAGGTGCAGAGAACTGTGATTTGACCAAGGTGACAGGGCAGGACCCTGCTCCCTTGGCCCACCAACTCCAGCCCCGCTCCACATGGTGGGATCAGAGAAAGCATCCTGGGGTGGGCCTCACGTCAAGGCTGAGAGCCAGTGGGGGAGGTGAGCAGAGGAATGGGGAGCTGCCCCTACCTCAAACACAATAACAAAGGCCAGGCGGATGGCCAGAAGGTTCCAGTAGGTCCGGGAATACTGTCCATCGTCGTCCCTGAAAGCCTGATACCTGCAGGAGATGGGGCTCGGGTGAGCAGCCGCGGCCGAGGCTCAGCCGGGTGGGCAGCAGGCGCAGGCGCCGCCGCTCTCCACTTCTCCGCCTTTCCTTCCTGGTCTCTAACGCTGGGCCCGCTCCCTGCAGGTGCCTGGAGAGGGAAGTCCGCCCAGACGGCAGACTCCCCAGCACCCTTAGCGCTAACTGTGGGGCTCCAGCGGGGTGGATGGGCCAGACTGTCCCATCCCCTTACCATGCTGCACCGGGCCCCACAGTGGCAAATGCCCCACTATCTAGTAGATGTGACAATCCATTAAGTCTGCTGCTACAGGTGATGTCAACCTACTTGCACCATGGAACTGTGCCATCAGATACAGTCAGCAGTCCTTTCTGCTCGGAGACTGCCTGCCCCGCACAGCTCTCCCTACTGTAATGAGCCCATCCATCAGCTGTGCTATTTCAGATCGAGTGGTCATCTTGTCATCCTTTGACATCTTCCTGTATTTCTGTCTTGGGGTAAGATGTGACATTCCATTTTGTGACATAAACTTACATATTGCACTCCATGGAAAGCATTACCAAGGTCAACATTGTAGGAAAAGAAAAAGCCAAAAATCTTGAAAATTAAAAATATAGGGGCTAGCCCTGTGGCCAAGTGGCTAAGTTCGCGTGCTGTGCTTTGGCGGCCCAGGGTTTTGCCAGTTCGAATCCTAGGCACGGACATGGCACTGCTCATCAGGCCATGTTGAGGCGGTGTCCCACATGCCACAACTAGAAGGACCCACAACTAAAAATACACAACTATGTACCAGGGGGCTTTGGGGAGAAAAAGGTAAAGTAAAAAATCTAAAAAAAAAAATAAATAAATATAAATATATATATATATATATATGTATATATAGTCATTGAAAAAAATTCTCAATGAATGGGATAAATTTTAAGTGACGAAACTAGACACAACACAAGAGAGACTGTGGGAAATGGGAGAGAATTATGATGAAATGACCCTGAATGCAATATAGAGAGCCAAGAAGAATTAAAAATATAAAACAGCACTCAAGCGACTTGAGGAGAAATGGAAAAGCTGCAACACGATGGGACTTCCAGAAGACGAGAACGGAAGGAGCGGGGAAGCACTATTTGAAGGACAAAATGGAGATGTTTCCAGAACTAAAGAAAGACATCACTCTTTAGATCAGTATCACACTGTGACTCTCAATGAGAAACTTTTAAATAAACCCAACCATGGCAGATACCTGTTAGTGACACAAATTAAGGAAAATGAGAAAAAAAACTTATATGCTACGAATGCTTCCAACAAGAAAAGTCAGGTCACTATAAAGTAATATTTCCAAAGAGCTGAGGGAAAGTAAATCTTAACCTAAAATGTTCTACCTGGTATTTAAAGGACAAAGACAGAGATATTTTCAGACATATAAAAAACAACATATGTAAGAGTTCACCAACCACACATCATTCCTGAAAGAGCTATTAAAGGACATACTTCAGCAAGAAGAAAAATGAACTCAGAGGGAAGGCAATGCATAAGAAGCTATTGTAGCCACAGAAGTTAGTAAAATACACCAAACAGATGTGATTAACAAATGCCTAAAGATGTTTTGTGTATTTTAAATAGTAATTAAAACTCTACAACAATAGTAAGATGGACTGATGGGTGCTCAACAGGGGGTAAACACATGAAGGTCTTTGTCATGCCAGGGAGAGAAGACAAAAATGAATTCCTTCAGGCTTGGTTAGGACAATGTACAGTTAAGAACATATGGTGAAAATATAAGGGTAATTCCTAAAATAATAAAAATAATAAAAAACCATCAGTTCCAAATGAGCATAAAGAGAAAAAAAATACAGAATGCTTTCACTCAGCCGCCAGAAGGCAGGAGAAGAAGAATTAAAAAAAAGAATGGCAGTGGAAGAAGTATCCACTAAGAAGGGATCACAAATACAAACTTTTATGCAACTAAGAACCTCAAAATACATAAAGCAAAACCTGACAGGACTACAAGAAACTGATAACCCTACATTCCTGAAAAGATTTTAACTCACCTCTATCAGAATTTGATAGATCAAGCAGGGGAAAAAAATCAAAATCTGAACAATAAAATTAAGAACTCTGACCTAATAGGTAGATATAGAACCTCACCCCAAAATTAGTCAGATTTTTTTCAAGTTCACCTGAAACACGCAAAAACCCACTGTGACCAGATCATAAAAGAAGCTTCAATAAATGAGAGGTTTTCATCATTACTTCAGGTTCTCTGACCTCCAAGCAATTAAACCAGAATCAGTGATTTTTTAAAAGGATCAAAAAGGAAAAACTCCATGTGTTTGGGAAGTTACTCTCCTAAGTAATTCATGGATAAACAGGGAAATCACACCTGAAGTTGTGAAAGATTGAGAAGTGAAGAACAGAAGGGTGATTCACACTAAGGGAATGAGGCTTTAAGTAAATTTACAGACGTACGTTTCTTTATGAAAACCCAGGAAAGACTGAAAACGAGTGAGCTAAGGTTTCAACTCCAGGAGACTGACTTTTAAGAGGAAAGACACAAACTGCATCTGGAAAGAAAATGGGGCCATAACTAGAGAAACAGGAGGGCTTAAGGAACTCATGAGAGAATATTAGAATAAATTGTGTCATTACATTTTAAAGCTGAGCTGAAATGGACTTTTCTGCCAAAAAAAAAAAAATCAAAATTACCAAGATTGACTCAAGAAGAAATAGAAAAGGGACACCTATGCCCATAAAGACATCGGATTGGTCACCGCAATCCCCTCCCGCAGCGCTGAGTTCTGCTGACCACCGACGTCCTGTCCCACAACGCGCGGGGCTCCCGAGGCAGGAAAGGCAGGCTGGGGCCACGGGCGCTCTGGACCTTTCTTTCCTCCCTGTCCTTCAGGCCTGCTCCCTTCCCCTGGGGAGCTTCTCCCCCGGTCTCTTCCCAGGGCCCCTCCCCGTCCCCGCCCCCGCCCCCGCCCCCGCCCCCGCCCGGCTGCGCCTGGAGCCCGCCTCACCTGCACGTGCGGTTGTGCGCCGCGGCGAAGGCGGGCGGGGCGCGCGCCAGCGTGAAGTTGACGAAGCCGCGCAGGTCGCGGGCGCGGCTCCACTGGTAGTAGGCGCGCGGCAGGAAGTCGGAGGAGAAGGCCAGCAGGAAGGCCTGGGCGGCCGGGCGGTCAGCGCGGGGCCGAGCGCCACGCCCCCACCCCCGCCCCCGGGGCGGCGCGCGCGCTCACGTTGCTGATGACCGCCAGGTGCTTGAGGCCCGCCAGGATGTGGAACCAGATGCCGATGTCCTGCGCGCGCTCGGCCACCGGGCGCCGGGACTCGCTCACGAACTTGCGCGCGTCCAGGCGGATCTCCACCCAGTTGTTGAGCAGCGCGAAGAGCGGCGCGAGCGGGCAGGCGGCCACGAAGATGGTGACGAAGCCGAACTGCAGCACTGCGGGGGGCGCGGGTCACCGCCACGCCGCGGCCCCGGGGCCCCGCTCGCGCCTGCGACCAGGGCCCGCCGCTGCCCGCCCGCGGTAAACCCTGCACGTGCGCCCTGCAGGGGAGGCCCTGGGGACACCTCTCTGTCCACAAGGGTCTCAGCCCCGGGCCACCCCTCTCCTCCTGCTCTTACTCATCCTGCAGGCTCCGCTCCTGGGTCCCTTCCCCCAGGGCGCCTCCCTGACTGCTCACACCCAGCTGGATGCGCATGCTCCCTGGGGGCCCCGGGCCGCGCCCGCCCTGTAGCTCGTGGCAGGAGAGGGCGCAGAAACCTGCTTCTGATTTGGGGTCTGGCTCCTCCATTCACCCCTCTCAGGGGAGCTTTAGGAAATGGCTCCTTGGAAGGGGTTCCGGGTCTTCTGTAGCATTACTCAAGAGAGCCTGGGGTCTCACTGCCTGTTGTCCGCTGGAGTGGGGACACACGAGGTGAACCCCCCTCCCTCTACGCGCCTCCCGTCCCGCCCCCGAGTTATCATGAAAAAGCATGTCTCCCCTGTGAGCTGGCCTGCCCCTTTATCCGTGGAATAAGGCCACTGCTGTCACCCCAGTTGCTTTGGCTGCCGGGGAGCTCAGAGCAATGTGCGGGGCTGAGATGCAGCACTCTGGGTTCGGAGCGTGCCCTGTTCTTCCCCTCTGTCATCTCAGAGTAGGACCCTGGGCTGCAGGGACTGTGCGACGTTAGACACAGACCCTGCCCTCAAAGGTGCACCGCCCGTGAGGGGAATGAGCCTTAGGTATGGGCCGCCGTCCGGCAAGGGCACAGCCGAGGGGCCAGCAAAGACCGTGGGCATGGAGAGAACTGCCGGAGAAAATCAACTCCCAGGCTCCCAGGCGCAGTGTGCCCCTCACCCCCAGGGCCCGCTCCCCCGAGACCCTGCTTCTTTCCTGGCTCCCTTCCCACGAGGCTCTGGTCATGCTTTCCTGGGTGGGAGGAGATTAAAGCCACTCCAGGAGACCCGTCAATTGCCCCCAGGTCTTCTCCTGACCCCTGTGCCCATGGCGCTTGCTCCTTCCCCTCCTCGGCCGGCCTTTCTTGGGTGTTGCCCACTCTGACCCCCACAATTCCCCTTCGGATTCTCTGCAGGCCCCTCTGTCCCCACCGCCACGGGCACATCACGTGTCAAGGTGGATGCAGACCGGGGAAGGTGAGGCTGGAAGCCCCGTGAGTGGTGTGACTGCCCCAGCCTGCCCACGGTGCTGGCGTGTCCGTGGCCACTAACATGGCTCCTACCCATTTCAAGGTACTCGTCAAACAGGCCCTCACAGGGCAGAAGCTCGTAGTCCGCCTCCCAGGGCGCCCGGCCAGCTGCCACGGCAGCGCCCGCCTGCCTCTTCCTGGAGCGCAGCCGGACTTTCTGCCACCAGCCCTTGAGCTTCCTGGAGAGGGAGACACGGGGAAGATGGCCCTGCCTCCACGCTGGGCCTGCTGGCTCCCCAGATAAAGGGCAGCAGGGAGATGGGGCGCCGGGGCCACGGGCGAGCACGGTGGGGCAAGGCCTTCGCAGGACAGAGTGGATGAGAGCATCTGTGTCCTTCTGAGGGGCCACACCCCTCCGCCAGCCCCCCTGCAGCACCCGCAGGACAAGCCACATGGCATGGCTCACGGAAGCCTATGGAGCTGGATTCCTCCTGGGAACTCAAAGAAGTGCCAAGAGCTATGTCAAGGTTGAGGGAGTGGATCAGGACTATCGCTGTGCCAGTGGGGGCATGTGTGCATGTGGCTTCGCCCACTGTCACTCGTCCAGCCCCTGCCCCACCAGGCACCCAGCTGCGCCCTGCACTCGTGGTGTCTGTGAGCTCAGCTTCAGAGCACGTTGGTGCCCTGAGAACCAGGGCCACCCAAAGAGGGGACAGGGCTTGGCCAAAGCCCCACAGCTAGGGTTCGTGGTGCCCCAGGGGAGCTGATGCCAAGTCAGGAGCTGCCGTGGAGGGCGGGAGGTGGATAGCTGATGTGCCAGGGGTGGGGTTGGGGGACATGTCCAGGTCAGGTCCAGCCTCTGCCATCCTTTGCGGTGGCTCCGGCCTGGGAGGGTGGCCCAATTGCCTTGATGGGCCACAATGGTGACAGTGGGGGTGGCCCTGAGGAGATGGGACCCCAGTGGTTGGGCCATCCCTGGTAAGGTCCCCTGAGGCCTCCCCTTGCTTCCGTCTCTGGCGCTGCGTCGGAGAGTGGGGAGGCCCAGCCGCAGTAGCCTCAGGCTGGGCCAAGAACCCAGGCCCCCTCCCAGCCCCAAAGCTGGCCCCGGGGCAGGAGAGCTCAATGGGCAACCACCTGGGGTGGGGGTGTCGCAGAGCCTGGGATGTGGCTGAGGAAGCCCTCCCCCTCCCCTGCACTGTGGTGCTGAGGCCCAGGAGGGGCTGACTCGCCTTCCCTCCACCTCTCCCAGGCTGGGGCTGGGCTGGGCTGCTGCCCCAGACACTGGGCCCACGGTCCCTGGATGCTGCCCAGGGCGGGGTGGGGGTGACTCACGGGACGAGAATCTCTTGCACGTTGTTGATGATCTGCTTGCCGACCATGATGACCAGCAGCTCCTGTGCCAGCTCAATGAGGCAGCCCCCGGCCGCACACTACAGCAGCAGGGCCCAGGTTAGCTCAGGGAGGGACTGGCCTCCTGTCCACTCATCCCTCTCTATGCCTCAAAGGTGGCCCTGTCATGCCCTCACCTCCCTTTCACACATATCCTGAGCACATTGAGGACTGCCAAAACCCTCCCTCCCTCCATCCCTCTCCTCAATATCACTGAAGCCCCCCCCAGTCTCCCCTCAGGTCTAACTGGCAGACAGTGAATGGAAACGACCAGGGGCACTGCCATACGGCACCCTGGTTTTCCTTTCGGGACCCACATGGGGTTACACAGGGCTGACCCTAGCCTGTGGTTCCAGGGAGGACCCAAGGTGCAGGCCCCACCAATCGGTGACTCAGTTTGAGTGAGCCCAGGGCCTGGGGCTTCTAGGAGGAGCTCCGGGACAGCACGCCTTGCACAGAAGTACTGAGCTGAGGGTGTCAGCCGTGCTGTTGGGGTGTCTTCCTCACCAGGTGGGGAGAAGCTGCCTGAGAGCGTGGCCAGTAGTAGGGAAAGCAGTGCAACATCGTGTAAACACCTGGATCCAGCCACACCTGAGCCCACAGAGCCCTGAACGTTGTCCATACAGGAGCCAAGGAAACTTTTTGGATTAAGCCAGTTTGAGTTGGGAACTTTCCCGCTGACTGACTGACACAGCACGTCCTGTGCACTTACGCCCCTGAGTGGGGGTCCCAGTAACCTGTCCCCGAGAAGCCCCTCCCCTCTCATGTGACGTGGAGAGTGTCCCTTGGGGGTGGCCACTTTGGAGGCAGCTGTCAGGTTGGGTCAGAGCTCAGACCCGTGGGAAAGAGGGAGACACCCCGCCGCCCCCCTGCATGGTGCTCCTTGGCCCAGCCCAGAGGCCACCTGTGGACTGTTCTGGACACAGCCATCCATGCTGCCTGCACCCCAGCCTCAGGGCATGCTTGGCCCATGGCCACTGAGGAACCAGAAGCTGGGGTACAACTCTGGGGGTTTCTACGTCTGGGAGGATCCAGGGCAGGTGGAGCCCAGGTGCCCCCAGTGGTGACCATCTCTCAAGTACTCACAGATGCACCCCTCCCGCAAACCCTCTGCCCCTCGCCTGCTTCCGGGGTGATGCCCACGCCCACTGCTCGCCCCCGGGTCTCTGTCTTGGGGTCTGCTTTGGGGAACCCACACTACAGCCGTGCTCCCTCCTGTGCCGAACCAGCTTCCAGTTTCTGAAACCACAGGGCCAGCCCGGCTTGCAGAGCCACTGGGCTCCAGGGCGAGCGGAGTGGCTGGTGCTCATGGGGTGACAGTTGGGGGAGGCCAGGCCAGTGGTAGCGGCTCCGGGGCCGTCACAGTGGCTGGAACTCGGCTCAGGTGTGACTCCAGTTAAAATGGGGGAGGCTGACACACGAGGGACACACCGATGGTGAGTGTTTCATGGATGGCAGAGAAGGGGTGTGATGAGCAAGTGTGGCAGTCCTGGGGTGCCGGGGGCGGGGGGCGAGCAGCTGCTGGGGGTCACAGGAGTGGGTCCACTCTCGCTGCATACTCACCTCCTCATTGCGGATCCCGAACAGGGTGTGGTAGTTGCCGGGGTACCCCACAAACCTGCGGGAGCAGGGTCCTGAGGGTGTGCCTGGCTCTTCTCCGCCCCCACCTGACCACAGGAAGCACGAGCCCCAGGCCGCCCGGTCTCCCATGCCGTCCCCCCTTCCCTGGGCATCGAGGGGACACAGGAGCGGAGGGCACAGCAGGCCAAGGGCCAGCGCAGCAGAGGGGCGCGGACCTGCCCTTGAAGAAGGCGATGTAGATAGGCGAGGAGTAGAAGTTGACGAACTGGAAGATGAACACCTTGAGGGTGAAGGCATCCTCGAACTTGGTCTGGGTCCGGTGCATTTCTGCGGCACAGAGAGCACTGGCTCAGTCGCCTCAAGGTCCCCTCTGCATGGAGGACCCCCTCAGCCATCAGAGAGTGAGGGAGCTGCCGGGCGCCCGGATAGTGTGAAGACATCCACTCAAGAAGGGGCCCAGTGCGACAGTCCTAAATTTCTAATTTCAAAATCATCTAAAATCGTCGTGTTGGTAAAGGAAGAGCAGGGACGAGTGACAGTAAACAGTGAGAATGAACATGGTGTGGCCCCGGGGAGCAGGGGGCGCAGTCAGGGTGACAGAAGAGCATGGGCCAGGTGGTGAGATACTGGGAGTGGGTCCTGAGAGGGAGCTGGGAGCAGGAAAGGTTAACGAGAGGGGACACCTGAGGCTGGGAGAAGGGGACGCAGGGCCCACATTGCAGGAACACCCTGGGTGACTCCCCGGTGCAGCCCCTGCCCTCTCCTACCCTGGTCTCCCTGGGACCAACCCCCCCACCGCCATTTCCTCCACTGCACTCTCCTGCCCATCGTCCTCCTCCTGTGAGCACTGAGCTCTCTGTCCCTGTTCTGATCAGGTCCGTTGACAGACAAGCCACCTGTGGCCCAAGGGATTGGCTCATTAGCATCTGTCCTTAGGAAATGAGGGAGGGAGGCAGAGAGCGGGGAGGAAGAGCGGAGGGAGGGAGAGGAGATGCCACCTACAGTCACCTTAGACACAGGGAAGTAGATGGCTGGAGGGGGCCCCCTCGCCCCACCACGGAGGCCCTGCTCACTGTTGGTTAAGCGATCTGGTGGGGGGGTCCCACACACCCCAGCTGTGCCTCCTTCACACATGAGGACCCTGTAGATCCGTGACAAAGTCACATTCTGACTGTGGCTGGCAGGGCCAGCCTTGGCCACTCACCCCACCTCGTCAGGACGTGGGCCAGGGCCACGTAGATCTTGGAGAGGATGAGGATGAAGATGAGGTTCACCACGGACCCCGTGAGGCTGGCGATGCGCGACGCCTGATGGGAGATGGCGGGTCAGAGAGGGGTGCTGGGGTGGTGGTCCAGACCCACCCCCGCAGGAGCAGTGGAGGCTCACCCAGGCTGCGAGGACGGTGTTGTCCGACTTGGACACCAGGATGGCCATGATGGCCCGGTACAGGATGATGGACACAAGGAACATGACCACCACGGCCACCTGCGGGCAGTCAGGCACGTGAGCCCCACGCCCAGCCTGGCACCCCAGCGCCCTCGGGCCACAGCCCCCAGCAGCTCCATCGCTGCTCCTGCCTCTAGACCAGGCCGTGCTCCCTCCCATTCCTGGCAGGCTGGTGGGGGGGGACAGGGAGCTTTGGAGGGGGAGGTGGGAGACAGGGGGAGGGAGGTCCTTTAGAATGAGAAGGTGGACCACATGTGGGTGTCAAGGGGGCCACTGTGCATTGTCCTCGGCTCAGGTGCTGGAGAACCTTCCCTCCTCCCCCACCCCACCCTTCACCAGCCAAAAACTGGGAATTCCTGACATCTTGGAAGGGGAGGGCAGGGATCCAGCTGGAAGCCCCTTTGGCTGGAGGCCAAGGCAGGGTATGGTGGACCCCCTGGTGCTGGGATTGCCCCCCTAAACTTGAAGGATGCCCCAGGCCCACATTCATGGAGCAACTTCCCAGCGTGAGCCCCTGCCCGGCACATGCCCGCCTCTTACAGCCAGACCCCTAGCCTGGCCACTCCCTGGAGTCCAGGCACAGGGGGCTTTTTTGGATGGCAGTGAGGGTCTTTTGGGTCAGAGCAGGCATCAGGCCCTGGCCCCAAAGTGGGAAGGGGGACGAAAGCTGCCACACGCGGCTCTGGAGGACGGAGGGGCGACGCAGAGGGGTGGGCGGGGAGGCAGCGCCCTCACCATCATCACGACCACCACGGAGCCAGCCAGCACGCGGTGCAGGCGGCTCCTCTCGGGGAAGTAGGGCTCGTCCTCGCCAGTGATGGGGTTCAGGGCCATCGTGGGGGCCGAGGCGGCAAACTGGGGCCGCGGCCTCTCCTAGAAGGGAGCCAGTGCTTAGCAGTGGCCCTCGCGGGGAGCGGCCACAGGCGGGGCGACAACCCACCTCAACGTCCTCATAGTCGGAGCAGCCCCAGCGGTAGGCCAGTGTGGCGCTCTTCCGCTTCCAGTACTCCAGGAACAGCACGGCCCACAGCGCCATGAAGAGGCTGAAGAAGACGGTGCCGCCGTGGTCAAAGAGCCGGCCAGCCTGCGGGCGGGCGGGCGGGGTCACACCTGCTTGGCACTGGGGGACCCTTTATGCCCCCCGATTTCTCCAGTGTGGAGTGGCAACGCATGTCCCGTGCCTGTCCATCACTGCATTTTACAAGCAGATGCCTCCTGTCCTTCTGCACAGGCCCACAGAGGGAGAGGACTGTCACCCCAGATGGCCCACACCCGAGTCTCCCCCGTGCCCGACGTGACTGATTTAGACGAGATTGGGCCTTTCTGAGCTGTTGACATTTAGATGAGATCTTTGGACTTACGGTTAAGGTTGTAGCGCGTCTGAACTTTGGGGTGTTGGGGGCAAATGTATGTTGCACATGGGATGGACACGAAGTCTCGGGGGCCAGAGGAAGGACTGTGGTGGATTGAGCTGTGGCCCCAGAGACATGTCCACCTGAGCCTCAGAAGGTGAGGGCTGTTTACACGTAATTAGGGTGAGCATCTCCAGTGAGGGTGCTCCAGACTTGGGGGATCCCTAACCCAAATGACAAATCCTTAGAAGAGAAGGAAGCAGACAGAGAGACACACAGAGGGAGAGGCCACGGGAAGAAGGAGGCAGAGGCTGGGGTGAGGCTGCCACAGCCAACAAACACCAACGATTCGGGGCAGCCCCCCTAAACAAGGAGGGAGGCACAGAACAGGTTCTCCAGAAGGAACCGACCTACCGACACCTTGAGGTTGGACTTCCGGCCTCCAGAACTGGGAGAGAGTCAATTTCGGTTGTTTCAAGCCCCCAGTTAGGACAATTTGTTATAGCAGCCCCCGGATTCTGACACAGATGGATTCCCAGGAGTGTGGCAAAGGTGCGTCTGGGCTGTGGGTCCATCGGGGCACCTGGGCTCCAGGCCCAGCATGTGCGGGAGGCAGGCGAGGCTGCTGTTCCCAGGGAGAAGCTGACCCACCCGGCAGCGTGCTGGGCTGACATGTGGGCCACGGGCTCCAGGACTCTGGGGAGCCTCCCGCCTGGCCTCTTCAGGCAGAGATTCTGCTCAGGCTGTCTGGCCCTGAGAGCTTCAGGGCTTGTCTGCCTTGAGGGGTCCTCCACATGACCCTGGTGGCTAGTTCCACAATAAGAGTGATAACAGACAGTGCTACCGTATGGGCACCGACTGCATGCGGCTCTCTGCCGAGGGCTGAGAGGCAGGCACCCACTGTAACCCCATCCAGGTGGGACATGGCCACAGAGGTTAGAAAACTCATGGGCTCTGCCTCAAACGGCGACAGAGCAGGGGTCACAGGGGCAGCACGAGAGCCTGGGGAGCTGCCTTCCTCAGCCCGCCCACTCCCTCCTTGTACCTGGACCAGGGCGCAGATGCTGGAGAGCAGCCAGAAGGGGCAGTCGGGGCAGAGCGGGCACATCTCAAAGCTGTCTGCGCTGCTGCACAGCTCCTGCCTTCAGGGCGGGGGGGCTCGTGGAGACATGCGGACAGCCCTCCCCGCCCGTCCCACGCTCACCCTCTCCCTCCCACCACTGCCTTGGCCAGGCCCAGGGTCTCTTTAAAAAGTAGTTTTAAAATATGTGGCATGACAAGTTTTGAGATAACATTTTGAAATTTTAGCTCTGTAATAAAATAATGCCCAAGTCCAGTCATTCACTTATTATAAGAAAAGTTGACACTATCATAAGAAACAAGGGTAAGTGCCAATAAAATTAACCTGGGAGCACAGTGGTCCACCTGTCAGCCTGGGGGCACTCTTGTCCACCTGCATCAGCCTGGGGGCACACCTGTCCACCTGTGTCAGCCTGGGGGCACACCTGCATCAGCCTGGGCACACACCTGTCCACCTGCATCAGCCTGGGGGCACACCTGTCCACCTGCATCAGCCTGGGCGCACACCTGTCCACCTGCATCAGCGTGGGGGCACACCTGTCCACCTGCATCAGCGTGGGGGCACACCTGTCCACCTGTGTCAGCCTGGGCACACCTGTCCACCTGCATCAGCGTGAGGGCACACCTGTCCACCTGTGTCAGGCTGGGCACACCTGTCCACCTGCGTCAGCCTGGAGGCACACCTGTCCACCTGCATCAGCCTTCTAGCCAGGTCCACAGGGCCCTCTGTGACGTGCATGAGGGCAGTATGTGCCCAGCCCTCACCTCCATCCCCAGCTCTGCACGGGGCCTGGCACCTGTGGGTTCTCCTCACTGCACACCGGCCTCAGGAGACACAGGGCAGGCCTGGGAGCGGAGGCAAGAGGACACTTACGTGGGTGTGTCTGAGAACAGCATGGAACAGCCCACCAGGAACACCAGCGTGCCCACCGCTGCTGCTGGCAGGAGCCAGCCTGTGTAGAACCCTGCAGGGGGACACGGAGGTCGGCTGGCAGTGAACCGGTGGGCCTGTGTACCCAGAATTGGGCTGAGCGCCAGGTGGAGATCTGCACAGCCACATTTGTCCCCCACAGACCACATGCAGCCACCGGGGTCTGAAGCCTTCTGGGAGGAAGCGGTGAGGGGCGCGGTCCTCAGGAGTCCCCCTGGCAGCTCTCAGCACAGTCCCTCCCTCCTGGCCTCTGCCCTGGACCCTGGACACCCCATCCCATTTACCTCGGCACCCGAGCGCCTGGGGCTCCGGCGCCTGTGCTTCCCACCTCCTGGACACCACTTTCCTGAGCTCCATCTGCCTCAACCAACACACGTGGGATGCACCTCCCCTTTAGGAGAGGCTCAGTGCCTACCATGTTCCAGCCCTAGGAGACTGAGGGTCCTTCTGGATGCCACCCTGCCCCGCACCCCCCAGGGCCAGCTTCCTCAGTTACCCCCCATCCCTCCGGTGTGCAGCCGTCTGCCTCCCACGAGTCCAGCCCAGCCCCAGCCTGGGGTCCTGCTCCAGCCCTGTGTCTGCCAGAGTGCCCTCTGTAAGATGCTGCTCTGTCTAGAACCCAGAGGAAGACCACCCTGTGCGACCCTCCAGCCTGGCCTTGCTGTCCCCTGGCTCCCACTCCTCCCTGGCCCTGAGAGGAGCCTCGGGTCCTCGCACATGTGCTGTGCCTTGGCCCCGACGCCCTGGCCTGGCGCACCCTTCCACAGCAGGCAGCCCCTGCCCTGTCTGGGTCCACAGTGGCTGTGGGTGGCCTTTTCTTCTGTGTCACCCACAGCCAGTGTACTCCTTGAGGGCAGGGTCTCCCCACTGTGCACGGCACCCCAACATGGCTAGCCATTTGAACAGATGCATACATGCATGATTGGAGGACTGCATAGGCCTGGGGAGGGGGCACATATGCTGTGTTTGGGGACAAGAAAAAACTTTAGAAGGCTGGACACAGAATTGGGGGGGGTGGGGCAAGAACTGAGCCCACGAGGGGAGCAAGGAGCCTCGGGGCTGCCCAGGGCAGACACCCATTCTGAAGACGACAGCCTGCCTGGAGGAGGTGAGAGGGCCACTCTCCCTGGACCCCGGGGCAGGGGTGACCTCCGCCAGGTCACTGGTTCCTGGGGTGACCCGGGGTCTCATGGGGCATGTCTGGTGGGCCAGGGACACTGAGGGCTGGAGTCAGGAGGGGCCCTTGCCTGCAGACGGGGGCTCCCAGTCCCTCTCTGGGCTGTTAACAGGGCTCTAGGACAGCCACAGTGCTCAGTTATGTTATTGGGCCGGGGGTCCAGGGGAGCTGGGCAGCGTCAGGGTTGGGAGTCGGGGAGCACTGGCCTCTTGGGGACACGGGTTAGCAGACTGTCACCCTGCAGATCAAGTCGGGGGGCCTGGGAGGCCCGAGGGGCAGTGGGCGTGGGACTCACCGAGCCAGGCGAAGTACAGGGCCACCTTCTCCCCGAAGTACCTGCGCACGTGGTCCAGAGGCTGGTACTTGTTCCACTTGCGCCAGCGGGCCCAGTGCTGGGACAGGACCTGACGCTGGTTGAGGCCCGGAGCCTGCAGGCCCTCCGGGGGTGTCATGAAGGGGCCCTGGGGACAAGAAGCCATAGGTGGGAGAGTCCAGGCTGGTCTGGGCACCGTCCCTACTGGACAGTTCTAGGTGTGGGGGCTTCAGCACTGAGCGACACCATGTGCCACTCGGCATGGGGAGACGGGCGACAAACCCTGGGAACTAGAGTTGCTGCTTGAGGAAGAAAACAGAATCCCGCTGGGTGCCGGGGGTCTGGGAAGGGACTCTGAGTCGAGCCCCTCGGCCTGGGCTTCCAGGGTCTGAGTCCAGGGTAGAGGAGGGACCCGGGCAGGGTGGCCCAGGAGGAGCCAGCAACTGCAGTCCAGGGTAGGGTGAGTATCTCTGGGTGGGGGACTCTGCTGCCTGTGCTGTGCAGCGTCCAGCACTGGCCGAGCCAGTGAGGCCACTGTGTCAGGCTCTGTGTGTCCCCCCGGGCCCTGGCGCCAGAAGTGATGGGGAGCAGGGCTGTGGGTATTCCCGTCCACACCCTCATTTAACCCCTGGGTGGTGTTCGGGGAGGGACTGTGCCCACGGTCACACAGCAGTGGGTACAAGCCTGACCCGGGCCCTGAGGCCCCGCTGCCCCTGCCTGCAGCTCTGAGGGTCTCGTGGTGGGTGGCTGCGGGGGGCCAGGGCGTAAACAGCCACACACGGTATACATTTGGTCAAGGATGACAGTCAGGCGCAGTGGCAGCTGCCTCCCTGGCACTGCCTCAGTTTACCCGGCTGCCTGAGGAGCACAGATCTTACTGACTTCTCGGAGAGGGAAGCTGCCTAGGAAGGTGGAGATGCCGGGCCTGTTACCTGGCCAGGACAGCGTGTGGCCGCCCACAGCCTCAGACAGGCTGAGCGTGGCCCGGTCACATCACAAGTGCATTGCTGGCCCCCAGCACAGCGCGTGTCTGACCACAGCTGCCCAGCACAGGAGGGCAGGGCCCAGGCCCCCCAGTCTCCTGGGGTAGACAGCAGGACCAGGGGGTCTTCCTCATCCAGGAACTCACCCCCATGCCCAGGACTGAGCCCCCACCCCTGGCGCATCCAGCCCCCCAGGACTCACATCATGTAGAGGGAAGGCCGCGCTGAAGACACCCTCTGACAGCAACTGGTCAATCCCAAACAGGCCTTTCTTCTCGAGGCCATATGGGGTCTTGGCAAGGATCTCAAACAGCTATGGGTTGGTGGGGATGGCACTGGTCAATTGTCATGTGATGGGGGGGTGGGGACATCCCAGCCTGCCCCTCTCGGGGGTAAGCCCGCGACGGCCTCCCGCAGCCCTCTGGTGACAATGCTTTGCACGCCCAGGTCTTCTTCGTTCACCGGCTAACACACACCACAGCCCCCCAGTTGTGGTCATTCTCCCACTCGCTCACGCGAAGACCTTGGCCAGAGCCAGGTGGCTCAGAGGAGTCGAGTCTGGATTTGAACCCAGGCCCTGCCTGTGCACAGCCATCCTGGACCTGTGCTCTGGGCAGGAGGCAGCCTCCAGGAGGACACCTGGGTCGGGTGGCACTGCCTGCCTGGGCAGGCCCATGTGGCCTCGTGCCCCCAGTGGTCAGCAGAGGTCTTTCCTAGGCAGGCCTGTGGGAGCCCCTTCCCCACCACAGGCCATGGGAGCAGGCCTCCTGGAGCGACCCCACTCTGCCCGCCCTCCTCAGGGACGCCGCAGCTCTAGTCTGCTCGGTCCCTCGGCTCCCTCCTCACTGGCCAGCGGGACCCACGCCCACCCGGGCCTGGTGGTCTTGGCTGTCTGTCCCACAAGTCCATCACTGTGACATCCGTTCTGGGCCCTGAGGGATCCCTGGGATGGGGGGCAGGGCCCAGCTGTGCTTGTGCAGCTTCGGCACGTGCTCCCCTGTGCAATGAGCTGGGGGGGCAGCCTCTAGGCCGCCAGTCTCCTAGCGCCAGGGCCTCAGCCCTCTGACCCCAGGGGAGCCTTCCTGTGTCCACGGAGGGCTTCTTTCCCAGCTCAGGTAAGGAAGTCTGGCGCCGGCAGGCCTCTCAGAGCCAGGCAGGGCTGGGGGCCCACAGCAGGGACCCCCCACTCACAATCTGGTGCCTCTGGGTGTTGGAGAAGAAGGTGTCCTGGTTGTCACTCCCAAGGAACCTGTGGGTGTATGAAACATATGGAACTGGAGTACATGTGCACATGCAGGAGCATGCACATGGGGACACATGCACATGAGAAGAGCACGCACATGGAGCACACGCACATGAGAAGAACACACACTTGGAGCACATACACATGAGAAGAGCATGCATATTGGAGCACACACACATGAAAAGAAAACACATATAGAACACATCTACATGAGAAGAGAGCACACATGGGAGCACATCCACAAGAGACGAACATGCACACGGAGCACATGCACATGATAAGAACATACACATGGAGCACATCCACATGAAAAGAGTACACACGTGGGAGCACATCCATATGAGATGAACATGCACACAGAAGCACACGCACATGAGAAGCACATACACGGGAGTGCACACACATGGGAAGAACACATGGAGCACACACATGGGAAGAACACACGGGAGAACACATACATGGGAAGAACACACGTGGGAGCACACACATGAGAAGAACACACAGGAGCACACACATGAGAAGCACACACACGGGAGCACACACACATGAGAAGCACACACACGGAAGCACACACACATGAGAAGAACACACAGGAGCACACACACATGAGAAGAACACACAGGAGCACACACACCTGAGAAGAACACACGGGAAAACACACACATGAGAAGCACACACATGGAAGCACACACACATGAGAAGAACACACAGGAGCACATGCACATGAGAAGAACACACAGGAGCGCACACACCTGAGAAGAACACACAGGAGCGCACACACATGAGAAGCACACACACGGGAGCACACACACATGAGAAGCACACACACGGAAGCACACACACATGAGAAGAACACACAGGAGCACACGCACATGAGAAGAACACACAGGAGCACACACACCTGAGAAGAACACACAGGAGCGCACACACCTGAGAAGAACACACGGGAAAACACACACATGGGAAGAACACACAGGAAAACACACACATGGGAAGAACACACATGGGAGCACACACATGAGAAGAACAAGCACGTGGGAGCACATGCACATGAGAAGAACACATGGGAGCACACACACGTGGGAAGAACACGCACATGGGAGCACATGCACTGGCCTGTAGACACGCACACACTGATGCACACTCATGCCCCCACCTCCACCCTGGGAGACACCCACTGCCACCGGTGCCACAATCAATTTCAGTTTTCCCTTTTCCTTTCCCGAGGCAGAAGGTCACAGTGGGTTCTCCAGATGTCACAGAAACCCCGACACTGGGTGGGGGACAGTGGACTGTGGCTGGGCAGAGGGCAAGGGGTACAGGAGCGCCTGGCTCACCCAGGAGCCCAGAGCCCTTTCATGTGACCCCTGTAGCTCCAAGCACAGGACCAAAGACCTCGTGGGTGGCAGCTGGTGGTCGCCTGTGTGGACGGACGATTGACCACAGAGCCCTCTCTGGGACACCAGAACTTTGGGAACCCCTGCGGGTGGGGGCAAGCGTGTGTGTGGCTGAAGGTCGCCCAGCCCAGAAAGGAGGGGTTCTCAGCACGGGCGGTGGGAGCGCATGGGAGTCCGCAGTGCAGACCATACGCCAGTGCCCCCCACCTATACACTACCCCTATCTGTGGGCTGGGTGTGGCCAGGTGACTTGCTTTGGCCAGTAACATGGTGACGGAAGAGGTGCCCTGCCCACCTCCATAGACACGTAGTGGAGCAGGAAAGGGATCTGCATGTCCAGCCACCGAGGTCTGAGGGATGTTTGTCCCACAGCACAAGTGCCTGTGACTGCCGGGGACAACTTACAGAAAATGTGGCTGCTCTAGGGCATGCCCACCTGAGCTCACAGGCCCTGGGTGCAAAGCTCCAGGAAGGAGCGAGCGCGGGGCGGGGAAAGCATGGCATCAGGTGCACTCCTCTGACTCTTCCCTTCGCCATGCGGCCTGGGCCCCCACCCAGCACAGCAGGGCGGCCACTCTCACCTCGACAGCTTGCTCACTTTGAACTGGCAGGAGTAGTACTCCGGGGGCAGGTCAGGCACGTCCTCCAGCAGGATGTTGGGGATGCCCAGCCACTCCAGCAGGCTGGCCGACCAGTTGGAGGCCTGGTTGGGCAATTCCTGGAAGGAATCCTAGGTTGCTCCTCCGACTCCTGAGGGGACGCGGCTGCTGCAGTGGGTGGGGGGTGTGGCTTTGCACACTGGGCAGCAGATGAAAGGCTCCAGCAGAGGGCCAGAGCCTCCCCTGGCCTTGCTACGGACCCAGTGGAGGGAACAGGCAAGCCCGTTCTCCCCGCGGGCCTCAGGCTTGGGTCAATTTGAGGCCCTGAGCCCCCCAAGGCAGGAAGGGACAAGAGGGTTGCAGCGTGTTTCTTTGTCCATCTCCATGCTATGATGGTGAAGGGGGGCCCATGGAGTGGGTGGCAGAACCACCCCCAGGAGTGTCATCTTGAGGTCCCCCAGGAGCCGCTGCCCCCTCCACCCTGTGTCCCCCAGGCTGGGGCTTCCCCTCCCCTGCCTGCAGTGCTGGCTCTCAGCAGCCTGGCGGGGTCAGAGCCTGGAGGGGCCCAGGCAGCCAGCTCAGAGCTTTGGCTGCTGCACACACAGTCCACCCCTCCACCTCCCCTGAGCCCACCATAGGGGTCACAGCACCCTGACCTGTCTGCCCAGCAAGGCTTCTTGGAGCACAGTGTGATGGGGGTTTGGAGGGGTCCTCGAGGACACTGAGTGGGGAACCCCCAGGGGTGTCGGCACCAGCAGCTGCACCCGGTATGTTGGGTGCAATCATGAGTGACTTGGGATTGTGGGGGGACCTCCAGGCCTTCTCCCTGCACCCCATGCACCCTGGTACCTGCAGGGGCAGCTTGAGGCGCAGCTCTTCGGCGTAATAGCAGAGCACGGCCCAGGGGGCGCTGAGGAGGACATAGTGCACCGCGCTGTCCGCATCCTGGACGTCACGCTGCAGGGAGCAAGGGGCTCTGTGAGAGGCTGAGGGTGCATGTGTGTGTGTACGTGTGTGTGTGCATGTCTGTGTGCGTGCATAATTGTATGGGTACATGTGTGCCTGTGTGTGTGTGCCCGTGAGTGTAAGTGTGTGTGTCCATTCACATTCTCGGAATAGACAGATGATTCTGTAGCCATGGTAACGACTAACCAGCACTGGTTTTAAAGCAGCTTGATGAATGACAACTTGCCCCTGTGAACACGCCTCTGAAGGCCCACCAGTCGGTGAGCACTCCTGTTTGGAACTCAGTCAGCGACAGACAGACAACACTGGGCTGCTAGGACCAGCACCAGCCAGTCTGCTCTGGGACCAGCACAACGACCACACTCTTCCCCAAAGCCTGCCAGAGCACCCTCGGCCTTGTCAGAGACTGGGCCTGACCTACACCGCTCTCCTGACGTAAGTGGGCAATAAATTCAGCTTTGGGTTTGCAGACATTGCATGATTGTCTCGCCCTTGGACAAGCCACTGCGTATCTGTGTATGTTCTGCATGTACATACAGAAGTGTGCACATGTTCACACATGTGGGGACATGTGACAGGCACTGGAACCCTGAGATGGGGACTTCTGGCTCCAAGATGAGGTGCCTCTACTGACTGTACACCTGCCTTCCAAACTCCCTCTTGAATCCAGTGGTTCTCAGCCCTCGCTGCCTCACAGCCATCTGGGGCTCCCCAAATGCCAATGCCCAGGCCCCACCTGGACCCAGCTGGAACAGATGCCCATCGGGCAGACATGGGCCTCAGTGCTTTGGGCCTCCCTAGCTGGCTGTGACGTGTGCTGAGAGCTGAGAACTGTCATTTAGAGCAAAGACCGAGGGCACTTTGGGCAATATGTTGGGGAAGCTGCCCACTGGTGCCCCCTGTGGTTGGCCCTCTGTGCCCCCCACTGAAGTCCAATTTGGATCAAGGTTTTATAAACTCATGTGGCCACATCTATAAGCCACGCCATCCCATAAGCTTTTTCCATAATAAAAGGCGGTGACTTTTCATCCCACCCACCAGACTGTCAAGTGGATCCAAACTCGGAAGGGGAGGGGGTGTTAGCTCTTGACCTCCAACTCCATCGTGTATCCCATCGTGTATGTTTGCCAACAGAGGAAGCTCTGGAAGGGAGTGTGGCAAACCGTGGGCCTCGGGGTCGAGGAGGGCGAGCCTCGAGGGGAAGTGCCTGCTCACTTCGTACCCCACACACCGAGGAGGAAATGTGAGAACACGAAGGGCAAGCGGCCTGGGGAAGATGCCACGCACGTAACCACCAAGGAAGAGGTTCTGGGATACATGAGCTCCCGCGCATCACAAGACAAACGTAAACAGCCTGACAGCAAGACAGGAGAAGGCAGTTCACAGTATTGGAAACACAGCCCATGAACATGCAAAAAATACCCCACCTCTTCAGGAATCAGGGAAAATGTGAACTAAACTGCATGAGATGCCACTATACACCAACCAGACTGGTCAACATTCTAAAGTCGGACACTACAGAGTGTTGAGAAGACACAGAGGAGGGGGCACTCATTCACCCTGACAGTCGTGCAAATTGAGGCCACCGCTTGGCAAAATGGTGAGGCCATACACACACCCCCTGGGCCAGCAGCTCTGCCCCTAGGAGAAAGCCCTGCACCTGGGCACAAGGACACACACACACACACACACACGAAAGAACTGACAGCAGCCAGTTTTATAATAGCCCCAAACCAGAACAAGTTAAGTGTCCACTGACACTGGAATGGATGAGCAGGAGGTGGGACAGTCACACGGGGGGGGCTCTCTACAGCAATGACATGGCCGCAGCAGCTGCACCAACTGTGCATGGGCCTCATAAACAGGATGTCAGGGAGAGCTACACAGAGTGTGAGTCCATTCTACCAAGTTCAAACAGACCACATCAAGCTGTGTTAAAATGATAAAGAAACGCAAGAATGTGAGTAAGATAAGATTCAGGATTGATTACTCAGGGTGGGAGAGGCCACCAGAAGGCAGAGCCTGTGTCTGGGGAACAGAGGAAGCCACGTGGTCGGAAAGGAGGGCGGAGAACGCAGGAGACATGGAGAGGGAGCCAGCGGCGGGCCTCAGGGATGAGACGAGTGGGGCTGGGCTCTGTGCCCTGACCCCCAACTGCTCCGAGACCTACTTGTACCCGCCTGCCCCACCACACATGCAGCATCCACACAGCTCCTTCCCGCTTTCTCAAGCTCCCTGCAATGGCGTAAAGCATTCTAGGTGGTACCCACTATTATATCTGATGTCATACACGCGCAAGGAGCTTTTTAGCTGTTGGCTTCTATAAACATATAAAGAGCTATAGTGACAAATGTTACGCCTAGACATAGCTTTGACCTTGGAAATGGGATGTGAATGGAGAACTGCCTTCTGAGTTTTCAGGTGGACCTGAAGGGCCCTGGTTACCAGGACCGAGCTGGGCATGCCACGATGGGTGGGTGTTATCCCGGCCTGTGATCAGTGGTCCTGAAGCCATCGGGAGCTCCCTGCGGGGGTGCCATCTGGTAGGACTCTGGGGCTCAATTTGTTCCAGGGCTCTGGACACCGTGCCCTCAGGCGTTGTGGGGCAAGGTCATAGGTCACTGAATGGATGCAGCGCCTAGGGCCCTGCCCACAACCGACCCCCCGTACCTGGTCCACACACAGCCCAGCTGCACGAAGGTTGTCTAGAAAGGTCTCCCTCCAGTCCCCGTGCATGTCTGTCTTGTCCCGGGTGGTGTTGTCCTGCTGCTGACCTGGCTTCAGGTCTTCCTCCCAAACAAGGACGAAGTCTGCTGATAACCAACAGGGACAGAGGCAGGGAGGACGGGCTGATTCAGGGATGCCAGCTGGTGGGGGTTCCCAGATCCCAGCCAGGACACCCAGGCTGCAGGCGGGAAGCAGGAGCCAAGCACTGAGACCCCCATCTGCTCCTCCGTGTCTCCACCCAGCCCTCACTCTGGACCTGGTCCGGGCAGAGAGGACTCCAAAGGAACCTCCAGCACAGCTCTGCATTGGCTGCTGGGGAAACTGAGGCCTGGAGAGGGGCTGGGGCCTGCCCCTGAGATCCCTTCTCTGGCTCCATCCCTGCAGGGTCAGTCCCAAACTCCCACAGGGATCTCTAAGGACTCTGAGTGTAAGGACTTACCTCCCTGCCACAGAGAGCTGTAAAAGCCCGACGAAATAGAGTAAGCCCTGCTTTCCTGGCACTAGACATCAATGGACGCAGGGCGAAGGGCTTTGAGAGGAGGCAGCACATGAGGTGAGCCCTGCATTCACTTCGGCTTTCTCCCTAACGACACTTTTCCAAACCACAGGGCAGGGCAACAGAACCCAAGAGGGAGCAGAGGCATTGCTGGGCGAGGAGTGGAGGTCAGAACTAGGGGCTGCTAAGGGGCCCTGGGCTTGAGGAGTGTTGTGCGGAGAGCAGAGAGCCACAAGTCTGTGAGGAAGGCCCCTGGGTCCTCGGAGCTCTGAGGCTGTTGACGCACAGAGGTGGCTGCTGGCTAACAAAGACTTGAGAGGAAGCCGAGTGCTGGAGCTCCAGCCAGACGCAAAGGAGGGAGATGGGTGCACACCCTGGGATTCCAGCCCACACGCCCAGGCCACACCGTAGGAGTAAGGACTGCAACACAGGAGTAAGAAATGCACCTTAGCAATAAGTGCAAAACTGAAGTGAGCTGTTCTAACATCTAAAACGAAGTTTAACAAGATCAAGGTGACCTGCCAGTAATCTAACTGCCTGCCAGAACAAAACTCAACACTGTACAGGAAGTTGACCAAGTCAATAGAGACAGATCCAGAGATGAATCATACAATGGAGCGGAAAAGGGCTTAAAATAATGACAGGTACTAAGTTAAAAGAGAAAAAAGAATAAAGAATGGACAAAATGGTTAACAATTGGAATGTTTCAAGAGGGAATGAGAATCTATGAAAAGGAATGAAAAGAACATTCCAAAACAGCAAAACATAGCATATGAAATTAAGAACCCACTGGACAGGTTTAATAGTAGAGGAGACTCAACAGACGACAGAACTGTC
Source organism: Equus caballus (assembly GCF_041296265.1). Classification (NCBI taxonomy): domain Eukaryota; kingdom Metazoa; phylum Chordata; class Mammalia; order Perissodactyla; family Equidae; genus Equus; species Equus caballus. Next base: position 26,690,174 of record NC_091689.1, on the reverse strand, counting down.
GAACTTAAGGATAGACCAGTAGAAAATATCCAACTCAAGCTCAGAGCAAAAAGAATGGAAAGGACTGAACAGGGCACAAGAAGGATGTGGTCATGGTCAAAGGGCCAGCACACTGCGACCAGAGAACCAGGGGAGAATAGACAGGAAAGAAGCAGTCTTTGAAGAAAATGGTCAAGAATTCCTAAATCTGATGAAATAAATCAATCCTAAGATTCGAAAAGCTCAGCGAGCCCCAAACAGGATATATCACGGTAGAGCGTATCTTTGCTGTATTAAAGATAAAGAGAAATCTTAAAAGTAGCAAGAGGAAGAAAAACCCCACTTTATTTTTCAGGAGAACAACAATAATATAGACATCTGATTTCTCAACAGAAACAATGGAAGCTAAAATATGATAGAATGGCATCTGTAAAGTGATGGGGAAAATGCTGCAAACGACAGTTCTTCATCCAGTGGGAACGTTCTTCAGAAATAAAGGCTAAAAGGAAGACATTCTCAAACAATTAGAATCTGAGTGGTTTAGTCCCAGCACACCTGCTCTACAGGAAATACTAAAGGGAATTCTTCAGGACAAAGGAAATATTCTCAGATGGAAGTGCAGACATGCAGGAAGGAATGAACATACCACAAAAGATAAATAGGGAAATATAAAAGTAAAATATCTCTATTTACGGATGACATAATCTTGTGCGTAGAAAATCCAAGGAATTCACTACAAAAACTATTAGAACTAACAACAGGTTTGGAAAGGTTGCAGGATACAAGATAAACATACAAATATCAATTATATCTCTACACACTACCAACAAACAAGCTGAAAATGAAATGAAGAAAAACAATTCTGTTTACAACAGCACCAAGAAAGAGAAGAAACTTAAAAACATGCAAGACTTATACATCAAACACTACCAGACATTGTTAAAATAAAATTGAGGAAGAGCTAAATAAATGCAAAGACGCCTCATGTGCATGAATTGGGAGACTGAATACTGTTAAGATGGCAATACTCCCCAACTGACCTACAGATTCAACACAATCCCTATCAAAATCCCAGCTGGCTTTTTTTTCCCCCAGAAATTGGCAAGTTTAAAATTTATATAGAAATACATGAGACCCAGAATAGCCAAAACAATGCTGAAAAAGAAGAACAGAGTTGTAGGACTCGTACTTTTTTATTTCAAAACTTACTACAAAGCTAGAATTACCAAGACAGTGTTGTATTGGCATAAGGATAGACATATAGATCAATGGCATATATTTGAGATTCTGAAAATCAATCTATACATTTACGGTCAATGTTTTACAAAGGGGCCAACACAATTCAATGGGAAAAGAAGAGTGATTTCAACCACTGGTGATGGGATACATGGATATCCACACATAAAAGAAGGAATTTGGACCCCCACTTCAGACCATACACTGAATTAACTCAAAGTGGAGTTAAGATCGTAAGATAAAGGTCATAGAACTAAGTACAAGAATGAAAACGACAAAACTCTTAGGACAAAACATAGTGGTAAATCTTCATGACCTGGTTTAGGCAATGATCTCTTAGATATGACACCAAAAGCACAGCAATAAAAGAGAAGATTGATGAGATGGACTTCATCAAAATTACCAGGGACTTCATCAGAGGACACCATCAAGAAAGTGAAAAGGCAACCCACAGAATGGGAGAAAAAATATAGAGGCAAATCACGTATCTGATAAGGGACTTTTATCCAGAATATATAAAGAACATTTATAACTCAACAATAAAAGACAAATAACCCAATTTTAAAATGGGCAAAGATTTTGAATAGACATTTCTCTAAAGAAGATACACAAATGGCCAATGAGCCCATGAGAAGATGCTCAACATTGTCAGTCACTGGGGAATTAAAAATCAGGACCACACTGAGATGCCACTTCATATCCACTAGGATGGCTAGAATAAACAGACAGACATGCTAGGTAGGATGTGGAGAAATCGGAGCCTGCAGACTTGCTGGTGGCTTGTAATCTGGTGCAGTCACTTTGGAACACAGTTTGGAGTTTCCTCAAAATGTTAAGCAATGAGTTACCACATGACCTGGCAATTCCACTCAAAGGAATATGCCCAAGAAAAATGAACGCTTACATCCACACAAAATCTCGTACGTGAATGTTCACTGCTGTATTATTCATAATAGCCAAAAAGTTGGAAATAACCCAAATGTCCGTGATGTGTCGTCACTCAATGATAGGAATACGTTCTAAGACAAGGACTATTAGGCGAGTCTGTCGTTGTGCAAACATCACAGAGTGCACTTACACAAACCTGGATGGTACGGCCAACTATTGCTGGATCATATGGTAATTCTCCATTTAGTTTTTTGAGGACCCTCCATACCGTATTCTACAGCAGTTGCACCTTTTCACATTCCCCCGGCCACGCACAGTGTTCCAGTTTCTCCGTATCCTCACCCACACTTGTTATTTTCTGGTTTGTGGTTGTTGTTGAATAGTACCCATCCTAATGGGTGTGAGGTTAGGACAGCTGATTTTAACAAGGGTCTTTTCTGGTGCTGCCTGGAGAGCAGGACGGGCAGGTGGGCACTGGGAGCCCAGGTGGGCGCTGGTGCAGTCCTCTGGGGAGATGCCGGTGGCTCGGTGGCTCGGGGCAGACAGGAGCAGAGGGGTGGAGGGTGAGGAGAAGTGGATCCGATAGGTTTTGAAGGTAGAAAAGGTATGAGGTGCAAGAGATAAGGGTCTGAGAAGACTCCGAGTTTGTCCTGAAGCCAGAGCAGCAGGGAGGGGCCCGCCACCTCTGCCCTCCGGAACCCTCTCCGCTCCACCCATCAGTGGGGAACTCCCTTCCCTGTGCTCTGCTCACCAAGAGGCCCTCACCCCACACCCCAGCACAGCAACTGGCACTAGAGCTGGCTCAGGAGATAGTGATGGGGAGGGAGCGGCGGCCTGGTTACTGAGGATGGTGACCTGGGCCACCGTCCTCCTGCTGCCACTGCGGGGACCCCATCTGTGTCCCCACCCCCAGGACCAACATGGGCACAGCTGGCAGATACTGGGTGGGGCTCACCAATCCGGGGCTTGGCAGGGCTCCCCACCCTGCAGGCGGCTGCCTGGTGTCCACCCGGCTGGAAGGAAAGGAGGAGAAATGGCAGCATCTCACTGTGGTGAGCGGCCCCCATCCGGCCCCCACCCTGCCCCAGACCACCAGGAACACAAATAACGGCAGAGGAGAGCACCGCTGCTGTGCACAGAGGGTCACATCCAGAGGGCGGGCCAGCCCCGTGCCCCCGCCAGCCCCGTGAGGGCCTCCCCGGGCCTCTGAGCGCCTGGCCTGGGCTGGGGTCCAGTGGCAGGCTTGTGGGCAGCATGGGAAGGACCCGGGGGCTAGAGGGGAGCCAGACTGCCCCCTAAGTGGCCCTGCGGACAGGCCAGAGGTGGTCATGGCGCCCAGACGGTGGAATACTTTCAAATTTCTAGAAGTTCCAGGTGACCAGAGCCCTTTATAAAAGGCATCTATACTCACCTGGCCCCAGGGTGACCCTAACCCCAATTGCATCACCAACTTTGACCCTAACTCTAACCTTAACTTAAACCCTGACCTCATCAGTAACCTCAACCGTTATCGTAGTCTTGACTCTGACCTTACCTCATCTAAAACTTAACCCTACACTAACTCTAACCCTGACTCTGACCCCAACCTATCCTGACCCCTGACCCCAATCCTCAAATGCATTTCTCCCCTCCAGGTGGTCCTTTCCTGCCACTCTGTGTGCTGATGAACTAGGAAATGCAGAAGGGGACCAGACACAACGGACAAGCTCCCACGTTCTACCACCAGACCAACAACTGTTAGCCATGCTGCGCTGAGTTTCACACTTTTAGGCAAGAAGACGTTGTGGATAAAGCTGAAGTCCCCAATGCTCCCCTGGGGCACTCTGGGGAGTCTGCTGCCTCCAGGCCACCTTCACACCTCAGGGGTCAGCACACACCAGTGCGGCCTACTCCACATTTTAAGAAGTAGTGTTTCTGTTTTAAACTTCAACACACTGTGTCACGCTTGTGCATGGCCCTGCACCCCTCTCTGTTCTCTTCATGCTGGTGGGCACGGCTTTGTCTGGTCTGTCCTCGTCTGGCCTGTCCTGAGGGGTTTCTGCACGTCCCTTGGGCTGGTGGGTGGGCAGTGACCTGACTGTGGACATTAAGGACACTCCCTCTTCCCCTCACCAGGGCAGCCTGAGGGGACAGGAACTCCACACAGTGGATGAGGGCTCTGGGAAAACACAGCGGGCACTGCATCCACCCCACAAAGGCTCGGGGCCGGGGGTGGTGGCCATTATCTACTGGCCATTGTCCATCCCGGGGTGGGGGGCTCAGATCCAGGCAGGAAGAGACCCTTGTAAATCCACAGCAGACTGTGGGCATGGAGCCCAGGGGAGGGGAGGTGAGGGGCTGGCTCACCGGGCCTCCTGTCCCTAGGGCCGGAGGACAGTAGGGAGAGTTACCTCTAGGGTGTTGGCTGTGCTCCCGTAGGAGTCGCCCTTCCCTGCCCCGGGGGCCATGTCGATCAGGGCGGCACTGTCCTCCTCCTGGGTGCGCCTCCGCAGCATTCCGCTCCTGTGTCCCACCAGCACCAGGGTGGGGATCGGGGGTAGAGAGGGGGCACATGAGACCCAGTCCCCATGCCACCACACAGCCCGCAGGAAGCCCATGTCACAGGGGAGGACACAGGCTTGGAGCGGTGGGCAGCGCCAGGCCAAGCCGTCCAATCTGGGGGCACGTGAAGATCACCCAGACCGGCCCTCCGGCTCCAGCAGGAGACCAGCGGTGAGGGAGGGAGCATCTGGGAGGCCTGGCCCAGCAGATGTCCGTCTGTCCGCCTGTCCAGTGAGTGTCTACCTCCCATTCAGCCCTGCGTGGGGTGGTGGGGCCTGAGGAGGCCTGGGGGGTGGGCTTGGAATGTAGACCCCCTCTCCCTCCTGCTCGCCTGCAGGGGGACAGATAACGCCCTTTGCCAGAGAGAGACGGGGCCCTGGCTCCTCCTGGGGGCCCTACGCCTGTTGCGGGGGCTGGCCTGGCCACACTGACTCTCTGTCTTTCCCACCTGGCCTCTGGACCCCTCTGTGGGGGGACAGACACCACCACTGTTCCAGTTGATGGGTTGGCAAAGTGGGGCAAAGAGCGAGAGGAGACCTGTGGCCCGAAAGAGAGTGGGATTTGAGCCGGGGCTGGTGGTGTGCCCCAGCAGAACTAAAGTGACCTGGGGGATGTCACAAGGGCCATGGTGGCCAGGAGGGTATGAGGGTGGAGGAGCCACAAGAGGTCAGAGGGGACAGCTCATCTGGTTAGGGTAAGCTGAGGCCCAGAGAGGCAGAGGTGAGCCCACACCTCCTGACCCCCTGCCAGGCTCCAGATGCCCCAGAGCCAGGATTCATGACGTCATGGCACCCCGACATGGTCCTTGGTCCAGGGTCATGGGTGTTCCTGGAGGAAAGTCCTCGAGAGTTTAAGTCAGCCGGCAGCTCCCCCCACGCGGCAGAAGCCCCTGCGTGGTGAGCAGGCAGTGCTCTGTTGAGGAAGGGGCGGAATAGGGGATGCCCCAACACAGAGGCCCCAGAAGTGACCTGCTCCGAGGTGGGGTCATTGGACAGGTGGGAAAACTGAGGTTCCCTAGGGTTAGGGGTGACCTACCCAAAGCCACACCAAGCACCTGGCCCTTCTTGTCGCCCCGGACCCTGGAGCAGACACCCTGCCAGGCCTCTGGGGCACCAGGGCGGACCCTGGAGCTCCCATCCGCAGTTCAGGGCATTTGGAGCCCCGAGGGGTTAGGGCTGCTTGCCCAGCCTCCCTGGAGTCCATCTCCCCACCTTCCTCCCTGTGTCCCTCGCATCGTAGAACGGGTTCCCACCTGGCACAGCGGCTTCCAGGAGAGGCTTCCGAGGTCATGGCCAACCTCCCAGCACGAGCTTGGTCTGGGCAGCTGAATCCAGGCCAGCCCCGTGGGCAGAGAACTGGGAGGACCCTGTCCTCACCGCCCTGACCAGGCAGTGACAGCCACTTGCATGCCCTCTCCCTGCCTGAGCAAAGGGCCCGGAAGCAGGCAGGAGAAGCGCCTGGCACTGCTGGCCGGCCAGGGCAAGGTCTCCCCAGCTCCTGGAACAGGATCTGCCTTTGTTTGGAAAGGGGGTGTGGGGCTCCAAGTCTGCAAACAGAGGCAGCCCATTTTCCTAGAGCCTTCACACATCCCGCATGCAAACGCCACTGTCCCCCCAGCAAATGACACGGCTTATCTCTCTCCTCTTATTTGCTTAGGGGTTTCAGGGCCCACATCAGCTGTGGGGGCTGCTGCCGGGGAGGGTTAAGGAGAGGTGGAACTGGGCAAGGGTGGCCACAGGTGTGGGCTGGTGTCATCCCCACCTGGTGGTGTGCTGGGTTGGAGACATTAGGGGACCCAGGTTGCAGAGCCAACTCTGCCACTTCCTGGGTGTGACCTCAGGCATATCACATCACCTCAGGGCCCATCTGGGAAAGGGGGTGGGGCCTTGCTCACTGCAGAGAGGAGGGGTCGAGCCCTCCTGTCCTCCTCAGTCGGGGCCTCTCTCCCAGGAGCCCACTCACCCAAGGCCCGGTTCCCCTGGGTGCCCTCTTCTGCCTGTTGAAACCCCTGAGTCAGACCCTGGTCCTGGCTGGAGCCACCCTGATCCCCACGCCCCTCCCAGGGAGGGCGCAGGGCTCCCTTGCCCAGCAGAGCCCGGCCACAGTGGGTACACCCTGGGCCTGAGGGCGTCTGCAGAGGTCTCTATCTGGGGCCAAGCTCTCCCCACACAGACCTCAAGATGGGTTCCTGTGCAAGGACTGGATGCAGAATGCTCCAGAGACCTAGAAAGCAGTGGGAGGCCGGTGAGGAGGGGAGGAATGCTGGCAGAAGGCGCCTCTGCCTGATCCTCCTGGGCCTCTGGAGAGGGAGGCCTGGTCTTCCCAGGCTGAGGCAACCTCACACTTGGCTCTGGTCAGTCACTGCGAAGGACCACGGCAGCAAGAGGTCAACTCTCAGGGGCCCCAGGGCTTCCTGCCCAAGAGGAGCGGAGAGGGCAGGAGGAGGAGAGGGCAGGAGGCTGCAGGCCGTGGAGGGACTGACGCACGCACAACACCTAAAAGGGTGCTCACCCTGGGTTTAGCTTCTAATTGTTACTTTATATAATGTTTTTTGGTTTGAAATTTTTTCAAGTTGCATAACTTTTGCAGTTTTAAAAAATTAGGGGAGGAAAAAAGGAAGCTACAACCAGCACAGGTGCCTTGTTGGGTCCCAGGCGCTACGAAGAGCCCAGGCCTAGGATCTGCTACACCAGCTTTATTTGACTATAACTTTTTATATCCATTTATGTAACATTTAGAAATAAATTTGGTAAAAGTGAAAAAAAAAAAGCCTCCAACTACTGTGGCTTAACAAAAAAGATCTTCCTCACCTCACAAGAAATGGGGAGATGGTGGCAACCTGGTCCGTTCAGTTGCTCCAGGAAGTTGGGGCCAAAGCCCTGGCCTTGTGGTTGCAGGATGGCTGCAGCAGGTCCAGCCATCAAATCCACATTCAAGACACTATGCCAGCTATGCCTGTACTTTTTGTCAGGAAAGCAGGTGTCATCAGCTAAGCCTGAGTCTCAGGCCACCCCTGGCCATGAGGCAGTCTGGAAAGGGAACAGATCCATTGGACTGGTTTAGAACCAAAGTGCTTCATCCCTGGGGGTGGGCACATTGCTGGTCTGAACAAAATCACTGGGGTGAATGATGCCTGTGGTGACTGCCAGCTGGGTGACTCCTCTGTCGTCCTGACAGTCACCTGCCCTGCACATGGCCTAAGGGGTGCGCCACGGATGGTTCACAGTCTTCCTGTGTCCCACTGTGTTACCCTACTTGCTTGACATACTCCTTGCCCTCTAGGACCACCCCTGTCCCCTAGACACTCCTCTACACTCAGGCCCTTCCTCTGCACTCAGGCTCTTCCTCTGCCCCCCAGGGCCCTCCCCTGCCCCCAAGACTCACTCCTGCCCCCTAGAACTCTTCCTTGCCCCCCAGGATTCTCCCTGACCTCTCTCCTGACCCCTCCCCTGCTCTCCCTGCCTCCTAGGATCCTCCCCTGATTCTGCCTCTCCCCTAAACCTTCTCTCTGCAGAGCGAGGACCCTCCTCCAGGTGACCACCGAGCCTGCTCACCGCCCGCCCGTCCTCTCTGCTTGCCTCTTGCCCTGTAGGGCACTTCCATTCCCCCAGCCTAGGCCCCAGGCCCAGTGTGTCTGCATGCCTGTCCCCCCGCCTACTCCTTCTCGGGGACCCCTCTCCATGGCGGTCCGCAGCTCCGCACAGCAGTACCTCCCATACAAGGACGGCCCCAGATTCCCCACAGCAGCCCTGGGTCCCTCCCTCGCCTCCCTTATCTCCTCTGCAGCCCACCCAGGACCCTCCCCGACCACCACTAGGCTCCTCCCGCCAAGGCCCCACCAGCAGGTTGGGGTTTGCAGGCCTCCCCTGCCCAGAGGCTCTGCCTGTGGCCGCTGCCCCTGCTCGGCTTCCTCCCCACCCTAGTGCCCGTCCTCTGTGGGGTCATCCCACTCTGCCGTTAGGTGGCTCCTCAGCGAGCCCATGCAAAATGCTGTGCTTTCTTCCAAAGCACAGATCACCTTCTAACTGTCATTCTTCTTACGGCTGAAGCTACACCCCACTGTTCCTGAAGTTCACAAGGGCAGGGATTTTGAGAATCTGTTTGCTCACTGGCGCATCCCCAGGACCTAAAGGAGGGAAGGCACAGACCAGGGGCCCAGTACCTGCTGTGGGCTGAGGCTCCTCCCCTCATTTCATTGCCCACACGGCCACCCCTGCTGGCTTCTTTTCTTCTCTGCCTCCCTTCCCCTTTCTCTCTCAGAATGAGCCTCCTACGCTGTGTCTTTGCTTGTGGGTTGTTTCCGGCCTCAGAGTGGGGTGGCTCCCCACAGCCCTCTTTGGCCCGATGGCTTGGCTTCATACCCTCCCCCCCGACCTGGCTGAGAACCCTCCTATTTGCACACATCCTGGAGGGCCAGCATGTCCCTCTCTAAGGGACATGCACTTCCCGCAGCTGTGGCCTGCTGGGTTCCTGGGGTGGGCACAGTGGCTGTTTCCAGTTGGGTAGTAGTTAGCACAGCCAAAGGCCCAGCTCAGGGGCGTGGGGCTGCATGCTCTTTTTGAGGCTCAGGGTGCACGTGGGGGTCTGCCTTCCCAGACTCAGCCACCACTGTGCCGAGGGCCCACACTACTGGACAGGAGGGGACAGCTCCCCATGTGGGCGCTTTGGCTGCCCCAGTCCACGCCCTCCCCCAGGCTGCCCACCCGACACTGTGAGCTAGTTTCTAGTTGTGTAATTTTTGGTCAGTGCAGCGACGGCTCCCTGTCCTGGTTTGTACTTCTCTGATGACAACACTGGGGACGTCTCCTCATGTTACAGGCTGGCTGGCCCTCTGGGCTCTGAACTGCCTGCTCCCCCCTCAGCCTGTTACCGTCCGGGTCCCTGCCTTCTTTCCTTTGATGGGCAGGAATTCCTCACATCTCAGGGTTAGGCCCTTGCTGGTTTTAAACCCTGTGTCTCAGTCTGCTCTGTCTGTTCACGGTGTTCTTTGTTCTGCAGGAACTTTTATAAACCATCAAAATCCTGTCTTACTGCTGTGCCTTTGGGTTTGAAGCAGTCTTCTCTACTCCTTGTTCACAATACACTTTCCCACATTTTTTCTCCCAAGTTTCTATTTTACCTTTCTCTCTGGGGTGTTTTTTTTTAAAAGACTGGCACCTGAGCTAACATCTGTTGCCAATCTTCTTTTTTGTTTTCTTTCTCCTTCTCCCCAAAGCCCTCTGGTACATAGTTGTATGTTCTAGGTAGGTCCTTCCGGCTCTGCTATGTGAGATGCCGCCTCAGCATGGCCTGATGATCCATGACAGTGCCTAGGGTCCGAACCGGCGAAACCCTGGGCAGCCAAAGCAGAGCACGCGAACTTAACCACTTGGCCACGGGGCGGCCCCCTCACTGGGTTTTCCATCCTCTGGAGCTGCCCTACATCTGGTTAGGCAGGGTCCGGGGTTATCTTTTCCACAGGGTGCTACTGTGCCCACCACCACCAAGGAGACTGTCCACTCCTCCCCGACCCATGGGCTAGCTTTCCAGCCACCAAGTCCCTGCCCAAGGGTCTGCCAGGGCTGACTGGCCTCCACAGTGTCTTTACTGTGGGTTTGTAGCTTTCAGAATGTGCAGGATATCACCTCTCTTGACTCCTTCTCAGAGTTGACTGAACCTTTTCAAAGTTTCAAGGTTCAATGTGGATCTTTTTTCTTCCACATAAATTTGAGAGCTTAATGAGTTTCTCGAAAAATCAGATGGCATTTTGATTAGGATTGTGCTGGATTTAGCATAGCTTTTCCCATCCCCTCAGCATTTTTAAAATGCCTGTTAAAAAACAGACGCTGGGGGAATGGGTCTGGTGGCGCAGTGGTTAAGTTTGGGTGCTTTGCTTTGGTGGCCCGGGCTTTGCCGGTTTGGATCCCAGGTGTGGACCTACACACGGCTTGTCAAGCCATGCTGTGGCAGGCGGCCCACATACAAAGTAGACGAAGATGGGCACAGATGTTAGCTCAGGGCCAATCTTCCTCAGCAAAAAAGAGGAGGATTGGTGGCAGATATTAGGTCAGGGCCAATCTTCCTTAAAAAAAAAAAACAAACAAAAAAAACCCCCAAATAGATGCTGGGTTTCAATTTGTGACCATTCTGAGTCTCCCCTCTACCTTGGGCACCTTCCTGTCCCTGTTCCCAGGGGGTGGATGGCTGCACACGGTCCCGCGGAGCTTCGCCTCTGCTGCTCCTTGAGCCTCTCTCCTCACTGTCCTCTCTGCTGGCAGCTTTCTGGTGTGTTCTCCTATGTGTGGGCTGCGTGTGTCATGACACTTTCCTGCTCTATTAGTGGGGACTCTAAGCTCACATTTGCCCGCACACTTTACTTATCAGCTGTTGCTTCCTTTCTTCTGCACCATGGTGAAAATCTGCACAGTCCTTGCCTCTGCTTCTGCCCTCCCCGACCGCAAGAACAAGCACCTCGCAGTTCGGATCACTAGTTATTTTAGGAGGGGCACATTCAGAACCTTGTCAAGAATCCTGCCTTCGCATTTGCAAACAGCTCCACGATCACGTCAAATGTGTTCTTTTAAACCAACATTCTGCTGGTTTGAGCACCTGCTGCTGCTGCTTCTAAATCGTATCTTTCCCTTTCTTCACTTCCTTATTTGGATTCATCTTTTGTTTGGTGGAGGACTCCTCTGAATAATTTTTTCAGCAAAGGCACCCAAATTCTGCATCCTTGTGCATCTAAGTGTCTTTCTTTTGTCCTCAGACACGGAGGGTGTCTAGCAGGGGGCAGAACTCTAGGGTCATGCTCCGGAGGCTCTTCCTGGGGCCACGCCCAGCCAACTCTGCTTTCCTCACCAAGGTTGCTTTTCAATAGGCAGACGCTCAGAGACTCAGGGCACACAGTTTATTCTGGCGAAGATTAGAGTCACGAACTGGACGTGACCTTAAACCTCAGGCCAGCCACTGCCATGTCTGCAGCTTGTCTGGCACCCAGTCACCTGGAGCCCTCCCACACGCTGCCGGCTCCCGGTGCAGCCTGCCCAGTGCCGTCCCCCAGCTCTAGAAGGCGCTGTCCAGGAGAGCTTTCTGGGACGGTGGACAGGGGCTGCCCTCAGACAGATGTGGCTGCTGAGCACTTGGAATGTGGCCAGTGTGACCAAGGAAGTGAGTGTACCCCATTCCACTGTAGCAGATTTAGATTGGAACTGAAGCAGGCACAAGTGGCAGCGGTGGCTCCCACACTGGACAGTGCGGCCCTAGAAGTGTGGACGTGGGAGGGACCCTTGGGGACCACACGATTCAGTTCTCATTCTGCAGAAGGGAAAACCTGAGACGCCAAGAGGATATAAGGTCCTTGTAGCATTAAATTCAGACCCTGGGTGACTGTCGATGTAAATTTTATAAGAAACAAGCCAACACAACGATCGGGCAGAATGGGAGGCGATATTCTAAGTGGCCAAGAGGTACGCTCTGGGGAGAGTCTCTCTGAAGAGAGACTCGGGGTTCTGTTCTGTCGGGCACAACGCAGCCGTGTGCCTGGGAAGCGTCCCCTCCTGGCCACGAGGGCAATGCCGGCCTCCAAGGGCTGGCAGGGCTGTTGGGCACCTCCGGCCGCACTCAGCAGGGGCCTGGCGCACGGCCACCACTCTTTAAGAGAGCTCTGAGGGTCACAGGACACAGCTGAGTCATCCTTTACCCACTGATTTGTCTGCTTTTTAATACATAAAATTTTTAAAGAAAATGCCATTGACTAGTCTAAAAGACTAAAAAGCTCTTGGCCTTGAGGGCTGGCTGGGACGGCCCCTGACTGCCCACCCAGGCAGAGCACAGGCCTTTTAAGGCTCTCAGGCCCACTGTGCCACCCTTCTCAGGTGGGGGCCGTGACCTCCCTCTGAGGAAACCCAGAAATGGTGACGTGTGGTACCGTGACCGCTGATGGATACTAGGAACACCGCGTGGCAGGAGGTGAGAGGAACAGCATCCCAAGGTGGCGAGCAGGCGTCATACATGGCAGTTATCACTCAGCGCCTTTTTATTGCCATTGGGTTTGTGACTGTTGCTATAGTGATGATTTCAGGAGCAACGGGTGGATTAAAAAACCATGGCCGGGCAGTTCTGTTGGAGAGAGGGACCAGTGAGGAGCGAGGATTCAGAACCTGACGAAGGTGGCATCGATCTGCCGCACGGTGGGGAGGGCCAGCATGATCTTCCGCCTGTACTGGGGGTCCTTCTGCAGGGGGTTCCGTTCCAGGTACACCGTCTCCAGGTTCTTGGCTCCCTTCAGCTCGTCGAGGTCACTCCAGCTCTCGAGGAGATTGTCGTTCATCTGGAGGACACACACACACACACACACATACACATACACATGCACACGCATTAGAAAAGGCTTTAGAACAGAACAGCCTGAGCCTGCCCCCGCCCACATCTGGGTGAGGCCACAGAGGCTCTCCAGTCTTCTCCACTCAGAAAACTGTGACTGGTATGAAGCCTTCCCTGGAACCTTCCATCGCCTCTCATACATCCCGGCCATCTTTCATTGGCATCCTGAGGGGAATGTACCTGTTTACACCCATGACCTGGCCATGTCACCACGATAGGGGCAAATCCAAATTTCAATCAGCAGAGAAAACAGAAGCAACGCTGATGACAACCCCCTGCCCTCATCTCCAGGCAATGTTATCGTGTGGTCCCCAAGGGTCCCTCCCACGTCCACACTTCTAGGGCCGCACTGTCCAGTGTGGGAGCCACCGCTGCCACTTGTGCCTGCTTCAGTTCCAATCTAAATCTGCTACAGTGGAATGAGGTACACTCACTTCCTTGGTCATACTGGCCACATTCCAAGTGCTCAGCAGCCACATCTGGCTGAGGGCAGCCCCTGTCCACCGTCCCAGAAAGCTCTCCTGGACAGCGCCTTCTAGAGCTGGGGGACGGCACTGGGCAGGCTGCACCGGGAGCCGGCAGCGTGTGGGAGGGCTCCAGGTGACTGGGTGCCAGACAAGCTGCAGACATGGCAGTGGCTGGCCTGAGGTTTAAGGTCACGTCCAGTTCGTGACTCTAATCTTCGCCAGAATAAACTGTGTGCCCTGAGTCTCTGAGCGTCTGCCTATTGAAAAGCAACCTTGGTGAGGAAAGCAGAGTTGGCTGGGCGTGGCCCCAGGAAGAGTTCCTACAAACTAATTCTCAGTAACTGTTCCCAGGGCCGGACTGTGCGCTCTGACGGTAACATGGTCAGCAGATCAGGGGCCACTCCCCCTAAAAATCACGGCTCTCCCGTATGTTGCCTCTATGGCTTGTTCCGCTAGGACGCCCCATTGCCGGTTTCTGTGGTGTAAATGTCTCCACTGTGGCTAATGTCCCCAGGATGTAAAACTTCAGGAGGGGCTCAGAGTCTGAGTTGTAGGCTCAAAGCAGGTGAAATCTCACCATCCTGGACCCACCTCAGCCAGGAAGAATTCCCTCAGTTCTCACACCACTGTCAGGATGAGGACACGAAGGGACTCAGGGTTCAGCGTGTCCATCACAGCGTCTGCATACGACGTCCACACCTGTCTGTCTAGTGGATGCTTGTGGTCCCTCTGCTGTGGGCAGGGCGGGAGGCTCTGAGAGAGGAGCCACCCTGGTTTCTATTAGTTTCCAAAGAATATGGCAGAGGGACGAGTGAAAACAGACAAGAGAACCACCTCTGTGAACGCAAGATGCACTCAACTGCCGGAGCAGAGGATGAAGGCCAGAGGGCAGAGGACAGGCACACGGGACCGGCACTACAACTCCAGGCAGCAGCGTGCCAGCGAATGGTCAGCAACCAGCTCCCAGAGAAACGCAAAAGCCCTGGTCTCTAGTGTCTGCCACTTCTGTGGTGCAAATACCCCGCCGTGGCTGATTTCACGCTACCAACTTGATGTCACAGACAGCGGCACTGGGAAGAGGGGCACACAGTTGGCTCTGGGAGCCAGGGCGAGCTGGCTCAGCACAGCACTACCCAGAGGAGCTTAGGATGACAGGGATTTTAAATGAGGGGCAAGCCTTGGAAAGCTGCTGTGAGCTTATGCATCACTAACAAGGGGGTGCCCAGCCAGCTCCACAGCCTGCCAGTCTGACCCCCAGCTCCAACCACTCTTGTTCTAGACATCATGCTTTAAGAGATGCCAGGTCTCAGAGCTGACACGCAAACAGGAGTGGAAAGGTCAGGAGGCTCCTCCCGAAGGAGAGGATCCACTTGTGCTGTGAACCCACCACGGGCACAGGCAACAGGGTGACAGATTCCAACTCTACGTACAGAGAAGTTATGACAGGAACGGTCCACATGTGGGACGGAAAGGAAGTGGAGGAACTCCACGTTCAAGGAACCCATCAATGGCCACTTGGGAAATGCTATGGAGGGTCAAGCGTTGAGTGAGCACAGAGTTAAGTCTCTGTGAAGGAGCCTCCCAGCGTGGATGCTGAGATTACGTCAGCCAGGAGTGATTCTCTGACGTTACCTCGTGGCTGGGTCTGGAACACTCACACAGTGGTGTAGCATCTGGAACGGCGATTTCTTCTACATTGATTCACTGAACGAATGCTTGAGGACCTGCTACGTTTGTGGCTCTGTTCTAGGTGTTGGGAATTCAGCAGGAAATAAAATGGTTCGGGGTGGTGACGACAGTGGGCAGGGTGGGAGAGGGTGGGCAGGAGGCAGAGAGCGATACTGTTGGGCTTTGACTTCTACGTGAGATGGGAGCCCTTGGAGGGTTCTGTTTTAACAGGCCGGCTCTCTCACGTGGAGAGTGCTCTGCAGGCTGAGGACGAGGAAGCTATTCTGACGGTGCAGGTGAGGGACAATGGCAGCTTGTGTCAAGGTGGCAGCAGCGGAGGTGAGGAGACACTGGATTCTGTCTAGATTTGAAAGGTAAGGGACAGACGTTGGACCAGATGTGATAGATAAGAGAAGGGAGAAAAAAGGGAAGATTCCAAGATTTTTGACCTGAAGAAGTGGAAGGCTGCAGTCAGCGTTTACTGGGACTGAGCTAAATGGAGGAGAGCTTGGGGAGGGGGCTCTGGAGGTGAGGGGTGGACAGAGCAAGAGGGTGACATCTGGAAGCTAAAGGAGGAGAGTATTTCAGGAAGAAGAGTGATCAAATGTATCTACGGAAAGGAGAGTAAGCCAAGGGATGAAATCCAGCCGTAGGTCTGCTGGTGGAGTGATTTCCGGGGTGAGAGACGGGGGTGGCCGAGGCACCAACAGTCAGAATGACGGTGGCTGATGGCTGCATGCCACTCATGAGCGACGGCAGAGAGCGTGGTGGGAGTGTCTAAGAAAGAGGGCGGAGGCGAGGAAACGGGCAGGCAGGCTAGAGGGTCTTCTGAGGAGCTGGCTGTAAAGGAGAGCAGAGCCAGCGGCAGGGGTGGGGGGGAGTTGAGGCTGAGGGCGGGCCACCAGGATGGCAGACATGGCAGCGTGCTAGCATGCTGACGGAAATGATTTTGTAGCAAGGCAGCGACTGAGATGTGGGGAGAGATGGGGCAACTGCTGAGGGGATGTCCTTGAACGGAGATGGGAGGGCACAGATGAGGCGAGTCTGTAAGCATGGGGTGGGGGTGAGGAATTCAGTTGGGGGCGAGGAAACAGCCGCTGAGGGTGGAGGAAACTAACCCGGAGGAGAAGAGTGGATGGGCTCAGATGAAAATGCAGGAGGACTCTGGGGACAGCGCTACGGCCTCACACGAGCTTTAAGTGAATACACTGGGGTGGGCCAGCCAGCACCTTCAGTGTTCTTTCCGTTACATGTCACTGCGTGGAGTTCTTCAGGTGAGTCTAAGAGGGGAGGGTGGGACAAGGGAGTGATGCTAACAGTGCCCCCAGGATCTAAGCAAGGGAAGAAGGGGTGAGCACACGAGAAGGCAAGACAGTGAGTGAGTGGCAGGGTCATGCTCCAGGTCCCGGGGCAGAAAACTGCTGGAGGAGGTGGAGGGGGTTAGCTGAGGGGACCACACTGGTGGCTGGAGAGGGGGGTGCTTGAAACTGTTTGGAAGGGGCTGCATGTATTGGTAATAAAAAGGCTTAGGATCAGGTCGGGGGTGGGTGTCTGAGGTGTGGTGGAGAAAGTAACTGTGACTTCCTCAAAGGTGAGAAGGTCAAGGAAGCCAGACACCAGGTCATTGGGAAGAGCATCCACGTGGATACTGAACTCAGCAAGACTGAGGACAGGAGCATGTTGGAGGGAGTGAGCGGAGTACTGATATCTTCAAGGAAGAAAGACGGTGATGGCCATGGGAGTGGAATGAGTGCACAAACCCGTGGCTGTGCGGTGGGAGAGCTTCAGGAGGAGGGGAGAACAGCCTGGAAGTGGTGAGGAGGAACAAAGACCGTGACACGCCTCCAGGGACAGGAATACATTGTGACCAAGAACCTAGGGCTTGATTTCTTATGATTTCTTTTTCTTGAATACAGATCACATTTTCCTATTTGTTTATCTAGTGATTTTGGAACGAACAGGAGCTGGCTTTCTGTTCTAACAGGCGACTCAGCCATGGCTGATCACCTTCAATCAGCGCGGGCTTTGTCTCACACTCATCAGGGCAGGTCTGCAGAGAGGCCAGGCCTCTCTCAGTTGGTGAGAACCAACCCACAACTCTACATCCTCTGGAGATCTTCTGAGCTAGGTTTTAGGCTGTGTTGGGGGGGGTTTGGAGTAGGTACAGCTGAACCTGCAGTCCCTACCCCTAAGGCAGGGCCTTTTTGGTGTCTAGCCGATCGCCAAGGGTGTCGCTGAGATCTCTGCTTGGGCTCTGCTCTCCCCCCAGCATAGCTATTGGGTGAGCCTTGAGTGGGGTGGTCTTGTGCCCAGACTGCCCAGCCCTCAGCCACGGACCATAAGGGGATCCCTACATGGCCTTCTGGGGCCCTTCTCTGCACAGCTACCCCCTCTCTCCAATGCCTTGTCTTAAAGATTCCAGCTGCCATAAACTTTGATCTCTGCTCCTTCAGCTCAACAGAACTGCCGTGTTCTGCCTGGGAAACTGTTCCTAGACAGAGAGCAGGGCAATTGTGGGCTCACTTTCAGACTGCCCTGCTCTCAGGGGCCGCAGGATTATGCTGCCTGTTGCGCACGGCCCAAACAGGGCTGTCTCGTATCTTTGCATCTGTTTATGGCAAGAGGGCCAGTCTGGTACCAGTTCCACTGCCACAGCCAGACTGTCTTTACTAACTTACTGGGCATTACGAATCCCCCAGAGAGGAATAGACAACACAGGGTTTCCCATACTCACCTGTTTAAGGAACCGTATTTTCACAGAATTTCTTGTGGGCCTAGAGTGCCACCTGTTTGGGAAATCTAGATTTCCAAAACTTAGAGCTCAGCTCTTGTGGAGGGACTGAAGCCTGCTCCTGAGCCTTAGTCACGAGGGACCTGAAACTCAGGGTGGCGCTCTGCCGTCAGCCTGAGTGCGTGTTTCCACTGGAAGGGACAACAGAGAACAGCTCTTTTAGGACAGATTCCTAGGTGTTATTCTGCAAGGCGTGAGTCTATCGCACTACACTTATACAACTGGAGCTGCTCACAGGGCCAACGCAAAGTGTCCACAGTCAGAACTATGGAGGAGCCTTTTATCCACGTGGCTGCGAGTACAGTCGGTCTGTTAACAGAACGAGCCTGCTGAGTAGAGAATCACTAAAATAACGCACATGCCTCAAACACTTTTACCTTAAAACACACAAAAAATGCACCCATTTAATAAAGGTAGCAATATTACATTATTCAGAAGAAAAAGGACTTTTCTGCAGTATAGTCTATTTAAAGACCTTTTCATAACAGCACCGGTGGTTACTCAGGCTTCCGGCTCTGGCTGGGAGATGGTGTAGCTCCCATCTCCTCTTCTTTTTCAACATACAGATTTATTTGTATCTGTCACACACTGTATGCTTCTCGTCTTACACATCACGGCATTTCCAATGTTTTCTCCAGGATTTAGTAAACGTGGAACTGACAATTTTACTCACCACCAATAGTACACTGTAAATGATGTCTTTGATACAGATAACTTTTAGAGATTCTTATCTTTGTATTTGTCCAAAAGGAACTCAAAACCATTCACTGTGTTGTCTCCACAGACATTCTAGGCTGGGGCAGAGATGTTACACTCACTGAGGGAAAGACGGCCTCATGTATCTCTGTCTAAGTTTTCACAGCTGGGACGTACGGGAGCGCAGTTTGGGGCTGTGACCTTCCAGTGACACTCATTTTCTTGAAGAGTATCTCCCCAGAACATACAATTTTTAGTCTCTTCTAATCTGGAACATTTCCCACCTCCTTCTCACATTATTTTTTCCGTTAAATGAAATTCAGTTAATCATCTTGTGGACTGCCCCTCACTCTGGATTTATCTGCTTGTTTCCTTGTGGTGTCATTTAGCTTGTTCTTCTAGCCCCTATATTTCCTGTAAACTTAAAGTTAGGTCCAACGCACAGCGAGATCAAACATTTCTGGCAAGAACGTTTTACAGATGGATCACTTCGGGGGACACAGAGCACCAGGCTGTCCCACTATTAGGGATATTAAGTCTGATCATGTGGATAAGTTGGGGACCCCTGATGACTTTGGGGAGCATACTTCCCCTTTGCAATTAGCAAATTCTCTAAGAGGTGATACTTGGCACACACGCAAACATCCAGCTAGTCAAGGATTTCAGCACCCAATGATGATCCTTG
This sequence comes from Equus caballus, assembly GCF_041296265.1. Taxonomy (NCBI): domain Eukaryota; kingdom Metazoa; phylum Chordata; class Mammalia; order Perissodactyla; family Equidae; genus Equus; species Equus caballus. The sequence goes on along the minus strand of NC_091689.1, from coordinate 26,670,862 downwards.
CCTGAATCAACTACTGGAATTCTGCTACAGAATGTCTCCCTGGTTGACGTTTCCCCAGCAGACTGTTTTGTGGTTTTCAATACTCAAACTTCATAGGATGTATGTATTTCCCATTACAATGGTTTTTTGGCTGATATTTATATTAAAAATTTACATTTACTCTCCCCCAAACTCCATAACAAAAAAAACCATTTCTTCTTTGGTGAGCAAAATTGGCCCTGAGCTAACATATGTTGCCAATCTTCTTCCTTCTGCTTGAGGAAGATTGTTGCTGAGCTAACATCTGTGTCAATCTTACGCCACTTAGTATGTGGGATGCCACCACAGCATGGCTTGAGGAGCAGCATGTAGGTCCGCACCCAGGATCCGAACCTGTGAACGCTGGGCCGCCGAAGTGGACTGCATGAACTTAACCACTGCACCACCAGGTCAGCCCCCTCAATAACATTTTAAACAAAACAGAGGTGTGGGAGAATTCTCACGATACATTTGATACACAACTGGTAGAATGTCAAAATCACTTATTTTTGAAAATCTGTATGACATTTCAACAAAGGGGATGTGTATCTTGTACGTTGCTGGTGTGAAAGGAGGAGTCTGTTACTTCATATAAACCTAGGGATGAGAGAGAGAGCAAGAGAGCCCCTGAGACAGAAGCCAGTCTTCATAACCCCATCATGGAGGTGAAATCCCATCACTTCTGCTGATTCTGTTGGTTGGAAATGCGTCAATAAGGCCAATGCACACTCCTGGGGAGGGGCTTACACACGGGCGTGACCCCAGCTGGTGGGGGCCACATTAGCAACTGTCGACCACAGTTTCTATGAGCTTTTTCTCCTTGTTAGAGGTCACGTTTTCCTGCTTCCTTGCACACCTAGCAATGTTCTATTACTGGATACTGTGGACACTGCATCGTTGAGAGGCTGAGTTTTGCTGTCTTCCTTTAAAAAGTGTTCTGGCAGAGCTGCCTGGTCCTGCGGAGGCTTGGTCACAGGCTTAGGGAGAATACTTTCTCTGCTCCTGACGCGAGGCTGTGCCGGGGCACCGATGGAACACCTGGGGTTTGGCACAGCCCCTCCACTCTGGCAGGTCGGAATGCGAGCGTCTCCGAGCACTGTCTGGCTTCTGGAATCTGCCTCTGGTGTGCATCCCCGCAGCTGTCCTCTGCCAGGCCTTGCTGAGTCTTGCTCCACACATGTGCAGGTTATCCTTCCGAGGGCTGATTCCGAGGGCTCATCTCTGTGTGGCAACCTCCTTGCTGGAAACTCCAATCTCTGCTGCCCCTGCCCTCTGGGCCAGGCCCCGCTCTGTGGAAAGTGCCCCTTGGCAGAGAGGCAGGGTGAAGGTGGCTCACCTCCCATGTTTCCCTTCTCTCAAGGCTCACAGCCTGAAAACAGCTGCTGCACACACTCTATCAGTTGCATGGCAGTTTACATTGGGATGTGACACTGATGGCCGTTACTCCTTCATGCCTAAAACTGGCTCCAAATCCAAATTGAACATTACAGGCTTTTTCTTAACCTCTTTGATTTTATATTCGTATCTATTTTCTTGTACATGGAATGTTAGGTAGGATCCTATTCACATTAGTATATTCATTTACCCTGTAAGACATTTGAAATAGTTTCAAATTTACAATACCAACATTAGCACTAATAAAACTACTGAGTGAAGTTCAAGACATTTTTGGAGTTATTTTTGTCCTTAGAATATCTCTCACAAAGGCCATCCAGTCAGAGTACTGTTTTCAAAGTCATTTAAAATTCTTCTTTCCTTTGTGTGGTTTTTGTACCAATTTGAAATACTGTTAGGGTCAATGTTTCACAGTTCATTTTCAATTGTAGGTTAAATTTTTTTCTTAATGTGTAAAGTATTTTCAAAAGCAGAAACTACGCAAAAAGGTATATTCTGAGAAGTCTCATTCTATCCCTCTGCCCATCTAAACCCCTCACGCCCCACAGATAACCATTCATACTGCCTTCTGGTGATTCTCTGTGAAAACTAAGGAAATATACATATGTTCTTGTTTACACTGTATATACGCATATATATATTTATTTATTCTGGGCAGTATGATACTAAATACTCCTTATTTGGAATTTGTCCATGCTGATTTTCGTGAGCTGTAACATGGGTGAAGAGGAAGCTATCAAGACAGCTCCCCAGCTTGGCTGCTGCCTTCTTCCTGTGGAGCCATCTGGCCGGTGGCACTTGACTTCACGGTCTCCCTGCTGGAAACTCAGCTGTGACCGTCACCTCTCCCTCCGTTGATCACGGATTTCTGCTGATCCTCCTTTGATGTTTCTCTTGAACTAATTCCCTTCTTTCCAACCCTGCTGCCACTGCCACAGCCCACGTCAGCAGCCCGCTGGGAGCGCAGCGTGATGGCTATGCCAGGGCCCGGGTGTCTGCGGGCCACCAGGGTTCCCAGGAGCCACGCTGCATTCTTTAGGAGCTTCCAGCCTTCCCCAGTCTCAGCTGAGCCTTCATGCAAAAACGCGCAAAAATACACCTGCCTTTTCCATTTCTTTCCCCTGATAAAAATGTTCATTGCCAAAAACTGGTATAATTAATAGCAAAATATAGGATAAAAAGTACAAATCATGCACAATCCTGCCACATAAGGAAAACCACTGTTACTATTTTGTTATATTTTCTTCCAGCCTTTTTCGCAAGCGTATATATTTCAACAGGGTTAATACTGCATGTAAGTTTTACCTGTTGTTCTTTCAGAATATACATTTCTAAACTTTTTTAAATTATGAAAGAAATACGTGCTCATTTTAGCAAATTTAGAAGAACCAAAGAGTGTAAAGAGAAAGAAAAATCAACTACACTTTTACAATTCAGAGATGAGGGCTTCTTGTTTCTGCATATTTCCTTCTAGTCTTGTTTTCTGTGCAGGTGTGCATCCACATGCACTGAATTTAAGAACAACTGGATCTCATCAAAAATACTTTGCATCTTCCTTTTTTTCATTAATACTCTGTCATGAGGACTTTTCTGTAATTAAATTTCCTTTACAAATATCATTTGAAGGCCTCATTTTATGGTGGCATAAAATTTCATCATATGAGTATATCATAATTTATTTTTCCCTAAGTTGGAGAAAAGATCTATTTATGAAAAATAAAAACATAAAGTTCTAGGGGCCAGCTTGGTAGCAGAGTGGTTAAGTTCATGCACTCTGCTTTGGAGGCCCAGGATTTGCTGGTTAGGGGCCTGGGCATGGACCCACACACTGCTCATCAAGCCATGCTGTGGCAGCGTCCCACACAGAAGAACTGGAAGGACACACAATTAGGATATACAACTAGATACTGGGGCTTTGGGGAGAAAAAAAAAAAAAGAGGAAGATTGGCAACAAATGTTAGCTCAGGGCCAATCTTCCTCACCAAAAAAAACAAACAAACAAAACAAAAAAAATCCATAAATTTCTGGGAGAAAATCAGGTAAATGTTTTTATCAGCTTTGGGTTTACAACCTTTTCTAAACTGACACAAAAGACAGAAAACCAAGGAAAAGACATAGGTTTGTCTGTCTTTTTTGTAATCTGATCTTTTTCCTTTTTACAATGAGCAGACAGAGTTTTATCACGAGAAAATACAACAAAGCTATTTCCATTGTACAAAAATGAATCCTGATATTTATATATTTTTGTACATAAATCTTTGTCTGAATTTCTCATCATTTTGTTAGGACCTGAGACGTGAAAATATCGAGGCTCTGAATGCCCCACAGACACCTGTGTCACCAGAGTCCTGCCAGCAGTCAGGGGAGTGCCTGGTGCATCACAGATGGCTGCCACTGCATTCCACAAAAGGCTCTGTCAGCCTCACAGCTGGAATACTGCACCTCATTGTTTTAGTGTATTTTAAGAAATTAAGAGAGAGAAATGTTTTATGTATTTACAAGCAACTGTTACCTCTTCCTCTGTGACTCGTCTGTTCATGCTCCACCCCCAGTTTTCCAATGGTGTCTTTGCATGGGCCATTTTTAACATAAGGACATCAACCTTCATCTGATATATTTGTGCAAGCACACTTCTCAGCGTTATCTACAGCTGACCTCCACCCAACTGACCAACCATCCTTCCCCATGTTCCTGCCTCTCACTCAACCAAGTACGTGCCAGGTACTACTCTAGGGGCTGGGTGAGGGCATGCCTCTGCCCTCAGGAGGCTTACAGTCTATAGGGGTGACAGAGACACAAAAATAAAACTAAATAAATAGGCCTTCCACTTCAAGCCATGATGGAGTAACTGGTGATGGACTGCTTGTTTTGTCATAAACAACCAGAAAACAGGACAAACATATATGAAACAACTGTTTGCATACTGTGGACAATAGGCTACACAGGACAGTGATTCCTGAGAGAAGAGACACAAATGAGCTGAGCTCCATGCTCCTCTTGGCCTTCTGCCTGGAGATATCTTCTGGACCACCCCGGGGGGGAACCCAAGCAGAGCCTGGTGGCCACACTGAGTTGAGGTGGTGAATGTAGTCTGGGGAGGCAGAGGCAGCTGGAATTTTTGGAGAGGAATGAGCTACGTAGGAAAAAGAAAAAGCTCCAGAAATCCTTGGGTGTCCCCTTGAATCTCGGACTGAAAACTAAGCTGTGAACGGCAGAGTGAAACCCTACAAGACTGGTCAAAGAACAAATGCCAGGGAGCTACGAGCTGAACAATGACCACAGCTCATGCAGGGAAGGGACGCGTCTGTGATCTCGTGAACCAGAGCGCCAGACCTTGTTAAATCCCCAGGATGCTCACTACAGACCCAAGAAGGGTTGCAGCCCAGCCTTAGAGGACAGGCTTCTCAGACTCACACTAACAAAGCTTAAAACAAGCTTCAAAGGGATCAAGCACTTACTTATGTCTGCCACACAACAAGTTCAACACAGTCACGCACTGCATGATGATGTTTCGGTCAACGATGGACTGCATATATGACAGTGGTCCCACAAGATTAGTATCACATAGCCTAGGTGTGTAGTAGATTCTACCATCTAGGTTTGCGTAAATACACTCTCTGATGTTTGCACAATGACAAATTGCCTAAAAACACATTTCTCAGAATGAGTCCCCATCATTAAGTGATGCACAACTATACAATTTAAAGGAAAGCAACAAAAATCCAGACACTCAACAATTTAACACCACAATGCCGAGCATCCAATAAAACAATACGAACCGTGTGAAGAAGGAAAGATTTAAGGAAATGTGAACAGAGTGAAGAGAGAAATAGAACCTACCAAAGAAAACCCCAAATGTTCTTTTAGGGTTGAAAAATACAACATCTGAAATAAAAAAATTCATTACATGAGCTTAACAGCAGATGTATATCATACAAGAAAACATCATGATCTTGGAGGTTCAGGAATAGAAATCATACAAATGGAAGCACACAAGTCGGGGGCGGGTGGTCAGAGCCTCAACAATCTACCAACCAACCAATGGACAACATATGTATAATTGGAGTTTCAGAAAGAAACTGGGGCAAGGAAGAGTGGAAAAAAGTTTTGAGGAAGTAATTTTCAAAAGTTTTCCACATTTGATGAAAACTATAAATTCACAGATCTAAAAGGCTCAATGAACCTAAGCACTAGCACATCATATTCAAGTTGCAAAAAATAACAGTGATAAAAAGCAGTGAGAGGGAAAGACACGCACACACAAGGAACAAAGATAAGAACGACTGAGGACTTCTCCCCAGAGGTGATGCAAAGCAGAACACAACGGAATATTTTAAAAGTGCTTTTAAAAAAGTCCCCAAGAAACTGTCAAACTAGAATTGTATATCTGTAATATTATCCTTCAAAAATGAAGGCAAAATAAAGATATATTTTCAGACAAATCAAAGCTGAAAGAATTGGTTTATAGCAGGCTGCAGAACAAAATATGTTAAAATTCTTCAGGTGGAAGGGACATACCAAATGGAAACTACACAAAAGAATAAAGAATGCCAGAAATGGTAAAATAAGTGGGTTTTCTTGTTTCTAAATTTCTTTAAAAGATAACTGATATAACAGTGTATCATGGGGTTTATAACATATTTAAAAGTAAAACATATGATAACATTAGCTGATGGAGAGAGGAATAGAAGTATACTCCTGTAAGGGTCTTACGTTATACGTGAAGTGGTGTAATATTATTTGAAGGAAGGTTGTGATAAATTAAAAATACATTTTTTAATTTGTAGGGTAATTGCTAAAAAAGTACAACAGAGTATGTATAAGCAAACACGTCAATAATGGAGATAAAATAAAATACCAAAAAAATTTTTTTTTCTCAATCCAAAAAGAAACCAGAGAAAAGAGAAAAAGGAACAAAAAACATAGATGGGACAAATAAAAAACAAACAGCATGTTGGCTGACTTAAACCCAACCATGACACAAAATGCAATTAAATGAAATTACATTAAATGTAAGCAGAGCAAACACTCCTCCTAAAAGACAGAGGTTGTCGGACTGGACTAAAAAGGCAAAACCTATGTATTGTCGATAGGAAATACTTTTTAATTATTATACAGACACAGGTTAAGAGTAAATGGATGGAGAAAGATACCCACGATAAAAGTAATCATGAGACAGATGGAGTGGCTGTGTTAATAACAGACAGGTAGACTTCATGACAAAGATAAAGAGGGACATTTCATATGACAAAGGGACAATTTATCAAGAAGATACTGCAATCGTAAATGTATCCGCACCTAATAAAAACCTTCAAAATACAAGACCCCAAAACTGACGGACCTGAAAGGAGAAAGAGACAAATCCACAATTATGGTTGGGAGATTTCAACATCCTTCTCTCAGTAATTGGTAGAACAAATAGACAGAAAATCAATAAACAAAGAATTTGGGTCATTAAAAATTTATTAAGACTGGTGTCTCATTTCTCCCTTAGAGACTAGGTAGTAGCTAAGTATATCTCACACGTGATATGAGCAGATAACAGAGTTTGAGAATTTCTAGTGTGCAATTCCCCTCCTGGAGCACAATTCCTCAGCTGTGAAATGGGGTACAACCACCTGCTTCACAGGGTTGTTGTGATCATCAGATCCAAAGGGAAAGTGGTCTGGATGCTGTAAAGCACCATGGAAACTCTGCTTCTTTTTACTCTCTTTGTCTGGAGGTCTAAGAAACAGGATTCCTTTGTGTGTTACAGGGTTGGGTGTGATCCAGCCTCCAGTGACTGCCAGCCTGCCTGCCTCCTTGATAGCCGGGGTGCCCAGGTGGCCCCCACCTGTGGTCTCAGCACCCCATGTCCCATGCTCTGTCCCTAGGCAGGGCATGCAGAAGGAATCACACATTTCAGAAACACTGCTTAATTACCAGCTGGTTTCCCAAACTTTCTTCCTAAATTTTCTGCCAGGCGCCCCTTTCCTGTCAGCCAGGTCCTCTGTCTCTGGACTCCTTATTCTTGTCGTCTGGTTCTTCTGTCTGGTTCCCTGGCCTCTTCAGAGTCAAATCCCTTTGCTCCAACCCAACCAGCCTACCACCCACCACATCCTCCTTCAGGGGTGGGCTGCACACTAGACGCACTGGGCACATGGTGGCTTGTTGTCTCCCCCAGCCGAGGACACCTTTACCAATTTTTGAATTCCGGTTCTGGTCTTCCCAGACAGGCTCTGGCACCACATCCTGATACTACCCAAGACCTAGTGCTATTAATAAAGGACAAGGAACATTTTCACAGCAGGCCACCTGTGTTCTAGGGAAACTTGGATGTTCTTTTAAGATGAGGAAAGGAAAACACCCGGGACGTAGGCAGGGTCAGCAGCATAACTAGATGAAGAAGAATCACGCCTAACTCAGCACAAATCTTGGATCAGAGTGAATGCATTGGGGACAACGTTCACTTCACAGCGTCACAGGGTGAAGCGTGTGCAATGATCCCTGCAGGGGCCACGAGCTCGGGGACAGGCAGCACCCTCATGAGAATGCCCTAAGGGATTCTGACACTGAGGACCTCGACTCAGTGATCACTGTGCAACCCCTTTAGAGGAGTCTTAAGACTTCTTACACGCTGGTTCTCCTCCTGCTGGCTCTGCAGTACTCCTCCCGAAAACGACACCCCTGCCCATGAGACAAACACAAGGCCAATTCCAGGATGACTGACTGTGGACACCCACCCACACTTCCTTCTGTGGTGGTGCAACATATCTGCACTGAATGCACTGGTCCCTGGGCTGGGTTTGGAAACCTGCAGTCAGATGGCAATTCTGGGGCCTCGCCACGTACAGATCAGGCTTATCACCCTTTCACGCGTACCACAATCACCCAGGATCTTGTTAAAATGCTGACTTTGATTCGGTCTGCATCTGGGCACAGTGGGGCCCGAGATGCTGTGTTTTTAACAGGCTGCCCAGTAACGCCGATGCTGCAAGGCCAAGAATAACAGCACACCAAACTCCTACAGTAGTGCCCACCCCAATTCCATTCTGTCCCAAGGCTCACAGGGCCGGAGCCCCTTGCATTCATGCACATGACATTTGACTCTGCAGGATCAGGTTAGTTGAAGTGTCATCAATCCAGTGCGTAAACTTACCCAGAATTCCTGTAGCTCTGTTAGATGGCTGATGTTTTCAATCTTTTTGATTCTATTTGATGCAACGTCCAACATCGTGAGTTTGTTCTAAAATAAGGAAATAAAATTTTTCCAGGATTACCTCAGTTCAACAGTGATTGTGTGACCACACACACAGTGTCAGGTGCTGAGCTCAGAGCTGCGGGGTGAGCCACCCTCTCTGCCCTCATAGAACAGGAGCATCTAACAGGGACAGTGACACCTGCCCACTTCCTGTAGCCCACCCTGGACAGACTCTGGTTTTGTTTACGGACAGAATCCTCACAACCACCTCATCTCATCATCACTGGGATTTGAACCTGATTCTGGAAGACTCCAAGCCCAGATCCCAGTGCACAAGGACCCAAGTGAGATGCCAGGTTCTGAGAAAAGCAGAGTAACATGTGCCTCAAAGCAGAGGGAGGCCTGGGGCTCTGGGGGGCTGAGGGGCTGCCTGGGGCATCCGAGATGGGCTTTGAGAAGGGGTAACAATCGTAGCAATGTTTACTTAGTGCTGATCTCAAGGAAATGTACAATACCAAGTAATCCTTAAAACAGTATTTCTTTCCTCATTTATGGATGAGGAAACTGGGGCTTGGGTGGAGTAAGTAAGAAACTGCCAGGGACAAGTGGAGGTGGCAGGTTGGTGCTGTCAGTCCCAAGCCTGCACTCCTGGAGGAGGCCCTTCTAGGAAGAGGCCACCAAGAGGAAGGGGCAGAGAGGAAAGCCTGGGCGCTGAGGGAGAGCAGCTCTGGTGCCGACCTGGAACCGAGAGCTGATGGAGGAGCGCACAGAGGCACTCGGCCCTCCTGAGGACAGTGCCTGGGGCACACTGGGTGCCCGCTGAGGGGTGAGCAGCGTGCTTTCATGCAGAGACAACACTGCGTGTTTGGCTTATGCGCCCTGATCCTCTGTTCTAAAAATGCCCAGCAGATACTAACTTCCCAATACACATCGGCTAAGCCTGAGTAACACCTTTTCAAAGTCCACAGAGTTTTAAGATGTAACAGAGGAGTAAAATTGTGGAGAAAATGCAGTCTGTTAAAGCTAGCATTGCCTGCTGAAGTATGTTTAATCAAACCAACTGGTAAGTTTTTCTGAAATCAAAGGGCTGCACTTAGAAGTTGGCTGACAGCCCTGATAAAGGTTCATTTCCTTCCTCTCTGATTTCTGATCGAGGTTCTCTCCTTACATTTCCTGCTGCATTCCTGGGATTCTGATTCCAAACCCTCCCAAGGTTTAAGGGAAAGTTAAAAAATATCTCAGTAAAATAAAACAAAAACCACAAACACACAGAAAAGCACGCAGCGAGCAGCTCTGCTGATTCAGAAGCGCCCTGGCCCTGGGCTCTGACTCCCTGAAGGCCCAGTCCCCATCGCCTCACACCCAGCATCCCATAGCCATGAGCACTGGCCGGGTCACTGTTCAGGAAGCCACACAGGACTGCCCCATGTCCTGCGCGAGCTGGGCGTGGGCATGCAGACGAGGAGCTCCTTCAATCGGCCTCTGTTGGGCCCACCACGTCTGCTCAGACTGCCGAGTGCCTGCAGTGTGCCAGGAGGGTCCTGTCTGCAGGAGGTCAGGGGTTTCAGAGAAAACAGAGACTCAGCAGAACTCTGCCGAAGAGGAGCCTCTGGGCAGCCCAAGGACGCACGGTGGGCAGTGGGCAGGGACAGGCCGGGTCCATGACCACAGCTCTGTCCAGCTCCTGACTCCCGTTCTGCGGTGCTTGGTGTCATCCGGTGTGCAAGCGCAGAAATGGGCAAAGCTAAAGGGGTCTGACACTCACAGCAGGATTGATCTTCATGCAGTCCCAGCACAAAGGCTCAGCACTAGGGCATCTGGCCACCAGGACGGTCTTGAACCTCTGAGCACAGGGATTCGGTCACACGCTCAGCAGCGTCTCCCCGTTTTCTGGGGAGCTGGACTACATTTTGAAAGCTCATTCAAAAGCAAATCAGTAAGAATTACTTAAAAAAAAAGCGTGGAACAGGATGGGGACAGTAAGCACCCCAGGGATTCCGACACCCAAAACACAGCCATCACCCCAGTGAGGGGCTGCCACAGGAGCGCTGCCAGACGCCCGGGAAGAGCCAGCACATGGGGAGCAAACCCCAGGGCAGGGGGACACTGCGGTGTCAGGGACAGGGCTCCTTTGTGGTGTCAGGACACTGGATTTGTCATGTGGGAAAACACTGCATTTACTTCCTTACCTCCCACCGCAAAAATAAATTCCAGATAAATTAAGAGATAAAACTTAGAAAAAAGTATAGGTGAATATTTGATCTCTAGTTGAATAAAGATCCCAGAGGAAAGGCTGTCTGTTGCATGACAAACACTACAGTAACAGCATCACCTTTAAAGCCGCAGCTGCCGTTTTCCTGTTTTGTTTCAGAGGGCCAAGAATGATCTGGTGTTCAACCCAGCCCTCTGGCAGCACAGCACTCCTATCGGGAAAATTCTAAATTCTCACTTCTTTCCCATTTGCCTGGGGACTTGCTGCTCATTTGGACCATGTTGCAGACACCCCCCTCTCATGGGTGGATACTCAGTGCTGACTGCAGGGCCTTTGCACAGGGAGGCTGGGGAGCAGGGGACCCACTGTTCTCTGTTGAGCGTCCTGTGTGCATACCTGCCCAGCTCTGGTCCCATGGCCTCTGTACAGTCCCACCTTTCAGAACTGTGCCTCGACCTGCCATTCTGCACTGCCTGTGTGAGCCCCTAGTTTATACGCTGGTTTTGTAAACCCTCGATTTGACTTTGAGGCAGAGGAAGGTGACTAAATTTATCACAGGTGAATTCTAACTTGTCCAAAATTTTATGCAGATGTTGGTGAAATGAAATTCAAAATGTGCTTCTCCTGTCCAAACATCACTAATGGTGCCCAGGAGCTGAGGCACAAAGGCCGAAAGAGTCTCTACAAAGATTGAAACTCTGTGTTTACAGTAATAGAATTGCCCAATTTGCTTACATTTGCCAGCAAGTAAATAAAACAGAAAAAAATAACCCCAGCAAAATGGAATGAGAAAAAATATCTTATTTGTGATGAATACTGCACTGAGGAAAAGCAGGTTCACCTGTAGGCAGCTGAGGAGGGCAGGGGCCTCAGTGGCAGCCTGGGGCTCAGCACACCTAAGGCTGTCCTGTGCTGAGTGAGAGCAGGGTGCCCTGGTCCTGCTAGGGCTGGTGAAAAGCAGGAAGGAGGAGGTGGAAGGAATGTGCAGGAGCCCGAAGAGCAGGGGAGCATGTTACTCATTCAGGACAGCCAGACAAGCGTCGGTGGCCCCTGCGGGCTGGGAAGTGGGGCTGAGGCAGCTGCTGGCCGGGAAGTGGGAGAGAGGGCCAGCTGCTGATGCCTGCTGGCCTTGTGCTGCACAGGGGTGTCTAGGAGCAGGTGGGGTTTGTTTGAATCTTCCCAAATGCCTACAGTGCTGCTGGTGGCCGTTCAGTGAACACTGTCCAAGGAGGGGCCCCTCTCAATACCTGCACAGAGAGTACACACCGACCTGACCATAGCATAAAGCGGCAGCTCAGTGCTTGCTCAAGGGGACAGCGACAACTGCATGCATGTCATGCATTTCCCAGCTTGAGGAGGGATCACTTAGTTTTCAGGATTGGAAAGTCTCTACGATAAACCTCTAGAGGCAATGAGTCTACTTAAGACCAGCCCCGGAGGCCGGTATGTGCTGGTCAGCCAGCTGCCTGCTGCCCAGTGCCCAGCGCCCACACCACCCCAGACAGATGGACAGACTACAGAGGTCTTACATTGTTCTCCAGGCCCTCGATGACTTCAATGCCATTGTGGCTGAGGTACAGCTCTCGCAGATTCACCAGGTTCTGCAGACCCTCGATCTTGGTCAGCCGGTTGCTCTACAAGAAGGAGAGCCAAGAGCTGTCAGAACAGCGTAGAGGGTGGGAAATAAATGGCTTTTAGGAAATGAGGTTTCTTATCTTGTAGAGTCCTAACAATAGGACACTCCATTTAAAGCATGCCAGAATGGGACTTGTGTAGAGAGAAAAAGAAGATCAACATTTTGAGTCTGTTGTACTGGGCTAAAATTCATGCGTGAGACTTGAAGGCTTTTATGCAAAGAACTCACTCTTTTTTAGATGTACTTGGGGAAGGTCTAGCTCAATTAATTTACAGTAATTAAAAGAGGTCAAAATCACTGAATACTTTAAAGTAAATTCTCATTTCTTCCAGTATATATTTAACTCAAATTAAAATATAATGCCCTCTTTTTTAAAGACATCTGCAGAATATCTACTTTACAGAAGGCATGAGTGGTTTTGTGGGACCTGCCACACCCAGGCCCTGTCCCCAGAACACCCTCTCACATTTCCCCTGGAGGGTCTGATTCCACTAATTTGCTTCTGACAAAAAAGATGACATAAGCCCCGGCATCCTCAGGTGCTTCCCAATCCCAGACACAGGGGCTCTGCTCCCTGTACAGACACGGAAGGAACTGCTCCCACCATCGAGCCAGACGCTTCGGGAGAACTTAGAACAGGCTCAACCTTCTGAAGAAGCTGCTCTGGCAAAAAACCACCTAGGACTTTTATTAGGAAAAGGAACACGACCTTGAACGAACGAAATTTTAGTTTGACATGTGTATGTATGTTTAAGTGTGTGAAATCTAACGTTTTGATGGCTCATTTTTTGCTGACTGATGGTGAAAAGAAGTACTGGTCACGGACACGGTGAAAGATAAAAACCACAGTGGGTTTAGCAGCTCTGGCCGCAGCTGGACTCAGCAGGATGGGAAGTGCAGGCGGGCTGATACCTGCATGCTGAGGACTGTCAGGTTGGTAAGTGCATCCAGGTTCTGAAGTTTAGTGATCTTGTTTTTCCCCAAAAACAAACTTTCCAGATTGGTTAATGTGTCGATATTTTCAATTGCCTGTGAAAAGGACAGAGCAGCAGTTAGCACTGTGTGGCCAAGCAGCTACAGCAGGGAAAGGAAAGGTGACTGGGCAAGGAGACAAAACTACCTGGATTTCAGCCCTGAGATGTCGGGCAAGTTACTTTTCCGCTCTGAAAATTTTTCCAATGAAATCTCACTTAAAAGTACAGTAAGGAAAAAACAGAAAAGGTAGAGGGTCCAAGGCCTTGTCTCTTTGGCTCACTCCCAAAGCCAACTTTTCACAGAGCTCTGAAGTTCAAGGGAACACAGTTTGAAGACCCAGAGACGAGTGGACTTCTCAAGTCCCACCCAGTTCTACGGTTCTGAGTGGACACATTATTGTGCTCTTCTACAGTGCTTGTTAAAATGCATTCCCAAGATCCCAGGTCTTCACAGATGAGAGATGCTGGAAGCTCTGGCCCAGGGATGCCACTCAGGACTCCTGGGAGCAGAGTGCCCGCATCCCATGGCTCTCCCCCTCCCTCAGTTTCTGTGAGCCTCCCTCCTTGCCTCTCCTTGCTATGATCCTGTGCCCCTCGATTCAACTGTAACCCCACAGGCCTTGTGCAGAGCAGGCGGTTTAACGAGTGCTTACTGACTAGACCTCAGTTCCCCTTCTCCTCCAAGCTCACTGCTCTCTTAGAACACGTCACTTATTAACATTTTCAGCAGAAAGTGCATCTCGTCTTGCCCATCACAGCAGGACTTGGCTCAGGGGGGTGGGTGTCTAAGAGGATGAAGATTCAGGGGGAGGGCACCCTTAACTGCTGTCACTTGCATTAATTTGTGATGAACCACCTTTTTCCCAGAAGATTCCATAGAGAGATACTTGATAAATGACAACATCTGGCCACTCTTTAGTTTTAAATATGCTGCTTTGCTATTTGTGGCCATGTTACCACTAGCAACTGTCACGAGAGGCCCTTGTGCCAGAACCAACGCTCCTTGGTTTGCATCCTGCCCAGCTCTCAATGGCCAAGCCAGACTCACCGCAGCGTGCTGTAAACTTCCAAAAGCCGGAAGGAGGGGCAAGTGCTCAGAAATACCTGCTCTCAGCTGCTCAGCAAGGCCAGTGAGAAGCACTAGGCTTGGTGCCATGGCTTCACTGTGGTGCCAGGTGGGCGTCGAGTGGTCATCTGGCCAGTGGATGTCCGCATCCCTATTGTGATGACCCTCCCTCTTTGATGGCAGCTCTACCCCCAATGTCAGTCCTCCTGTGGCCCCTCCCAGGGCTCTTCCCAGTGGTTGAAAGTCAGCAGGGTACAGGCCTCCATCTGCTTCTATGGAACTCCAACTGCTTCCCAAGAGTCTCTGCCCAACGCCCTCAGAGGTTGGACAGAACATGGTAAATGGCAGACCTAATGCTGCCGTGGGCTCGTTCCAGAGGATGCAGGCGTCTGGGGAGGATGGGCCAATCAAGCAGCAAGCTGTGAGCTGCTTCCTACGGCCGCTGGTGTGGAGATCAGACCACCACAACATGCTGTGCTCGGGACACTTCCATCTCAGACAGGCTCACAGACACAACCAGCACATTCAGAAACAGAGTGCTGGGGCTGACCAGCTCACCTCTGGCAGGATGTACTGGGAGGTTGTGCAAAGAGTTAGGTCATGATTTGGATGGAGAGCAAATGAAATCTACATGCAAAAGAAAGGGCAGACCACTGCGTTTGGGCACACGTTCTTATTAATACAGGCCTCCAGTTAGCATTTTCTTCTTAAAAAAAAAAATTTCTCTGTTCTTGAGAAAAAAAAAATCACACCACATGAAAAACACAGCCAACCAAACATCCTGCACCCACTGCATTTAGTCCACACTGCTGCCTCTTCCTGAGAGGCCATGCTGCTGGCTGTGTGCCTGCACCTACCCGGATGCGGTTGGACCCCAGCTCCAGCATCTGCAGTTGACGTAAGTTGCTTATGTTCTCAATTTTATTGATTTTATTGTTGACCAAGAAGAGCTTTTTCAGTCGTGTCAGCTTGTCAATTCCTTCAATGTTTCTCAGCAGATTAAAAGAAATATCTAAAATTCTGGGAACAAGCAAAACATGTTTTAATGAGCAGAGGTCACATAGAACTCAGAATGTAACTTAGAGGCGGCATTCACACCCAGAGGACCCACCCACCCAGGAGCAGGATCTTGCGGCCGCCCAGGGAGGCAGGGAGCAGCCTACAGGGTCCCTGACACCCGCCCAGGTTCACAGGACTGTGTTGAGGGAAGACATTATGTCAGAAACCCTGAGTGGAGCAGCCAGAAGCGTCCAGTCAAAGGTTTTATTTGCAGGTCAGGAATGCGGACAAGCTGACGCCACCTATGGGAGCCAGGTGCAGGGCAAGGCCCTGTGGCAGAGGTGGCCTCCTAGGGGCTGAGAGCCAGGGCAGGGGGTTGGTTCTGGGGAGACTAGACAGGCCCCTTTTGTCTTCTTGGGTCTCATGACTCACTCCAACTCTGTCAGTGCCTCCAGATTCTCAATCTTCTTGATTTGGTTGTCATAAAGATCCAACTCTCGAAGACTCTGTAACTCCTCCAGATTCTCAATGCATTTAATTAAATTTTGACGGAGGCAGAGAGTCTGGGGGACAGAAAAAAGGACAGTTTACACAGGCAACAGGGAGGCCACAAGCAAGTACCAGCTGTGTTACAGGACACAGGACAAGCCTTCCAGGGTGAAGAATGTGGTTTTCATTCTCCTGCTGTTTTCTAAAAAGGTGCTGACCTTAGAGGATGAGCAGACACCCAAAGGGAGGCTGGCCCTGCACCGAGCAGACCTACTTGGTGAGGGAGGCATTGGGCCTGTGTGCTGTTTCGCAGCAGAGCAAACCTCAATGGGTGCAACTTTGAAAAACAAATTGAACTGAAGCGAGTTAAGGACTGCGTAGTGTGGTGTGTGCTTAACTGCAGGCAGGCTCTGAATGGAGGTACAGTGAGCTGCAGCACGTCCGATGCAATGCCTGAGCTCCAGGCAAGACACCTGGCCTCCCGGACTGCTCTATAAACCTGCCATGTTCAGGATGAAAGGACACACTCCTTCTCACCTTCACTTTCTTCAGCACCTCAAATCCTTCAATTTTTCCAATGCGATAATGATTCAGATCAACATCCTGAAACAAGGAAGAAATCTCGCTTAGCTACAGGAAACTTCCCGAAGATCTGCTTCCTGGAACAGGAGCTACAAGGAGGCCTGCCGGGTGGGTGGAAGTGAGGGTGAGGGAAAGGATCGGTGAGCAGTGCCAGGTGGAGTCTGCAGCACACAGGTGAGCAGTGCCAGGTGGAGTCTGCAGCACACAGGTGAGCTGTAAGACGCTCCCCGGTTTAGCTACGATAGATAGTCTCATGTAAACTCACCCTCCAAATTAGTGATACATAAAACATTTCTGTCACCCTTAGCTCCCTTGATTGAAAAACACAAGCCTAGGCTCCGAGGAGATGCACCCGGTCACATCACTGTTGGGGCCAGCTGCAGGCTCAGGGGAGGACCCCCCCAGGTCAGTTACTATGCAACAGGTGGGTCTGCTCTTCCTGGCAGTCTTCCTCACATCCTGAATTGTTAATATACGGTGCTTTTCAGATGGTGGGGATGTTAGGACCCCATCGTTTACAACATAATCATTTGACCCACTTAATTTATGAGTCAAAGGTGTTTCATTTGCCACACAATCCTCAATGGTTAAATGAAGTGGGATTTCAATCAGTGGCATTACAAACTCTAAGATCACAAGGAATCTGACCTAAGCAAGGGAGGCTCAGACGACCTCTTCTAGGGAAATCACTTACTAATCTGGCACCTTCGTAAAAGATACCCTGACGGTCAGAGTGGTCCGTCACCACACCCTGAGGCTGGGCTGAGCAGGCAGCATTACCTCTGCATCTTTATCCAGGTTAATGGTTTCCATATCCACAGGCAGCTCTTGTCCTTCTGAAAAAATGAGAAGAAAAAAGTCCATTCAGATCCCCACTGTCTCCAGGAAGCAGCAGCCGTGGCGTGGGTGGAGAGCCGTGACTTGGGCTGCCTGGCTCACAGAGCTAGCTTGAATGCAGAAAAGAAACCAGCAGGTGATACATGGAGGATGTGGATGGTGTGGCAGGGTTGACACCCTGTTCCAACATGGTCACCTTTTAAGCACTCTGAATTTCCTGAATTCAGCTGCTGGCAGAGATCTCCAAACTTCCATCTGTGCCACTGAACTTCCCCTGAAAGGAAATGTATTCTGAAGCTGTTGGCAGAAAGCTGTTGGCCGAATGAGCCTCAGATGAGCCCTGTCAGGGGCCAGGGAGCTGCCTGCCACTGCCTCCTGGTGACGCCAGAGCCATGTAAGTGGCAGCAGTCCACCCTCCCACAGTCTTTCCCTTCTTGTCTGTGGAATATGGATCGTGCTGGGCATATCAGATGTTCTAGGATGTGCCTTTTACTGCTTTGGAAAGTGGCCTGGCATCTACAAATGCTTCTCGCTGCAAAGACCAAAACAGAATGAAGCCCAGCTCAACAGAGAGGATCAGGGAGCCCTGCTGAATAATTTAAACACACTTCTCAATGGGAGGCCGGGGAGCTCAGGCCAGCAGAGGACCCACGACCCTGAGCACGGGGCCTCAGTCTCCTGGGACACTGAGAGCCCGAGTAGAGCTGCAGGAACCACTCTCACTGAGGATTTAACAGCCTCAAATTAGCAGCCGCCCCTTTCATTCCATGTGGACCTATTGAAGCATACATGTCTACAAGGATTAAACACTTTAAGAGTAACCATCATTCTTTGACTTCACCAACTGTCTTATGATTTCTTCCCCCAGTCCACTTTAATTAGGATCTGAATAAGGACATATATTGGGACTGGATGACATTTCTCTAAAATCCCTTTTTGCTCTTGCAATTTTTTCTTTTTCTTTTGGTGAGGGAGACTGGCCCTGAGCTAACATCTGTTGCCAGTCTTCCTCTTTTTGCTTAGGAAGATTGTTGCTGAGCCAACATCTGTGCCAATCTTCCTCTATTTTATGTGGGACGCTGTCACAGAGTGGGTTGACGAGCAGTGCTAGATCCACACCCAGAATTCAAACCTGCAAACTCTGGGCTGCCAAAGCAGAGTGTGCGAATTTAACTGCTACACCACTGCGCTAGTTTCTCTTGCAATTTTCTCCTGAGGAGGTGGGGCTGCCTGTCTAGCAGCTTGCCCTGTTGGTCAGAGCGTGTGGCTGCTGTTTCTCCTGTATTTCCTGTGAGCTGGTCGTTACTGTCACCGTTTTGCCTGGCTCCTACTGCTGCCTCTTCCCTACAGCAAAACTGCATTGATTCTGCACCGCATTGATTCGGCTTGCAGAACCTCATGCTGGACCTCACGCTGATGCACCTCCTGAGGACGGGAGCCTGTGTGCTGGTCAGCCTGGCCCCTCTACTAGAGGCCCCAGAGACGTGCGCCCGACATAGGACCAGGTTAACAAAGTGCTGGCACCACACCGGCTGAATTCACCTCACGGTCTTTTCACTATGCCCTTTCCATAACAAACAACAACGGTGAGTTTAAAAAAAATGTCATTTACTGTAGTTTAACCACAGCCTTATAGGATATCAACTAACCTTGGAATTAAACAAAAGGAGCTGGGCAAAACCAAGAGATACGCCCAAATTACCCCCCACCCCCAAAAGACAGCACAAATTCAATGTCCAAGAACTCAGAAGTCGAAATGAAAGAGGCACTACAATGAAGGCAGGGTCCCCAGGTCAAGTAGCATCACAGTCAGGCCACTATGAGAGTAAAAGAGGGCACTGCAGACAGCCATGCTGGGCTAGCAGGTGGAAGCTGGGCCTGGCTCCTCAGGACATGTGGTCACATGGCTTAAAGGGCTTCTGCTTGTAACACATCCAGTTCAGGACAGGCCCCTGGAAATGTCAGCTTAACCTCTAACACAAAGTTGCTAGCCTAGAACATCTTTCCAAATGCATCATTTATTGATCTTTTTAAAAAATAAGTTAGAGAAAATAAGTGAATGGTAGCAGCTGACATGTTTGAATTTGTTTTATTTGAACCTAAGACTTAAATAAATACAGGCAGGAGCAAGTACTGGTTTCTCTAAGGACTTAAAAATGCATATTCCCAGAGAATTTCTAATTAGCTAGTAGTCTGGAGGAAAGAACGCTGCATTTACACAAGCCAGGTTCAAGTCCAGCTGTTCTACTTTGCGGCCGTGCACACTTGGGCGAGTTGTAGCAAGCCTGTGCTCATGACCCAGGGACAGAAAGGCCACGACAGGGCTCTGTCAACTCTCCAGTCTTCCACAGGTGCCAGGTGCTCAGATGTGAGGGCAGGTGATGCTCCCACCCCTGGGCCTTCCTGTGACTCAGTTAGGCAGTAATGAGAGCTTCCACCCATCATTCCGATGTACTTATTCCACCCACGGCACTTCCAGAACATCGACTTGAAGTTCCAAAGTAAATGTGACTGGTACTTTTGTGGTAATCGCCTTTTGCCTTAAAATTAGGTTACCATGGTTACCAATCATCTTCACTGGCACAGAGAGCACAACGTTAGTCTAAAAATTAGTTTTGTTTTTTATAAACTTGTTTTTATTATCATAGGGGTAATGCATGATTATTAATACCTCAAAAATCCATACATTGCGTATAAATCTAAAAAATGCAGAAAGTACAAGACCTTCTAAAACCACTGTTCAGAGGCCCTCAACAACAGTTTGATGTGTTGTTCTCTCTTTAGCAGGTAAAACTACAAATTATTACTTTTAAAATAAAAATAAGATTTTAACATGCATCTTGTTCAGCAATTTGCTTTTTTCACTTAATATCTCTTGGACATCTTTCTGTCTGTTCTTACGGTTTCTCACATTCTTTTCAATGTAAATTTATTTTCTAAGCAAACAAGGAAAAAAGGTTTAGATCATGGTTGGGGAGGGTGAAAAACCACCACTATGGGCTGAGAACTTACTCTTCTCATCCCTAAATTCATTTTGTTGTTGTTAGTAAAACAATAGGAAGCTATTGGGGTATCTTCTACATAAAACAATTTTCCTAACATCTAGGCAATTTAAATCAACCCTCAGGCCTACAAATATAGTGAAGCAGGACTCAGAAATGACTTCTGTAAGACACTAGAAGCACTATTCTGAAATTAGTTTATATTACTATGGTAGGAAATAAAAGCATAGCAGTCAGCCACAACGCTTATTTCAAATCTTGATTTCTGAATATATGGTTAATAAAACAATTTTCTGGTTCTGTCTCAGACGACACACCAGTACCAACATCATTAGCAGTAGTATTTGCCTTCAGTGGGATTAGAAAAAACTGCATCCTGCCTCCAAGCGCCGTAGATGAGTCAGCTTGCTCTGGGAGTGCCTCCGAGGGTGTGCTGCTCCCAGAGGACAAGCCCACAGCCCCCAGGCCAGGGAGGGCCTCTAACCTGGCATCAGCAGATCCCTAGTTAGCCTAATAAGCCCAGGCTCACACAGCAGTCCTCCCCAGGCCTGACGGCCCGCCCCCCCCACCTTGGGCAGATCATGTGTAACTCGGCCACCCTCCCCCTGAGCGAGTTTCAGGTTAACTCGGCCTGGTACCTTCTGGGTCCTCGTCCCCTGGCTCCTCTCCATCCTTCAGGCTGTGCTCACTGAGGTCTGC
The DNA here is from genome assembly GCF_041296265.1 of Equus caballus. Classification (NCBI taxonomy): domain Eukaryota; kingdom Metazoa; phylum Chordata; class Mammalia; order Perissodactyla; family Equidae; genus Equus; species Equus caballus. The sequence continues at coordinate 26,649,773 of NC_091689.1, read as the reverse complement.
CACTAGACCGCTGCTCTGCTTCTTCCCTTCTTCATCGCCCGATTCTTCAGATTCGACCCGCCTGTCAACTGAACCCACACACATCAGTAAGAATTCACATCCACTTTATGTGACTCTCTGAGGAACATGTAACACACTGACGTCCAGTTGAAGTCAAAAAGACTTCATTCAAAAACATTTGTTGAATTCAGTTCAACGAACATTTGAGTGTCTTCCACATCCCGGGCACCATCTGAGGTGTACAGTGGTGGGGAGAACTGGGGGGGAAGGGGGCAAAGCAGGGAGGCCACACAGGTACAAAGGTGAGTAACATACTATTCCTGCCCTCAGGAACTCAAGAATTACCAGGTGTTCTGAAAGCCCTGGGTCATCTGTGTTTAAACACACAGGGAAGCACCTCCTGTGCGCTCACTTTTGGCCTGGATATCCACGTAAGGGGACCATTGTACCCTTCCGCCACATACCTTCATCCATGCTCCACTATCCATTTGGCCAAGAAAACCAGCCCAGTTCAGAGGCCCACGTTCTGAAAGAAATCAAGACTAACTCAAATCAGACTGTGGGCAGGGGGGAGCTCTAATAAAAAAGGAGAAGACAGCCAATAGTACTAAATGCCCCATGTAAAGGTCACTGATGCTAATTGTCAGGACACAGAGATACCAGCTCTAAGCTTTGAAAAGCTGGTAAACAATTATTCTTTGAATTTATAAATAAGGCGATTAAATGTGGCAGACTGGTAAAAATTCTTTAGCAAGATAGCCAAATCCTTTTCCTTTTTCCTAACTTGTTTCATGACCTCTTTTGGCAGTGTGTCTCGAAGACCTGAAGCACTAACAAACTACTCGGAACTATCAATCACACGGAAAGCACCCTCCTTCCTGACTAGTCTACCTACAAGGGGTGTGCTCTTTGAGAGGAAGGAAGTTCTAGTTCATCTTTTATCTCCCGCTGGGCCTAGCTAAATAGCAGTCAGAAAAGGACTGCTGGACAAAACAAGTCCCTGTGAAATGCATCTCCCAAACCACCCCCATTCCTTCTTCCCCGTCCCGGCAACTGCCTTGGCTCAGCAGCTCATTACCTATGGCCTGGGCTCCGCTCAGCCTCCTAAATGGTCTCTCTGTGGCTTGTCTGGCTCTGTCTAATCTATTCTCCATTACAGAGAATCTGATCTTAGACTCCAAAAATTTCTGGAACATCAGTGGCGTCTCCTGAGTTTGCACCTTGCCTCTAGAGACAATGCTTTGGCAGGCTATTTCCTTTTCCAAGCCTCAGTCTCCTCATCTGTAGAAGGGAGCTAGTATAGTACCTATATCTCAGAGTCGCTGGCAGGCTTCAATTAGAAAAGGCACAAAAGGAGACAGCATGTGCAGGACATGCAGTTGACACTTAATATATTAGTTATCACCAGGCACGAGGTGCTCCATGGTCAAGGCTAAGGGAAAGCAAGTTCTACTGGGCAATGGGCTGGTGCTGCTGAGCTCTGGGCGGGAGGCCTTAGCTCACGAAGGGCAGCCAAAGTGAAACCTGGGGCACTATCATGAGGGCAGCAGGGGGTTTGGGGACAGCAGATCAGCATATAAGGTGACTCTGGGGCACTGGGGACAATGGGCTGGCTCAAGGTATTGGCAGTGGGAATGGAAGAGGCATTGAAGATCTGCAGATATTAAGGAAGTAGAGGCGTCAGAGCCTATCGATTAACTGGGTGGGTGGGAATGGGAAAGAGAGAAACGCCTGGGTTTTGCATGTCATTTACCAAGACTTGGAAACAGCTGAAGAGGACGCAGGAGTAGATGGCGGAGGGAGAAGGGAGATAGGAAGAGGTGTTCCTCATTTAAAAAGATCCAAGAATCTCAAAGTCCAAGACCCTTCATGCCCTTCACACCCCTCCACCAAGGACCATCTCTCGCCAGCCTCACTGGCACTCTTCGCCCTCATCCAGTATGACTTGTCACTCTTGGTCAAACTCTCCTCCAAACAGGCCACCTTCCTTCACACCCCTTTGCCTTCCTCTGTGTGGTTCCCCTTGCCTGCAGTGATTTTTGATCTTTCCCCCACCCTATCCCCTGCCTGGCTGATCTGCACTTTTCCTTCAAGGTTCAGCTGGGAGCTGGCTTTGGTTGCGCAGCCATTACTCCCCAAATGCCAGCTCTTCCTTAGGCCCCCCTGCCCAACCCCGTTCTGCATCTTTCTTCCCTAGCACTTTACACATCAGACAGTGGCTGCTCTTCTGGAGCTCTGTACCCACCTTGAAACCAGAGGAGCCAAAAGCTCAAAACATAACATAAACACTCAAAGACATGACTGACTCTCCATCGCGGGGTGAGAGCGTGCATGTGTGTATATAATTACATGCATACATAGTATACATATAATTTTTTTTCAACAAAGCGAAAGGGTTGAATTCAATCTTTCGGGAACTATGGTAGCTATGAAAACAGGCACCCGCCCTTCTACGACTCAACCTCTGGGCTCCTTGTCACCCCATCCCCACATTGAGAGGGCCCTTCTCCACTCCGCCACGTTCCCCAACGAGCCGACGTGGGGGGGCCCCACGGCGCCCTGCGCCTCGGTGTCCTCGTCAGCCGCCCAGGGACCGACCCGCGGATCAGGCTCAGGGGTTAGGTGCGAGGCCCCCACCCGCCGGAGGGCGCGGGGCCCGCGGGACCACCGCATCGCCACTCCCACCTACCCGCGCCGCCGCTCGCCCCTCCCTCTGCCCTGAGTCCGGCGCCTCCCGGGCCGCCCGCGTCTTCCCGGCCGCTGCCCCCTGGGCGCGGAGTTCCCGGGTCCTGGGCCGCCCCCGCCCCGCCGAGCCGGCAGGCAGCTGTCAGGGGGCCGCGCGGCGGGGTCCGGCCGCGGCCAGAGGCGGCACACCCCGTTTCTCTCGGGCAAGGCCGGTGCGGGCCGCCGCTCTCCGCCCGCCGCCCGCCGGGCCCTTCGGCCGTCGCCCCGCGGGGCCGCTCACCCTCCATCATCTCCTGCGACTGTTGCTGGCCCCCGCCGCGCTCCTCCGCCATATTGGCTGCTCTTCCCCTTTCCGGAATCTGTCGCCTCAGGCCCCTCAGCCAATCAGGGCTCCCAACTCAGGGCTGACCCAGCCAACGGAATCCCAGCGCGGGGGGTGGGCGGCTGACCCCAGACGCGCCTGCGCGGCCCCAGCGCTTCCTGGGAGTTGAAGTCCGTGCGCGAGGCCGCGCCCGCCCTCAGCCCCCCGCACCGCCAGTCTCACCTCCTCGGGGGCAGGTAATTTGAGAGCTCCCAGAGGCATCTGGTGGCGAGAAGCAGGGAGGAAGGCGGGGCAGTCGGAGCCGCACGCTTGGAGCCGAACCTGCAGGCTAGCGGAGAGCAGTCTGGGAGATGCTCTGGGCTCTAGAGGGGCACGGCCAGGCGGTCTCGGCATAGGGCTGCCAAGTGCCGGCCTCCGGGCCGCGTAAGTACGACGGGTCGGCCTTGTCCCGGCGTCGTCGCGCGGATCCAGCCCGAGCGCAGGGGCCGCCTCCGTTAATGCTCAGCGCAGGGCGCCCGCGCTCGTGCTGGGACCAGGGCAGGGGGCCGGCAGTGCCTGCAGGTGCCCAGAGAGCCGGTCAGGGCCCGGGATGCCGACCCAGCCCACTAAGAGCGCCGCAGCCTCCACCGGCCCTAGGCCCCGCGGACAAGCATGGCCCGTGAGGGAGCAGCCCCGTGCCCCTCGCCTCCAGGCGAGCTCCGCGCTGCTCACCCTTCTCAAACCCGAGACCGGAGGAAACTGCGTCCGCCCGACCTGGGGGGCGGAGGCGCCGTCTCTTTCGGCTCCTCCGAGGCGCCGTAGGGGGAGTCCGGTGCGTCCCTAGCAACCGTTAGCGCGGGCTTCTCAGCTCCGGCTCGCTGAGTCCCGCCCACAGGCACCATTGGTTGGCTCGTGGCGCATGTCAATTGGCGCGAGTCGCTCTGCGATTGGTCAGTGGGGCTACGGGCGAGGATCAGCTCTTTGCCGGCGGGGAGAAGCGAGCGTGGCCGGGTGACCCTTGCCGCCCCAGGTGAGAAGCCTACTGGAGAGGGGCGATCTGGGCTCCGCGGGGTGCCTCGGCCCGTCCCTGGCGCGGCCCTCGGACGAGCCCAACACGAGCTCTGTGCCCCTGCGCTACCCGCGCCCCCTCCTGCAGCCCTGGCCAGATGGTGGCCCGCGCCGTCTCGGCCGTTTGTCCCGCCCGGCGCCGCACCCTGCGGGCCCCGGGGCTGCACTGCGCCTACCGCCGCAACGCCCCGCCTCGGCCTAACCCACCCGCACTCGGTCCTCTCGCCTAAGGTTAACTGTGCGTTTTGTTTACTTAGTAGTGTCCATCCTCCTCCCAGGAGGTGAGCTCCAGGATGTGCCTGGCATCCATGAGCTTGTCAGTGGATATTTGTGGGTGAATGCTTGAGCCGCAGTGTGCATGTCCACTGCTTCCTGACATCCCCACTTGGATGTCCCATGCATCCCTGGGCTTTATCCTTAATCTCCTCTTCATCGGTTTTCCTTTTCCCAGAAAACGGCCTGAGCTGAAAACTTGGGATGTGGTCTTGATGCCTTTTCCTTTCTTACCTTCCACATCTCATCACCCAGTACTTCTGTGTCAACTCGATGTCGATTTTTCTCTTCTGGGCTCCCCTCTCCATCTTTCTGCCATTGCTTTAATTTAAGGCCTCATAATTTGCCTGGATTACTGTAAACCCTGCCCCCGCCTTGCCCCTGGAGTGGTCTTGCAAAATGCATATCTGGTCATGTTACTTCCAAGTGTAGAACCCTTAAAGTCAATCTTTGGGATAAAACCCAGACTGCTTGGGCAGGAATAGGCGGCCCTGGGAGTTCTACCAGAACTCAGTGGGCCCCCTCCACTTACTCTCCTGTGTACTGACTACTCCCCGAGGGCACTGTGGGAGTCTTTGCCTTAAGGTGCCACTGCTTGGAAGGCTTCTTCACTCATTTTGCCCGGCTCAGCTCTGCTGATGCCTCTTCCACAAAGCCTTTGGTGACTTTTGGGATCTGGTTGGCGCCCTTTGCTTACCGCCATCATCCTGGGTATTCTTTAGGATGCCTTGATGCAAGAAACAGATGAAGTCTCAGAATGGCTCTGAGGGTGAGTAAAGAGCCTCCAAACCTGAAGTTCAGAAGAAGGCAGGTTTCACCCAGTGGCTCAAAATTACACCCTCGCCATTTTCTGCTCTGCTGTTCACTCTGTTGGCTTTATCCTGAGGCTGGTTCTGCTCCTGGTGTACACCAGCAGTGGGAGCAATTGGAGCTATTTGCTTCCTAGCTTTTGTTCTATTGGGAGAAAGGTGGTTGCTTCCAGAAGTTCAGCCATAAGAGCAAGGAGTACTTTCCCAGAAGTTCCTTTGCTTGGTTAAAAAAAAAAAGCTTTCCTGGGGTGGCCCAGTGGTGCAGTGGTTAGATTCATGCACTCCGCTTTGGAGGCCCCAGGGTTCGCAGGCATGGATCCTGGGTGCGGACCTACGCACTGCTTATCAAGCCATGCTGTGGCAGGTGTCCCACATATAAAGTAGAGGAAGATGGACATGGATGTTAGCTCAAGGCTAATCTTCCTAAAAAAAAAAAAAAAAAACCAAAAAAACCAACACCCAATAATTTCCCCACTCAAAATCTTACAGAAAGTCTTTCTAGTTTTCTTCTAAAAGTTTGGTGTTTTGATTTTCGCAGATGGTGTGTTGATAGCTCTGTTTTCTTTGTTTCCCATCTGGACAGTGAGTTGTCCCAGCATCTTCATATGAATGTGAATAGCCCATATTTCTTCAGGGATAAGTAATATTCCCTCAGTCCTATATCAAGTGTTCGTACATGCACAGCCCTTTTGCTGGGCTCCCATTTGTTCCTTTGATCAGTTCTATTATTCCTGCCCAGAAACCCCAACCCAGTAACTATGGTTTCATCTTGAATTTCACATCTGGTAGTCTGAGTGCCCTCACAGGGGCCTGGATCTGTGGATTTATTTCTTTGTTATTGAAGATCATTCACTCTTATCTCTTCAAATGTTTCCTCCTCTCTATTCTCTCTGCAGTTAGGTGTTAGATTGTCCCAGTCTTTGTGTCTTAACTTCTCTCTCATATTTTTATGTTCTTGTTTCTCTGTGTTGCATTCTGAGTTATTCAAATATATCTTCCAAATCGCTAGTTTTCTTTTCAGCTGTGACCACCTGCTCGTTTTACCCATCCATTGACATTAAAAGTTAACTTTATTGAGATGTAATTTACATACAATAAGATGTAGTGACGTTAAGTACCTAGTTCTTTGACGGTTGAGACATGTTTCTGCAGTCACAACCACAGCCGAGTCATGGAACACTTCCTAAGTTACTCGAAGAAATTCGTTCATGCTCTTCCTTGGTCAATCCCCTTGCTCTCCCCACCACTGGCCCCAGACAACCACTGCTCTGCTTTCTGTTCTCCCTATAGATCAGGTTTGTCTTTTCTAGTGCTTCATGTCAGTGGAATCCTACAAGATGTGGTGTTCTGTGTCTGGCTGCTGTCCCCCAGCCTAACGATTCTTAGATTCATCCATGCCATTGTTTGTGTCACCAGTTCATTCGTTTTTATTGCTGAGCAGGATTCCTTAGTGTGGATGTGCTTCAATTTGCTTATTCTCCTCTTGATGGACATTTGGACTGTTTCCAGTGTGGGGCTATTAAGAATAAAGCTGGTGGTGAGGGGCTGGCCCCGTGGCCGAGTGGTTAAGTTCGCGCGCTCCGCTGCAGGCGGCCCAGTGTTTCGTTAGTTCGAGTCCTGGGCGCGGACATGGCACTGCTCGTCAAGCCACGCTGAGGCGGCATCCCACATGCCACAACTAGAAGAACCCACAACAAAGAATACACAACTATGTACCGGGGGCCTTTGGGGAGAAAAAAAAAAGGAAAAAATAAAATCTTTAAAAAAAAAAAAAAAGGACGAAAGAGTAAATGTCTTAAAAAAAAATAAAAAGAATAAAGCTGGTGTCAACATTTGTGTAGAAGTCTATGGTCATGTGCTTTCCCTTCCCTTGGGTAGATACCTCGGAGTGCAATTACTGTGTCCTAACTGGCAAACTGCTTTCCACAGTGGGTGTATGTCCCATTGTATATTGCCACCAGTAGTATACAAGAGTTCCAGCTGCTCCCCATCCTTACTAACACTTCGTATTTCCATTCTTTTTAATTTTAACCAGCCTAGCAGTTGTGTGATGATAGCCCACCGTGGGTTTACTTTGCCTTTGCCTGATGACTAGTGACGGTGGACATTTTCTCGTGCGCTCCTTTGAGACTTGTACATCTTCTTTGGTGAAATGTCTGTTTGAAAGCTTTAACTCCACGCCCTTTTCAGAAAATCAGGTTGTGAGTCTTCTTGTGAATCCTTAGGATTTTCTCTGTTTATGGTCATGTCTTCTGTGAATCGAGACAGCTTTATGCCCTCCTTCCCCGTATGTATGCCTTTGATTTCTTTTTCTTGCCTTTGTGTGCTGGCAGAGACCTCCAGGACAGTGCTGAATTGAAGAGGCTCAAGGGACTTCCTTGCCCTGCTCCTGACCTCAGAAGGAAGCCTGCAGACTTTCACTGTCAGGTGTGTGGTCAGGTGTAGGTTTCTCCTGCGTGCTCTTTGTCAGGTGGGGGAAGGTCTCCTCCATTCCTAATTGTTGAGAGTTTTTCTCATGAAGCGGTGTTGGATTTTGTCAAATGCTTTTTCTGCATCCTTTGGTATGATTGTGTGATTTTTCTTCTTTGGCCTGTTGATATGGTGGCTTACACCAATTGACCTGCAAATCTTAAACCAGCCTTTCATTCCTGTGACAAGCCCTAGTTGGTTGTAGTGTTTTATCCTTTTTGCATATTACTTGATGGATTTGCTAATATTTTCTTGGGGATTTTTACATCCATGTTTGTAAGAGTTATTGGTCTGTAGTTTCCTTTTCTAGCAATGTCTTTGTCTGGGTGGGCACGTCGTCCTGGCCCCTTGGATGCTTCACTTGCTCAGGGCCCCGGCCTGAGCCTTCAGGCAGTGGCTCTGTCCTGCAGCTGTGCAAGATGTCACCAGGGAGGAAACTTGGTGATGGACACGTGGGTTTTTTCTGTATTTTTTCTTATATCTCTGTGAGAATCTACAAGTATCCAAAAATAAAAAGTTAAAAACAAAAACACAAACATCTGGTGCCAGTCCATCTCCAGATTCTCAGCCTTGGCCTTGTGTTTCTATTTTGTTGGAAGTTTCATGGGTGATTCTGGGTGCAGCCGGTTGGAGCCACAGGATTTGGGGAAAGCTGGGGCCGAGGGGGCCAAGCAGACCCTCCCACGCTGGCGGGCTCTTGTGCCGTTGGTAACGTTCTTCTTAACCTGCGAGCATTTTCAGTTTGTGTGGACCTGCAGCCCCCATCCTTTCTGCCCTGTTTTATTCCTGTTTTTCCTTTTCTCTTTCCCATCCCTTCCTATGCATTTCACTCAATGAGCTTCTTCTTTTAGCACGACTTTGGTACGAAGCTGTTTTTTAGGTTCCCGCCCAGGCTGGCAGTGAGTCCTTTGGGGCTGAGCTTAACTCAGCCTTGCGAAGAATTAGTTGGTTAAACTGCCTTTATGTTCTTGCATTGCAGACGTTGATCAGGTTCACTTTATTTTCTAATTGACGATTGTCCCACTGGCCCACCGTCTCCAGATGGAGGACGGAGGCTCCGCGGCCTTTGAAGAGAACCAGAGGTCCCTATGCGGGAGCTCCTCCTTGCCAGCGCCCACAGAGAGCCCCTCTGCGCAGACCACTGCCTCCGAGCCCAGCAAGTCCTTGTCCTCGGCCCGCAGACATCTGAGCAGAAGGAATGGGCTTTCGAAACTCTGCCAGAGTAGGATGGCGCTCTCAGGTAACCACCCTCCTGATCATTGTGGGCATCAGCCTTGAAAATGGAAGTGCAGAGTCGCTCTTGGCTTTGTTCAGTTATTCTGTCATTCTGCTCTTGCAGAGGAAAGGCGTTTGGGTGCCCGGTGCATGCTGGCGGACGACGCCAGCAGGACCCTTTCCTGCTGCATTTGTTCTGCTGATTCTTAGGCATGAAACTCTCCCTTTCAGGCAGCGGTTGGAATTTGCCTCCACGTTTCAGGGTCAAATTAGAGCAAAACGTTATTTCTTCGTTCAGAGTATGTGAGGACACCGTCCTGGGCTAGGCTGCGTGACAAGTGAAATATGGCTTTGCTAATTTGGTTCAGTAAATATTTACTGACTACACTGCAGGCTGATGCATTCCTCCCAGACACAGACAAATTAGACAGGCCCGTGGGCAGCCAACCTCACAATGTGGGCTGTGGGGCCCCCAGGGGTAGGCTGAGAACTGTGGGGCACCCACTGCCCCCCGTGCCCCCGTTCACTTCCTTCTCCAAGTCCTTCGGTGCCTCCAGAGCCCAGACACAGTGAGGAAGAGAGCATCACTCTGCCTTTGAGGGGCTTGTCGTCTGAGGGGGGTGCTCGAGGAGACAGCAGGTGCCTGCTTGAAGTTGGGTGGACCTGGAACAGTGAAGAGGTGGCCTGGAGCTGGAGGAAAGGGGCTCAGGAGAGGAGTGGCTGACAGAGGAGGAGGAGGGTTGGAGCTGAGCTCCCCGGCGTAGGGGACGGCAGGGCTGGGTGTGTTCAGAGGGCGGCGTATGCTGGTTTTTGTGAAGAGGGCCAGAGATGCTGCAGGGAGGGGCCGGGCAGGTCTGAGAGGCACTGGCCCACAGACAGGTTGTTGTGGTGGCTGCAAGGGGAGAAGAGGCAGAGCTGGTGTCACTCTGCCTGTCCTGAGGCACAAGGAGGGATCAAGCCAGGTTTGGGATTGGCTGCCTGGGAAGAGGAGGGCCAGGGGGCAGATGGCTGTGCAGTTTCCAGCCTCGGAGAATGTCAGGGTGAGGTCACGAACTGAGAAAGTCGACTCCTCTACAAAGGACCCAGCAGGGAAGGAGGGATGAGTCATGTTTGTTTGGCCCGTTTTTGAGCTGCTACAAGGATGGAGTTGACATTTACTGAGACAGGAAAGATGGGGAGCAGGTAGCTGGAGCCCAGGAAAGGGGTCAGGGCTAGGGGTGTAAGAGTGGGGCCATCAGCACATTTCTGTGTCAAGTGTATGTAAAGCCACCAAGGAGCGGCTGGGATGGAGTGGAGGTTCTGAGGCGGAGTCTGGGGTCCCACAGTGGTGAGAGGTCAGGAAGGTGGAGGGAGAAGGTACTCTGCCCAGGGCAGGTGGTTTGGGAGGTGGGGAGTGGCCCTCCGGGCCCAGTGCTGCTGAGGGTGGAGTAGGGTGAGGCCTGAGGATTGACCACGGGGTTGAGCATCTTGGGAGCCACTGGAGATGTTGCTGAGAGCAGATTTTCTGGAGTGGTGGGGAGTGAACCTGATGGGTGAATGAGAAGGGAGAATGGAGGGAGGGGGAGTGGAGACAGCAGGTAGCTCTTGACTTTGTGAGATTGTCCAGGAACAAGTGATGGGGCAGTAGCTGGAGGGGCTCTGGGTCTCAGAATGAGGGACAGAGGAGAGAGGGGATGTTTGCAAGAGAACCCCTTGGAGGGTGGGCGGGAGGATCCGGAGTGTTCCTTACACAGAAATGAATGTTGAGCTTGGATCCTTTGTGCTTCTGATGGGACATGGCTCTGTGTGGCTGCGAGGTGCCTGGTGGTCGTGTAGGGGGACTCTGGGGACCGTTCAGACGCATGATTAGAGAGTCAACTCTGCAGTTCATTTATCCTTGGATTCTGTGCAGGAGATGGGTGCAGGGGCTGTGTGCTTTGTGTGTCACCCGAGCTGGCAGCCATGTGAAGTCTAAAGCTTCCTTTCCTTTTCTTTCCAGAAGACAGATGGAGCTCCTACTGTTTGTCATCGTTGGCTGCCCAAAATATTTGCACCAGCAAACTGCACTGCCCAGCCACGCCTGAGCAGGCGGACCTGGCCGGGTCCCTGGGCAGCACGTCCTGCTGCTCCCTGCTGCGCGGCTTGCCCTCAGGGTGGTCTGTGCCCCTGCTCCCAGCCCCCGTGTGCAACCCGAACAAGGCCGTCTTCACCGTGGACGCCAAGACTACGCAGGTATTTGGTTCAGTTTGTGACCCGGCTGTGGGTTTGGGGTCCGTGCCTTCAACCTGTAAGCTCAGACAGGAATTTGTGTGTTTTAAGTGCAATTAGAAAAACGTCTGGTTTTGCCTATTGTAGCAAAATAGATATGAATTTGGAGACCTAAATATGAATCAGGCAAAACAAACTGAAGCCTCTCCTCAAGAGAGAGATTCAAGGAGAGGGATGAAGCACGTCATTTACTCGTGCTTGCTAAAGTGTTGGCTCAACTAAAATAAGAAGGGATATTCAGTGTTTGAATTAAATGTCTTTGCATAATGCACATTTATACACAAATAGCTGAAATTGTTAGATGGGCAAGAAGAGTGGCATAGATCCCCATGTCTTCCTCAGTCCCAATGACATGGTGTGCCCCTCTCGGTGGGTGAAGGACACGTGGTTCCAGTCTGGACACCGTCTGATGCACTGACTGGTGGACGTTCTTGTTTCCACGTGGTCGAGACTCCGGAGGACCCAAGGGCATCAGGGTTGTGAGCCCACCGACAGTAGGACGTCAGAGGAGGATGGGTCTCTGGGCCACCCCCGGTGGGTGCCCGCGCCGCCTTCTCTTGGCTATTATCAGGAATTCGAGGAGTGCTCTAGGTGATGCTTGTGCTGTCTCCTCCCTGCCACCCTCAGATCCTGGTTGCCAATGACAAAGCCTGCCAGCTCCTGGGGTACAGCAGCCACAACCTGATCGGCCAGAAGCTCACACAGTTCTTCCTGAAGCCAGATTCCGATGTGGTGGAAGCCCTCAGTGAGGAGTGCGTGGAGGCCGATGGGCGCGCTGCCGTTGTGTTCGGCACAGTGGTGAGTGCAGGCCCCTCGGGGGGCTGCCCGCCTGGAGTGTGCGCTGGGGGCCTGCTGTCACTGGTCACTGTAGGCACTAGCGCCCCCTCAGCGTTGGTGTGTTGGAGTGGTGGCGGGCGGGAGGCGTCCCGGGAACAGAAACAATGTTGCTGCTGGCCTGGCGTGAAGGGTGACACAGGTATCCCTGGTGCTGCTTGATGAAGGAGGAAGCTTGACTAGCATTTTGCAGACCTGCAGGGTGCCATGTCAGTGACATAATTTTATTGTCTTCGCTTCCAAATCTCCACTTTGTCTGGTGTTTGTTGGAGGGGCTGGTGGGACCGGAAAGGCCACCCTGGAGCTCTGATGTTCCCGTATGATGCCTCCAACCGGCACGTTGACGGGTTAGATGGTGAGCCCTGAGCTTCAGGCACTAGAGAAGTTAGGTAGGATCAACCACATCCAAAAAAATCATCCGTCCAAGAGACTGACTACTAGGAAGAAGAAATTTAAGATAGTCAGCTTGTACTGGTATCTCTTTCTTTAAGAAATAAAGGATACTGCTATTTTTTCCTTGCTATATTACCATGAAGCTGAGGATGAAAAATAAATCTACTCTTCTGATAGAACGTTCACTCAGAGCATAAGGTCAGGTGTCAGAAACCTTAATTGTACTTTGGTTAGTTTCCAAAACGTAGGGCAGGTGAGCAGAAGTCTGAAATGCCCCCATCCCTGGAGTCGGGGAGGGCCTGGCGGCCGGGGGGCAGTCAGGCGTGAGCCCGTCTGTGCCCGCAGGTGGACATTGTGAGCTGCAGCAGGGAAAAGATTCCGGTGTCCGTGTGGATGAAGCGGGTGAAGCAGGAACACAGCCTCTGCTGCGTGGTCGTGCTGGAGCCCGTGGAGAGGGTCTCGGCCTGGGTTGCCTTCCAAAGCGATGTGAGTTGCTTGACCACACTTCTCAGCCGCGAGTAGCTTGACCACGCCTCTCCTCTCCCTGCACTTCAGCAAACTTTGTTCCTCGCTCAGTGCCTTTGGGCAGAAAGAGGGCTTGGAGTTCTGGAGGGTCTGCCTGCAGCTATGCCCCTTACTGATCGTGTGTGCTTGGTCAAGGGGCCCAAATCTCCCTGTGCCTCAGTTTCCCCATCTGTAAAATTGGATACAATCGTAATGACTCATAGGATTGTTTTAGCACTTCAGTAAAATGATATACGTGAAACCCTCAGCATGGTGGTTGTCGTATAGATAGCACTCGCACGAGCTGTGTGTGTGGCGGTACTTCTTGCTGACAAGCCTCCAGTGTGTGCTGGCTTCTGCAGGGTGCCTTGGAATCAGCACTGTGGCACTTGTAGTGGGAGGGAAAGGGTCATGTGGGTGCCTCCCTCTTGCGCTTCTGGTACAGGACTAGCGCTAACGGTCTTGCTTTCTGCTTGAAGACATTAGCGTTCTGTGAAGTTTAAAGCTGAGGTGTTTTCATTGTAACACTTAAAAACACTGGCTTTTCCTCCCAGGGAACCATCACGTCATGTGACAGCGTCTTTGCTCATTTGCACGGGTACGCGTCTGGGGAGGAAGTGGTCGGGCAGCGCATCACAGACCTGGTCCCTTCCGTGCAGCTCCCTCCACCTGGCGAGCATGTCCCAAAGGTAGGAGCCCTGACCGCCTGCAGCACGTGGCCGCGTGGCTGCTGGAGCTATTTACCTGGTGACCCTCAAGTTCTGAGACCCGAATCCATAGCCTGGAGATGTAGGCCAGGTTCCTGACAGCAGGAGTGTCCTGCACATGGACGCAGTGGGACAGGTTTTGCTTGGAGCTCTCTGGGCTCCGAAGTCTTGACCAAGGGTCAGAGCCTGTGTGGCTCACCGACTGACCGCCCCCTCCCCTCAGTCCTCTCCTTGGAGTGTGCAGGGGGCCGGGTCTCTCTTTCCTGAGAGGTCTGAGAGGAGCAGGGGGGCTGCCTGATGGCAGGTTTCCCCTCAAGACAGGATGGCGGGTCAGTGGGGGGACTTGGCTGCTTTGCGGGGCACTAGAGGTTTGGGGTGGGGTGGAGGTTCTGTCATCAGCTGAGCTGCCCCGGTTTCCAGGGGCCCCATTGCCCAGCTCGTGTGCGGCCTTCACTTGAGTGGCCCTCCTTGCTACGGATTCAGCTGCTGTCACGTCCCAGGGACCTGCAGGAGTAGACTGGACAGCTGGTTTTTGGCTGAAGTTGGCTCTGCTGCCACAAGAAATAGAGGTCCTTTCAGGACATCCATTGGCCCTCTGTGGTTCTGTGGCTGGCCTCAGGCTAAGAGCTGAACCCTCTGAGCTGGTCATTTATTGTTTTAAGCTTTCCAGCTCTATTGGAAGCCCCTAGGACCCCCCAGTCCTATTCTTTCTCTGTCTTTTGTCCTGTCCTAAAGGAGTAGCCACTTGGGCCTCAAAGCTGGTGGGAGCTTCAGCTGGTACAATCACGTTGGAGACTGTTTGGCAGCATCTGCTAAATCTAAACATAAGCAAAGCCCCCACCACCCCAGGTACATACCTGAAAGAGGTTTGCGCCAGAAGGCACGTGTACCATGCTCCTAGCAGCGTGTTTGTGGTTGGGACTGAGCCCGTCGACGCCCCAGCAGCAGGTGGAGACAGACACTGTGCCCTGCTTCTGTGCGGGGCTCACTGGGACCTGGGGTCCCGGCCTGCAGGCTTGCCACAGCGAGCCCGCGGTCTCGGGTTCTGGCCCCATTCAGGGCACAGTGCTGGTGAAGTGGGAGCTCCCCCACATTCAGGGCTATGCCTACGACATGCGCCCTACAGATCTCATGTCGTACAGGTGAACCCTCAAACAAAAGGGCAGGTGGGATTGGGTGAGGGTGTGGGCACAAAGGCCTGGGCCGCTTTGCCATCTTGAACCAGAAAGGGAGCACACTCTCGAAGCCTGTGGGTGGGGATGCTGCCTCATCAGGATTTACTTGGGAAGCCGAGTGCATTCTAAGTAGAGCAGCGAAATGTCACACAGGGACTTGGCTGCGTGGGTGCTGGAGGACTGGGGAGGCAGGTGGGGAATGGTCAGCCCACCCAAGGTCAGCTTCAGCAGGAAGCCACTGCCCCCAGGCTGGAGGACAGGGGCTGGAGTGAGGGCTGGTGCCGCCCACAGAAGTGGGACCCTGGGGATAGCAGAGCTCCAAGGCCGAGGCGAGAGAAACACTGCCCTGCGGGGCCTCACAGATGCCGGTCCAGTCCTGGTGCGTTTCTTGATTGCCCTTGCGTGCATTGTGCTCGGCTGTTCTCATGTGGGGCCTCGGGTCTCCCGGTCCCCAGGCATGGCTCCGGGTCAGAGCTCTGCATTCCCTGGGGTGAGGGCGGGGTGTGGGGAGATGGAGGAAAGAAGAGCAGGGTGGGAGTGAGATGTTCTGGGGCTGCTCCCCACGACGGGCATGGGGTGGGATTGAAATCCAAAGCAGCAAAGACTCCCCGCTCGGGCACATGAGATGCTGCTGTCAGCTCAGTGGCGTGTCTCTTTTTCAGAATCTCAAGATTCAGAGGTCTGTTGGAAGAGCCAAGGATGGCACCACGTTCCCTCTGAGCTTAAAACTGAAATCCAAACCCAGTAGTGAGGAGGCTGAAGATGGCAAGGCGGCCCCCAAATGGGGTTACTCGGCATCCATCTGGGTGTTCTCCACCATCAGCGGTCTCATCACCCTCCTGCCAGATGGGACCATTTACGGCATCAACCACAGCTTTGCGCTGATGCTGTTCGGCTATGGGAAGACAGAGCTCCTGGGCAAGGTGGGGCCCTCCCCGGAGTGCTGGCCGAGGCCCCTGTGGGGAAGCTGCTCTGTGTCCCACAGTGAGGGTGTGTGTTGTCACAGGCCATGTGCGTCTCTCTTCTTGTCCAGCTCCCTGGCTTTCCCTGACTCCTGCTGCCTGCTCCTTTCTCTGCACCCCACATTGAGCACTCGATGACCCCTGGACCATCTTCAGCCCTTGGGCTCCTGTCATATGCAATGTGCTGCCCCTGGAGAGGGAGGGGGCTCTCTCCTTGAAGCCCCTTCCCATATGAAGTCATGTCTGTTATTGGATGAGGTGTCTGTCACAGCTGTGGGGTTCGCTCTGAACCTGCAGGCCGGGGCTCGTCTACACCTTGGACTGTCCTGGGGGCCGTCATGGGAGCCTGTTGTGTGGTAGGGCTGGAGGAAGGTGTTTCTATAACATTCTTCCTTGGGTTGAGCATTCTCTAAATTCCTTGAACAGGGGGAGGTGGAAGGCTCTGCACACAGAGCCAGGCCTGCTGGGGGTGTTGACTGCCCTATTTTTCTTGTCCAGGACTGTGCTGAGCAGTGGGTGTCTGTTATTGCAAACAAACACCACAAACTTAGTGCCTAAAACACCACCATCATGAATTTTGGTCACAGGTCGGCCCTTTGGGCTGAGCTTAGCAGGACAGCTCATTCTATACCATGTGGTGTTGGCTGGGGGTGGCGTCCTCCCCAGGCTCGTCCGTTCACGGATCTGGCCGATTGGGGCCAGCGTCGGGAGCCCCTGTGTGGTGCTTGGTGGCAGGGCTCCCAGGGTGAGGATCTCAGGCAGCCTCAGAATGCCCCTCCTTGGGGGGTCCTAGAGGGCTCCCTAGGTGGGGGCATGGGTCCCCAATCAGTGGGAAGGGAGTAATCGGGGAAGGAGAGGTGGTGGCCCCTGACCCCTCCCGCTGCTGTGAGTGCCTGGCTCCTGACTCCTAGCGGCCCCCATACCCCGCAGCCTTTCAGGGGGTGCCTTGTTCACCAGAGGCTGCTGCAGAGGGAGGGAGCGTCCGTGGCCTCTTGTCGCTCATGCCAGGGCCGACCCAAGACCCGGTGACAGTGTGACAGCCAGTCAACTTTCTCGCCTGATTTGAGGCTCCAACAGCAGGTCCTCTCTGTTCTCTGATAGAGACACTGAGATGGGAGTGAGCTAAGTTTTAGTTAAATTAAGTCACACTTAGTTCAATTGAGGTCAATGAAAATGCAGCATAATTTCTGGACCAGGGATTTGCACAGGAACGTTGAGGGCATCCCAGCCTTTGAGGGGTGTGTGTGGGTGGACTCTGAATGTCCCTCTGAGGTTAGAGTGTGTTCTGATTCGTGTGGCCGTGGGCCACCGTCTGGGAGTGGGGGCCACTTACATTCAGAGAAAGCACCTGTCCTTGTGACTTCTGGCCTGGGACCCTCACGCTAAGGCACGGCCAGTGCAGCAGAGGTGCCTGCTGGACCTCAGGGGCCGGTTTCTTGCTGCCCAAGGTCCTTTTGCCCTTTTATGCTGGGGCACGGCTTGTTCCCAGTGGGCCGAGTGAGGGGAAACATGCAAACACGGCTCCTGGGTGTGAGGAAGACGTGTGGCCCAGGCCAGGCATCTGCTCCGAAGATGCGTGGGTGTCGGCATGACCAGCTTCAGAGTGTTCATTTAGTTTTCTCATAAGCAAAAGGAAAACAATTCATGAATTCCATGTTGAGCATCAGAGGGGCTTCAGGTCCGTCAGGAGGAACATGACCTGGGTCTTCTCCAACCTCATCCAGAGAGGTGCTCACATCGTTCCATTCTTTCCCCTGAAGGGACGACGGATGGTCCAGTGGGTCAGTGTGAATTCTTGCCAGGTCCTAAAGTGCCGCCCTTTGTTTTCTAGAACATCACCTTCCTGATTCCTGGTTTCTACCACTGCATGGACCCCGCATATGACAGTTCCCTGCCGCTGCCAGACCTGGCTGACTGCCTGGACATTGGCAGCCAGAGTGGGCCTGGGGAGACGACTGTGGACCCCCGGCAGGGCTGGAACCTGGCCAGCGCAGGCGAGGGTGAGAGTGGGCCTCCTCCCGGGCATGCCTGTGGCTGCCCAGTGCCACACGGCCCCTGCCTCCATGGGGCTCTGGGGGTATGGGCATGCCGGGTGGGCTGGGGAGAGTGAGTGAGTGGCTGCCAGGCCGTTGTGGGACCCTGTCTGCGTGGGTTTGGTGTTCCTTTCTGTCTCTCACTGGCCTTCATGTTCCCGGGGGATGGGACGGGTGTGAGTCTCACAAGCGTGTCAGCCTAGAGGGGAGGACTGGAATCCCCAGGGTAAGTCACCGTGCGCCTGTGTCTAGGACACAGTGGCTAATTGGCAGCCTTCTTTCATAAGTAAATATTTGTAGCTTTACGTAGCTTAAGACAGAATTGATGCAGCGTATCAGATTAATCCCTAAGCTAAATAGTCCTGCAGTATTTGTTTATTAATGCACGTTTATCCCTTGTATTTAAAGTTATTCCAGCAAATACCCCGAGTCCCCACTCATGAACGTGTTAGGCGCAGTGGTGGGTGTAGACAGTGTGCACCCAGCTCCTGTCCTGAAAGGGTCCCACTCAGGGTGCGGAGCCCGGGGAGTATATAGACCCAGCAGAGCCCATGCCTGGGCTCCTGGGAAGGAGCGGGGGCCGCCCTGCAGCCTCCTTGGGGCTCCTCTCCCTTGACAAAGAGTGAGGAGAAGCTGCACCCCGGCTCTGCCTTGGGGGTGCTCCCAGCTCTGCCTGTGCCCACCCCCTGGGCCGTGTGCTGTCTGCCCAACCGCTGGGCGTCCCTGATTTCTGCTCTCCTGTGAGTGGGGACAGAAAAGGAGACGAGGACTGCCAAGCAGCGAGCCTTGGCCCCGAGTGCGTGGGGTGGGCTCCCGCGCCCTCCAGAGGACCGATCTCTTGCCGTGCCGTCCACACATGGTGAGGTTGGGTGCAGTTGGGAAAGGCTTCCCTGCTGTCACCAGAGGGCAAGTCTGTGAAAGGCTTGGTGTTTGAGTTAAACACATAAGTGTGTTTAACACAGTCACTGAGGGAAAAATGGGACTATACGGTGTCTGGTTGGTAAATGAGCAATTATTCTTGCAGTGTTCAGTTTTCTGGGCTCCCTGTGGGATTTCCGCAGTACCTGGGCAGGAAGTGTGGCTCATACGCCACAGCGTCACTCTGGGACATTAGAAGTTAGAATGTGACTTTTTTTTTTTAGGATTGGCACCTGAGCTAACATCTGTTGCCAATCTTCTTTTTTTCTTTCTTCTTCTTCTTCCCCCCAAAACCCTCCCACGCATGGTTGTAAATTCTAGTTGTAGATCCTTCTGGCTCTGCTATGTGGGGTGCCGCCTCAGCATGGCTTGATGAGTGGTGCCATGTCTGTGCCCAGGAGCCAGACCTGCAAAACCCTGGGCCACTGAAGTGGAGCACACGAACTTAACCACTCGGCCACAGGGCCAACCCCTGGAGTGTGACATTTTGTCTTAAAAGATGCTTCATTCGACTGCTGACTTTCTTTGAGTTGCCCCTTTTCTTAACACGAGGTTTCCTTCATCTGGGTTTTTCTCTCTGCAAAGACTGTCCTTTTATCAAATTTTTTTCTCTATCACTGATAACATTCCCTTTCCTTTTTCCAGAATTCCAGATTCTTCCATGTGTGTGTGTAATGCATGTTCTTTGTAGAAGACTGGCGTGGGGGAGGGAAGATCACAAAAGTTCTGTCCCTTTCATTGTCTGTTCAGGATGAATTCTTTCTTTTTTTTGGTTCTTCAATAATTTTTAAAAATTATTTTATCGAGGTCATATTGGCTTATAACATTATAAATTTCGGGTGTACATTATTATATATTTCAACTTCTGTATAGACTGCATTGTGCTCACCGCCAATAGTCTAGTTTTTATCTGTCACCATACACATGTGCCCCTTTACCCCTCGCCCTTCCCCCACCCTCTTCCCGTCTGGTAACCATTATCTATTCTTCTTATCTGTGTGTTTGTTTATCTTCACACATGAGTGAAATTGTACGGTGTTTGTCTTTCTCTGTCTGACTTGTTTCGCTTAGCATAACATCCTCAAAGTCCATCCATGTTCTCACAAATGGCATGATTCTGGTTTTTTTTTATGGCTCAGTAGTATTCCATTACATATATATACCACATCTTCTTTACCCATTTGTTCAGGATGAGTCTTAGAAATGGTGTTCTTGGGTGCCTGGGGTGAGGGCTTTTGCTAGCTGTTGTGGAAATGCCCGTTGGAGAGATGGTGCCAGCCCGCCCACTTCCGTCAGCTGGGGGCGGGATTCTTTCTAACCCTTCCCAACCCAGACTGGTGTCTAATGAGGACGGTCTCACTCCTCTAGTCCCTTTGACATGCTGTGGGCCAGGGCCTGCCGTGGGTAGATAGGCGTCCCGTAGAGCTGGGGGGAAGCAGGTGACTCAGGAGCATAGGTGCCGAGTGTAGGAGGTGACCAGCACTCAGGAGGAGGCTGTGCCCTCTCAGGGCCCGTGGGCCTCGGAGGGCCCCCAGGAAGGCGGCTTTGAGTGAAGCCCTGAAGGAGGCAGGGGTGGCATTTTTGGGAGAGGGAGCAGCAATGTGAAGGCCTGGCATGCTCCAGGTGTGACAGGGAGGCCCCCAGGAGAGGGGCAGGAGGTAGGCTTTTTAGGGACTTTGGCTTTTACCCCGAGGCAGAGCCTTTGGAGGGCTTGGGCAGAGGAGGGCCATGCTCCAGCTGCATGTTAGTCAGATCATGCCAGTCCGGTGCAGGCCCAGGACAGAGCGGCATGGAGAGCAGAGGCTGCTGGCCTGCACTGGGGTGCCCGTGGGGTGATGAGAGGTGGTCGGATCTGGGACATGCTGCCAGGGTGGGGCTGGGGGAGTTTCCAAGATCAGGTTAGCCCCCTGCCATGCCCTTGAGCCATGGGGAAACGAGGAGGTTTGTTTCAGCAGGGTGTGCCTGCAGGTGGAAAACA
This sequence comes from Equus caballus, assembly GCF_041296265.1. NCBI lineage: Eukaryota > Metazoa > Chordata > Mammalia > Perissodactyla > Equidae > Equus > Equus caballus. The sequence goes on along the minus strand of NC_091689.1, from coordinate 26,629,202 downwards.
CTCTCTTTTGCTGTTGCTGTAGATCCAAGTGTTGACGTTGTGCTAGCTGGTGACCACATTCTGCCACGAGATGAGACCCTAAAGCTAGTGGGCAGCCAAGAAGCCTTCACTGGGACCCAGGCCCAAGCGGATACTGGAGGCCATCTCCCTTCTTCCCTCCCATCTCCCCCAGCTCCGGGGTAAGTCCTCTGAGGAAGGGTGTGCTGACGGTCAGGGCAGGTGGTGGGCAGATGAGGAGCCCTCTAGAGAGATGGCCGCTGTCAGTGGTAACAGCCACGGAACACCTACTTGGGCACCTCGATGCAGTCGCTTCTCTGAGTTATCTGGCCAGTCCTCAGCAGCCTCTGAAACAGTCCCCTTTCTACAGATAAGGAAGCATTTAGGTAAGTTCCAGGGAACTGATTCAAGCATAATTTTCTTCTTTTCAAAATTATTTGAATCTGTTCTCTTTGGCATTTTTATTTTTATTTAAGATTGGCACCTGAGCTAACATCTGTTGCCAATCTTTTGTTTTTTCTTCTTCTCCCCAAAGCCCCCCAGTACATAGTTGTATATTCTAGTTGTAGGTCCTTCTGGCTCTGCTATGTGGGACCCCGCCTCAGCGTGGCTTGATGAGCAGTGTCATGTCCGCGCCCAGGATCCAAACCGGCGAAACCCTGGGCCCCGAAGCGGAGCGCACGAACTTAACCACTCGGCCACGGGGTGGGCCCTCTCTGTGCCCTTTTAAATAACAAAGTATTCCATTTAGAGTAGAGGAAGTTCATTTTAGAAAATTTGGGAAATTTAAAAAAGTAGAAATAAAAAGTCCACTGTTCAATTATCCGTCCTGTTGTGCAAAGCATTTTGATCGGTTTTCAACCAGTTTTTTCTTTTAAAAATCTCTTTGCTGCACAGCGTACAGTAAGGCCCCAAACTGTGGGTGGTATGCGATCCATGATCCTTTCCACTCTCACCCAGGAGGCACCCGGCTCCCTTTCTGCTCGGTGCCCCTCACTGCCCTGGGCTACGATGATGGTCAGAGTGCCTGTCCTTGAACTTGACCTGTGCATCCCCTTATGTCTGGCTTCTTCTGCTCATCGTTAGGTTTGGGTGATTTATCCACATTGTTATGTTTTCTATTATTCTTCAAATTATTTAAAAAATAGGTAATACATGAATATGTGTGTTTTTTTAAAGTGCAGAAGAATAATGATAAAAAGCAAAAGTTCCTGTGACTGTCGCCGAGCTTCCCCTAGAGAGGGAACCGCTGTCAGCAGCCATGTCCTTCTAGACCGTTTTCCCCGTGCATTTCATATAAGCATACATTATACACGTGTGTGTGCTCACATACAGCTGCTCTTTTCCTTTAACACAAACAGGATCACACTGTGCATGTTGTCTTAATGTGTGTCTGTGCATGTGTACCCACACTTATATACACCTCAAGGGCCTTCCTATGTGGCCTTACCTCAAAACCAGCACCTCTCATCGAGCACCGTGCTTCGGGTCGATGTTTTCCTGCTGACGGATGTTATGGGGTTTCCTGTCATGGCTGAGACTCCCGGGCTTTTTCCTTCCTGACTGGGGGCCCACTTTTGGTGTGTGAGCAGTGTAACTGCTGGCTCTCCCACATGTGCTCACCCACAGTTGAGGAGGGAGGAGCCTGCCCCTGTGCAGGGGTGCGTGTAGCTGGACGGGCCTGGCCCCCGTGGGCGCTCGCTGGTGTCAGCGCCGGGGGCAGAGTTTATTTTCTGGGATCCAGTTGTGCAACGAGGAAGTTCCACCAGATGCTCCGATTCCTGCATTTCTCTTAGATTGGACATTTTTGATCTCACGGTTCTAAGCATTTGCTTTGCATCCCTCCCTCATTCATTCATTTACTTATTCACTCAACAAATAAACATTGCAAAAGACTTGAAGGCTCATCCCTAATAATTATGGTCTAGTCAGGAAAATAAGTAAAACAGTGAAAATAGCTGAGAAGCGGGAAGGAAGGAGGGAAGCGAGATGTACGGAGTGTTCTGTGCTCCAGGGACTATGTTAGTGCTTCCTCTGACTCTCCCAGGAACCTGGGAGCTCGGTCTTGCTGTGTCCAGCCAGTCGATGATGAAGCCGAGTTGATTGTTAGACTGGAGATGAAGTGTTGAGACGCTGAGTGGCATGCCCAGACAAGCTGGCGGGGGTCTCAGGTCCCCACGTGCCTACTGCTGGAGGCCCTGCCGTCCCTGGGGCTGCTCATCGCACGTAAACTTAACCAGTTGAGGAGAGGGCAGGGGAGAGAGGGGAGGGGCCCCCCGATTTTAAAGTCTCTCCCGGAAGCCCACCCCTTACTTCCTCACTTCCCCGTGGCCAGAATTCCAGCCTCATCTGCTGACTGCAGAGGACGGGCAGCTCCCTGGAGACGGGCCCAAGGGCTAGCCTCTTGGCCTGGGATAGATGGAGAGAGAGCGAGGGGTAGGTGTGGCGAGAGACGTAGGTAATTTTTGTCTGGCCTCCACAGACGCTCATCCCACCCCTCAGTTCCCCAGAAGACTCCTGCTGTTCCTCAGAACTCTGCTCACAGTTCCCTCCTCTGTGGAACCATCCTTGAGACGGGTCCTTCCTCTCCTGTGCCTCTTTATGACCCTCTGCTGCAACACTTACCAGATCCCAGCATGTCGGCACCCCCCAAGGCTGGGCACGGCCACATCCTGCTGGTCTTGGTGCCGGCGTCTGGCCCTGGGCCAACATGGGGCAGGTGCTCAGCACGATCTGCTGCGTGGGTGCTGCCGTGGCAGGGCCAGCCGTGGGGGCGTCTTGACACTGGGCCCGCAGCCCCCTGGATCGCCTTGTCTGGGCTGTGGTAGCCTATTCCTCAGTGGTCACCCCGTGCTGACTGTGCTCTTGTGGGCTCTCTGTTCCAGCTCTTAGGAACCTCTTAGACCCCCATCCTGCGAATCCTACCCTTACCGGCCTCGCTCTTCCTTCTTGCGCCGGCCCTCTCTGAGCTGTTTCCCTGGTGTTTGTAGCCAGTCACAGTTTCATACTGTGTAGTGTACAAAACACTCTCAAATCCCATCTTTCCGTTCTTCCTCTCCTCCTTGAGGCAGGTGGGCTGACGCTGGCTGCACGGCTAGTGTGGGAGCCCCACTCACAGAATGAGAATGCTGACCAAAGCCTGTGCATTTGGTCCTGGGGGCTCAGTGGCATTCTGTGATAAATCATTGCTAAATGTGGATGTATCTGGAGACTATGTGAATTGGTATTTTATTTTTTAACTTAGTTAGAAAATTTATTCATTTTTTTCTGTTATAAGTTTATGATGTTAAATGATTTGCACTTGTCTCTGAGAGAGGGGGAATCCATGTGATCTCTCCTTTGACTCTTCTGTGGCCCCCAGGTAACTATGTCTTCCATATTACAATCCCAAGGGTGGACAGCATCCCAGAAGGAAGCCCACCATCCCAGGAACGGTCATTGCCCAAGGACCAGCAAAACATCCCAGAAAGAAGCCCACCATCCCAGAAACAGTCATTGTTCAAGGACCAGCAAAACATCCCAGAAGGAAGCCCACCATCCCAGGAACAGTCATTTCCCAAGGACCAGCAAAACATCCCAGAAGGAAGCCCACCATACCAGGAATGGTCATTGTTCAAGGACCAGCAAAACATCCCAGAAGGAAGCCCACCAGCCCATGGCCAACGGTGGTTGTCCGAGGACCAGCAAAAGATCCCAGAAGGAAACCCACCAGCCCAGGAGCAGTCATTGCCTGAGGACCGGTGGAACATCTCAGAAGGAGGCCTCCCAGCCCGTAGCCAACAGTCACTGCCTGAGGACCAGCGGAACGCTGTCTTGGAGAAAGAGGAAGCTGCAGCAACAGAGAGCCTCAGACAGGACCGTTTGGGAGGAAGCAGGTCTGACCCAGGGAGCACAAAACCATTTGCTTCACGTAGAGGAGATTCTGAAACTCCAGCCCCCACTGAGGACAGGAGCAGGAATGTTGAAATGTGTGGCCCGTATCAGGAAGCACAGCTGGAACGGATGGGCTCGAGCAGTGCCAGCAATTCAAACATTCGGGCTGAGGCGGCCATGCTTGAGCCGTGTGCCGTGGGCCAGCCGGCGGGGCTGAGCGTCCCGATGCACTGTGCTGCATACTCGGGTGAGCGGAGGGCACAGCAGGGGAGCCGGGACTCGGCCCCCAGCCCCTCCGGGATGCTGCGGCTCTCGTTCTCGACGCCTACTTTGGACGAGCCGTGGCTGGGAGCGAAGAATGACAGAGAAGAGCTGCAGACGTGCTTAATTAAGGAGCAGCTGTCCAAATCGAGCTTCTTGGGACCTCTGGGTGTCTCCTATGTCGAGCTGGTCCCAGCAGAGCACCCCCAGTTCTCTGCCCCTGTGTCGCTGTGTGACCTGCAAGGCAGAGACCTGCACAGCAGCCGCACGGGCAGCTCCTCAGCCTATTACGCGCTAGCCACAGACCTCCCTGGCGTCCTGGATGCAGTGGAGGCCCAGGAAGCCCAGGAGGCCGACGCAAATTCGTTCTCCTGGAACCTCAGGGAGCGCTTTTTCAGTGAATGGACAGACCGAACTTCTTCAAACTGTTCCTGCGCTACGTCTGAGCTCACGGGGACGACCTCTCCTTTGCTGGTGGGGTCAGACGTCGATGTGAGCAGTTTGCAGGGGCAGAGCTCAGATGTTCTGGACGATAGAGAGCTGTTACTGCTGACCGGCACCTGTTTCGGTCTTGGTGAAGGCCGGCGGTTCCGTGAGAGGTGTCTGGGACTTGATGGGACAGAACCATCTGAGACATGTGTGCTGTCCTCTGAACACTATGAAGTGAATGGCAGAGAAAGCCCGGGCTGCGTCCCTCCTGTGTCAGGAGCCAGTCCCGTGGATGCGTGCCCATCAGAGGAGCCCAGGCTCGGCAAAATCCAGGTCACCTCCACACCTGTGAAAGGGGACAGCTCAGTGACACCCGGGGCCACCAGCCTGCAGCATGAGATCCAGGAGGGCACCTATGCGGGGAGCTGTTACCACCGAGATGGCTCGCGGCTGAGTATGTCCCAGCGGGGGTGTGTGTGTGTGTGTGTGTGTCTGTCCGTGTCCGTGTCCTGCATCTCCTGTTGGCATGTGTGCTGCCCCTGGTGCACAGCACAGCGGGGTGCATGGGTGTCCCTGTCCTGCGGTCTGATGGCTTCACCCCCCTGAATGGTTTTGGCAGAAATGCTGTATTAAAGTAGTTAGAGTTTACCTCTCGAAAATCAGGATTACCGGTGCATGTGCCTGGGAGGGGGAGCCCGAGGTCCCCTCCACCTCTGCGCCCTGCCTAGGAGCCCCTCTGTGCAGCAGGGGTCGGGCTGCCACCAGCCAGGCCCCGGCCGTCACACGTGTGGCAAGGAGTGACGTGCGAAGCTGCGGGGTCCTATAGGAGGTCTTCATGTGCTCTTGGGGCCCAGGCTGCTCTGGTCTCAAGTCCCCGCTCTGGGAGGATGATGACCGGGCCCTTCAACTGCCCCTTGGAGGTGATTATGTTTGTTTTACTTGCTTTGATTTTCCTAATTTCCTAACAGGTCCACGTTATTTTAGCCAGTTGTTTCCTTATTGCTGATTTCATAGTGTTGATCACTAGGACTTTTTTCCTAGACTTTAAAAACTTATTTAAGTAATACTTGTTATTTGTAGAAATATTAGAAAATGTAAACAGGAAGAAGGAAATAAAATGCCCTGTAAATCCTCCTCCTCCTGAAAAAAGATAACCAGGTTTGTTTAGGTGTGTCCTAGAGGCTACGTGGGGATGTGTGTAGAGATGCACAAGCTTTACGGGTTTGTGTGTGAGTGTGGTTGACATGTCGTGTGGCCGCATGAGCGAGAGGAGGCACAGACTGTATGGTTTCCACTGAGCCGTTCACACCCCTTCACCTGGAGGCAGTGACTCCTTGCATAGGGTGTGTTGGCGCAAGTGTTCCAGGCCTTTCCGAGTTGGCAGGTGGTCACAGGTCTCTCTCTTGGCCTCTGGCTGCCCTGGTGGACGTGCTGAGCTGCTGCCACCATGCTTGGCCTCTCCCTGCCTGCCCTCCACGGCTTTCCCCTTCTCCAAGCTTAGGTGTCCTCTGCCTCTGCCCGTCCCGGGGGCTCTGCGTCATCCCCACGCTGTTCTATGGGAGCGCGCCCTTTTCATCATGAAGCTGTGTGGTGGTGTCAGCGGAGCACTGTGCAGTCTCACCTTCCCATCAGGTGTGCAGTTTGAGGTGAAGCGAGTGGAGCTCCAAGGTTCCGCCACCCTGTTCTGCTGCTGGCTGGTGAAAGACCTCCTCCACAGCCACCGGGACTCGGCCACGCGGACCCGCCTGCTCCTGGCCAGCCTGCCCAGCTCCAGCCACTCCATGTGCGAGCTGCCCGGATCCAGCCTGGGGGAAGTTGGTATCTGCAGTCTGCTCCTGCCTTGAACTCGCCTTTCTGTGTAGAAAATGTTTTCCAATCAGCATCTCTCTCTCTCTGTTTCCTCTGGAATGGGAAGAGGGTCTCTTTGTGACTCTTTCACACTGTCTTCTAATATCCTGTGTAAGGATGAAGCCACATGTAGGATTTTAAATGTGCGTATGTCCTCTGTGCAGGGTGGGGCGTGAACACGTTTCGACTTGTGTACCATTTTGGACCGATGTGTCGAGGCCACCTGGCATGCCCCATGGAGAGTGGTTCTCGGGCTGGGTCCCCGTGGGCACAGGAGCAGGGAGTGGCAGTGTAGGGTGTGGTTGCTGCGGCCCCCAGCGTGGGAGGGTGCACGGCTGCTGGGGACAGTGGGATGACACGCACCTGCCTGCTGCAGCCTCCTTTCTTCATTGCGGTTGTGTGTGGTCCCTCAGACCTTTCTTTGCATTCACAGATGCTCAAAACCAAATCTTGGTTGGAGGAGTCCCCCAAGGCTGTAGAACTGGAAGGGCTGGCGGCCTGTGAGGGTGCGTACTCCCACAAGTACAGCACGCTGAGCCCGCTCGGCAGTGGGGCCTTTGGCTTTGTGTGGACCGCAGTGGACAAGGAAAAAAATAAGGAGGTACTTTGGCTCTTGGAGGGAAGCGGGCCAGGCCCCACTTCAGATGGCTCGATGACTTCAGTCCCTTAGTGTCTAAACTCCGGGATTCCAGTGGGATGGAAGGAGTTCTCCGTGTGAAGCACCGAGCACACGGCCTGGCACCCGGCGGGGTCAGACATAGGAAGGCTCTCCTGGCAGCACACACGTTCACGGCAGGCCATCCTACTCACTGCTTCAGACGCACTGGCGGACTTCACCCCTTGTCCTTTCATACCCCCAGGGGCTGACATCCTGTCGATTTGCAGATTGAGACCTGTAAGGGTCCTTCCTTGGCCTCAGTAGTGATGGCGGTTCGTACATATTCCTCTCCCAAATAAGCCTCGGACTTTGCTGTCCCTCCCTCCCAAATCTGTTGGGATTTGATTTGTGGTTGCTGGGCATTTTGTGATTTGGGGGAATTGACATGGTGACAGTACTGCCTGTCCCTGTGAACCCTGGAGATGCCCAAGTGTCCCTGTGCCTGGCCTGCTGATTCCTGGGAAGGCCACGTGTGGGATCCTTTCACCACTGCACTTTCTGCTCACTTATTGCCGGAGTTTACCAAAGCTACGTCACATATGTGTATTAGAGTCTTCCTGGTTCTGATCATTTTTCAGGGGGTCCTTTTTGATTTTCTAGATTAAGGATCATTCCTCTACCGGTAATGACAGCTGTCTCTCCTGCACTGTTGTTTATCTCTCATCGTCCTTTCTTTTCCTTCCCTCCTGTCATGTTGGCCAGGACCTGCAGAGCCGCGTTACTAACAGGCATGTGACTGGGTCTCTTGGTGTTTCACGGTCAGTGACAATGCTCCTTTCATTTCTTGATCGATACCTTTTGTTTGAGGATATTTCATTTTATTTTCAGCTCATTAAAAATTTCTTTTAAAGAATGAGTGCTGAGTTCTCTCAAATGCCTTTTCAGCATCTGTTGACATGATTGTATCCTTGCTTCCTTTGTTGATGCGGTGAATGACATCAGTCAGCTGACATTCGTAGACTCAATCCTTGATCACGTTATAATGTTCTTTTAATGCACTGCTGAACTTGGTTTGCTAATAGTTTTATTTGGGATTTTTTTCCATTTATATTTATTCATGAGTTTTTTCCCTTTTTCTCTTTTAATGTCAAAGTTTTGTGAGGGCTGCAGAGTTAGCAGCATTGGTGGTGTGTCAGTGCATACAATGTCATGTCCTCTCCTCTCTGTCTCCTCCCGCTGCAGGGCTTCATCATTAGGTGTCTTCTTTCACGTCTCTGGGATTTGGGGGAGGTGAATGCGGAGGTTCCGCTGCCACCGTGAACCAGCAGTGGGCACCAGGCTCGATGGGACGCGAGAGGAACGTTTGCAGTTACCTGCCCTCTCTTTTTCTTCGTAGGTGGTGGTGAAGTTCATTAAGAAGGAGAAGGTTTTAGAGGATTGTTGGATTGAGGATCCCAGATTTGGAAAAGTTACTTTAGAGATTGCCATTCTGTCCAGGGTGCAGCACGCCAATATCATCAAGGTGGAGTGGTGTTTCTCGTTTGGTGATGCCCTGACATTGCTCACGTGAGAAGATCTTAAATGTGTTGTCTTGAGGGTGTCTTGGCAGGGCTGGACCCAACTTTGTCTCTTTCCAGGTATTGGATGTATTTGAAAACCAAGAATTCTTTCAGCTCGTGATGGAGAAGCATGGCTCTGGCCTGGACCTCTTCTCCTTCATTGACCACCATCCCAGCCTTGACGAGCCCCTGGCGAGTTACATCTTCCGACAAGTGAGAGCAGGCCTGAGCTGTGCTGGGAGGAACCTGGGCCTGGGTGTTGATCCCGAGGCTGCAGAGATCAGTGGTCCACACTCGGTTCTCTCTGTGAGCTGGAGCTGGCCTTCAGTTTTTAAATTTTATGGAGTAAGATAAATATTTTGAGAAGAGAATTCTATGGCTGATGTAGAAATAGTGAGGTTGGGAAGGAAGGATGAGGCCAGAGACCATCCTGGGATGATTGAGGAAGTATGTTTAATGATTAAAGTTTATTTATATACATATAATATCCACACCAATCTTAAAAATTAGCCAACAAAGCTACCATCCTGGGCTTTGAGACCTGTGCATTCGATCTGAATCCTTGTCCACCACCAGGAAATCAGTGCTAATCTGGGCAGTCGGGGTCGTTATAGTACCAGCATTGTGAGGCTGTTAGGATGAAGTCTGACAGGGCCTCTGAGGCATGTGTGCTGCACATAGTTAATGCTCTACAAATGGTAGTCATTCAGTTAATTAATCAGCAAAGATGGAGAGGCTGGCAGACATATTTTACAGTAAGTATTTGTCTTAGCCTATTTCATGTCTATTTAGGTATTGATCTTAGTCAACTTATTTTATTGGAATGGGGGAGTGATCAGCAAAATCAAAAGGTGTCCTGGGAGAGAGAGAAGTGGGGGGTGGAGGGGAGACAGTAATTCTTGTTTTGAGTTTTAAGGAGAAGGTGGTGGTTCCATTCTAGACTGTTCCTAGCTTCCTGGAAAGAATGGAGAAATACCTGGAAGGGGGGATGTGAACAGTTCACAGATTGGCTCTTTGTTTCCAGGAAATGACCCGATTTCTAATGACAGCTTCCGTAAATTGACATTTCTTCCTCAAAGCTGTAAACTCCCAGAAGTTACTGGATTTCTGAAATTAAGTTTCTAAGGCACCTACTTCTAAGTTTCAGGCATCATGCCTCTGCCAAACGAATGTCACCTCTCTCCCTCTTCCTATGTTGGAAGATTATACACTCATCTACTTTAATTCATGGCAAAGATTCATTTCTGATATCTTCATGGTAAAAAGAGTGTCTGTATGATGTAATGTTAGGAGTCACTTCTTAAAAGCTGCTGCCTAACTGTTGTTAATTCTGGGGCTACTGATATAGGAAATTATAGTTTTCAGCACTTTACAATTTTTGCAAGAAGTATCTATGGCCCCTTTGTACATCTATCTGCATAATAAGTGTTATCATATGTAAAGACGGATTCGCAGTTTTATAGAACTGTATTGTCGTTTATAAATATGTATTCACATAGTGCCAGTCATCAGTGTGTACTGCCTCTCAGCTCCATGTCTGCTGGGCCTGCTCTGCGGCAGGGGGCTGGGGCCTGTGGACTCTTCTCCTGTGCAGCTAGGGCACCGGAGGGACCTGCAGGAAGAGCGGCTTCCTTCCCAGGTTCTCCATACCCTGTTACAGTTAATCCCTTGGTACTAGTTAATAAACCTCGATGAAACTTTCCGTGTTCAGATTAACGTGTGGTTTCTGTTTCCTGACAGGACCCTATATGTATGTGTGCATGCATGTATGTATAGGTATATACATATGTATGCATATGTGTTCATGTATGTATATACGAATGTATAAGTATATACATGCATGTGTGTGCATGCACATGTGTGTATATGGGCACATGCATACATGTATATAAATGTGTCTGTATACATAACTATGCAGATATGTATATGTTTGCTTATATATGTATATATGTATCTATTTATTAATTATAAGTTAATTAATTAGGCTCATTAACCTGCCATTAACTATTGCTTCTGACTCAAAGATATTTATTTGTAGATATAAAATTGTCTCTAATGATCTAAATGACTGACTACATCCATGGAACGACTATGTTGATTGGTACAATTGGTGTCCAAATTATGACTGCAGTTGGAAATTTTACTTACACTTACCTGAAATGCTACTTCTGTTGACCTCTGTTCTCAAACGCACAGTGCAGGCTTTGCCAGGCAGATGGTGCCATATTGTAGTAGCCTTACCCTTTCAGAGTGGAGACTAACACATCTGGCTTGTTGAACTGAAGCCTGTTTCCAGTGGAATTACTTTAAGTCCTCATCGTTGAACATCCCGCACATGATGGGGAAAGAGTGACTGATGCTCAGTGCTGCTCTTTGAGAAGCTGCTAGAGCCCTGAAGTAGGCGTCTTGGCATCTGTTCTCAGCTCTGCTCCTAAATTGCTGCGTGAACTCTGGGCAAGTCACTTTCCATCCCTGTGAACCACAAGCATTGGACTCAGGCTTTCTCTAGGGCCACCTCCCATTTAGTGCCCAACCCACACGCATTCAAGTGCCCACCACCTGTCTTTGTAGCTTCTGCTTGTGGTCTGTCTGTCCTTTCTCCCGAGATGGTCATGGTGTGTGTCGTGGGGTGAGTGAATCTTTGCTGTGAAGCTTTCGTCAGTAACACACAGACAGAGAGAGAAATTAAGAATCACGTATTTATCTGGGGAAGGGAGAAATAGGGGGCTTAGTCACAGGGTAGAGTTTCAGTTATGCAAGGTGAATAGGTCCTAGAAATCTGCTGTGTGGTGTAGTTCCTATAGCTAATGATACTGTATTGTGTACTTAAGAATTTGCTAGGAGGATAGGTCTTAGGTTGTGTCCTTATCACAAATAATAATGATAATAATAATAATGAAATTTTAAAAAAGAATCAATGTATTTACGTTGTTGGCGTAATGTCTGCCAGCCACGGCGGGCACACCTGCCTGGAACTGCTTTTTCTTTGGTTCGTTTGGATCATATCCACAGCATCCAGAATCCTTTCCTGTCACCAGTTCATTATGAGTTACAGAATGGTTCCTTTCCTTTGTTATTGGCTTTTCTTTTTTTCTTGTTAATCCTTATTTTAAATGCATGTTTTACTTAAATTGCTTTTTTAAAAAGTCCCCCGTGGCCTTCTGATTTCAGCTGGTGTCGGCGGTGGGATACCTGCGCTCGAAGAGCATCCTTCATCGGGACATCAAGGACGAGAACATTGTGATTGCTGAGGACTTCACAATTAAGCTCATAGACTTTGGCTCTGCTGCCTACTTGGAAAGGGGCAAACTATTTTATACCTTTTGTGGAACAATCGAGTACTGTGCACCCGAAGTTCTCATGGGAAATCCGTACGTATCACCCTGCAGAGCAGCCTGCTTTCGCATTGTCCATTGGGACCCCACGATTGGTTGGATTTTAGGTGGGAAAATAGTTTCAGTTTGTGCTTCTTTGCGATGGAGGTGTTGAGTGATAAAGGATAATATTCTGGAAAATGCGTGGGCAGGCAGGCAACATTAGATTGGTCAAGGGAAGCTGGGTGATGGATATAAGGATTCATTACATTATTTTCTCCCAAAAGATGGGACTCTTCAAATAAGTGAAGAGAATTCTTTAGTTGGATTTATTTATCTTGATGATGGGAATAATAATCTATTACAATAAAATATTGTTAGGGTGGCCATATAAGAAATCAAGCAAGAGAAGAAGTCCTAATGCAGAGGATCCGTGTTGAAGACGGCACCCTTAGCTGGAGGTGCTGACCGGCCTGAGACTCCACATGGGCTCGGGGCCTGGCCAAGCCTCCTGCTCTGCTGGGGAGAGAAGCAGGGTCCCAGGGGTATGGGCCGAGTTTGCATCTCTGTACCTGGGAAGCCTGTGAGCTGCGTGGGGTCGGTCTGGGCAGGGCCTGGTCTCAGGGAACTTAGGAGAGGAAAGGACACTGACTGTTCCTCAAGGGTCGCTGGGGCTTAAGTGGAAACAGTTCTCAGTGTTTTTTGCTGCACACGCATGGATTTCTGTCTCGTCCACATATCAACGAAGTGTGTCTTTCACCTGTGTGAAGTGGACCTTATTAGGTCAGATCCAGAGGACAAGTATTTTCCTGTGCCACCTACTCGTATTTCAGAGGCGTAGTTAGAATGTGTCTCTACAGGAGGGCTCATGGTTAGAGGGACAGACTGCCACAGTGTCACGTCCTTTGCTGCCTGTCACTGCAGCTCTGTGCTGTGCCCTCTGAGGCTCCTCTACCTGGTCCCATTCTCATGTGACAGGTGTGCTGGGGACACTCAGACAGCCCTGGTCGGAGCTGGGTTTGAGCCTGCGTGGTTTGAGTCTGGAGTATCTGTGTGTTGTCTCCATGCTATGCCTCGGGCTCACAGAGAAACCCCTCTGTGTCGGTGTGAGAAGTGACCAGGGGCTCTGATCACAGTGTCTGCTCAAGTCACGTTTCTTTTCGAAGTCGGGAAGCAAAGGTTGCAGGCCGCTCATGCTGAGTCCTCTGAAGCTGGCAGCATCGTGGGCCCACAGCCCTCCACCTGTTCCAGACCCCTATGCCGGGCCGGCCCCTGTGAGCAGAGTGATGAGCAGAGTGCGAAGCAAGCACTAAATAAACCCTTCCCCTATCATCTCTGTGCATCTCCAGAGCCACAGACAGCATCAAATGATACAAGGGGAGGATAGTCCAAGAAGGGCCTTGGCATTTCTTTTAAGATGGAATTTGGTTACCCCGGTGCCCAGAGTGCCCTTGGCTGCTGTCCTGTCCTGTGATGGCTGTCATGTCATCAGTGTTGGAGTGGACTGTATGTCCACTGTGCCCGGGACTGTGACACGTGCTGTGTGCTGTCTTCCCTCACCGCCTGTGCCGGGCTGTGAAACTCTCTCAGGGGAGCAGGGGGCCGGGGCCCTTCTGTGCATTTGGAGGCTCTGAGCCAGGCAAGCAGCTGCTTGGCAGCCTTCTGCCTCCCCCAGGGAGCCATGCTCCCACCCTGTCCTGGAGCCCCTGCCCTGCATGCTTCCTGCGCCCTCCTCTTCGGCCTGCTGGCCTGCAGGTGTCCCCCTGTGAGCTCCTTCGTCCATCCTGCACACTCTCTCCATCTGACTGGGCCAAAGGTTTTCTGAGCTCTGGCTCTAGACCCCATCCTCAGGAACTTTGCTTCCTCCCTCCTCATTTTCATGTCCTCTTACTCCAGCGGTCAGTAAACTATGGCCCTTGGCCAAATCTGCCTGCCACTTGTTTTTATAAATAAAGTTTTATTGGCACACAGCCACACTCATTGGCTTCTGCAGCGTCTGTGGCTGCTTTTGCGCTGCCATCGCAGAGAGCAGGTGTGGCCCACAACCTAAAATGCTGGCTCTTTGGCCTTCTGCAGAAAAAGCTTGCTGACTGCTGTTCTGCTCTAGTGGGCTTTTCTCTTCAGCCTCCAAAATTCTTTTTTTTTTTTTTTTTTTAAAGTAAGGGATTTTTTTTTTTTTTTTTAATTTTTTTCCTTTTTCTCCCCAAAGCCCCCCAGTACATAGTTGTATATTCTTCATTGTGGGTCCTTCTAGTTGTGGCATGTGGGACGCTGCCTCAGCGTGGTCTGATGAGCAGTGCCATGTCCGCGCCCAGGATTCGAACTAACGAAACACTGGGCCGCCTGCAGCGGAGCGCGCGAACTTAACCACTCGGCCACGGGGCCAGCCCCCAGCCTCCAAAATTCTTGAAATCTCATTCTCCAAAACAGAAATGGCACAAGAACAGAAGCTGTTGAATCTGATTTTCTTGCTCTAGCTTGTGCTGAGGTCTGTCCTCATGGCCCCTCCCCACTTGGTCACTGAGGCCTGACTCCTCCCATGTGGCTGCCCTGGCCAGCTCCTGCCCAGGGCTCCGTGGTCCATACACCCTGAGCACTCCCCCGCCCCCCTCCCCTCTGGTCTCTTCTTCTCTCCCCGCGTCAAGGCCCCCCCCCCCCATTTTCTGCCTCCTGATGTCCCCAGGCTTTCTGTGGCCCCCTGATGGCAGAGGGCTCTGTCCTGGACTCCTTCTCACTCACCAGTTTCTCTCAGCCATCTTGTCTAAATTCGTGGTCTAGTGAAATGCTGCTGCTTCCCAAATCTGCTCCCCTGGCCAGACTGCCCCCTGAGCTCCAGACCCGAGGGACCACCCGCCTCAGGCATGTGTCAGTCGACCCGGTGCCAGTGGTGGGGCAGCAGCTTCACCTCTTCCATGTAAAATGAAGGTGATGTGTATCTTGCTAGTGTGTTGTGAGCATTAGGGTGAACCACGGAAATGCCTGACAGTGTCGGCATCTCAGGTGCCCAGCAGATGGTAGCCAGGATGAGGGTGTTTATGATGAGCAAAAATAATGGTAGTGCACCCCTGGGCGTCTTCTCCCCAGAGCTTGCTCCTTCAGTTGGCCCAGAAACCTGGATGCCCTCCCTTCTCATTCACTTTCTTCTGTCCCTGCTGCTGTCACCTTGCTTTATCCTTGAGGATTTCTCACCCATGCCAGCCTCACCTTGAGCATCCTTCACGTGTTACCTCCATGATCTCTCTGAAGGGCACTCTGCCCTGTTCTGAAACTGCCTGCGGCTCCCCGTTGCCCTGGTGAGCCGGGTTCCTGTGGGCCTGGTGCCTCGAGCTTGGCCCCGCTGTGCCTTCTCTCCACCTCTTCCAGGAAGCCCCCCCGCCCCGCCCCGGGAGACACTCTGCTCTGCCCTGCTCCCATGTACCACGTGTACCATCTCATCCTTGCGGGTGGTGTTCCATCTCCTGAATGAGCCTCTCAGCTGCCTCAGCACTGTGGCTTTGCTTTTCCTCTCCCTCCCTGGCGCCTGGCCAGCACCTGGCCCAGGGCAGACATGCTGGACTCTGAGGATGTGGTTGAGGAGTGCAGAGAGGCTGCCTGGGAGCCACTCCCGGGTGATGCATGGGGACCGGGGCTCCTATGCGGGGCTGGCCTGGCATGCTTGGGGCTGAGCACCAGCATGCCCTGAGCACTTCCTCCTCCTTGCAGTTACCGGGGGCCGGAGCTGGAGATGTGGTCGCTGGGAGTCACGCTGTACACACTGATCTTTGAGGAGAACCCCTTCTGTGAGCTGGAGGAGACCATGGAGGCTGCGATAACCCCCCCGTACCTAGTGTCAGAAGGTGAGCGCGGGCTGCAGGGCTGAGTAGATGGCAGCCCAGCATTTCTCTCTGCTTCCTTTCTCCAAGGGCAGTGCGCCTTTGTCCATGCTCATAATCTCATTTCTCTTTCTTTCTATTCCTCTAATACTTTGATCTGAACATAAGGATAATTTGAATATGACTTTAAAACACCACGATAGTTTATTTTTTTTGTGAGGAAGATTGTTGCTCAGCTAACATCTGTGCCAGTCTCCTCTATTTTGTATGTGGGGCACCACCTCAGCATGGCTTGATGAGCGGTGTGCGGGTCTGGCCTGGGATCCAAACCCCTCAACCCTGGGCTGCTGAAGCAGAGCGCATGAACTTGACTGCTATTCCACCAGGCCAGCCCCCAAATATCACGATAATTTTATTTTTATGAGTGTTCCCCTTTGGATCCTAGGGGCCCTCTCCTGAGAGATAGACATTAGCAGCCTGTGAGCTTGGCTGTGGCAGTGACTGTGAGATCACCCTCTTGGGTTAGAAACTCATCACTTGGGGGCGATGGAGGGACTTGACCCCCAGCTGCTCACGTGGAAGCCTGGCGGTTTCCATTGCACCACTAGCTCTTGGTGAACCAGCAGTGTGAGTTCGGCTCCCCTCAGATGCGAGTGGTGGTTTGCATGTGAAGTGAGGACCCATCGAAGAGGCGGATGTGGGTTCTGTGGCCAGAGAGGAGTCTAGAGTGGCCACCTCAGGACCCATACATGGAGGAGCTCCAAGGAGCCGGCAGGGGTTGGGTAGACACCAGACCACAGAGTTCTGAGGTCCCTTCCAATCGTGACATTCTGTGCTTCCACTGTCACTCATCCTTTCAAGTAGTGAGGTGATGAGCGTCTTCATGAGGTCTGTGCCTTGGATTCCTGGCTTAGGTCAGAAGCCTGTGTCTCCGTCAGCTCAGGCTACCCTGACAGAATTCAACAGACCCGGGGCTTAACCACAGACAAGAAACGTGGGAATCCAGGATTGAGGTGCTGGCAGATTCGGTTCCTGCGAGGGCCTCTTCCCGTACTGCAGACAGTTGCCTTTTCTCTGCATGCTCACATGGTAGAGAGAGGGGGGGAGCAAGCCCTCTGGCATCTCTCCTTACAGGGGCATGAATCCCATCGTGGGGGCCCTGCATGACCTCACTGAGTCACCTCCTGAAGGCCCCACCTCCTAAAACCATCACACGGGGTTGGGGCTTCAGCATGTGAATTTGGGGGACACAGTGCCTCAAAGAGGTTTCCAGAGCTTTGCTGGAGTCCTGGATTCCTGTGACACCACAGCTCTTGCAGCATGCTGTTCCACCCACAGGGCTGTTCCATGTGCTCTCACTAGGCTCCCAGGACACACTTCTGGGACCATGAGGCTCGGGGCGGCTCTGCTGAGGTGACACCCATGTTAGGAGAAAGTGACCCAAATCTAGACTCAAGGCTGGGGGTGCTTCTCAGAGCTCATGCCTCCGTCCTGTGGGGACTGATCTGGGGACTCTGCTGCCACCTCCCTCTGCCCTCCTGTCACGGGAACCTGTGTCATTCACAGCTCTGCACAGCCAGAGTCCCCGAGAACAGACGAGGTTAGGAACCTCTGCACCTTGGTGGTCAAGTGAGTGAGGTGGGATCTTGAACTCCAAGCTTTCATTTCAGAGGCAACAAACATCTCCTGCAGCCTTTTTCAAAGTGCAGCTGGGGGCCCTGTGCACCAGGACCCCTGGGGTATAGCTGAAAATGGGGGTTCCAGGGCTCCCTCCGCCCAGTCCGAGGCACCCCTGGCAGGTGGACCCAGGCCCCATAGTTTGGAGGTGCTCCACTTGAGCCTGGCCTGGCCGCATGCCTAGGGTGGGTCTTTATGTCCCCAGATCTCATGAAGCTCGTGTCTGGGCTGCTGCAGCCTGTCCCCGAGCAGCGTACCACCTTGGAGAAGCTGGTGGGAGACCCCTGGGTGACGCAGCCCGTGAACCTTGCTAACTACACCTGGGATGAGGTGTATCGAGTAAACAAACCAGGTGAGGGGTGTGGCCTGTGCCCGCTGAGGGCAAGGAGGTTCCCCATGCCACCTGCCTGGGTCTGGGAGGAGGAGGGTTCCCTCTTCCATGCTGTTGCGGACACAAATGTCAGGGCCTATAGCTGGCTTGTCATCTGTGAAACAAATGGGCCTTGATTCTCCTCCAGAGGCCCCCCCAAACACCACTGGGGTTCAGAGCTTGGCAGTGGGCCTTAGAAGGTGGGGGAGCGCCCATGGGAGCCTGTGACAAGGAGGCACCCGCAGAAAGGGCCAGGGGCTGGGGGCCAAGGGTTTCAGAAGCACATCTCGAGATGGTCTGAGTGAGCTGAAGGGGAGGATAAGGACACAGGGGGTGAGTGCAATGCTCTCAGGGGCCCTAGGGGGCCCTGGCTCTTCAGACAAGCTCCTGGCAGCACAGCCGGTGGGGGGAGCAGCAGCTCAGTGAGTCTGGTACCACTGCTCGGGGCGAGTGGACCAAGTGGACCGAGCTGGTGTTGATGGCTCTGCATCACATCTCTGCTGCACCTCAGCAGGGTCCAGGAGCTCTAGAGCATTGCCAGTGGGCTCTGAAGGGTCCCTCTGATGTCCTTTGCTCCTAGGAATTCTTCCAGAAAGAAGCATGTGTTGTTACCATGTGATCCAATGTCATCTTCTTTCCTCAGAAAGTGGAGTTCTGTCCACTGCGAGCCTGGAGATGGAGAGCAGGAGCCCGAGCGAGGTGGCTCAGGCGCCGGAGCTGCCCAGAGCCCTGGGCCCCAGGGGAGGCCCCTGACGGCTGCTGAGCGCCCGCTTCCTGCTGCTCTTCTGCACTCAGTTAGGAAACCGTCTTGTTTCCAGGCCCTTCCATTCGGAGAAAGGAACTCTGCAAGAATTAGGCCCAACTCACCTTCTAAAGACTCATATGCAAGTTTGATAAATGCCAGAACAAAAGCCAGTGATACGATATTCTTTTAGGTTTATAAAATAGACTTGGACTTCATTTTTTTCTTGACTTTGAAAAAGCATTCTAGTGTTCACTTGAGTTTTGTCCTATTAAAGGGCTTTCAGTTCATGAACTTCCAAAAGGCACAGCAGAGAGTGTTGCTTCTCTTCCTGCTGTTGTACATGTGCATACATTTTTGTTTCCTTTCACTTGGTACATGCTCTTCTGATGTGTGGACTTGGCAGAGCTGGTTCCCCAAATGACTGGACTATTTCATTAACATATTTCCTTGAACATATCCCAAATTACAGCAATTTTGTAAACAATACCCTGCCTCAGATGGTGTGAATTCTCCCACAATGCTGGTGTGCGAGGCACTTCCATTTGTGCACCCACTTGCCACAGCTGGAGAGAGGGTCAGCCTCACTCATCTTGGGGGTCCCTCCCACAGGGGCCTAGTCTAAGGAGAGTGGAGGCTGTGTTGTTCTCAGGCACTTCCCTTCTCCCTGTGCACCACTCTCCAGGGCCGGCCCACTGTCTGTCTGGGCTGTGCTGCGCAGTGGGCTCCATGGCAGGACTCAGCTGTCCACCCACGACACCTTCTCAGCATCCCCTGACATCCTGTAGCCAGCCCCAGGCCCCACCTCTGCGACTATGTGGGGGGATTCCAGCCCCAGGCCCCACCTTTGGTACTGTGGGGTGTCCAGCCCCAGGCCCCACCTCTGCGACTATGTGGGGGGATTCCAGCCCCAGGCCCCACCTTTGGTACTGTGGGGTGTCCAGCCCCAGGCTCCACCTCTGTGACTATGTGGGGATGTCCAGCCCCAGGCCCCACCTCTGTGACTATGTGGGGATGTCCAGCCCCAGGCCCCACCTCTGTGACTATGTGGGGATGTCCAGCCCCAGGCCCCACCTCTGTGACTATGTGGGGATGTCCAGCCCCAGGCCCCACCTCTGTGACTATGTGGGGATGTCCAGCTCCAGGCTCCACCTGTGGTACTGCATGGGAGGAGGCGTCCAGCCCTGACTGTCACTGTCCCCCTTTCCCACTCTTGCTCAGGTCCCAGTGCATCTCTCACACACTCAGATGGCTCTTCCCCTCTAGGTTCCAATCCATGCCCCTCTCAGACACAATCAGCCAGCTCAAGCACATGAAATCCAGCCTCTATTTTGCTGTGTTGGAGAGGAGGAAGGCTGAGATAGCAGGAAGGAAACAAAAACAGAAACCAAGACTCCCCTCACCGCTT
Source organism: Equus caballus (assembly GCF_041296265.1). Classification (NCBI taxonomy): domain Eukaryota; kingdom Metazoa; phylum Chordata; class Mammalia; order Perissodactyla; family Equidae; genus Equus; species Equus caballus. Next base: position 26,609,314 of record NC_091689.1, on the reverse strand, counting down.
CTTTTCGACATCATCACCTTCCATAGGCTCCAAGCCCCCTCCTGCCCAGAGCCCTCTGGAAGACGCTGAGGGTCAGGCTGCCTCCAGTATTGGTCCAGCGCTCAGTTTCCAGTGTTCATTTAGGAAGCACTAAACAGTCTTCATATTGTAGGAGGCTCAGATAACAGTTCATTTTATTCTCATCTACTGGGATACGGGATATCGCCGTCCTCTTCCTTTAGAAAGTGCTGCCCGCGTCTCCCTGCTGTCGCAAGAGCCTGACAGAGGGACCCTCTCCACTAAGGCAGGGCTTTTAGAAGTCTGTTTAAAAATCATGTAGCAAAAGTTAGTGACCTTTATTCTTCAGAATTCAAATGAGTTTCCTGATGTGCTAAGAATTCTGTTTTCAAGAGTGACAAAAACCCAAACATATTTCCTTGTGCTGTTTATGATGCTTATAGCACAAAAGAAGTTGCAAAATGTTCTTTTAGACAAGTGTGCAATGGGCTGAGAAGGCAAAGTCCTAGCTCTCCAAGAACTGTTACTTCTTCATGAGACAGAATAATTAAAACTCATCTGACTTGATGGCAGTAGAAGGTCTGACACTGAGAGTTTTCTTCCCAGAAAGAATCCAGATTGAAAGGTTCTGAGGCTGAGGCTGACAGATTTTCCTCTCCATGTTCCACATGTGATTCCAGAGAACAGAGTTTTCAGAGGACTGAAGATGCTGTTGACTTTTTAGAGTAATCTCTGCCTGGCCGCCCGGTTATTTCTAGAGCTAGATAAGCTGTTCAGGTTCCTGCTTCCTTCCAGCAAGTAGGGGTGGCACACAGGATTTTCTTAGGCTTTGAGTATAAAAGCATTAACATAATTTATTTTGAGGTGTTGACAGTTGAGTGTTTTAAGAAGAAAATTAGATTCAAAACCAAAAACAACCAACTCTTTCATTCCACACAGATTACAACCTTCCTTTTCTTTGATATAATAATTTTGTAAAAAAGATAACGTTTTAACCCAGCCCAGTGCCTCCTACAGAACAAGGACTCTGTAAATTGTGTCCTTTTAAGAATCAAGCCCTTTTTCTCAGTTCAGAAACAAGTAAATAAAACAAGTAGAGATGCTTATAAATTAAGATTTAGGGCTTATGGGTGGTAGAATTTAGGCAGCTGAGAAAGCACACCTTTTACTTTTTTTCACACTATCCCCTTTTAAAAGATGCCCAGGCTCTGTACTAGAACTATTACAGGTCTCGATTTGAAACTTAAGAATGAATACAAATGAGACTGAAACATGACTGGAGTTCATCCCAACAGGAAAACCAGACCTCTGAGTCAGGAGGTGCCATCGTTCTTGTCTTTTTATTGCTTGGGTCGTGTTTCTTAAACACTGTAAAGACCTCTGGAGTTCCTTTGGGTACTTTAAGCACCTCTGGGATATACCTGTCTTACAGTGTGCATGTGGGTGTGTGTCTGATATTGACCCCGAAGTGAGTCCGCTCACCTGTTGTGCGGCAAGCCAATCCCTGACACGGTGTAGTGGGAGAAAGTAGGAATTTTATTGCAAAGCACGGAGCAAGGAGAACAGGCAGCTCAAGCTGTAATCCCGAACTCCCTGAAAAGCTACAAGCAAGGGCTTTTATTTGCAGTTTTAGGTAGGGGACGGGGAGCATGTGGCCTTGGGGCTGAAGTTCTAAGAGTCCTCCGCACAGGATCACTGTCTGTTCTGTGTTGCACGTGGTGGAATTTTTGTCTTTGATACCTAAAGTTTACAATCAGTCATCTTAGTTTCTCAATGTCCCTGCAAAATGCGTAGTCAGGCAGGGGGCTGTCAGCAAGTTCCTTTATCAGCAGTTCTCCTGCTGTTCTGCAAGGCAGGCTCAGAAACTGGTTATTTTGTTTCCCACATTAACTTTGAGGGTACAAGGCACAGTTTCACCCTAATCCAGGGAAATTTTAACTCCTTCATCCTCAATTTCAATCCCCCCTCTCTTTTGATCATTCCTCAGTCTTGGGGGATGGGGGTGAAGACTGCTCTAGCTGCTTCCTGCTGCGAAAGGGCAAAGTTCAAGGTCAGAGGAATGAAATTCTTTTACCTTTATTTTAAAGATATTCCTGGGTACCAGGTGGGGGAGAGCGAGGTATGTTCTGCATGACTGATATTTTAGTACTCTGATCAATGGCTTTGCAACAACACTTAAGTTCACACTTTATAATTACATAGACAACCACACATATTAGCAAAATATACAGCTCAAATTTTAGTATCCCCTCCATAATGGACCTTAATCCTTGGGGAACCCAGGAGAAGAGGTCTGTAAACCAACCAAGGTTAGGGCCTGGAACCTCAGGTGAAATCCAATGTAGCTAAATAGTTTGCTGTCTAATGGTCCAACAAGATAAGAATGTGGGAGTCATTCGTTACTTATCTTTAGGGGACCGTCTCCTGTACAGCAACTTGAGATCGATCAGAGTTTCACTTGTCCATTTGGAGAAGTCAGTGTCTAGAGTATGAAGCCAGACATGGTTTGGGTGGTCCTGGTTGTGATCTTTTATGGCATGGTTCCCATTCCCTGTGACCATCCTTGAATGGTCCCATCCAGCAGGGATGAAGTTGATCTTCTGGGTGCCTGTGTTTCCAGGATTTTAATAGAATTCAGTCTCCACTACAAAGATGATGCAGAGGAACATCTGACAGTGTTTAGTTCCTTAATTTGAGTTCTCTCCATGTCTTTTGGATCATCTCTAGAACATAGGAAGGGTCTCCCAAAGTTAGGCCTATATTATGTAAGCAAGTAATCAGATATTTAACAGAACCATTTCCAGAGAAAGAGAAAGAAAACAAGGTTAATGGTTGGAGCAAATCACAAACAAATTCCTGAGGCCAGGGGATGGCCAGTCAAGAAGATTTCTAGATGTCAGGGTTGAAGTGTCCCCTGCAGTTTGAAATGTCTCGGATGATGTCATCAGGTAGTTAGGTAAACTTTTTGAGTGGCTTATACAGCAACAGGCATGAAGATTGTCTAAACATGGGCTATCATGGTGTTCTCTCTTAAGTTTACATGAAGTTGTCCAGCTTTAGTTTGCAGATGGGAAGCAGAAACCTCAAAGACAATTAACAGAACCAGAATCTAATATCCACAAATGCGTATTATAGTTTCTATTGAAACATAATTTTTCTCTCTAAAATCACCCTCATTTTACCAAAGATAGCCAAATCAAGACTCATCGATTCACAAAATAAGTTTAGTTTCAATAAACTTGGAACAATTATTTACATAAGAACAGCAACTGATCATATAGGCTCTTTTAAATCTGCTTTGCTGGAACTTTTCATAAGGAATTTCAGATTGAACTTTAAATGCCTCTCAAGGCCAGGAAAGCCAAGCCAAGGACTTGTCATCAGACTCTGCCTGTAATGCCTACAGATTTTAGTGAATTCCTCTCTTTTTAAGGTCCCCAAAATATCCTGAGGTTCTTGCACCTGCCAGGGAAGAGACCTTCTTTACTCACCTGGTAAGATTGCTGGGAACCCTGTGGGCAAGCTACCAAGCCAATATTTCCAAGTGGCTTTATTCCATAAAGTCAATCCTTGTCCCTTAAAGCTGTTTATTCATATCTGAGTTTATGCATTCTCAAATATGACATTCAAGTCAAAGCCTGGGTAATTAGTGTTTCCAATTGTGTCCTGCTATAAGGAGAACAGATTCTTATTGAACTTATGCAAATAACTATATTGTCACGAAAATAAGAATACTCACTCATCAAGCATTTTCAAATTCTAGAGGGATCAGATAGGGAGAAAAAGATAAATGCTTCAATTCTGCTTACAAATTGCTATAAGTTGTAGTTCCTTAAGAGAAAAGGGAAAAAGATTTTCTTAAATCTGAAAAAACAAAACATTAAAAAATCAGCAATATTTGAAAGAAAAAGTCATAAAAATTATAAACATCCTCATCAATTTATTTAGTCTCATATAATTAATTTTTGACCTTGACCTTCTGTTAATAGTTTTATGAGGTCATCAGTTTCTCCATTAGAGTTCTGTAATTTCTTATCCAGCTCAGTTTTATAATCTGAAAGTTTATCAGAAACCTGTATTCTAGAGCAAGTGTCAGAGTCCTTTCCATGAATCTCTCTAAAGATGAAACACCTCTGCAAAAACATCACAGTAAAACAACTGTCTGCAAATAAAACATTCAAAAGTGGCAAAGACACTTTGTGACATATAATGCTTTGAAATAATAACCAGAATTATGATTGATAACCAAGACAGATCAGAATTTTAGGAATGTTATATAATTTTTAAAAGCACTTATATTAATAACATTTACAAACACAATATAACCTAGGAAGGTTTATTATCATTTGATAATGCTTTCCATGTAATTTAACATACCAAATAAGTCTAATTAGTTTAATATCTCTATAGAAAGAGAGAATAAATTCTTTGAGAAGTCCCAGGGCCCATTGGAAATTCTCAAAGTTCCTTTTTAAGTCAAAAGAAAGACTTTACCCAGGATTTGAACCTTGAGGGGAAGTTTGACAAATATATCAAAAGGGTTTAAAATACTTGGTCAAATAGGAAACAATGCTTGGTTATCCATTCAATCAAGGTGACAACAGAAGATGTCAAAGGCAAACAGAGAGTTCAAACAGTTGTTAAAAGAACTTTAATAGAGAGACCTCAGTCTTTTTGAACATTGGAAATTATTTTAACAAAGTATAGACTTTTGTCTCCTAGGTAGACTTACTCAAAAAAAAAAAAAAAAAAAAAAGAAAAGAAAAAGAAAAAGAAAAAGCTTTTATAATCTCTTTATCAAGATCAGACCAAAAGTTCAGAAAGATCATCCTTTCAAGAAAGAGAAAGCCAAATTCTAATTTTGTACCAGCTTACCCTTGATATTGAAACTCATTCAATTAATTGAATTCATTTAAATCTCAGCCAACTTGACGATGCACAAAACTCTCCAGGGTTACTTCCACAAACTTTCTGTCACTTACCTTTTTACATTCATATTTGTCCCATGTTTTCTTTTTTCTTCCCTAGTAATTTAGGACAAATTTATCTTTCTTAAGAAAAACAGAAATACCTCTATGCTTTATGCCTTCTTTGCTGAAAACATACATTTTACTTTCCTTGTATACAGAAACATGTATTTTTTCATAGAAAATTCCCCACCATACAAAAAACATGTTTATTAATAAACCTAAGCACCTTTCAGTTTCTCTACGATAAGAAACCAAAGGCAGACAAATCTATGCTTAGTAACCAATTTCTAATATTTTATCTCATATGGAAATGACCTAGATACTCAATAAATTTCTATCATTAATTTAGCAAAACTCTAAAGTTTCAAGTTGCCAAAAAGATTTTGGAAGCTGTTTTTCAAGTATGCAGACCATAAAACATAATTATTGCACTCAAAAACTCCTACCCATTTTCATCTATCTAAATCATTTGTTCCCAACAATTAGGTTTAGATTGCTCACAAAAACTTCATGTGACATTAGAGCACTTAGCCATCATCTTAAGTTGTTTTAAGTACTCACATAATAACATAATTATGGTTAAAAAGTTCCCCCCCCAAATTTTCATCCTTTTTATGTCTATTTATTTTATCTGTTCTCAACAATTATATTTAGGTTGCCTACAAAAACCTCATGAGACATCAAATAAAATCAGCTATTATTATGTTATTATTTATTGCTGACAAATTTTGTAACAGAGAACATGTTTGTACCACACCAAAACTCTGAAAATATGTTTATTTCAATTAAACCAACAAACTTAAACAAGCTCTTACGTACCAAAGATCATTTTATATCACGTTAACTTGAAAGACATCTGGGCTAGTTTGTAGTACATTTAGAAAGAATTTATATAGGTGCTTACTTCAAGCCAATTAAATAGAGCTCCTTTAGAAATTATATCATCCAGAGACAGCAAAATACACAGAGAGACTTACATATATAAACATACAGATAAACACAAACAGAGATCTTCAAAATTTTAGCCATGTCTCAGGTACAAAACTCAAAAGCACAGTTGGATCCAAACTGTTCCTCTGGCAGATAAACCTGTTCAGATGGCCAAAGATCTTTACTAAAGATTCCATTCTTTTTACCGTTAGGATCATTTTTAGAGCTGTTTTTGAAGTCATTTTGTCTTTTAGAAGCTTCTGCATATTAATCAAAGGATGCATTCTTTTGTGAGAGGTTTTGAATTATCTCTTAAGGGTGACCCTTAAAGCAGACTTATCTGAAATAGAGGTTCCTCAGTATGGCTATTTTAAAGTGAAGTCTTCTTTAGCATGTTTAACTAACATTGCCTAAAGAGTGGATTTACATGCTCTTACAATATCAGGCAGGGGAAACATTCCCCACTGAGACACAATGTTTAGCCCCACAAGAGAATCCATAAAAATACAATCAGGCAAAAGAGACACAATCATTTCACATAAAGTCCATTTAAATATACCAATTTTAAAAAGTTTTATCTTCATTTTATCAACTTTTATACCTCTAATCACAGCTTCCATTAAGAGTCCATTAACAAGTCTTGGTCTTACAATACTATGTAAGGGAGGCATTCCTAGCTGGACATAACATCCATTCCCAAAAAACACTTAGGCGAAGTTGACATAACCTCTGTATATTATTAGCTCAAACATTTTAATCTTTATAATCTTATCAACCTTAGTGGCCTGTTGCCCCAAATGATTCTTGGTCAGATTTCTCATTGTGATTTCTGCCTTTTGGCTTTTATTTTTTTCCTTTTCATAGGTTCATAATTGAAAACATTCCAATTTTACAATATACAACCTAGAGGGCTGTCACTGGGAACCGAACCTGAGTTTCCCATTATGGAACCACACACACACACATGCACACACACGTATCAAAACAAATGGGACCAAAGTTCCTCTGTGAGTGAAAAACCTCTAGTCCTTTCAATAAATTGGCGCTCCCACCCCTAACGAACTCCAGTAACATGGAACAAAATCCCCGAAACAGAGGCAAACAAATGAAAGGAAAAATAAGATTTCAATTAGTTAATGGGGAAACTCAACAAAAGGACATTCATTGCAAACCAAAACAAACGGAGCCCAGACGGCTGCCAGGTGTAACAGAGCTCTTATCACCCATTACTTCTGGCTGGTCCTATTGGAAAAGGTTAGCACAAAGAAAAACAAAAACTGACAGCTACTTACAAGAGACGTTTTCACAAGTCCTGAACCTCGTTTCTTCCACTACCAAAAGCAAAAGTGCCGTGGGTCAACAACGTCTCATCAGCAGCCAGTTGCTTGGGGCTGTCCCTGACACAAGGGGCTCCGGCAGCTGCAGCACAGCTTCCATGAGAGGTTGTCCACCAGAGGCCCGTGTGCCACAGGCGAGACATCCACTTGGGACTAGGTCCCATCTGGGTCACCAAATTTGATATCAAACCTGAAGTGAGTTCGCTCACCCGTCCTGCAATCTCTGCCACTGGGCTAGTGGAAGATAGTAGGAATTTTATTGCAAAGCGCTGAGCAAGGAGAACAGGCAGCTGATGCATAATCCCAAACTCCCAGAAAAGCTGCAAGCAAGGGTTTTTATTTGGGGTTTTAGGTAGGGGAAGGGGAACATGTGGCCTTGGGGCTGAAGTTCTAAGAGTCCTCCGCACAGGCTCACTGTCTGTTCTATGTGGGGCACGCAGTGGATTTTTAGCCTTCTTTGTCTGAAGTTTACAGTCAGTCATTTCAGCTTCTCAGCGCTCCTGCAGGATGCCTAGTCAGGCACGGGCTGTCAGCAAGTTCCTCTCTTATCAGGGGTCCTGCTGTTCTGCAAGGCGAGCTCAGAAACTCTGGTTATTTTATTTCCCACGTTAACCTTGTGGGTACGAGGCACAGTTTCACCCTAATCCAGCGAAACTTTAACTGCTTCAGCCTCGGTTTCCTGTCCTCAGTGCTCGTGTTGGAGACGGGTTTACACAGGATCTTGAATAACCTTATCTGGGCCCGACTCCGTTTTTACCCAGACGGCCTGGTCTCCACCCCAACACGAAACTGCTTCGGGAAAGATACTGCTTTCCCGGGGGAGTCACTTGCGCCGGGGAACGGTGGGTCCACCAAGGTTATGGCTGCATCTCACCTCTACTCTTAAGAGGAATTCTAGAGTAATAGGAAGCAAAAGTATGCCGGCGGAGCTATGCACTGGCTGCGCTGGCCGACAGCTCCAGAAAGTGGGCGAGCCGGGCACAGAGGCAGAGGGCCCGCGGCCTCAGGCCCACGGCGCCGGCGGGAGCCGGGCGGCGCGAAGCCCCAACGCTGGACGCGCTGCGAGCAGGGCCGCAGCGGAACGCGCTTCCCGCGCACTCGCGCTTGCGAGGGGGAGGGTGGAAGTAGCGGACCGGGGAGGCCGGAAGTGGAGGACCGGCGAGGGCTCCGTTTCCGGCTCGGGGTCGCAGGCGCCACCTCCGTGCTATGGCGGCGCTTGGCCGCCAGGTGAGGTCGGGCCGGGTACCCAGGCTCCCCGGGGACGGGGGCAGGGACGCGGAGGAGCCACTGCTGCCACCGGGGTGTGTGACGGCAGGCCGTGGCATCTCGCAGCCAGAGCCTCCCGGGGAGGCCGGTGCACGCCGATGTGGTGTCGCGCCTGGACCCGAGGCACTCACTGCGCGGTTAGCCCAGCTCCTCTCGGCCCTCGCTGGGCCCCACTCGCGAGTGAATCTGGCCGAGGGAGTATCTGGACCACCCACAGGGCGAGAGGGGGAGGCCAGGGAGAAGTGAGCGCGTCGGGTACTCACCCGACTGACCGAGGCGGGTACGACGGTAGATGACGCTGCAGGGGCTTTGGGACGGGGTGCGAAGCGAGTGAGTGCCTGAGCGATCTGTGCCTGGTCGGTTACGCGCTGGCCTGCACCGCTGAAGAGTTTTGACGTAAACGGCAATTCTGCATACAAGTTGGCTGCTAGACCAGTTATATCCAACAGGATTCTTTTTGCGGAATGAATTTAGGTACATGAATCGGGAGACTAGTATGAGGTCCAGATTTTTCAGGTGTGGATAGCAACTCAGACCCCCAGAGTTGGCATGAAGATTATTTTAAACTAAAGACGTTTGCGATTCAGCTGATACAGGAAGAAGCTTTCTCGGAGCTTTCCTTACGTCACTAAAAGTAGAAACTTCTGGGAGTGAGGCTGCCATGGAGTCCCTCTCCTGGGGAGTTTTATGGCCTTGAAGGAAAAAGAAAGACCACTTGCACCTGCATAAGCAAACATTATCACAAACTTTCGTATCTCCCTTTGTTCCTCTAGAAACCCATTTGTTCTTCCCATGGAAGCTTTTTCTCCCCCTCTGTCTCCCCTATTAAGTTAGCCCCTAACTTTAGTCATTTAAGGAGCTACCTCTTTTGTGACCTGCTATATGTATATGACTAAACTTTGTGTGTTTTTTTTCCCCTCGTGTTAATCTGTCTGTTGTCAGTTAAATTTTCAGCCCCGCCCCCCCACCCAGGGCACTGAACCTTAGAGGGTAGAGGAAAATGTTGTCTCCCCAGGTAGGCAGACTTTACCAGGTCATCTTAAACTGGTTCTCCCCTGTTCCTGCCTACTTCTGTCCTCAGTTATAGCAGCAAAAGCTCACAGAGACTTGCTTGACTCTCTGATCTCTATGCTCTTAGCAACACTCTCTTCTCCATTTGTGAGCTTCCTTCTCTGTAGGCTGAGGTTGGATAAGATTTTGCAGATTGCTTATAAAAACTGTTATGTTTATGTGGGTCCAAGGCACTAAATACCCTGGTTCAACAATCCTGTAGTGTCTATTGGGGTGGTGAGGAAATAATCCGCTTTTGGTCCTGTCTCTTATAGGTCTTTGGCTGGCACCGCCTGATGCCCCTCATTTGGGCCCATGTTGTTAGGCAGCCGCCCTATCTTGGAGAGCAGAAAAGGACAACTGCTTCTTTGTTGCGTAAACTGACCACAGCCTCCAGTCGAGGGGGCCTTGAGGACTTATCCTGTAGTGAACCCAAAAAGTACGTGCAGGAACCAGAGTGCAGGACACCTCTTACTCAGTGCCTCCTTGAGAATCAGAGGACTCCTGTGGATCGAGGGTGTTCGGAGCGAGAGAAGGTCATCAGTTCCCTCCTGGACATGGGTTTCAGTGATGTCCACGTTAATGAATTGCTCAGTATACGACCAGGCACCCACCCTCAACAGTTGCTGGACATCATTTCAGAATTAATACTCTTGGGTTTGAATCCAGAGCCTGTGTATGTGGCCTTGAAGAAAAATCCTCAGTTATTGCAACTGCCTATAATGCACATGAAGAAGCGCTCCAGCTACCTGCGAAAGCTTGCGCTTGGAGAAGGTACAAGAAGGTGCAGATTTTATACATAGCGCTGAGAGGAGTCAGAGCTAGGGAACGAATAGCCTAGGTGAGATGGATTAGGGAAGGTTTCTGGGGAAAAGTCCTTGAGAGCAATGTGTGGTTTGGCTTGGAGGTGAGGGAGAGGAGTGACCTCTGCAGAGGGCATTGTTAGAGGGAAGAGGGGAGGGTGGGGACTAGAAGAGAGAATTGGAAGGGACTCCTGTCTGGTTTGTTCACTGTGGGGGTTCTAGCATCTAGAACAGTGCTGGTCACCTGGTGTGTGCTCAGCAGATACATGTCAGTGTGTGATGTTGATATGTGTGACTATGACCAAGTTCCTGCTAAAGACTTGGATTCCAGGTAGGTGTCTTGATTTGCTGTGGAACATGAGATCTTCCCAGGCTCCTAGGAAATTGGTGGAGTGGCTGTTCCCTCCAGCCTCACCCCCACTTCCAACAGGATTCATACCTCAAGGATCCTGGAAGTTCAGTGGATCTGTTTATGGGCTTCCTGGAAAAGGGGCTGGGGGCCCATGCGGGTCTCCAAGAACCCCTCCCCACTTTGACCAGAGGAGTTCCATTATTCTTTCTTCATTCATGACTCTTACTGGTAGATTGTTGCAGGGAAGAAAAGGTTTGGTGAGCCACTATTTCAGAGGATCAATAGGCCTCCTCCAGAAGATAAGCAAAAAGATGGCCTTGTGTGTTTCTTTTAACAGGTTTCCCATTGCAGTGTAACCTAAAAGGCTAAACTTAATACCTTATGTGCTATGATTATTAATTAGCAAGCTCCGCCCAGCCTTAAGAGGCAGGTATAAAGTCTAAACTGAAATTCATTCCTGACACATTTAAGAAGACAATTACTAACTCAGCTATTAGGAAGATTTATATTAACAGTTTAAATAAGGGATTTTAAGTTTCCAGTTACTAGATTTTGTCCTCCTACCCACAGGAAGCCCATATGCCCCAATTTGCCTGGGACAGTCTCAGGTTGTACCAGTTATCCTAATGCAATTATTAATAGAGACTTCTTCACTCTGAAGTGCACTAGTTTGGATAAAATACATGGTCACCCCACTAACTAGGACACCGGTATCTGTGGTTGTGCATCATGATTATTCTTATTATTACATTAGTTATCATCAGGGAACTTCTTTTCGTGGAGTTCAGGCTCCCAGGTCTTAAGATTGTTGGTTGTGAATGCTTCTGTGACTGTTTTATCATGGAAGGAAACAGAACCCAAAGCGCCAACACGGGGGAAGCTACTATCCCATCTTAACTGTCTCACCGTTCCAGGAACTCCCTGTGAAATTCTTTTCTGGGCAAGGAGGGCAGGAGGAGGAGACCTGGGATATGAAGTAGGCCTTTTTTCAGCCAGAAAGAGGCCTCCTCTTTATTCCAGGGAGGGAGGGCTGGTGAGTCTGAGAAGTGGGAGGGAGTCAGTGGGGAGGTGTGTCATTCTGGCCCATCCCCTTCCATGGTGCCTCTGGGAAGACCTATCCCAGGCCTCTAAGAAGACCCAGGCTAACTTGAATTGGGTGTGGCCAGCCTGGTGGGTTTTGGAATATCCTGAACTTATGCACTTGCCCTTTTTTATGTTCTTCAGGGAAACTAAAGAGAGTCCTTCACTGTTGCCCTGAAATTTTCACCATGCGTCAGCGGGACATTGACAGTGTTGTCAGGGTTCTCAAGGAGAAGTGCCTTTTCACGGTACAGCAGGTAACGGAGATTTTGCACAGATGCCCCTACGTTCTTCGGGAGGACCCTGGTGCACTGGAGTACAAATTCCAGGTGAGAGTGACCGATAGAGTGACTGGCAGTGCCAGCAGGTACTGTGTGGTGTGGGTCCACTGTATGGATAAGAGGCCTCAGGCACCCTGGGGCGAGTAGACAGGTGGAGGGCCTCTGTCCTCTCCACGCACCAGCCAAAGAGAATTGGGTTTCACTCCTTTCACTTCTTTACTACAGATAAAGCCTATTCTGCAACTTTTCTGCCATTAATAATGAATGACCCAGCCCTATTCCCAGAGTCCAAATGGGGCCTGTTTGAAATAGCCAAGTTAAAAATAGCTAAAATCTTCCTATCTTTAGAACCTATTTTGCATGTTGATTTTAGAAATATAATTGTGACAGTTGTCTTAACTTTTTGGTGACGATTATGATGACTTAGGTCACATCCCTAGCTGTTTTCTGAATTTTTTGCTTATTCTTTCCATACTCTTAGTTTTTCTTCCCCTGTCTAAAGAAAAATAGAGCTTAATTTTTTCCTCCTGCCCCTTCATTTTCTGTTGCATTTGCCTCAATATGAACTTGAAAATGCTTTGAAAACTGTCAGCCATCATCCGGATGTTGGGTATCAAGGATGGTCTGCCGTGGTTAATTAGGCAGTTCTTTTTGAGTGCTCTTGGACAGCCTGAGTGTAGTACGGATTGTGGAGTGACAGGTTTTAGGGTTCTGCGCCTGAGATTCCTAACTGTGTCTGTGTCCAGTATGCCTATTTTAGGATGGGGGTTAAACATGTGGACGTGGTGAGGACCGACTTCCTGCAGTACCCCATAACCAAGACCAAGCAGAGACACACGTTCCTCGAGCGCCTAGGACGGTACCAGACCCCTGATAAGAAGGGGCAGACGCAGGTCCCCAACCCTTTACTCAAGGACATTCTCAGAGTTTCAGAAGCTGAGTTTCTGGCCAGGACAGCCTGTTCTTCTGCTGAGGAGTTTGAAGTTTTTAAGAAGCTCTTGGCTCGGGAGGAGGAAGAGGAGTCTGAGAGCCGCATGCCTGATGGAGAAAGCACAAGTGTGGACGAGGAGGAGGAGGGGGAGGAGGAGGAGTTGTGATAGAAGGACTGGAGTGAAAAGAGCCCGGCAATATCAAAGAGTGTTTTAAATTTCTTGAAGCTTTTCGGAACTTCACTTGGGTCTTCTCAGGTTTTCATTCTAGAACTGATGTTTCGATGAAAAAATTATTATAAATCACCTGAGAAGTAGACAGGTCAAACTGAATTGGAGATGCCTTAGTTTGGTCTGTTGGGTCTCTGTGGGGAGGGCCCTGTCAAACCTGAATAAAGGACTGACTTGGAGCTGTTAAAATCAGGGACTCAATACATCAACATTTGGTTTTACTTTTTCTCTTTTGTGTATGTAGGTGATAATTCCATGACAGTGTGGGGGACAAGGGTCCTTCTGGTTTGGGAGTTATTTTCTATTTCCTTCTAGTGATAAAGATAAAAGTATGAGAAGGCAGTGAGGTGTAGGACATCACAGCACTTTATTTTATGAAAACAAGTAGCAGGTTTTCCACAAAAATACTCATATTTTTAACCCAAAAATATCTTTTGCTTCCTAGCTGCATTCAGTGTCCAGCAGAGTGAAAGGGAGCTGATTAGTGATGTGCGGTTTCCTTCTGCACAGCTGCTTAATGCCAGCGAAGCACTGGGGCACCTTCCTCTCTGTGAAGAACAGGCCCTGGCTCTGACCTCTCGGGGAAAGTTCACTTTTGTGCCAGCCCATGGCCAGTGGGTCATGTCCAGGCCTGAAGCCTCTGGCAGCCATAGAGTGACCTGGAATGTGCCAAAACAGGAAGGGGCTGTGGAGGGTCCTATCCAGTCATGTCCCCTGCCCATTTTACAGATGGGGCTTCTGAGACCAAAGGAGAAACACCTGCACAGGGTTGTGGAGCAGGGCGGAGCCTGCAGCCAGGGCTACAGGTCTAGTCTTGGTTTCATTCCAGGGAACTCTCTGTGACTCCAAAGAAGGTGGAAGTCTTCTCGGGGAACCCAGGGGGTCTGGGAGGGATTTGGAGAGTTGGGGTCAGGGAATGGAATTTGGTGTAAGCCGGGGGTCATCTGTGAGGTAGAGGCCCAGCCTTGATAGCATGAACCCATGAGAGGTGGGAAGGTTGGTGCTTCCTGGAACATTCTGGGTGTGTCTTCCTTGGGGGGAACTGGCACAGGATCCATGCTGTGGAAAACATTGCTGGTGATGTGGCCAAACCTCAGGTCCCTTTGGCAGCATTTCACCGACTCTGTGGGAGTCCAGGTGCTTAGCCTTATTTGTCCCACAGAGACCATGGAAGAATCCAGTCGGGCGGCGGTTCTCACCTGGGGACCTTCTTGGCCCCAGAGAACATCTAGCAATGTCTGGGGACATTTTTGGTTCTTAGGACCGGGAGAGGGTTCTACTGGGATCTAGTGGGTTGAGGTCAGGGATGCTGTTAAAGATCCTGCAATGCACAGGATAGTCCCACAGCAGAATGAGCCAGGCCCAAAAGTCAACAGTCTTGGGTCTAAGAAACTGCTGTAAGGCTTGGTCCGGCAAAGTGCAACTGTATTGATTCATGAGAGCCTCAGATTGTAAAGGGGCTTACATTTATTGCGTTTCCTTTATTTAAAAGAAAAGTAAATAGCTGGTTTTTAAAGAGAGTTCCTTTACCCTGTGCATTGGAATACCATTGATAGATCTGAGCTGTATTTTATGGTGAGGATTCAGCACTGAGGTGTAGATGCTCTTGTGTTCTCCAGGCTCCTATTTGAGCATGACTGCAAAGAGAAAGATTTTTTGTAAAAGAAAAGTAGCTCAGTGAATCCCTCCACGTCTGAGTCAGGCGTTGGTGGCAGTAGTTTGCCAGCGGGAGGAGTTCCAGCTAAGGGAAGGTGCTGGAGGCTGGCTGACGCTGGGTGGAGCCCTTGCCTGCTGGGTCCGCCGGTGGCAGAGCAGTGGGGTGTGGCGTAGGTTTCCTTGCGCCGCCTCCCCCCCCACCCCCCAAGGACAGCCCACACGCAGTGGGGAAAATGGAGATTTTGTCATTACTGTGTCTCTCGGTCTGGGCAAAAGGATTTGAAAATGAAGACATTTCACTCTGTGCCAGTGTTTTCACTTTTCCATTTTGTGGCATCCAAGTGACCAGCACTTTTCCTGGAACCTAGGATTTTGTTTGTGCCCAGTCAGGGGACTAAGGAGAATCCTAAATCTGTGCTCGATTAGGTGGTCAGTTCGTCCAAGTTTTGATTAGCGAATGGGTAACTCAGCAACTCATGATTATTCCTTCCATTTTCACACAGGAATAAATGTTTCTTCCCCTCACAGTTTTCTGATTCCATTATTAATAATTTCCTTGGGTGGACTTTGAGTATTTTTGAGGAAGACATCAGAGTTCTTTTTCTTTTGCTGAGGAAGATTAGCCCTGAGCTAACATCTGTGCCATTCTTCCTCTATTTTTTTAGTATGTGGGCCACCAGCACAGTATGGCTGCTAACAGAGCAGTGTAGGTCCACACACGGGAACTGAACTCGGGCTGCCAAAGTGGAGCACACTGAACTTAACCACTACACCACCAGGGCTGGCCCTGACATCAGAGTTTTAAGAAGGAGCCATGTGAGAAAAGCAATGGCTCATGTGGAATGTTTCAAGGATGAATTGTAATTCTTTTAGCATCAAGAAGTCTGTTTACTAGATATTTAATCTGTAAAACATCAGAATTGGTTAATCATACGATAACAGCACCAAGCTCAGGATTCAGTAGATTGTTCTGTAGAAACAGATGCTTCTAGGCTAAAAACTGGAACATGTTTGCCTCATGGCTGAGGGGCTTGAGGTTATTAACATGGTAGTAGAAAGTTCCATCGACTTTTCCAGTGATATCACTTGATCTTGCCATTTGTTGGTGATGCTATAGCTCACACCGACGCACAGCGACGGGCTCTGGTACGCTGCAGAGGCCAGCAGTACACGTCCATGGTTTTCTTGATTCACCGGCATTGGAGCCCCTTGACGAGGCTCTGCCGTCTTCTCCAGGTGGGCCTTGGAGACTGGGACATTCTGGAGTACAGTAGAGACTTCTTGAAATGACTGTTCTTCCTTTCTGAAAATGACAAATTGCATAATACACAGACATACGCACACAAAGTTTTAATAAAAATAAAAAGCCTAAAATATACTCTTAACTCTTCAAAAAATGTTTTTATAAAAGATGAAAGGGAGGCGCCCTTTCTGTGGCTGTAATGCTGACTTGGAGCAGAGCCGGTGGAAGACATACAGGGGCTTGAGTTCCAGTTTGGATCAGCTGTTAAAAATGTTCAACACGCTATGAGGCAGGGTGATTTCTGTGGTTTTAATCTCTTTTGCAGGGAGAGGATAGAGCTGTTTAGAAGTGTGCTGGAAAGCGGATGTGGCAAGGTGATGCCGTGTTCTGCTTGTAAAGATGGAAAGACTGTGCTTACTACCTGATAGCCTAAAACAGTTATTACTTGAGTTGTGGACTAAAAGAAATGCTAAACGTTATGTAGCGTAGCCCGCCCCAGCTGTCCATCTTCGCTGCGTCCAGACGTGTGAGGAGGAGCCCTCGCTGCACCTGGTGCAGGGGCTGCTTCTGCTTTCCAAGCGGGGTTTGTGTAGCACTTCCATGAAACTCTGGGGTCCTTGATGGCTTGGTGTGACTTGTCATCCGGGGGATGGCTTCCTCTCTATAACGGCCTAATCCTGGGTGACCTCATAAGACCAGGGGCTAGCCTAGTATGGCCCATGAGACTTGCCCCCACCCCCGTTTTTGTAAATAAAGCCTTATTGGAACATAGCCACACCTGTTCAGTCACGTCTGTGGCTGCGTTTGCGCTAGGACCACAGAGCTGAGTAGTTGCCACAGAGACCATCTGGTCCGCAAAGCCAAAGGGATTTACCGTCTGACCCTTTACAGAAAAAGGCGTAGACTAAAAGTGACTAAACTCAATCTTAGTATTAACATTTTCTCATTCAAAATCTACTGATCCACATGCTGGATCACTAGCCTGCAACCTGTCAGCATGAATAATCTGCTGGTGGAGGAGAGCCGGGGGAAGCTGCGTCTAAACTTGGCTTTCCTGTCTGTGTCACCTCATTTCTGCCCCTTCTCTCAGCCCCACTGTCTCTGCTGAAAAGCTGGTGATAGCACTTCCTCCTCAACTTGATTGTTAGGTCTCAGGCAGAATCTTCCTCTGACCTTGGAGTCTGAGCACTGGTTTCAGAACATTGCAGAAGTGTTACTGGCTCGCCTACCAGCCTCGCCAATCCCGGGCTGACACTCTGGCTGTGGATGGACGGCCCCTGTAGGAAGCCGCAGCCTGGGTTACAGCACAGGCGTAAGTGCAGCACAGGAGTTGGAGGTGATGGGTCTGGAGGAGTCTCCCTGGCTGTGGCCAGGCAGGGCGGTGGGCTGGTGAGTGCCTGGTCTAGCTGTCTGTCTTCTAGAGGTTGGAGGAGAGCAGCCGCAGAGGGGACTGACTCAAGCCAAGACCTTGTCTCTCGGGGTGTCCTTTTCAATTCGATTTTAGACCTCGTCTTCCTGGGCTTTCGAAATTCATGAAGTTGATGGAGTGTAACAAGAACGTCCTGAGTCCTTTGAAGAAAAAGCAGAATGGGGCATGAGAAGAAGGATACTCATTCCCCTGAAACGGCGGCTTCCCGTTTCTCTTAGCGGTCCTCTGGTTGTTGTCGCATCAGGACCGTAAGGTGGTGTGCTCCCTCTGACACGGCAGCAGATGGGGGCAGGCTTGTTGAGGATGACAGACTGCAACCCCCAGAGTCAGGGACATTCGGGTGGCATTGCAGCTTTTACATCTGAAGTCTGCAGGCTGCCCCCCTCCATTTTGGGACACCCCTGGATCTCTGAAGGCACTGGCTGTCCCAGCCGCTCTGGATTGAAATGAATTCTTGCACTGTGTTCTTGGGTGTGTGTCTGGGTATACGTGTTTCTGTTTCCTGCCTATTTGTGTTTTCTCCACTGTTTCAAGAGTGGGTAGTCTAAAAGTCAGTGTTTGATAATTTGACAATTAGTTGAGAGTTCCTGATTTGTTTTTATAGAAATGGATTTGCTGAGCGAGTTTTTAAAAAATATATTATTCTTTCATGTGACTTACTGCAATATCAATATTTCAAACCCAAACTATATTTGTGGGTTCTTAATCCTAGCCATGAATTGCTTGCCAGCCTTGGCGTACGTGCTTTGGATGTGTTTGTCTTTGTGGTGTGAGGTGGGAGGGGGAAGTGATGCCTTTGAGTGGACAGGAACTGAGTGCGGAGACATTTCACATGTGAGTGGACGCTGCCCGAGGTCACACATTCTCTCTCATGTGTGCTTCCCCCCCTGTGGATCCCAGCCTTGGCCTTCCACTTGGTTGCTGTGAATGCCTTTCCTTTGGTGTCAGCCTACACCTGCAAAGCTCTTTTGTTCTGGTTGTTTGTAAAGGTCTCTGAATAACATTTCGCCCTCATTTCCTCACCATGTAAAAGATGTGGCCCTGTTTGTGAAGCTGCTTGTTCTCCCCGTGCCTCACTGTCCTCTCCTACAACACCAGGAAGATGGATTTCCAGGCTCATCTATGGAGCAGGAGTACTAAGCTGTCCCGGGCCAAGCCAGAAATCCTCTGTCATTCCCAGTGACATCATGCTGAGAAGAAACTGTGTCAGGCTGTAGAGATGGGCCTCTGTGGTTAACTCAGTGTCTTCCAAACTATGGTGAAGACTGTCCAGAGTGTGCATGTGGGGAGGTGGGGTGGATGGGGTTGAGTTGCCTAAAGAGTTTGGGAAATGCTGGATTAAATAAGAGTAGGGTTGCAAAGTTTCTTTCATTTCAGGATTTCTGAATGCTTAGGATTCCTGTGTCCACTGGGACTCCCCCAGTGACAGAGTCTTCAGGACTCCCCAGAGTTATGTGATCAAGGCCCCACACCCCATTTTTTCTTTCAATACACTACCATTCACACATTCACAGGGTCTGGGAATCACTCCCTTAACCCCACATTCCTAGAATTCCTCTGCAATCTAGGTATCCCAGTCCCCTCCTACCATCACCCCCCCAACCCCCCCACCCCCCCCCCCCCCCGCCCTGGCCCCACTTCCCTGTCAGTACCACCTCTCTCCACGTGCCAGGTGTTCTTCCGGCCTCTCCAAGTGCTCACCCCTCACCCCCATCACTGCTGATCAGGGAAGGTTTCTCAGGTCCCTTGAGATAGAGTAGGATTCGTCTTCACCCCAGAGAGCCTCATTCCCACCTGAAGATGTGTCTGTGCCAGGTTTGTATCTATTGGGAGGCCTTCATACTGTTTTTTCTCGCCGATTTTAACCCCTTCAGGGCATTCTGAAACCTTGTGGTCTGGGAGTTTGGGATACAGAACACACCCTGAACTTTCTTTTGCCTTGCTCCGGAAGGAACAGGCAGCTCTCTAAAAGGCCCAGTGCTGGGGGCATGGCCTTCCGACTTCCCAGCAGCCGCTCAGCGGCCGTGGTGGGGAACATACCTTAAGATTTCTTCAGTGTTGCACTGTTACTCTGTTTCCTGAAATAATTAGAGAAAGGTGGTTTAGGAAAAAGAATCTGTGCACCTGTAACCTGAAGCTTCCTCCGCCCAGGTGCCTGCTTCGTGCTGCCTGGCCTTTAGCTCACATGTACCCCAGTTCGGGAGTGCCATCAGTGAGACACTGATGCAGGGATTAGCATTCCCGTCTGTCTGAAGACTGGAGGCGTGCAGTAATGGGGAGAGCCACCAGCCTGGCCAGATGTGAGTGATGGGCAGTAAGAAAGTGAGAGCCACCCGAGGGAGGACACAGTGTTGGTGGGTCCACACTGTGCTTTTCCTCGATAGTCAGTGACACAGAACCCAGTGTGTGGCTGCTGCTTGGTCTGTGAAGAATATGACTGCGGTTTGGACTCTGCTGTTTGAAAGCATACAGTATACTCAGGCAGTGCATTATATGATAACTCTTACGGCTACCTTGAACCTTTTGGGGGAAAGAACCTAGATCGAGGGAATAAAAAGTAGAGATTTACTATATTTGCAGTTATATACTTGGGCCTGTTAATAATGCTCCATGCTTCCCAATTCTAGTACTAGGTATTGTGTGAACCTGCGTAACCAGAGTGACCCCCCAGCACCCACCATGCTGGGCTCTACCCATCTGGGTGTGCCCACGTGCACACATATGTGCACACAGTTTCTTGAAGAACGTCATTGCACAGTGGCTGCACATTTTGGCAAACCAAGGGCCTGTGGCATCTCACAGCACTCAGTCCCCAGGGCCGCCCCTGCCCCGTTACCCAGTGAGCTACACGCAGGACACAGCATGGGCCTCTTCCCCGAGGTGGCACCTGTTTGGGGTCTTCCTGATGCTTGTGCTCTCACAGCTCTCTTTGAAGCAGATGTCCTGGTGCACTTTGTAGACCTTTTTGTACCTGTGTCACGAGAAAGCTCTGTGAAGCCCGAAACTGGAGCAGAATGTTGCCCGGCTTCACCTCGGCCACGGGAACCCACAGGGAACTGTGCAGGGGTCTGAGGAAAAGGCCATTCTTTCCTTAATCCTTACCTCCTGGGGATGTATTAAAATGTCCAGCATAAAAGTCATGTAATTTTTTTAAAAACTAACTTTACCGAGGGATAATTTGCATAAAGTAAGATACACCCATTTTCAGTGTACATTTTGACACTTTTCTGTTTTAGGGAAGTTCCTGGAGAAGTCTGAGGGGCCTTGGAGATGCGGCCGTTAGATGTGGCAGTGGGGACAGGAGCCCTGCCCCCATTTATTAACTAGTCTGCTCCGAGCACGTCTCTGGGCTTAAGCCTCAGCTTCGTGTGCACTGGGAACTACTCATACTGCCTCTGTCCCAGGTTTGTAGGTGGCAACGAACGGGAAGGTGTTTGGTTCTGGTTAAAGCTCTCAAATGTCAGAGCTGCTACAAAGAGAGATCCAGGGAACCTGCCAGGCGAAGCTGCGCCTCGTGCGCTCCGTCTAGCAGAGCCTTAGGGTTCAAAGCCTTTGGGAAGGCTTCCATTGCCAGCCCTCGGAGGAACGGGAGCTGGAGTTAACTCGCAGCCTGAACCACCAGACAACCAGACAGGACATAGGATCACTTGTTTCAGATGTTAGAAAACAGACAGTGCAAGACCTGATCCTTGAGAGAAGGAAAACAGATGAGGTGAGCCCCCGGGTCGCCCTGGAATTCAGTCTGAGCCACTTTTTGGACTGCATTGCAGGTGCCGGGGGGTCCAAGTAGTGGTCACACTGAACAGGGCGGGTAGAGGCAGCTGGAATTTGTGGGGCAGAGTACTAGAGAGGAGGGAGCTGTGCAGAAGAAGAGCTCCAGAGATCTCTAGAGGCATCCCCTTGAAAATTAAGCTGGTAGTAGGCAGGAGAAGAGGAATAAAAGTAACAAAGATCAGATGGGACAAATAGAAAACAAATAACAATATGGTGGAGTTCAGCCCAATCATATCACTCGTTACGTTAACGTGTTAATGGTCTAAACACTCCAATAAAACCATGGATGTCAGGCTGGATGTAAAGCAAGACCCAACTATATGCTAAGTACAAGGAGGGCACTTGGAGAGGCAGAGACATGGAACGTGAAAGGATGCAAGCTTTGGGCAAGTGCAGGGCTCTCCCGGGCAGGCTCTGGTGTAAGTTGCACAGTTGGAAGATGGTGGATGCTGGGTTCAGGCTGGCATTCCACACAACCCAAATTCAGATGCCTGTAAACACACATTCCCAAATCCCAGCGTTCTCTGCGCCTCCCGTGTATTCCTGTTGTGTTAGGACTGGCTTCATGTCCCAGCTCAAATGCAGCCTCCAAGACCTTGCCTTCCTGCCTCCATCCACAGTGAGCTCTAAACACTTCATTGGACATGTCACCCCCTGCTCAGCACCCTCTAGTAGCTCCCCATTTCACAGAGGACAAATGCCAGAGTCCTTCCAAGGGTCTCCAAGGCCCTGCCAGGCTCCTCCTGCTCCCTCAGCTCCAGCTCCCCTGGCTTCCCGCTGCTGCTCAGACACGCAGCACGCTCCTGATTTAGGGCCCTGTCAGCTGACATTCTGACTCTCTGGGAGAGATGTCCTTCCCTCATGTCCCTCCCTTCCTCCATGTCTGTTCAATGTCACCTTTCTCATGAGGCTTCTGCTGACACCCCACTTAAAGCTTCAGTCGGCCCCTTCCCATCCCCCAGCCCTGGCTCTCCCGGCCCCACGTGTTTACCTCCTCCTTTTCTCCTTCGCACTGACCACCTTCTAAAACACCACATAACATACTTGTGCTCCTGTGTGCTATCTCCCTCATCTAGAATGTAGGGATCCCCAGCGGAGGACTTGGGCCCGTTCTGTTCACTGACATGTACTGAGTGTCTAGAGCCACGCCTGGCACACAGTAGGTGCTTGTATGTACTTGTGGACTAAATAGATTATAAGTATGACCCACAAAGTCACAGAGTGTTAGCAAGAGAGGTCCCAAGAGGTAAGCTAGGCAAACTCTCCCTCTGCAGCCCATTTTACAGACGGTGAAACTGAGACATGAGTGGTTCACCCAGGGCCATATCATGACTTAATGGCAGAAGCAAAACTCAAGTTCTCCTGTGCTGTTTATCTTTCCAGGGGATGCGAGGCAGAGGCAAATGGCACTTCCTGCTTCCTGTGTACTTGTGGCCCTGCCACCCAGGGGAGGGGGGCTCATGCTGCTCGAGGGTGGAAAAAGGAAGGCCCGAGGGGTTGGGAGCTGGGGGTCGGGCTCCTTGGCCTCCTGTGCCTTAACTCCCAACTGCACAGACAGGCAAATTTATTCAAACTTTCTGCCATATGGAGGGAAGAAGCAGTCAAAGCAAGCCCCTTCTGTGACTGTGACCACCAGACCTTCTCTGGGGCTTGGAGGGTGGGGTGAGCTGGACTTTGTGAAAGCACCTCGAGAGGTCAGGAACACTCTACAAACACGGTGAAGGCGGAGGAGAGAAACTTACACGTGGTGACAGACGCCTCCTTCCCAGACTGGAAAGGACTTTGTCTCCGAGAACAGCCGCGTGCAGGGCTGGGGCACCTTTTTACAGGCTGCCGGCACAAAGGAAAAGGGCCGTGGCTTACAAGGAGCTCAGTGCATGGTGGGAGCTCTCTTTCTGCACCCTCGGGGAGGCCCTGGCAGCCGGGCTGGGCCTGGGGGTCCACCCCAGCTGCTCCCTGGGCTGGGGGCCCCATCCCCAGGGGTGCTCAGCGACTGGGGGTGCTGCTCTGACTCAGGGTCCTTGAAGCCTGCCGTTGGTTTCCCTTAGGCCTTGCAGTAGTCTCTGGGCACTGAGCCAAAAATAGCCCCCTGCACTCACCTCTCACTGTGGGGTGGCTGGCGCTCTGTGTCCCTCCTTTCTGACTGTCTCCAGACCCCCAATTAGCCGGGCAGCACCTTTCACCCTGGCACTTTGGGGACAGTGTGAGGCCCAGTGGCTCACTGCCCGCCAGCCTCCCTACCTGGGCACTCGGAAGTCTGGGGCACTGAGGCTGGGCCCCTGTCCTGGCACCTCACAGTTTGAGGTTCTTGTGGCAAACCCACCCTGTCCCAGCGTCACAGCCTGCTGTGACAGATGTCTCAAGGCCAGGCCCGGGGACCCCTGTAGGCACCAGGAGTGGCTCCTGACTCACCAAGCTCGCAGCGTCTGCCTTTGAAGCCTGGGGCACAGTCACAGCTGTGGGTGTCCACACCAGGCACGCAGGTGCCTCCATTCCGACAGGGGTTTTCTGAGCAGTTCGTGGGGACATCTGTAAACAGGCCATGAGCTGTTAGTTGCTGGGACCCCAGGGGAAGGCCTGCATTATTGTGTTGCTACCTCCTGCTGTCCCCAACACCACTGGGCCCTAGGGGTGGCCCTGTTCAGGTGGTCAGAGAGAGCACAGGTGAGAAGATGGGCCTCAGCATGCCCGGCCCTGAGCCCATGATCTCAAGGTGGGGAGGGAGCAGCCAGTGATTCTGCTGGGACCCTCAGTGCTGAGCCATCACACCCCACACACCACTGGAAGCCTAGATCATGGTGGGGCTCTGGTCGCCTTCAGGAGACTCCCAGCTCCGCCCTGGCCTGTGCCTGCCCCCCCGCTGCAGCATTTCCCATGACTGTGCCCTGCACAGGATTTTTTCCTGGAATGCCGAGGCCTCCCCTCCAGAGCCTCTCTTGGATCTCCCTCCTCATCCTCTGGGGCTTGTCCCCAGGTCCCAGCCCCCGGCAGCCTCCCACCCCGAGTCCAGGCAGCTGTCTGTGCAGGACTCTGTGCTGGCATCCGTGCGTCATGCCCCCCCAACAGCATCCTCACCACGCTGCTGGCAGCTAGGGATGGGTGCTCAGGGCCGCTGCCAGGGAGGGGTGGGCCTAGCTTTTTCCCTGAGGGTCCACTCTGTCCTCTTCTTCTTTTTTTTTTTAGCTTTAAGATATCTGTTGTTTTAATTTTTAACTTAAAAAGCATTAAGAAACACAGAAGAATTATGCAGACCTCACTGCTTTCAATACCAGAAGGCCAGTCTCCCCTCTGCATCAAATCCAGCAACCCCCACCCCTGCCAATGCCCCCTCTTTGGCTTCCTCCCCACTGGCGCCAGCCACCCTTCCTGGGGGCTGACCGGGTGGGCCTGCCTCTCCCATTTCCCCCTTCCAGGCCCTCTTGGGTTCTGTCTGTTGGCTGGTTCCCCTCCTCCCTGTTTCTACTTCACTCTCTCCTTTCCCCTCACTGTACTCTGGGCCTTCCTTTTTGTCTTTCCTGATGTGCTAAAGTTGAGTTATGGGCTTTAGAAAACTTTTTATTACGAAAAATTTAAAACCTACAAAATGTAGAGTATGAAGAACCCCATATATCGTCACTCAGCTTCACCGATTATTAACATTTTGCCAATCTTGTTTAATCTATTTCCATCTTTCTATCTCCCTTTATTTCGCTTGTTGAAGAATTTCAGAGCAGTTCACAGAAGCCATTTCACCTGTAAATATGTCAGCAGGTATCTAATACATAAAGACTTTAAGATATTTTATGTAAGCACAATGCAGTCATTACAAAATTAGCAGTAGTTCCTTAATATCATGAGAGCTCACAGTCCATGTTCAGATTTCCCTGATCATCTTAAAATGTCCTTCACGGCTGGTCTCATCTAGTCAGGATTCATAAGTATGCACACTGCCTCAGTTTGATGCAGCTCACGTGTCTTTTCATCTATAACTTTTCATCTTCCCTCTGTATTTATTGAAGAAATAGGCCATTTGTCCTGTAGAATTCTCTGGATTTGACTTATTGCTTTCTTGTGGCATTAACTCATCCCCCAGCCCCCATCCCCATGTTTCCTGGAAACCGGTATTTCGAGAGAGGGGCTTAATAGGCTTCAGGGTCAAATGGTCTTTGCGGGACTGCTTTGCCGGTGGAGGCCATGCACCCTTGGGCACTCCAGGAGGCGTGTGATGTCTCCGAGTCCAGTTTCATTGATGTGAGGACTGATCACTGGTTCAGTGTTGGCAGCCTGGTTAATCCAGAATAAAGATCTCAGGCTCTGCACCTGATGGCTTGAGCACCCATAGAGGTCCCTGATCTAGGCTCCAGATCATCCAACTCAATCTGTTGCTCCTCTGCCCTCACTAGCTGGAAAGTCTTTTCTGAAGAGCTGCTTTCCCTCACCCCCTACTCGGTCACCCTGACATACAGCCCATGCAGGCAAGGCCGGATAAGTGCTCCATTCTTTTCCTTTATTTGTACACTTGCAGAGTGAGTTGGTCCCCCAGCAAGCTCTAAAGTTGACCAATACGTTGTTTGTTCTTTTTGAGCATCATTATGAACTTAGGGATTTTTTTTTTAAAAGATTTTATTTTTTTTCCTTTTTCTCCCCAAAGCCCCCCGGTACATAGTTGTATTTTCTTCGTTGTGGGTCCTTCTAGTTGTGGCATGTGGGACGCTGCCTCAGCGTGGTTTGATGAGCAGTGCCATGTCCGCGCCCGGGATTCGAACCAACGAAACACTGGGCCGCCTGCAGCAGAGCGCGCCAACTTAACCACTTGGCCACGGAGCCAGCCCTGAACTTAGGGATTTTTATATACTTGATGAGTGTCAGTCTGTTGCTGTCATTAGTTTTCTTGATGCTCAATTTATCCTATCTTTGGCCAGCAGGAGCCTTTCAGGTTGGCTCCTTTGCCCTTTAAACACAATCCCAGTTGTTTTTGAAAGCTTGCTTGCTTTTTAAAGTATGTCCTAGGCTTATTTTGTCCATATCCTGCTTTAGTCTTGGAATCAGCCACTTTCCACAGACTCTGGTTCCTTTTGGTGGAGAATGGCATCTGGAGCCCCTCTGGGCATCAGAGGGTTTGCTGTTATTGGTGTGTCAGTGCTTCAGGACTTTGCAGGAGACAGAACTAGGAAATTCGATGTGAAAATAAACAAATTATGAGTTCATATCAGTATTTCTTGTTCAAATGATCAGAGTCAAAAAGAAAAGCACAGGCGATTTGCTTCTTTGATTTTATATTTTCTCTCTCTGTGCTGGAAACCTTGGTGGCATTAACAATTATTTTCTTTATCCCACAGTGTACATGTCACAGTTTTAAAATAACAGTACCGCTAACATCAAGATCACTGAGTACAGCGTTAAATTTCTTGCAATTCTTTTTGTCCTTAGAATATATTCTACTAGGAGTGAATAGTCAGAATGCTGTTTTTAAAATCACTAGAAATGATACTGTTTTCCTGTGTGGTTATGTCATCAACATGATAAGTTTATTTCAGTTTGTTTTCAATTTTCAGGATTTTTTTTTTTTTGATGTCACCTAAAAAAAATTTTCTTGGTTCTAAAGTCAAAACTATAAAGGCACATTCAGAGAATTCTAGCATCCATCTCTGTTCCCTTTACTTCCTCATTCTTGTTCTTTCCCTCCTTGTATAGTTAGCCATTTTTATTGGTTTTCTTTTTAAATATAAGAAAATATATATACTCACATTTCCCTTCCCCACTTTCCTACACAAAAGAGATAGTGAAAACACTGTTCTTCATGTTATATTTTTAAAATAACTTTATTGAGATAATAATTTGTACTGTACAATTCACGCATTTGAAGCGTACAATTAATTGGTTTTTAGCATATTCACAGATATGTGCATCCATCACCATAGTCAATTTTAGAATATTTTTATCATCTCAAAAGAAACTCCGTACCCTTAGCTGTCACCCTCCCTATACCTCCACCGCCACCCACAGTCCTAAGCAACCGCTGGCCTGCTTTCTGTTACTATAGATTTCCCTATTCTGGACTTTCTTATGAATGGGATCACATTATATGTGGCCTTTTATGACTGGCTTCTTTCACTCAGAATAATGTTTTCAGGTTCATCTATGCTGTAGCATGCAGCAGTGCTTTATTCATTGTTTGGGTGAATAATTTTCCTTTGTGTGGATACACCACATTTTGTTTGTCCGTTCATCAGTTGATGGACACGTGGGTTGTTTCTACCCTTGACAATTGTGACTAGTGCTGCTGCAGACATTCAGGTACAGGTCCCTGTGTGGACATATGTTTTCATTTCTCTTGGGGATATGCCTGGGAGTGGAATTGCTGGGTCATATGGTAACTCTGTTTAATTCTTTGAGGTATCACCTGTTTTTTCCCCGAAGCAGCTGGACCGCTCTACATTCCCACCAGCAGTGTTTGAGGGTTCCAGTTTCTCCACATCCTCACCAGTACTTGTTGTTATCTGACTTTTTATTCTAGCCATCCTAGTGGGTGTGAAGTGGCATCTCGTGATGATTTTGATTAGCACTTCCCTGATGACAAATGATATCAAACGTCTTCTCATGAGCTTGTTGGCCATTTGTGTATCTTCCTTGGTCAAATGTCTATTCAGATCCTTAGCCTATTTTTTAATGAGTTATTTACCTTCTTTTTATTCAGTTGTAAGAGTTCTCTATATATTTTAGACACAAATTCATTTTCAGATATATGATTTGCAAATATTTCTCCCATTTTATGGGTTGTCTTTTCACTCCTTGATGGTGTCCTCTGAAGCACAAAAGGTTTTCAGTTTTGATGAAGTCCAATTTATTTTTTTTTCTTTGGTTGCTTATGCTTGTGGTGTCCTCTCTAAAAGTACTTTGCCGAATCCAAGGTCATGAAGATTTACCTCTGAATTTTCTCTAAGAGTTTTATAGTTTAGCTCTTGCATTTAGGTCTTTGATCCATTTAGAGTTAATTTTTTGTGTGGTGTGAGGTAAGGGTTCAGCTTCATTCTTTCGCATGTGGATATCCACTTGTCCCAGCACTGTTTGGGGGGGACTCGTCTTTCCCTACTGAATGGTCTTAGCCCCCTTGTTGAAATTAGTGGATTACAGACCTATGGGTGTATTCTGGACTCTCAGTTCTATTCTATTGATCTGTAAGTCTATTAGCACTGACTGACAGCGCAGAACACTGGGCAAAAACACAAATCTGGGAGACTGCATGCAGCCAGACCCCTTATAAGGAAAAAGCACAGCTGTTCAGGCCCATGGATATGTGGTGAGAGTGCTCCCCACCACCTCCCTTCTAACAGAGCAAGGGCTCTAAACACGGATTCAGGGTTGTGCTTAATGGGCAGCACAACAGCAAGGTATAAGTTACTGTTCATGTTCCAGTTCAGGGGTCGGGTTCCAGATCTAAAGGCCAGTATTTTCGCAAAAGCTAGCTAGCTAAACTAACTAAATAAAAGGGGGCCATCATGGACTGACGATGAGAGTGTGACAGGAACCAAAGGCCATTACATATTTTTTTTCGTCTTACCACCTAAAATCATCTCACACTCCCCTAGGGCCTGTGGACCTCACATTAGCAAACACTGCAGACTACAGTGCCATCTGGGGCTAGCCTGGTGCCATCTGGAATCTCTCCTTCAGAAGGGCCCAGGAGAGGTCATTCACATCCCTCTAACTTCTGAGTGTTATGAAATGAAACGTCTAATATTGAAAAGGGCCGACACATCACTAACCATCTGATGAAAGGTTTGTTTATTTCACTTACAAGACTGCACCATGCCTTAATGGGATTGTTCACTGACTGCATCTGACTCACAAACCCACCCTCTTGGTGCTCACTGAGGCTGATGGCAACTTTGGGCCTCCTACGGTGAGGGGAGAATGCTGAACCGTGGGATTAGTGGAGCCACCGTTTGCAAACGCACCCCCTGGCACAGGTGCTCTTCCTGTGTACAGGTGTCTTTGGCAACCTGGGGGCCGGCCTGCAGGTGAGACGCACCCTCAGAGGCAGCGCCCTGGGTGCTTGGCTCACCGTTTACCGAGGTCTCTGCCATCTTTAGGGTCTAGTTGATGGGTGAGCTTGGTCTGAGCCTATGGTGTGACTCGGGAGAAAGGCCACTGGGTCCTAGAAGAACTGACCCTAAGGGACGTGGCCTGGGGGGCTAGAACAGGAGGAACATGGAGCCAGGGTCTGAGTTTGTGTAAAGAGCCTGGGCCTGTTGGTGCGGTCCACAAGGGGAATGCCCTGAGAGGATGCCCTGTGGGGACACACCAGCTGTGAGTCTCTCCAGACAGAGCACCATGCCAGGGCCAGCTCAGGCCCTGCTGGCCCCTGCCAAGCCTGGGTAGCAGCCTGCCAGGCGATGCTCCAGCTGGAGCACACTCAGCAGCCAGCCCTCCACTGATTCCTGCTGTCGTGCTCAGCATGCTCCTCTGTGGAGAGGCAGGAGTGGGCTTTTCACAGGAGGGGCAGGAAGGGTAGGAGGGCTGTCTCTCCAGGGCAGACATGGGTAGTAGTTTGGGTGGGTGCTGCCCCTGGGCCAGTTCCCTGTCTGTAAGAGGGTGGGGTGCCACTGCCTGCATGGTTTGCTTCACCCGACCCTTTCCAGCGTGGCATACTCGGCTGCCCTCTGGGTGGGCTCTCTGCCTCCTGCTTCCTCACTGTGGGCGGCCCCCTCCTCGACTACAGCCTCTAAAGCCTCCAAGGGTGGTCAGCCCTGGAAGTCCACTCCTGCTGACTTACTTTCCATGTCCTTGTCGCTGCCGCGTTCGGGGAGCTGGGGGGCCAGGCTGACCTGCTCAGGGGCCTCCTCCACGTTCTCAGGCTGCACCAGAGCTGTGGGTTCTAGGAGAAATCAGGACACCACCGTGTGCTGACCACGCAGCCTGCTGCCTTGCACCCAGGGCTGTCCTTGGGCTGCCTTCTTGAGCTGCTTCTCTCCCTTGGGTTGTAGGGACATCCCTCCATGGTGGAGGCCCAGCGTGGCAGGATCGGGGTGCCCACTGACCTGCTGCCTAGGGCATGGAGCCCTGTGGGCCCCCACACTGCCTCCGGTAGGACCAGTTTTTCTCCAGGGAGGGCCCAGCCTTCACTTTCCTGCTGACCCTCAGCAGGGAGCTGGCTTCCACTGCGGCCTCCACCAAAGCTCCTTGGTGAAGGTCATCAGAGGCCTGAGGCAGGGCCAAATCTCTGCCTGACCCACTGGCCTCATTCTTCTAAGCATCCTTCAAATTCTGCTCTTTTCTCTCCATCCCCTGCTTCTTGGGGGCTACAATGCCTCTTCCTTCCCCTCGTACTGGCCCTCAGCAGACCACACACTCGGCCATCCCCTAACTGAAGTCAGCTCCTTGGCAGGGTCCCCACCGTGCCCTTGGGCATCTTCTCCTGTGGCTTCAGGAGGTGGTCGGAGGCAGCCCAGCCTGTTCGGCTCTCCAGATACCTCTGTGCTCTCCCTCCTCTGGGTCACCGTGTGCAGTGACCCCTTCTGCTGCCCTCCTGCTGGTCACCAAGGGCTGCGATGCCCCTGCCCGCTCCCCATCACTCTCCTCGGTACATGGTCTTTTCTTCCCTTGCCTGGAGAGGTTTTTGCTGGTTGAAAATTATCATTAAACTAGTGATTAGGCTCTGTGCTGGAGAATTCCGTGAGGATGGGACCTGCTTATAGGTGAGGATGAGGCCTGGGGAGCCCTGCCCAGAGTTCTGAGGTCCTCTTGGGCAGGGGCAGCTGGCAAGCAGGTGGCTCCTGGCCTGCTGTGTCAGAATCTCAGGGGAGGCCTGCTGTAGGCAGATTCCTAGCCCACCCCCACCTGCTTAACCAGGTGGGAAGGGGCCAGGGCGTCTCGACCCATCCCTCATGGCCTCTGGTGCTGGGGCTGGGAGGAGAGGCCCGGTAGGATCCTGCTCCTGGGCCGAGCAGGATCTGAACCCAAAGGCCCTGCCCTTAACATGGGACACGACCTCTTAATGTGACAGGGATGTGTTCTCCTTAGACCATGATGTGTGCCAATCGCCCGGCTCCTTGTTAAAAGACAGATTCTGATTGCAGAGCTCTGGGTGGGATCCTGCACTTCTGGAAGTCCCCAGGCAAGGCTGGCACTGCTGGTCCAAGGACCACACTTTGAGTAGCTGTGAATTAGGTCGAGTCATACCCTCCTGTCCTGCTTACTACACAACACTCGGAGTCCTGACCCGCCAAAGCTCCCATGTCTCAGACCTACTTCTAAAAGGATTATCTTTCATCATCTCTCATGTGCCCTGCCAGCACCCTGTGTCTTCAGCCCACACAGCTGTCATGAGTCCGGGGATGGTGTGAGTTCTTGTGCTGGCCCGGGCCCAGGGTGTTGCATGTGGTCGTGGTCCCTGGCTGGAGATGGTGTTGGGCACTGGGGGTGGTCTTTGAGCCCAGGTTTTAGGGGCCTTGTCCCTCATCCTTCTGGGGACAAAGGCTGGGTGAGGTGGCAGTAAGGCCACTAGGGTTGGCTGTAGGACTCACGCGATCTCACAGTGACTGATTTGCTGGGCAAGCCACTGAACCTGGCACTCACTCGTCCTCTGCCATCCACGAGCTCTGAGAACCTGCTGAGAGAGTCACCACGGGTCACCATGACAGAGTACCATGCCTGGGGTCTCTCGAGGTGACCCCTGCATCTGGCACACTGCATGGGGCTGATGGCTGGGGCGTGTACCTGGGGGACTGGGTTGGCGTTTCAGGGGCACCGCGGTCGTTGAGCAGGCGCAGCTCCGGCAGGCGTGCGGGGGGCGGTCTGTTTCTGAGCACCCGTGGGTGGAGTCCCTCCCGGTGCCAGCGTCTGTCGGCACCGTCCCTCGGAGCTGTGGGCAGGTGGGAGGAGCAGGTGGCCACAGGAGGTTGGTCTGAGGCTTCCCTTTGCCCCCGTCCCACCCCCATGCTTGGAGGTGAGAACTGAAGGGACGTGTGCATCCCTGCAGTTGAATGGCAGGTTGAATTTGTGGCTTTCTGAGGTGCCCTGGAGCCCCACTCCCCGCACAGGGTTTCTGCTGTGACGCAGACATTGCCTGGGAGTCTTGAGACGGGGCTGGTCCTAGCCCCTGCCCTGGCCCAGGTTCTCCACCTGCAGGGCGAGGCCAGGCATTCGGACCGTGTCTGGACTCACCTTGGCTGAGGCCCCCACCCTGCATTGGCCCTAAGAGTGAGAGTGTGGCTTCTCTCTGTGTCCTTGTCACCTAACTGTGCCCTTCAGCTTCCTGGCTGGGTACCCTCCTTCACCTGTGAGCCTGTCTTCCGCAACCAGCTCACAGAGGGGGCCCAACCTGCGTTGTCCACCTGGGAGGTGTGTCTGGAGCTGAGCTGGTCCGTATCTCTCAGAGCAAGTGGGCTTCGTGTCCCAGATGGTAGGCTGGTGGACTGAGGAGGAGGAGGGAAACCCTGCCCTCCTGCAGAGGTGCCTGCCTGTCTGCTCTCTGGGCCTCTGTTCTGCCCGCCTCCCTGCAGCACCCACCTGGACAAGCTATCTTCCCACAGCACCTTCCATGAACTTGCAAATGTCAGCAGGGTCATGCGGGACTTACAGGTGATGATGTAGAGGTGGGCAGGCTCACTGTGTAGCTGGTCGCCCTCCGCACTCTGCACGGCTGTCACCGAGAGCTGGTACCGCCGCCCAGGCATCAGGTCCCGCACCGTGTAGGATGCCAGCCTTCCGTTGGGGACGTATCGGCTCTTGGTACTCTGGCTGGTGGTCACGTTGATGACGTACGCCTCCAGCGAGGTGCCTGGAGTGGGGGCATCCCAGACCACATGGGCAGAGGTGGCTGTGACTCGGGTGGCGGTCAGGTTTGCTGGCGGCAGAGGCCCTGGAGGAGGCATGGAGCAGGGGAGGGAGGTGAAGGGAGCGAACAGGGTCTTCTGCCCAGGGATACAGTTTAAAGATCTGACATGGATTGCTGAAGCTTCATTTGAAGTCAGTTATTACAGACAACCTTATCATCCTAAAGGATAGTGTGCTGCTCAGGTCCTCCTGCTGTGAGAGGCACCCCCAGAACGCTACCTGCCAGCACCTGGGGAGGCACCCCGCCTGCTCAGCCCATCAGTGCGCCCTCCTGTGTGGCACTTTCCATCCCCCTGAGCCTGGCCACACACGCCTTCCCTGGGATGTAGATGAGGGGAATAGGCTAGACAGGCAGGGGATAGGCCAGGGTCCAGTGCCCGGGGTCAGAGTGAGGACTGTACCCTGTGCTGACCCCTGCCCCACTGAGCAAGGCCCTGCTCAAACCTTCCCTTCTCCCAATCCACCTGCCCCCAACCCCATTCACTGGTTCCCACTGTGTGTGACAGCACGTTGCTCACTCCCTCCCATGCACTGGGGAGGGCCAGGTCTCCTCCTCACATGACACCATGGAGCTCAGCAGAGTGGACAGCGTGGGCATCCTTGCCACATGCTTCTCTGGCCCTTTGCTTGCTGACCCACATTGAGTAGGAGGAGCCCAGGAACCTTTGGGTGTGAATGCCCATGCAGAGGGCTGCCCTGGAAGGGCGTCCCTGGCTAGAGGGCCCGCCAGCCCCCTGCAGCAGCCCTCCCCAGCTCCAGAGGAGAATAGGCCTCCTGGCACACTGCTGTTCAGGATACACTTGGCCAAGGGCTGGGTTTCTGGTGCTGTAGCCACTTTGGAGAGGACTGAGGGGCCTGGCAGGAGGTAGGAGATTCCAGAAGACCCCTTGTGAGCTGAGCCCACGCCGCTCTACTTACGGGTCCACACGTGCAGCGGGGCTGAGGCCAGGCTCTCAGTGGGGTGCTCCTGTGCCCCGAGTCCACTGAGGGCGGTCACCCAGATGGTGTATCTCCTTCCTGGCAGCAGGGCCCTATGGGGAGGATAGCAGGGAAAGAGGAACAGGACAGTCTCTGAGGGCCTCTGTGTCTGGCTCTGCTGCCAGACTCCAGCTCCTCCCAAGCAGGTGGGACCAGGGGTCTGGGTTGTCCCGCTGCTGGTGGCCTACGCAGCCTCCACTAGGGCCAGACTCGTGGCCTGAGACCTGTGTGCTCAGGTGGGAAGGTGCTCCCTGCTCTGTCTGTCTAGTACAGTGAGAGGTGGGGAGGGCTGCTGTTCAGACAGAAGAGGCCAGAAAAGGGCAGTTGGAGGAAACGGGTGAACAAGCAGACTGCCTGCCCTCTTCAGAGAGCCCTGACTGCAAGGTGGCCCTCGGCTGGAATTCCTGGGAGAGTTCCCAGCACCCTCATGGATAAGAGGCCCTTACTGGGCGTAACTGTTTGTGCAGAGACAAAGAAAGCAGTGTCTTGTCTCAGCACAGCTGGCCATCTGGTTGGGGAGAAGGAAGAAACACGCTTGGAAAAAATGGCCTTGATAAGTACAAACTAGAAATGTACAGAAGTGTGGGTAGTTCAGAGGGTGCAGAGGGACAAAATAAAAATTTCAGGCAACCCTGGGGGTGCCTGTTTTTTCCCTCTCAGAGGGGTCTGCATGACTCAGGCTGGAAGACCTTTGGGCTGGTCTCCCGGAGGCTCCAGTCTCATTATTTGTGCAGGAGGAGCCATGCCTGGATTGAAAGAGCGTCCCTGCTCTTTTGGGACAGTTTAAACACTTGTCCGGCAGCCCTGTGACAAGGCTGTGGGATGAGGGCGGCTCTGCGAGGCAGGATCAGCAGATTTCTGGTGAACACAGGAGGCGCACAGGCCCCTGCTTCTCAAGGTGGGCTGGGCAAGTCAGGGAGAGAAGGGTGGGGCACACAGGGAGAGAGGAGGAAGGGCCAGCTCCGAGCTCTTACCCAAACGTGAACCTGTCCACACTCCTGTCCACATCGGTGGACTGGTCCTCCTGGGCCTCAGGGTGGCGGATGGACAAGCGGACACTGCTGACGGTGGCATGACGGATCCTGTGCAGAGCCCACCGCACTGAGATGGCGCTGGCTGTCACATTGGTGACCTCAAGGCCCTCAACAGGGCGGGGTCCTGGGGGGCAATGAGCCATTCAGCCAGTGCTGGCACCTCCTCATCCCCAGGGGAGGGCAGGGGCTCAGGAAGGGCGCTGGGGGTCACGGAGAGGTGCCTGAGCAAGGTGCCACTCAGCTTGGCTTTGCTGAGTGTGTCCCTCAGCCACAGCGGGGACTCAGGCCAGGTGGACACATCCCAGGCTCCTGCTTTCCATGGGTGCTGCAAAGGGGCCCGCTAGGGGTGCTGCTTGGGGCCAGCTGGGTCCAGCCCGTTTATATACACCAGGGGGTGGGGTGGGGCGCTTCCTGACAGCGCTGACCCTGGCAACCCCTTCCCTGTTCTCTGGCTGACTGTTTTGATTGCACTGATGGTGAACGGCTGGGGCCTATCGGGGATAGAAGCCGGGCGAGTCCTCTGCGACCTCCGGGAAGGGGCCGGGTAGGGGCCGAACCCCAGATTAAGGGAGCCGAGAGGGGAGTCCTCAGCTCCCTAGTGGTGCAGCGCCCAGGTCCGGTGGGCCTGGTCTCTCCCTCCTACCCTGGTCTCCTGGTAAAGACCCCACCCTGATGGGGCGGGATGTAGGGGGTGGGCTCTATCTTCCTTCCAGAAGCCGTTTTTGGGCAGACCCCATCTCGTGCTCGTGCAGCCTCAAAAGCACTTCTGCCTACAACCAAGCTCAGGATGAGCCCTTCCTCTCTCAAGACCCCCTGATGGCTCCCACTGCTACACACTTGGGGCCACCCCCCTGTCCTAGATGCATCCTCGGCGCCTCTAAGCTGTCCTTCTCCACGACACCCTATCCTGAGTTCTTTATCCCATCCCTTACTTGGTCAGCGTCTGGCATGGGCTGGTAGGTGACGCCAGGACGCCTTCCTTCCTCCTCCTGTGGGACCTGCTAAAGTCCTCTCTGTGCCTCACCTCTGAGCGTCCTCACCTCCCTCCTCACCCAGCCTGAGCCCTGGTTGGTGGGTCATGGCCACCTTGCTTCACCATACTCCCATGTGGGCACTGCCTGCCCGCTCTGACCTGCCCTGGCCCCGTGCGCCTGTGCCCTCAGTGCTGCCCAGCGGTCGCACCACTTCCCAGTCCATGCTCCTTCTTTGAGCCTCCAGCACCCCATTCCCCAATCTCTGCCCCCATGGTGCCCTTGCCAGTGCCCACCAAGGACTCGTCCCTGTCATCAGGGGCCAGCCCCGCCCTTTGTCCCCGCATGGGTGTGTTCCAGGATTCTTCCCCATCCCTCATTGATCCCAGGAGCAGACTGGCCAGCTAAGGCCCTGAAGCCTCCCTGGACGCCCCCCAGCCCCCTCCCCTTGGTGCCAGCACCCGAGACCCCTCCGCGCTGTCCACATGGCTTGGCTCTCTCCCCACCCCCTCTGAATTGCTACTTCCCTGCTCAGTGGCATTGGGGGCGGCCTCTAGATACCTGGCCTGTCCCCCAGGCTCCTGGCTGGTTCCCCTCAGCATCCCCCTGCCATGTGGGTCCCAGGCACCTTCTCAGGGAGCCCTCCCACCGTACTCCTAGCCCTGCCACCCCCTCCTATCTATCAGCCTGTCTCTCCCTATGAGGTCAGCTCCTGCCCAGAGCTGGCCATCTCCCTCTTGGCTCTGCCTGGCCCCAGAGCCAGCTGCTCCATGTGCTGAACCAGCGCCTGTGGTGAATGGGTTAATTGGTACCCCCTCTCCTTGGGGTGCCTGGCCAGTGTGGCTCTCTGCATGGGGACAGGCAGCAGTACGGGTGGCACTCACGCGTGCGGGTGAGCAGCACCGCTGGCCTGCTGATGTCGTTCTTGTTGTTGGCATTGCGCTTGACTGAGAAGACAGAGATGTTGTAGGCCCTGCCGGCTGCCAGGGCCCGGAGCTGGTGTGAGGAGCGGCTCTGGTCCACAAAGTCCGTGCGGCGGTAGGAGCCGTCGGGGGAGGCATAGGTGACTGCGTAGCCATCGAGCATCTGCCTGGCGGCCTGGCCTTCGGGTGGGCGCCAGGAGATGGAGACCCCGCTCTCCTCCACTCGCTCCACCTTGAGGGCCGTTGGTGGGAAGAGTTCTTCAGGGTTTCGGTCAAGAACAAGGGAAGGGGGGTGGTCAGCTGTCGGCCATGGAAGCCCCGGCCCCAAGTCAGGTGTCTCGCCTGGTCAGCTCTCGGGCCTGGCTCGCCTCCGGGCGGAGGTGGGCAACCGCTGGCAGGGAGCCTGCTTGTGGTGTCGACAATGCGCTCATTTGGTCTCTGGCCAGTGCCTCCTGGGGGAGGCTCACTGGTGGGGGCACGTGCCTCCTGGGAGCTCATCTACCCCTCCATGCTTCTCGTGCAGAGCCTGGGTAAGCAACTGCCTAGATTTGGCCTGTCCTCTGGGGTATCTGCTGCCCTCTGCGGGAGGAGGGGAGGCCCTGTCCACATGCTGGTGCCCTTGCCACCTCACCTTTGGCACAGTCCTTGCCCGTGTAGCCCACTTTGCAGGTGCAGCTGTGGGACCCATTGCTGGCCAAGCAGTAGCCGCGGCTCCCACAGGGGTTGGAGAAGCAGGGGTCACTCACTGAGGGAAGGGAAAGCAGCAGTGAAAACGGGGGTGTCGCCAGGCTCTCCACCCCGGCTGGGCCCTTGCTCCCGGGGGCACGGGTTGTTCCTGCGTGGGTGTTTGTGGGGTGGAGGTGGGTGGTACCATCATGAGCACTGCTTTTGGGAGGTGAGGGGGAGGGCAGGGCTTGCCAGAGGCCCCACCGGAAGGCTGGGCAAGTGTGGCCAGGCCATCCCACCACCATCCCAGGCCAAGGTCCCCAGGTGGGTGAGGACTTGAGGTTGGGTGAGCACAGCACTGGCCCCTCCTCGGGGCTACCTAGCAGCTGGGCAGCTGAGAGCACCGGCCCCCCACGGCCTCCCTCTCTGCCAGGCTGTGGGTGCCAGTGTGCACCCAAGCCCCCCAGGCCACGTCAGGGCCCACAGTGTCCCCAGGTAGCCACAGGGGACTCTTGCAAACAACCAGCAAGCCCCTCCTACTGTCACAGCCACTGTCCTGTGTGCTTGGCATGCCCTCACTGCCCCCTGCCTGT
This sequence comes from Equus caballus, assembly GCF_041296265.1. Taxonomy (NCBI): domain Eukaryota; kingdom Metazoa; phylum Chordata; class Mammalia; order Perissodactyla; family Equidae; genus Equus; species Equus caballus. Next base: position 26,571,004 of record NC_091689.1, on the reverse strand, counting down.
GCAGTCAGACTCTCTGGCCACAACCAGTTCCCACTGTGTCTGTCCCTAGGCAGGACCCTGTGCCTTGCAGTTGCTGGGTCACAGGCCTTGTCCCCAGTGCAGCCTTCACTGCCCTGTGGTAGGGCCAGAGCCCAGCAGCCCTACACAGCTGAGTGCTGCCAGCCAGGCCCAGCTTGGGGGCTGGGGACACTGGAGCAAGACAGGTTAGGCCACCCCCCTCCCAAGGACACGACGATCAGCAAGATGGGGAAATGTTGACGAGACAATTTCAGAGAGTGCTAAGTACTATAAAGGAGAAAAATCGTGCTGGGACATCAAGTGATGGGTGGGGCCTCCCTGCAGATCAGTGGTCAGGGAAGGCCTGGTCCAGGGGATGTTTCAGGCAGGACCTGATCCCTGAGGAGACCCCGCCATGGGCCAATCGGGGAGAATATTCCAGATGTAAGAACAGTGAGTGCCAGGACCCTGGGCTGCCGAGAGCTTGGCCTGTGCAAGGACAGCAGGGCCGTGAGGCTGGACGTGGACAGAGTGGACGTGAGGCTGGAAGGGGTCTGCTCGCGGTGAGGTGGGGCTGTTGGGGAGGGTAAGTGCAGGAGATGGGGGAGCTAGGGAGGTGCGTCATGGGACTGAGGGGAGACCAGAGGAGGGGCTGCCAGTGAGGACTGAGAAGGGGCCTTTGGAGGAGGCACAGGCGGCCCTCGCCCTACCTGTCTCACAGTGGTAGCCGAAGAAGCCCTCTGGGCAGACGCACAGGTAGGCCCCGCCGCCGTTCTCACACCGGCCTCCATGCTGGCAGGGGCTGGAGTCGCAGGCGTCCACCTCTGGAGAACACCCAGAGAGTCGGCCCGAGCCGCAAGGGGGTGTCTGGGGGAGGGAGGAGAGGACAGCGGGAAGAAGGGAAGGGGAGGCCAGGAGAGCGGCTGGGCGGGTGGGGGGGCAGTGGGCAAGTCCTCCCCCTTGTTGGGCGCCCAGCCCTCCCCTCACCCCTTACCCTTTGGGGTCCCTCCCTCCAGGGGGCCTGTCCAGCAGGCTGGCGGGAACTGCCCCCTCCCCTCTGCTCTTTGAGCGGCCCAGGGTCTGCGCTTGTTGAAAACAGGTTTGCCTGGGGTGTCTGGGGTGCTCCATGTGGGTGAGGGCTGGGGGCACCAGGGACCCACCCTGGCGCAGCTCCTACCTATCTCACAGTGGACCCCAGTGAAGCCTTCGGGGCACTGGCAGACAAAGGCGCCAGGCAGGTCTCTGCAGGAGCCTCCATTTCTGCAGGGCTGTGCCTGGCACTCATCCGTCTCTGCAGAGAGAGAACATGCATGGGCCCACATGACCCCCAGGATTCCGTGTGTGCCCTGAGGCTTCAGCCTCTCAGCTGCCCCCTCCACTGCCTGCCCAACAAGCCCTGACCCCCACGCTGTTTCTGTCTTCACTGCCCAGGCTTCGCAGGGCCCCCACAGGATGTCCTGGGCCTGACCCTCCCTGGGCCGGCGTCTCTGTCTCAGGGCTTTGAGCCTCACACAGGCATGAGGGGTGCTGGGCTCCCCTCCCTCCACTGGCTCGGAGCCCTGGACCAGGAGTCAGGGGCACGACGTGCCCTGTCCACACCCCACCTTCTCTGCTCCCAAGGCCAGACTCTGCAGGAGGCAGGAGAAGAGGGTGGAGGTCAGCGTTTCCCAGCTGAGCTCTCAGTCTTCCGGGGAGGTAGAGGCAGAGATGTTTATTAACCGCTGCCTGGATGTCAGAGCTCAGAGGCCTGAGGGAACAGGCGGTGCCCAACCAGACGGAGACCAACAAAGGGAGACAAATGGTGGAGCAAAGTGACCACATCCAGTGGAACCCCAGTGCCTCAGGCCCATGGCCAGGGTGCCTGAGCTGTGGCTCCACCCACAGGGAGGGCTGGGACCCCTCTTACCGAGTTCACAGTGGGCTCCTTCGTGCCCTGCACTGCAGATGCACAGGTACCCAGCGACATGGTCCTGGCAGGAGCCCCCGTGCAGGCACGGCTGGGATTGGCACTCGTCGATTTCTGAGAGAGAGAGCCCAGCCCGCGGGGCCAGGAGTGAGCCCAAGAATAAAGCAAGGTGGCCATTACTAGAGGCAATGGCTTGAAGCCAAGTTAAGACAGATATCAATTAGTTTTGTTCTGAGGAGCTGGACATAATTCTATGACATTCCCTTGCTGCCTGGAGAGGCCAGAATCCAGGGAGGGCACTCTTGGAGGGGAGGGGGCACACAGCAGACTTGGGGACCTGGCGCTGCGCTGGTGTCTATGAAATGACTAGGGCTGCTCATAATGACCTTGAGGGCTCTCAGAAGACACTGTGGGACTTAATCCCAATGGCTCTCAGGTGGACAGGCCCAATCTTGCCAAGTCAAAACATAATAATCATGTATGAAACCAATACATTTGGGGATGAGTCCTTCATTTAAAAATATTCATCACAGGTTTTTTTCATACTGGGGGTCCTGGTCCTAAACTCGCAATGTTCAACTTAGAAAAGTTTAATTTTAATGCTTAAGATGTAAATAAGTAAATAAATGGTAGTGACATAATGACTCCGGGGGGCCAGTACCCAGCCTGGGAACTAGAATGTTGACTGGCTTATCTGGTCACTTGCACTTCCTCATCCCTTGTGACACGAATTTCTGTGGTTGTCATCTCTGTGCCTCTTTAAGTTAGTTTTTAAATTTTTATGAATTGCCTAAACATTATATGGTTTTGGTTTTGCTATTTATGAACTTTATTAATGGATTATTGTGATATACATACACTTTTCTCACTCAACATTATATTAATAAGATATGCCCATATTATTGTGAGTCACTGTGGGTCACTGCTTTTCACTGCTGTATAATATTCCACAGTGTGATTATATCATTCTACCATTCTTGTTTGGTGGGAATTTGGGTTGGTTCTAGACTTTTTGCTATTGAAAAAAATGCCTCTGTGTATATTTTTTTCATGTCTCCTGGTGTAGATGTGCAACTTTTTCTTAGATTTATTCCTAGAAGTGGAATTGCTGGGACACAGTTTATATAAACAGTCAACTCAATAGGCAAATTACTAAATCCTTTTCAAAGGACTTATACTGATTTCCACCTCCTCCAGCAATTTATGAGAAATTGTGTTGATCCACATCCTCACCAACATATGGGCTTTTAGACTTCGGAAGTTTTGGCAACTGAATGTGTCTCATTGTGTTCTTGATGCGCACTTCACTGGTTACCAAGGAGGCAGAACATTTCTTCCTATGTTTGTTGCCTTTATGTGTCTCCTCTTCCATGAAATGCCTACTCGTGGGTTTTGCCTATTTTCCTATTGGGTTGATTATTCTTTTCTTATTGGTTCATAGAGTCCTTCATATATTCTTGAAACTAGTCATATATCTATCTATATCTATATATCTTCTCCCAGTTTATAGCTTGTATTTCATTTTCTTCTTCAAGGCAGATAAATTTAAGTTCCCAATTTTTATATAATCAATTTGTCCATTTTTTTCATTTAAAGTTAGTGCTTTTTTGTGGCTTAAAGAATCTTTTCCTACCTCAAGGTCAAAAAAATATTAACCTATATTTTCCAGAGAAAATTGTATAGTTAAAAAAAAAATTTAAGTCCTTAATCCATCTGGAGGCAACTGTTGTGCCTGGTGAGAAGTAGAGCCCAGTATGGTACTCTTACAAGTGCATCCCTATTTCATTCCAGCCATCGTCAAGATTCTTGTATGCTTGCTTTTAGTAGTTTATAGTTTTAGCTTTTACGTTTATGTTTACAGTTCGCTTCACACATGTAAAAAATTTAGGTGTTTGATGCTATGGTACATAATATTGTTTCATTTTTCAAGGGTTCACTGCTAGAATATGAAAATAGGATCGGTTCTGCTATGATTGGTTCTGTATATTGACCTTGTATCCTGTGACCTCGTTGAATTCACTTGTTAGCTGTACAGCTTCTTTTGTAGACTCTGTTAGGATTTTCTGTGTGCGTGATCGTGTCATCTCTGCTTCTTTCTTCCCAATACATATGCATTTTATTTCCTTTTCTTGTCTATGGCACTGTCTAGGACCTCCAGGACAAGGAGGAAGGAATTGGTGAAATGGACACCTTTGCCTTGTTACTGTTTATAGCAGGGAGCTTTCACCATTAAGTGTTTTCTTACCTGCTGGTTTTTCATGGATGCCCTTTGTCAGGTTGAAGAAATTCCTTTCTACTCTTGGTTTATTTAGAGGTTTTAATAATAGTTGAATATTTTCAAGTGATTTTTCTGCATCTATTTATAATCATATGGTTTTCTCCTTTATCTCCTAATACAGTGAATTACATTGACTGATTTTCAAATGTTAAACCAGCCTGTGTTCTGGGGATAAATTCCTCTTGGTCATGATGCATTATCCTTTTTCATGTAATAGTGCATTTGATTTAGTAATATTTTGTCAGGATTTTTGTGTCTATGTTCATGAAGAATATTAGTCTGTAATTTCATTTTTTGTAATGTCTCTGGTTTTGGTGTCAAAGCAATACTGGTTTCATTAAATGAGTTCATATAGAGTATTCCTTTCTTAAATGTTTGATAGAACTCACCAGTGAAACAATCTGGTCCTGCCATTTTCTTTGCAAAGGGTTTTTAATTAAAAATTAAATTTCTTTAATAAATATAGGGCTATTCATATTTTCTATTTATTCTTGTGTCAGTTCTGGTAATTTGTGTCTTTTGAGGTATTCATCCATTTTCTCTAAGTTGTTAGATATATTGGCCTAAAGTTGTTCACAGTATCCTCCTGATGCCCTTTAAACACTGCTGGATCTTCAGTGACGTCTCCTCTTTCATTCTGATATTGCTAGCTTTTCTTTTTCTTTTCCCCTTGGTCAGTCTAGCTAGAGGCTTATCAATTTTGTTGACCTTTTCAAGGAACCAGTTTTTGGTTTCATTGCTTTTATCTGTATATGTCTTTTTTATAGTTAGATTTTATAATTTGTTGTTGATATACAAAAATGCAATTAATTTTGTTATAATAACTGTTATCCACTAAACATGTTACATTTCTTGTCATTTTCAGTAGTTTGCCAGTAGATTAAAGACAAGCATAACAGTAGCAAATACTGACATTTTTGCTTTCCCCTTTAGCATTTTCATGACTTTAATTTCTTTTTCTTACTTTATTGCATTGGCTAGTACTTCCAATATAATATTGATTAGACTTAGTGATAACAGGCATCCTTGTCTTATTCTCAATTTTAAGGGGAATGTTTCTCTATTTAGGATAATGTTTATTCTAGGTTTGAGGAGAGACCTAGTAAAATTGCCTCAGAACATAATTTCTCTCCCCCTCTTGGTAGCTCAGCATGTCTGAGTCAGTTCAGTGGAACAGCTTTTGAATTCCAGATCTTTCCCTTTTATAACAAGGATAAGGAAGCTCATTGTTCCACAGCTCTCCTGATGCAACCTGTACTCTTTCCTCTATAATGTGGACTGTTACTGTCATGCTTATGTGCTGCTTCCAGTCCCGCTGTGCTGGCCTGGGCACACCTCTCTGTGGGACAGTGAACACTTGGACGCTGATGTGGGCTCTGCTACTTCTTTTAAATTTTCCCTCCAATAGATCTTATCTTATTTTACACCACACATACTAGAGGTGTGTGTGTATCGTGTTATTTTTTTTTTTCTGGATAAGGAAGTACTTTTTAATTCCTTATTTGGTAAGAATTTATTTCATGAAGGGACATGAATTTTGTCAAATGCTTATTATTCATTCACTGGGGTTCTTATATATGATTTTTCTCCTTCAATTGGGTAATATAGCAGATTTTTCTAATATCAAACTATTTTTGCTAACAACTCAACTTGATAATGGTGTATATAGTCTTTATGGACTGTTGAATTTCTGCATCTATGTTCACATGTTTAATGGACCCATGAGTTTACTTTCTCCAACTGTGCATATCTGGTGGTGGTATCAAGGTTATACTGGCTTCACAGAATGGGCTGGCACACATTCTTTATTTTCTACTCTCTGGAAAAGCCTGTATAGTGCTGCAACGACCTGTTTCTTGTCAGTTTGTTAGAATTTACTATAGCACTGTTTGGGCCTGGTGTTCCTTTGTAGGAAAATGCTTTAACTACTGTTTCAATTTCTTTAAATAGTTATAGGAATATGTAGGCTTTCTATATTTCCTTGAGTCATTTTTGGTAAGTTATATTTTTCTATGAATATCATGTCCATTTCTCCTCAGTTTTCAAATTTATTTGTGTAGACTATTTGGTAGTATTTCCTTATTATCTTTTTAATCTTTGCTGTATCTATGGTTATGTCACCTTTTTCATTTATAAAGATTTTATTTGTGCTTTTTGTTTTTCTTGATCAGGCTTGATAGAGATTTGTACATTTTAGTAGGCTTTTTAAACAACTAATTTTGGTATTTCTTTATCTTTTCTTTTTACCTTTGATTTCTATTCATTAATTATGGCTCGTACTTGTGCTGCCCTCTTTCCTTCTGCATTCTTTAGTATCATTTGTTGTTCTTTTCCTAACTTCTGAAGTCAGACATTTAGTTCATTAATTTTGAACTTTTCTAATATGAGTATTTAAAGCTATAAATTTCCCATGAAGCACTGCTTTTGCTGCATCACACAAATTTTGATATAGCAAGTGATCATTATTATTCATTTAAGAAGTATTTTCACTGTCCATATGATTTCTTCTTTGACCCTTGAGCTATTTCAAAGTGTCTTTAAAAATATCTAACCATGAAAATTTAAAAATTTATCTTCTTGTTCTTAATAACTTATTTTTTTGTGTTCAGAAAATTCAAATTATTAATTGTATTTTTCAAATCTTCTCTCTTTTTGCTGATTTTTTTTGCCTCCTTACTCTGAGTTAATTCAGAGAGGTGGTTCAAAATTTCCCGTATTATGGTGAATCTGTCAGTTTTTTCCTACAGTATACTAATTTTTGCTTTACACACATTGAAACTATTCTATCAGGTGCTTGAATGTTAGTGATGGTTGTACCTTCTTAGTGACTTGAACCAGTTATCACTGAGAGAGACCCTCCCCATCCTTAGTGATACTTTGTGCCTTGCGGTCTATTTTGTCTGATACAACGTGGCTAAACCAGCTCTGTTTTGATTTGCATTCACCTGATATTTTCTGTGCTTTTACTTTGTCTCTCTAAGTCCTTATGCTTTAGGAATGTCTCTTCTAAGAGCATATAGCTTGTTTTGTTTTTAATAAATCTGGCAATCTGTCTTTTACCTGGAGAGTTTAGTCCATTCATATTTGTTTTTCTGTCACAATTCTTTTTAACCTTAACTTGTGCCACTTTTTTCTGCTTTTTTTTTCTTTCTCCTTTCACACAGTGACAGACTTTACTATGGTATTTGATAATTCTCCCTTCTCTTACTGCTTACAGAATATTCTGGGTTTAGCTTATTATTTGAGTACTCCCTCCGAAAAGTGACCTTTTTTTTGGGTAGGCACCTGAGGCTGTATTTGCATGAGAATATTTTTTATTATGCTTTCACGTTTGAATAACAATTTCACTGGATAAGAATTTTTAGGTCTTAAGTTCAATATTTATCCTGCTTGTTATTTGTTGAGCTTCTTGTATTTGTGGGTTGATGTATTTCCTCATTTTTAGAAAATGCTCAATCATTATCTCTTCAAAATTTCTTTTGCCCATTCTGTCCTCTCTTTTTTGGACTCCAATTATGTACTTGTTTGTTTGATATTGTCCCATAGATCTCTGATGCTCCATTGTTTTTTTAAAAATACTCTTTTATTAATAATTCACAATTCATTTTTTCTCTCTGATCTTTAGTTTGGATAACTTTGTCGACCTGTCCTTGAGTTGTATGACTTTTTCTTCGTTGCATTTATTTTGTTGGTAAGCCTATCCAGTTTACTCTTCATTTCAGATGTTGCATTTTCTATTTTGTTACTTTTAAAAGTTTTCTTCCCTCTGCTCGAGTTTCTATTTTCTCCTGTATATATCTCTGTTCTTTAATGGCTATTTTAAAGTCCTTGTCTGCTAATACCAACAGGTGGGGCATCTGTAGGCCTGTTTCTATCAACTGTTTCTTTTCTCAAGATTGTATTATTCTCATAATTTCTTGCTCTGCAGACATAGTGTATTCAAGGACAGAGACCAAAGTAGAAGATACCTACCCCAGGATGGGCATGCCCTATTCTCTGTCAGGCAGCTAGGCTGAGGAGCTCGTCTCTGAGCATCAGGAGGAGAGCTGGGCTGGGGTGGGGCACGGTTCTAGTTAGTTTCAGGTCCCGATTGGTTTTTAAGTGCTTGAGGGATGGAGCAGGCTCTCCCTTCTGCTGGACTTGGGATCTCAGCCTTGTGAGACTATGGAATCTCTCTCTGCTTTCCAGAGCAGCCCTTCGCTTCCCATGTGCTCAGCAAAGATCCTGTGGGGGAGAATTGGTGGGCGCTGAGGACTTGCTCTGTTCCTGCTACTCCTGATTCCCTCTGTCCTGCGTGCCCACACAGCCATTAAAAGCTCGGTTGGATTTTCCCAGCCCCTCAAAGTACGCTGCCCAGGTGGGTCTGCTCCTGGGATGACAGCAGCCAACAAGTCTTTTTCACCCAGGAAGGGCTCGTCTAAATTTCTTTGCATCCTCAGCTCTCTGATAGGTTAAAAGATATGGTTTTATAGGTTGTTTGGCATTTCCTTGATGTTACAGTGAGAGTGGTGGTCTCGTGTAACTGTTTACATCCTAACCGAATGGATCTCTTCAGTGTTTAAAAATATCATTTCATCACCTTACATCTGATGCTGCCTTTGAGAAGTCAGGTGCCAATCTGATCTGATTCTTGTTCCTTTGTCGAATCTTGTTCCTTGTTTCTCTCTGGATGATTTAAGATTTTTTTTCTGTTTGGCTCTGATATTCTTACATTTTACCATAATGTGTCTAGTATGTGTTTCTCTTCTCCTGCCTAATGTTCTGTGGGGTCTTTCACCCTGTGGTTGTTTGTCTGTGATCCTGAGAATCTGGCTCCGTAGTTACTCAGATGTTTTGTCCCATTTTTCTCTCTCACTCTTGGCTTCCTGCTCTCTCCATGTTGGCACTTCCACCTCTGCCCCCACAGTGCCTGTGTCTTCTGTTTGATCTCTGCATGCTTTCTCCTTCTGTCTGAGAAAACTCCTCAGACTGATCTTTCAGCTCATTAACCTGGTCTTCATCTGTATCCATTTACAGATTGTGTCTGTTATTTCATCTATTATAGTTTTCAATCCTCTTAATTCCTCTTTCTTTTTTTAAAAAATGATTTATTGATCCTGTTTTTTATGGCCAGTGCCATGTTTACTTCTGTACACTTGTCATGCTTATTTCATATTCTTAGTCTGTCTTCTATACTTCTGCTCCCAATGGTGTATGTCATTTGGACTTTTATTATTTTTTGTGTAATTCCCAGGTGTCTTCATATCTTGGCTTGTGAGCTCACATTCCCTAGGGGTACCAGCTCCTTATCTGATGATACGTTGGGAGAAGTAGCATTGGGAGAGGGGTGGTCTCCCAGACAGTAATCACTAGCCCTGGGGGCATGGAAGGACAGGAGTAAAGGAAAGATGCTGGAGATCAGGTGGTCCCCACCTGTATTCCAGAACTCTTCACCAGAGTAGGGTGCACCGGGTATACTGGGCTTTGTAGGGCATTTGGGAGATAGTAATGTGTTCTGTGCCCCACACATTTCGGGATGCTGTCATTGTCCCTAAGCTGCTTTGTTTAAAATCCCTGTTTCATGAAAGATGTTTTAACATCACACAGAATTTGGAATCCTTTGGCTTAATGCAATACATTTGCAGTTGTGTTAGCGCCGCCGCATCTCCGGGGGCATCAGTCAAAGGGGAGCCCTGCCTCCAGGCCATGCACACCGGCACTGTGGGAGCCAGGAAGAGACGCTCTTTAGAGCAGCACTCCTCAGGTGGCTGCGGGAGCGGTCCGATTCCACAAGTCTGGGTGGTGCCTGGAACAGGAGGTGGGTCCTGAACCCTGATCTGTCTGTTTAGGACTCTGCCTTTGGGCCGCCTCCTGGCCTCAGCTGCTTCATGCAGAGTGGGTGTGTGAGTGCCAGAGCCCCTGCTCTGAGGACAGGGAAGCCCTCAGTGAACGGTCCAGAGTGGAGCCGGCACTGGTCATCACCATGGGGAGGAGACTGAGGAGCAAAGGGGCAGGGCCAGGGTCCTCACTCTAGCCTTTGTGCTCCTCTGTGTGGCCTGGTGAGGAGGGTGTGGGCCTCAGGGGCTCTGCCCACCCGCCCCACCCGCCCCAGAGGGCCCGCACATCACCGTGGCACTGGGGAGGCTCGCTCCAGACACCCTGCGGCTGGCAGACTCGGACGTGGTTGGGGGCACTCAGGCTGTAGCCTTGGTCACACAAGTACAGGGCTACTGAGCCCAGCCGGGTGCCATTGAAGCGCAGTGTGGCGTGCTTCACCTCCTCAGGGGGCCCGCAGTCCACCTCTGCAAGGACACAGCAGCCCCGTCCTGTACCTATGGGCACCTGCCCGGGGACACCCCACTGCTCTGCCCTCTGCCCCACCAGGCCACAGGGCTTGGGGACCCCTGTTCCCCACACCCGTCCCAGGGTGAAAGTGCCTTGACTTCCAGGACAGGCTGTCTAGGGGTTTCCTTTCCTTCTCCCCCTGCCCTCCAGCCCCCTGCCCAGCCCTGCTCTGCTCTCTGGGATTAGGAAGAAATCCCATGCCCCCAACCCTGACCCCCGTGGCCCTCTCACCCGCCTGGCACCGGCGTCCTGTGTACCCTGCTGGGCAGTGGCAGGAGAAATCCATGCCCAGGTCCTCGCAGGTGCCCCCATTCACACATGGGCTCCGGAAGCAGGGGGAGGGGGCTGCAAGGGCAAAGGGGTCACCATCACCCATCACAGTGGCCTCTGGGCTGCATGGTGGTGTCCTGCTTCCTGCGCCCAGCTCCGCCTCCCACCCCTCCACAGCTTGGGCCATCCCTCCCCACTGGGCCTGTCTTCTTGTCTGCAGAGGAACCACCTGGCCATGCCATCTCTAGCTTGCCCCACCCACCTTACCTATCTCACAGTGCCGCCCGGAGAAGCCTGGGGGACAGTCGCACTTGTATTTGCCGATGTAGTGGAAGCAGGTGCCACCGTTGTGACAGGGGCCCGAGGCACATGAGTCAGGCTTCCCTGGAAGCAGAAGGCACCCATCAGGGTCAGGTGTCATGCAATCACCACCTACTGACCCCCCCGCTCCCCTGACATCCCAGAGCAGGGGACCTTCACAGGGATGCTCCTGACCAGCAGACCCATGGCAGCTGGGGCGGGGTCTTGGGTTGGGGCCCAGCTCCCCCCATCCAGGCTGACTACCGCTGGCTGGGGGCCGCACCGATCTCGCAGTGCCTCCCGGTGAAGCGGAAGGGGCAGCTGCAGTGGTACTCGCCGCCTGCCTCCTTGCATGTGCCCCCGTTCCGGCAGGGTGCCGAGCTGCACAGGCGTGGCAGGGCTGTGTGGAAGGACAGAGAGACAGCGGTGAACAAGGGCTGGCTGCTGGCCCTGTAGCACCCACAACACCCCACTCGTGTCTTCTTAGTCCTCAGGGCCTGGGGACATCCAGGCCCAGGCATGCTTCTCAGCTAAGCCCCTGCAGCAGCAGAGGCCGAGCCAGCCAGGGGCACCCTGGCGGGACTTGCAGTCTGGAGACCCCAACTCGGCCTCGGGGCCCTCTGCCTGCCCATGCTCTCTTCAGGTTCCATGGATCACTGGGCCCTTCCTGATGGAGAGCCAGCCCCATGGCGCAGCAAACCCTGCACCCCTCCTTCCTGCACAGCGGGTAACTGCCCTCTGACCACAGAGGAGCCCAGATGCCATGACACGACATCGTGATCCACAGCAGTCCATTGATTTCTGTGTTTTCTGTACCTCTACTGGTGCAGACACATTTTCTCTGGGTCCTAACATCTTCTCAGACCCCAGAGGAGCTCACGGCCTGGGGTTGTGCTGGAGACATCCTCATATTTAAAGGCTGACTTGAGTGGCACGTCTGTCCTCCCACCTCCAGGCATTGAACCTTCACAGGCCCAGCAAGGAGTTTAGACTCTCGGCCCCCTCAACGTTCTTGGGGGGGGAATGTGCAGCAGGAGGGGGGCCTGCCCACTGTGCTCAGCCCTTCTCTTTCCCCGACACCACACACTGAGAGACTTCACAGGCTACATGTCCAAGTTCAGGCCACTCTACCCCTGAAAGCAGCCACCCCATGTCCCTGCTTTGGGACAGTTTTGTCAAGGGTGAAGGACCTTGGCAGCAGGTGCAGAGAACTGAGCAGTGGGCCCTTCTCTTTGGAAACCCCTTCCTTCTCCTGCAGGGGCGGGGGTTCCATGGGTCAGAGCACCAGGGACCTGCCCTCAGGGCCACCGTGAAAGCAGGAGAGGCTTCCAGGTAAAGCAACTGAGGTCTCAGTTCTCTGGACAAGTGAGAGCAGTGGGAGGGCAAGAGGGATGTACATGGCCCTGGCACAGAGCTCCAGGAGAATGGGCTGCGGCCGTGGGCTCAGGAGGCTGGCCTCTGGGCTCTGACCAAGGGGATGCCTGGGATGCATGGGTCACTGAAAAGAGTCCTGAGCATTGTGCCAAACCGTGTGGAAGGGACAGGCCTGGGGGCACTGGCAAGGACAACGACGCCTGCGATGTACTTACGGAAGAATATTTACATCCTGAAGTGGCTAAGTGTGTAAAATGTTGACATTCTCCAAGTTGAGTTAGATTTAACAAAATCCTAAGGAATTTTTTAAAAAAATAGATTCTAAAATCCATTTGGAAAAATGCAGAGCAGGAAATGAAGCCTGTTCTGAGGAAAGCAAAGTACTGACCAGGTGGCCACGGACAGAACCAGGAAGCACAAAAAGCGCTGAAAGGGTGAGGGGCCAGCACAGAAACAGAGCCGAGCCCGCTCCCGAGAGCGTGAACGAGTAACTGAAAAAAGTTACTGCGTGTGATCAGAAGCAGAGTCGCCTCCCCTCCCCCTACCTTTCTCGCAGTGCCTGCCGTGGAACCCTCGCGGGCACTCGCACGTGTAGGAGTCGTCGTGGGCGTCACAGGAGCCTCCGTTGAAGCAGGGGTCCGAGTCGCAGGGTGAGGGCAGCGCTGCGGGGGCAGAGGGCGGCCCTGGAGCAGGTACCGCATCCCGAGCAAGAGGCTGGTGGGGCCGTGCCTGCCAGGGTCACCCTGACATCCTGGCTGGAATCATGGCCACTTAAAATACACTCTGTGGGGTCTGGATTCCTCACACCGGGCTCTAAGGCCCCTCCCTGGGATTTCTTTTATTTTTGATTTTGCCAGAATTCATCCGACTCTTCTATGAGCTGGACTGAGCTGTGGTCCACAAAGGTCCTGGTGTCACCACCACCATGAACGTCACATGTTATTGCCATGTAAGTCATTATCTACACACTAACAATACATGGTGGTGGGCATATTTAATCACACACACTTAATTAGGCATGCATTACTATTTTAATAGCTAAGCTAGGGGCTTCAGGAATGCCCGGCACAGTGCCTTGTACGCGTCCAGAGGCACTGTTCCACTGCGGGCTTCTTCCCACAGAGCCTGGTAGATACGGCCGGCCATATCACAGGGGAGGACACGGAGGGAGGTACACCCACCCGCAGGCCCTCTGCCTGCTGTGCCCACCGCTTTCACCCTTTCCCTGGTTTCTGGGCGGAATCCCAGCCCCTCAAGCCGGTGTGCACACCCCTAGCCTCACTCACAGTGGCTGACGTTGTGGTCGGTGTGGCAGACGCAGAGGTAGCTCCCACCATACTCCATGCAGTAGCCCCCATCCGGGCACTGTGTGTTCATGTTGCAGGGCGTGGCTGTGACTTCTGCAGGGAAAGGAAGAAGCCCCATCTCATGTCTACCTGGGGACCTCGTATCCTTGACAAGGGTTGGGCTGCCCAAGACCCAGTGATCCTGCCAGGGTGACAAGGTTCAGGCAGTCTTGTGGACAGCCCCTCCTGGGGTCGGGGTGAGGGGATCACAGGATCAGTGGTCGAGTGTCTGGACCTGAGGCCCAGGCCCATGCCACCATTTACACTCTGGTTTTGGGGATGCTCAGGGGCAGGGTGGGAACGGTGCTTCCTGGGCACCTACCAAATTCGCAGAGGAGCCCAAAGAAGCCTGGGGGGCACTGACAGAGGGTGGTGTTGGCCCCCAGGCATCTGCCACCATTGCGGCACTCACAGTCGTCGGGGGTTCCTGCCACAGGGAGACAGAGGAGCCTTCAATGTGGGGTGCTGGGAGGTGGGCCCTCTCCTGACCCTGCCCTGCTCCTGGCCACCTTCCCATAAAAACTGTGGGGTACGCCCCCCTCCCCCGCTCACTCACACTGACACACACTCACACATTCTCTCTCGTGGGCGTATGCGCACACACCCATCTGCTCTCCTGTATGCAAACCCATGGGAGGCCCCAGTCCTGGGACTGCAGTCCCACCAGCCCCACCAGTCCCGGCCCAGACGCACTCTCCCTGCAGTCGAGGCCCATGAAGCCTTCGGGGCATTCGCAGACGTAGCCCTGATCTGCATCCACGCAGGTGCCCCCGTTCTGGCAAGGGGCTGAGAGGCAGGCGTCGGGCCCTGTGTGGCTTCCTGCAAGAAAGGCAGTGGTCACCAGAGGCCATGCAGAGAGATGGGGAGAATGAGGCTGAGGGCCAAGGAGGAGGGCTGGCCTCCCTGCCCAGTTCCCACAGCACACAGCATTGGGGTCTTAACCTCTGTTCTCAGTGCTAAGTAGAACTGAAGCCCAAGGCCTATGTTCTGGAAACTGATTTCTGGCTGCCCCTCACTCCCTTCCCCACCCCCAGCTCCCTCTTTGGAGCAGAATGAGCTGAGCAAGAGCAAGAAGGGGGCCCCACAGGTGGACCGAAGGGCCTAGCGAGGCCAGAGCCTGCCAAGCGTTTCTGATCAAGCATCTTTGTTAGCAAAATGTTTGGGATTGTCCAGATATCTTCCTGTTGTGATTTCTAGTTTAATTTTGCTGTGGTCAGAGAACACGATCCTTTTCAATTATCGAGCCTTATTTTGTGACCTTTAGGATGGTCCATCATGGTGAATGCTCCATGAGCACTTGGAAAGAATGAGGGTAGATATCAGTCCAGCCAGGCTGCTGACAGTGCTGTCAGCTCTTCCACGTCCTCATGATTTCTGTCTACACGTTCTCTGAATTACTGAGACAGGAGTGTTGAAATCTCCACCTGTAATTACGGATCTGTTTCTCCTTCTAGTTTTGTCAGCTTTTGCTTCATGACATTTGCTTCCTGTTAGTAGCTGTTAATAGGTGCAAGTATATTTACAGTTGTTATGTCTTCTTGATGAATCGACCCCTTTGTCATTATACAAGGTTCCTCTCCATTCCTGCCCAATTCCTGTCCTAGGTTAATCTGTCTGCTGTGAACACAGCCAGCTTCTCTTGTTCAGTGTGTGCCAGTCGAGTCATGTTTTAGATGTTCAATTTCTTTGTGTAGTTCTAGAATTTATCTTTTAAATTAAAGTATAGTAAAATTGACTTTTGTTTGTACACTTCTATGATTCTTAACACAGGTGTAGATTTGTCTGACCCCCACCACAATCAGAATACAGAACTTTCCATCAACCCAAAAGACTCCTTTGTTCCATCTCTTCAGGGTCCCAGACTCCCTGTGCTCCTGGACCCCTGGCAACTAGTGAGCTGTTCACCACGATAGTTCTGTCTTTTCAAGAATGCCAGAGAAGTGGCCCCAAATGCACGTCATCTTTCAAGACTTCTTTCACTCAGCACAGTGCCTCTGAGATCTGTCACAGTTGTCTCTGTAAGTAGTCCTTTTTATGACTGAGTGGTATTCCATCATAGAGAGCTACCACCGTTCGTCTCTCCACTCACCTAGTGAAGGAGATTTGGGTTCCCAGTTTTTGGCGATTATAGACATGCTATAAACATTTGTGTGAACATAAGTTTTCATTTCTTTAGGATTAATACCTAGGAATGGGATTGTGGGGTCATATTATATGTTTAACCTTATGAAAAACTGCCAAACTGTCTTCAGAGTGTCTAAACCACTTGGCATTCCCACCAACAATATGTGGGAATCTCGTTCTGTGTTCCTACCAGGTCAGTGTTTTTTATCTTAGCCATTCTAATAGGTTTGCAGTGGCATCTTGTCGTGGCTTTAATTGCATTTCACCAATAGCTAATGATAATGACAAATAAGAACATTTGTTCATCTGCTTATTTGCCTTCCACATATCCTTTTTGGTTAAGTGTCTGTTCAAGTCTTTTGTCCATTTTTCAGTGGGTTGTTTTCTCACAGTTGAGCTTGGAGAGTTCTTTCTGTATTCTAGATACCACTCCCCGTCAGGTATGAGTTTTGACATTTCTCCCAGTCTGTAGCTTGTCTTTTCATTCTCTTAACCATGGCTTTCAGCAAATGTTTTTAATTTTGATGAAGTCCAGTTTATCTATTTTTTATTTGATGGATCATGCTTTTGCTGTTTTATCTAAGAACTCATTGCTTAACCCCAGGTCACAAAGATTTTTCGCCTATGTTTTCTTTTTAAAATGTTATAGATTTCCATTTTCCATTTAGGTCTGTGATTCATTTTGAGTTAGTCTTTGTATAAGGTGTGAAGTTTAGGCTGAAGTTCATTTTCTGCATAAGGATGTCTAACTGTTACAACACCATTTATTGAAAAGGTTATCCTTTCTCCATTGAATTGCTATTCTACCTTTTTCAAAAAATTGGCCATATTTATGTGGGTCTATTTCTGGACCTTCCCTTCTGTTCCATTATCTATATGCCAGTCTCTTTGCCAAGACAACATGGTCTTGACCACTGCAGCATTATAGTAAGTCTTAAGACTGTGTAGTGTGATTCCTCAAATTTATTATTCTTTTACAAAATTGCTTTGGCTATCCTAATTCCTTTGCCTTTCCCTATGAATTTTAGAACCAGCTTGTCTATAGCTACAAAAAACCCTGCTGACATTTGATTGGGATCCTGTTAAATCTATCGGTCAATTTGGGGAGAACGGATCTATTTACTATGTTGAGTCTTCTAATCCATGAACACATGTCTTTCCATTTACTTAGATCTTCTTTGATTTCTTTCACCAGCATTTTGTAGTTTTCGGCATAAAAGTCCTAAACATGTTTTATTAGATTTACACCTAAGTCTTTCAACTTGGGAGAAGTATAAATGATATTTAAAAAAATATTTTGGGTCAGATTACAATGCCCAACTGGAGAGAGCTCAGGAGTTCATAAGTAACACTATGCAATGGCTGTCCCAAGATCTCGCTCTCCACAGTCTCCCCAGGAATTTCCAGTGCTCTGGGGCTGCCATTTCTAGTCCTCAAGCAAGAAAGCTGGGGCTTTAATTGTCCCATTTGCTACTTACTTCCTGTGACTGCACTCATGTCTGGGGCCAAGTGGTGGGAGGAGAGAGAAAGGGACAATAGGAGTGCCCACCTTGTGAAGACATAGTACTGCCAGCTGGGGAGGAAGGGCCCCCTCAGTTTTAGGGAACTGAGGGGGCCCTCCATCTCTGCCTCTGTCAGTCCTGCTGCTCACATCTGATGAGACGCTTCCCCTGGATCCCGTGACAGACTAGAGGCTTCCACTGGATCCTGAGCCTGACTGGATGCTTCCCCTTACCCCGAGCCTGACTGGAGGCTTCCCCTGGACCCCGAGCCTGACAAGAGGCTTCTCCTTGATTCTGAACCTGACTAGAGGCTTCCCCTGGATCCCGAGCCTGACTAGAGGCTTCTGCTTGATCCTGAGCCTAGCTAGAGGCTTCCCCTCAACCCCGAGCCTGACTAGAGGCTTCCCCTGGACCCCGCGAATGACTAGAGGCTTCTCCTGGACCCCGCAACTGACTAGAGACTTCCGCTAGAGCCCCAGCCTGACTAGAGGCTTCCCCTTGACCCTGAGCCTGAATGGAGGCTTCCCTGGATCCCTAGCCTGACTAGAGTCTTCTCCTGGATCCCCATCCTGACTGGAGGCTTCCCCTGGACCCCGAGCCTGACTAGAGGCTTCTCCTTGATCCTGAACCCGACTAGAGGCTTCCCCTGGACCCCGAGCCTGACGAGAGGCTTTGTCTGGACCCCACGACTGACTAGAGGCTTCACCTGGACCCCGTGACTGACTAGAGACTTCTGCTGGAGCCCCAGCCTGAAGAGAGGCTTCTCCTAGACCCCAAGCCTGACTAGAGGCTTCCCCTTGACCCTGAGCCTGAATGGAGGCTTCCCTGGATCCCTAGCCTGACTAGAGTCTTCTCCTGGATCCCCATCCTGACTGGAAGCTTCTCCTGGACCCCACGACTGACTAGAGACTTCCCCTGGACCCCGAGCCTGAATAGAGGATTCCCCTGCACCCTGAGCCTGACTGGAGGCTTCCCCTGGACTTCGAGCCTGACTGGAGGCTTCTCCTGGACCCCGAGCCTGACTGGAGGCTTCCCCTGGACCCCGAGCCTGACTAGAGGCTTCTCATTGATCCCAAACCTGACTAGAGGCTTCCCCTGGATCCCGAGCCTGACAAGAGGCTTCTCCTTGATCCTGAACCCGACTAGAGGCTTCTCCTTGATCCTGAGCCTAGCTAGAGGTTTCCCCTCGAGCCCGAGCCTGACTAGAGGCTTACGCTGGATCCCAGGCCTGACTGGAGGCTTCCCCTGGACCCCAGGACTGACTGCAGGCTTCTCCTGGAGCTCTCTTTTTGCTCTTGCTGATGCTCACTTATGGTTATTGGGTTGCTTTGAGTCCAGGCACAGGGCGACACCAGGGGAAAACATGGTAACTCACCACTGGCTCTGTGGTACTTCCAAGGTTGGTCTTCGTCCCCCATCCACCTGCTACTGTTCACTTCCACAGTCCTCAGACAGCTCCTCTGTGCCTCCTGTCCCGATGTTCAGCTGCATTCGGTGGGAGAGACAGGGCAGAGTGTGCTTGCTCTAGCTTACCCAGAACTGTAACCCATTCCACTACTGTAGCATTCTCTGTGTCTTCATATTTATGGTAGATTTCTTGTAGACAGTATGTAGTTGGGTCTTGCTTTTCAATTCAATTTGGCAATCTCTGTCTTTTAATTGGTGTGTTTAACCATTTTATATTTTAATGTAAGTACCATCTTGCTATTGGTTTTTATTTGTTTCAGTTCTCCTTGTTCCTTTTTTCTTCTTTTCCTGCCTTCTGGATTGAGTAGTTTTAGGATTTCTGGGTATATACTATACCAAGTTGGTAGCTTTTTCCCCCAGGATTCTGAAGATGGTTCTTCACCATCTTCTGGCTTGCACTGTTTCTGATGAGCAGTCTGTTATCATTCTTGTTTCTCTGTATGTAATGTGTCTTCTTCCTCTGGCTGCTTTTAAGATTTTCTCTTTGTCATTGGTTTTCAGCAATTTGATTATGAGGTGGCTTTGTGTGGTTTTCTCCATGCCTTTCTGGGATATGTGGGTTTTAGTTTTCATCAAATTTAGAAAACATTTGGCTATTATATTTTTCATATACTTTTTCTGTACCCCTCTAGCCCCCTCTCTCCTCCTGGGGCTCCACATACACATACACTAGATTCCTTGATATGTGTTCCACACATCACTGAAGGGCTGTCCTTTCTGAGTCTTATTCTTTCTGTGCTGCATGTTGAATTGTTTATATTTCTCTCTTCAACTTCACTGACATTTCCTTCTGCAATGTCTAACCTGCTGTTAATACCATCCAGCGTATTTTAAAAATTCAGATACACTTTTCATTTCTAGAAGTTTCTTTTTTTATTTTCTACTTCTCATTGTGTTCTTTTTCCTCAACAGTCTTGAGCATATAGAGCATATTCATAATAGGTGATTTAATGTTTGTATCTGCTAATTCAATCGTCTCTGTCATTTCTGATATCAGTTTCTATTATCTATTTTTCTCCTGGTGGTGGGTCATATTTTCTTAATTCTTTATACGCCTGATAATTTTTTATTGTATATTTTGGGGTCCTGGATTTTGTTATATTCCTTTAAAGAGTGTAGGATTTTATTCTGGCATATGGTTAAATTACTTGGGGTAGTTTGGTCCTTTCAAACTTTCATTTAAGATTTGTTAGCACAGGTCAGATTAGCCTTTAGTTTAGCATTTACCCCACTTCTAAGGTGATACCCCGGTAAGGACTCCACTCAGTCGTGGCCCTGAGTATGAAGAGCTCTCTCCACTCTAGCTGGTATAGAGGTGAATTACTCCCAGCTCTGTCTGAGTCCCAGGAATTGTTTGACTCGTTGCTTCTCGTGGTTCTTTCCCCGGCTGAGTGGATTTCACCTCCCCCATGCTGTACTGAGGGAAGATTAGGGGTCCCTCTGCAGAACTTCACATGCTCCCGCCCCCCTCTTAGTAGCTCTATGTCCACTGACGTTCTGCCCCAAATTTCAGCCACTAAACTTGAACCTCTGCCTGCTTGACTCCGAGGCTCAGAGGGACAGCTGGAGTCTGGATCCCCTCAATGCAGAGCAGCCTGGAAACTGCCCCCAGGCAGAATCGGGGCAACTGTAGGGCTCACCTCATTTCACTCCCTTCTCTCAGGGAGGACAGTCCTGTGCTGTCTGTTGTCCAATGGCTGAAAACAGTTGTTTCATGTATTTTGTCTGGTTTTCTAGTTATTGATGGTGAGAGGGAAATTCCCGGAGCAGTTAATCCTTCTTGGCAAGAAGCGGAAGACTAGATACTTTTTTTTTTAAATAATCTCCAATCTTTGGCCAACCTCCTGTTGGATCTGATTAGAATGTCAAGGTCTATACCTTGTAATGTGGCTAATGAGCTTATATTAGGGGTAGAAGTGTCAGTTCTGTTGTTTCTTATTGTTTGCTTTCATTTGCATTATTCTTCTATATAAAACGTGGTTTCTTTGCAAAATCTTTTGAAATGATGTATCTGTTTTCTGACATGACTCTAGTTAAACACATGGATATTCAGATAACAATCTGGGCAAGGTGGCCTGTGACACATCGCAGTGATTTTAACAACCAAACAATAAGTTTGCCACTCATCCCCTTTGCACCGTGGAGCCTCACCTTCTCTGCGGGACCCAGCCTGCCCTGCATGTGGCCATCGGACCCAAAGACCGAGGGAGGGCACAGCGTCCGGCTATGTCTTACTTACGGGTAAAATGTAATTTCCTTCTTAAGTTTTTAGACTCAAACTAATCCGACTAGTTTGTCTTGAGCATCTCCCTGGGGAGACGTGGGCACAGCTGTCACTGGCACAGGGGGCTGAGGTCTTTGGAGGTTGGGACAATGTCATACACTAAAGCCCTGAATTTATTCTGTGGGTCATAAAATCTAGTTAGTCTTTTAATTGATCTAGTGAGTCATAACCAGCATTTAAAACAACATGAAACAGAATAGGAACCACCAGACTTCATCACATGTAGCAAAGGTCAGTTTTCTTTCTGAAAGAAGGAAAGATGTTAAAAAGCCAAGAATCTCCCAAGCAGGAAAAGGGGCCTTGAGACTGTGGTCATCCATCCTTGCATTTTACAGACGGAGACCAGGCTCACAGAGGGGCAGAAACTTGTTCAGCCTCACACAGCACGTGGGTGGCAGAGCCCAAACCAGAATGTTGGTCATGCTTCCAGTTTCCCCCGCAATCTCTGGCCCAGGAGACAGGCTGGCACAGGAAGAGCTGGGAAGCAGGGAGAGGGCGAAGACCTCCCCCCACCCTGAGACAGAAGTGGGGCTGAGCTGGACAGTAAGGAAAAGGGGGCAGTGACTGCACAAGATTGCTGTCACCTATGGGGGCTGTGGGCGCATGCCCGTTACCTGTCTCACAGCGAGGTCCCTCGAAGGGCTCTGCGCACAGGCAGGTGAAATTCCCCACCAGGTCAACACATGACCCTCCATTCAGGCATGGGCCAGAGAAGCATTCGTCCACATCTGGGGGCAGCAGAGGTGAGAGCTTGGCTCTGAGCCAGACTTTGACCATCCTGCATCTGGTGTCTGGCCAGGCAGGAGCCTCTCCCTCTCCCAGTACCACCCCTGCCCATGCCCTTCCATGCCCAAGGGCAGGCCACTCACCCGTCTCGCAGGCTGCACCCGTGTAGCCGGCCTGGCACACGCACACTGCAGAGCTGCCCTCCACCTGGCACTGGCCACCGTTCTCACACTCTTTGGCATCACATGGAGACTGTGCTACAAGTGCAGAGGGGTAGAAGGCCATTGGACTCCTGGCTGTGGTGGCCCCTGGGGAATCCCACTGAGCCCCACTCCTGATGCCTCTCTGGCTGCAGCTCAGGTGGATCCGGCCGTCTCTGGAGTGTGTCAGGCTGTGGGGGGCGGGGGGGGGGGGGGTCTGACCAACACAGTCCCAACCCACTGGCCACTGATGGCTCATCTGTATTGGGTTTATTTCAGCAGACCTGGGGTGGAAGGAGGGTGTGCATGTGCTGGGTGGGGGGCACAGGGGTGAATTGGACCCAGATCCCACCCTCCTGGGTAGTTCTTACCCTAAGCTGACTGTGACAAGAACTGTTGTTGCAGAACGGGATTCTGGGGCACTGGCTAGAGAGATTCTTCCCAGCTGGGGGGGGGGGGGGGGGGACAACACAGCCTGTGATGGACTCTTGAAGGGTGTGCAGTGCCCAGGGGTGCAGGAGGAGCCTGAATGGTCCGGGGGTGAGGGGCTGAGGTGAGGGAGGTGCAGGGATGGCTGGTACAAAGAGACTCAGACCACAGGCAGAGTGTGAGTGAGCTGAGCTGGAGCCCGCCTCTGTCTGCCCTCCGACCTGCCCTTTGACTGGGATGCTGGCCTCTCTGACTCCCCATTGTCCACTGGCCCACGCGCCCTAGCTCCCCTCTTCTGGATTCTGGCAGCAGAGCCAGGTAGTGGGGGGACACCACCTTCCCCCAGCTACATCCCGTGTCCTGCTGCCAGCTCATTCCAAAAACAGCTTAATACACATGGCGACTTCAGCATTATGGTAGAGGGAGTTGTTCCCTTTGTCTCTCCCCTCTAAGTTACAACCAATTGGACATCCACTGACCAACAGAGGATTCCCTATACAGCGCAAGAGGACACCTGAGGGATCCATGCATCTATATATCTGAAGGTGGGTGGACTGGACTCCTGGGAGGCAGTGGAACTAGGAGAGCAGCCCCCAATCCCTGGCAGCAGCGATCCGAGGCACGGATCCTCACCCCGGCGTGCACGCCTGTGAGCGGTCGCTGCAAGAGTAGAAACAGCAGGTGCCATAGCTTGTGTGACTGTGAGTGGATGCAGCAGGAGCAAAAACAATACGTGTCCCTGCCTGTCCCCCAGTAGATCTGGCCTGCGCGTCTGTGAGCACATGCTGTGGGGAAGGAAAAACGGTGTGGCCTGCTCCCTGCCTACCTCCTAGCACATCCA
Organism: Equus caballus; assembly: GCF_041296265.1. Lineage (NCBI taxonomy): Eukaryota > Metazoa > Chordata > Mammalia > Perissodactyla > Equidae > Equus > Equus caballus. The sequence continues at coordinate 26,547,636 of NC_091689.1, read as the reverse complement.
GTGCATGTGCCTCCTCACCCTCCCCCACAGTAGGCAGGTCTTTCTAACAGTGGGGACAGTATACAAAACTCAGATCTTACTGGCTGGGGCAGGGCACCCTGACCTGAGTTTTCAAAACACCCTGGCTAGCACCAGAGACCAGAGGCTACACAGTGATCAGCAACAACGATCTCTCCCTGCTTAGCCCCTGCTCCCCTCAGCAGTGGCAGTTGTAACCTGCAACCAGAGGCTTCAGGAACCACAGCAGAACCTGTGAACCAGCCCCCAGTGGCAGCATCCCTGACACAAGCTCCACCAGCAGCAGGGGCTGCATACAAGTCCCCAGGCCCCTGGTGGTGACAGGAACACCCAGAACCCCTGGCAGCAGTGCAGCCAGCACCCCCAGGCAACCTGGGAGCAGCAGTGTGGGTGATGCACAGGGCAGCAGCATCTGAGCCTGTGGAGAGCTTCCGGAAGCCAGTGGAGGAACATGAGACCCAGGTGACCCTGGAAGCAGCAGAAGTGCTCACAGCCTGGTGACCCTGGTGGTGACACCTGAGACTGCAGCAACATCGTAAGTGGCAAGGCCTCAGCAACCCCAGAGGCACAAGCAGTACAAGGAGGGCAGGGATGACACCTCTGGCAGAGGCAGTGGAGGGTGAAAAGTGCAGGCTCTCACATACAACCAGAAGCAGCTCAGAACCAAAGTAACCAGAGCCTCACCCAAATAAGAAAGGTGTTTACTACCACAGATGCGCCGGCAGAGGATCAGTTCAAGTGCCATGAAGAACTCTAGTAACACGGCAGAATAGAGAGAACGTCAACTCTCCAGGAGCCAAACCTGAAGTCACAGAAGACTACAGTATAACTGACAGGAAATTCACAAACGCTGTCGTGAAGAAGTTCTATGAGTTAAAAGAAAACTCAGAAAGACAGTTCAGGGAGCTCAGGAATAAAATTAGTGAACAGAAGGAGACTGAAACTCTAAAAAAAACCAAACCGAACAGAAATTCTGGAGATGAAGAACACAATTAATGAGACGAAAAATAATGTAAAACGTGTTAAAAATAGAGCAGACCATGTGGAGGAGCGAATTCATGAGCTCAAAGATAGAAACCAAGAAATGATTCAGGTGGAGGAAGAGAGAGAACTAAGATTTTCTTAAAAAATGAAGAAATTCTTTGTGCTATATCTGACTCAATTAGGAAAAGTAACATAAGGATTATAGGTTTCCCAGAAGGAGAAGAGTGGGGGAAAGGAGCAGAGAGCTTGTTCAAAGAAATAATAGCTGAGAACTTCCCAAACCTGGGGAAGGAACTGGACATGCAAGTACATGAAGCTAACAGAACTCCTAATTACATCAATACAAAAAGACGCTCTCCAAGGCATATAATATTACAACTGTCAAAAGTCAATGACAAAGAAAGAACATTAAAGGCAGCAAGAGAGAAGAAAGTTACCTACAAAGGGACCCCCAACAGGCTTTCAGTGGATTTCTCAGCAGAAACCCTACAGGCTAGGAGAGAGTAGAATGATATATTCAAAATACTGAAAGACAAAAACAGCTCAGTACAGGAACCAGATGGCTCTCCAGAATGTGCAGCCCTCCCTGAAGTCATGGGGGGCCAGTGAGAGGAAGATAGGGGAGGGCCTGCCGCCCCAGGAGTTGTGGAGGCACTCCAATGTCTGACAGCACATCGTGACCCCTGACCCCCAGACCCCAACTCCACCAGAGAGCAGGGCTGGGTGCCTGTAGGGGAGGGGAGACTCAGGGTGAGCAGCACGCACTCCCTGGTCGGACTGGACCGTCCTGGCAGCCCTGCAGCCAGTGGGACTGTGGGCCTGGGCAGGTGCCTCTCACCTGTCTCACAGGTGGGTCCCTCGAAGCCAGCTGGACACTGGCAGCTGAAGCTGTTGACGCCATGTGTGCAGGTCCCCCCGTTCCGACAGGGGTCAGAAGCACACTCGTCCACGTCTGAAACACAGGCAGGCTGGGCCTCAGTGGAGGAAGCCAGGCTGGGGAGGAGCTGCCATGGTTGACGGTGCCTCCTGGGCCTCCCTCCTGGGGTGGGCAGCTCAGACGGGGCAGCTATAGCACCTGCCCACCATGCTCACCGTCACTGAGCCACTGCATTTGTCCCCCCTAGAGGTGCCCCACACATGTCACCCACACCATGGGGACAGAGGCTCTTGGGGCTACTGGAAGTGCGTGCAGTGTTCCTCCAGAGCCCACGGCCTCCAGGTGGGTGGTCCCATCAGCAAACTCACCCAGGTGGCACCTCTTCCCCGTGAAGCCTGAGAGGCAGGAGCAGGTGTAGGAAGGGTTGCCCGTGACGCAGTCATCGATGCACTTGCCGCCATTGAGGCACGGGCGCAGGGCCAGGCACACGGAGGCTGCGGGCACAGGGAGAAGTGGAACCATCACCCCCTTCCCTCCCTTGACCCAAAGGATCCATCTCCGAGGAATCACTGTGTAGTCCCAGTGTACAGGGTTTCATTCGCCCGTGTGCACAGGGGCGCCCAGTGTGACTGTCTGCTGTCTGCCTGCATTTCCTGTTGATGTTTCACCCCTACGTTGTGACTCTGGCTCCTGTGAAGGGCAGGCTTCCCCAGAATCCTTTACACCTGAAGTACCTGCTTATTCCTTTAATCCATCAACTTCCAGACTTGTCTGAGGGCTAACAAGGCGCAGGGACCTGAGGATGCCCAGCAACACAGCTCCTTAAGGGAACAATGTCCACAGATGTGGAAGAGGGAGGTCCCTGTGTGGAAACCAGACACAGCGGGCTGGGGAGCCCTCAGACCCTCCTGGGGGTGTTTGCAGTCTGGTCCCATCGCTGCCTCAGACAGTTATAGAAACTTGAGCGCGCCTGGCCACCCCTCCGGGTTTTCCTGTGTGTAAAGTGAGGGGCCTGCACTCAGCTATTGAAGCTGGTGTTTCTCCAAGCATGCCCACCAGCCAGCGAGGGCCTCCTGGGGTCCCTGAGGGCCACATGGCACCCACACCCAGGCCCTCTAGGACAGACAGCCTGTAGAGCTTGGCTCTTGGGGCCCTATCCCTCCAGAGAAGCAAGGCTCCTGAAATCTGCAATTAATAAGCACAAATTGGCAGGTGACTGGAGTGTCCCAGGCTCAGATCTCCTGTTACTAGGAGGACCAAAGGGAGACCTGGTGTGATGTCAATGGGACACTCCCAGAATGATCCTGTGGCCCAGAACACCATCAAGGCTGTGGGTGTCTTTTGGGATTGTTGCTGCTCCTTGCCTGTACTATTCCATTCACTTAGCCACACTGTCACTCAGTTGGCCATGGTTTGGCTGCCTTGCGGTTGTGGTGGCTGTCAGCATGAGTCCTGTTTCTGGACCAGCCTTTCTCAGGAGCTGGAATTTCAGATGTGGATGCACTGCCTCTCAGATGTAAACTGACCCTCCCTTCCTGGTAAGCCAATGTGTATGTAACCCCCATACTGACGTACACAAGCTCCATCTCCTGGACTTGCTGTGTGGCGGTGGAGACACAGAGGCTGGCCTCTCCTCCATAGCACCATGGCCCTGAGGGCCTCCGTGCCTGCAAGTCTGGAGGGCCCAGAAGTGTCTCCTCCATCCCCTCCCCCAGAGGCCTGGGACAATGGGGAGAAGCACCTCCACATGGAAAAGAGGTCTCTGAGGGACTGGCTGGACCCTCTTCTGAAGACCGCACTCCTCAGGGTCACAGCCTGCAGCCTCTGCAGGGGAGCACCTGACCACACCTGTACCAACAGCTGCTCACGCCAGACCCCACCTGCCCCATACCTGCACCTGCACCCACACCTGTACCCACACCTGCACCTGCACGTCACCCACATCTACTCACACCAGTCTCCACCTGCACCCATACCTGCAGCTACACCTGCACCACACCTGCTGATACCAGTCCCCACCTGCCCCCACTTGCACCCACACCCGCTCGCCCTAGTCCACATCTGCACCCATACTTTATTCCTCAACTACAACCCAAGCCCCTGGACACTGGTAGGTGACAAGCAACAAGACCTCTCTGCTGCCCACTCAGAGAAGTGGCTGTCAGAATGGCGTCCCCACTCCCAAACCACTACTGCCCAGGGCCCAGGTGGGCAGAGCAGGAGGCCTGTCCGGACTGGCCCGGGGCTGCTGGAGGGCTTGTGCTCTCAGGTGCCTCCTTTGCCTCTCTGAGGGAGGGAGTGAAATCACTGGTTCCTGGGCTGGTGTCCCTGTGAGTCCCCCACCCTGTCAGTTCCAGTGACTCTCCGTTCAGTGCTCGGATCCCCAGGCCTCTCTCCCTGCGACTCCAATCCCAGTCCTCGGGGATTCTTCTGGCCCTGAGCGTGGGCTGGTGCAGGCACAGGCCTTCCCTGCCAGGCCCCTGCTCCGGGCGCGCGCCTGCTCCCTGCCCATTCTGGATGAATTCCACCTGCGCCAGGTTTGCTCCTGGGACTTGGTGTTTGGGAGAAGCAGCCTCTCTCAGTGGCCTCTGTCCCCATGTGGGTAGGTGGGGAGGCCGCAGGGCAGGTCTCAGCACTGGCCTCACTGGGGCCCCAGGCTTGGCAGGGCGTGTGACCAGCAGCCCTCAGCAGAGTGGCTAAATCGATTATTTGACACCCCCTTCCTTCATTTATAAGCAGCAATGCTTCCGCAGGGACTTGCCCAGGGCCACACAGCAGGAAGGATAGGGAATGCCTTCTTCTGCGGCCAGTCCGGGCTGTTCCCACAGCCCAGTGCCGGGCCCTGGGATAGACCCTCCAACTACTTGCTGTGCGTTCTGGGCCGGAAGGACCCCCGGTGCCTGGGATCCCTGGGTGTCTCCCTCCTGTCGGGCAGATGCCCGGGTTGTCAAACAAGCACCAAATCCCACCAAGCAGCAAGCCCACAGGAGGAATGGGGAAGTGGGGTGAAAAGAGCGCCTGCCTCCCAGGAGTCCTGGGGGTCACGGGAGGCGGCCGGGGGGCCCCTCCCCGCCTAGGAAGAAGGCTGGGCGGGAATGCGTGGAGAGCGTCGGCTGCAGGCCCCGAGGAGAGGCGACCCCGCTCCTCCCGTCTACACCGCAAACCGTGGCGTCCAGCGGATCCTCCTCCCGAGAGCGGAGGCAGGAAGAGCTCCCAGCAGGCGACTGAAGCTCACAGTCGAGCCGGGGCTGGCCCAGGTTCAGGGGGCCTGGGGCGGGGCTGGCGCCAAGTGCCCCTCCCCTCCCCGCACAGCCCGCTCCGCCCCCAGCATCCCGCCCCCTCCCAAGCCCCAGCCCTCCCCCGCCGCCCTGAGCCGCTCGCTCAGTCCTCTTACTTGTATGGCCGCAGCCCCCCACGCGCACCTGGGCATCATCGATTCTGAACGCCCAGCGCCCGGGCACGCCCACGTTGGTGGTGGTCTCTACCTCCGCCATGTCCGCTGTGCGCGAGCCGGGGATGCTGAAGTAGCGCCGCCCATCACCCGCATTGAAGCCGGCCTTGGGTGAGGGGGGGAGAGAGTGGGGAGCAGGTGCAGGCTGAGTCCGCAGGTCTCCCTAAAATTCCTGAGACCCACCTCCCCTGGGATGGCCAGAGTCAAAGAGATCATGGAAGACGACTTGTAAGCCTGAGAGCTCTCCAGATGTTCCAGGTATCCTGGCCACCTCACCATGTTGTCCCTGTGGGAGTCAGCGGCCTCCCAGCCAGATCTGACCTGAACCAACAGTTCCCAAGCCAAGGACATCGTGAGACCCTGGCACCCCCTTCCCCCCCACCTATACCTGCAGCGGCTCACTGCTGGGCTTCTGGACCTCCCCTAGGGTCCAGGGGCAAATGTGACCTCAGGAGAAAGTAGATGGCCAGGAGGTTGGGGGGCAGGGTGTATGCACAGCTGGAAGAAGGACTTGTTGGCCCTGGGCGTTTGTGCTTGGCCACCCCTCCAAACCTGGCCCTCCAGCCACAGGCCAGGCCAGGCCAGACCCTGGTGCAGTCAGTACACACAGAACCAAGGCATCTGTTCCTGCTGCAGCTGGCTCTGCAGGGCCGGGGCAGTGTGGGTCAGGGCAAAGGTGCTTGTGGCCCGAGGATGTTTTAGTGATTCTGGGCTGGGAGAGGCCTCCCAGCGCCTCACACTGGCCTCTGCACAGTACTGGGTGTGGGGGAGGGATGTCAGCCTGCCCCATCAGCTCATGACGGTCCTGGCAGTCGGGAGCAGGGGCCCCTACCTGGGCCGCGATGCCCCCCAGGCCACTGGAGTCACCCCCGCTGCTGGCATGCGTGCCTGTGGTCCATGTGATAGACTCATAGTTGAAGATGGTGAAGGAGAACTTGCCGTCCGTGATGAGCACAGTCTGGAACGTGTTGACCTGCCGAGGAGGGGGGCCTGAACGGGGTCCTGTGCCCCTCATCCCTGCTCCAAGGCCCTGCCCCGTCTACCATCCCCACCCACACTGTCATCATCCACTGACACCGCATCTGTCTCCCCAACAGACGGTCAGCCACGGGGCAGGACCTCAATGGCCTTGTCCTGCATCCTCCGCTGTGTCCCCAGTGCCTGAGGCCACAGCACAGGCCAGTGCCCCAACCCCAGTAACTGTTGCCTGGCGAGTGAGTGAAGCCCCCTGAGGGGCCTGTAGGGGCCCATGGATGCCAGGAGCAGACACTGTCCCCTAGTTAGTGCTTTCTTGGCCAGATCCACCAAACTGCCTCATGTGAAACAAACAAAAATGTAAAAAGTAAAAGGGAGAAAATAAAAAGAGGAGTCAAGGAAAAGCAGTTTTTAAGAATTAGGTTTTATGGTTTTCATGGAATTCGATCCCAGGAAAATATTAGTGGGTAGTGTATATAAGAGATGCTGGTTCAGGTTGGGTGAAGGGCGGGATTGTTTAAGAATGATCTTGGGACAAATAGGAACTCTGAAAAACAATGAAATTAGAGCTTTATATCACTCAGGAAAAGAAATCCCAAATCCAGTAAGGTTGTGGGTGAAACCATCCAAGTCCTGGAATAAAATAGAGGCAAATTCATAGAGCATCTCAGGGCATAGCATCTGTTAACCACAAAAACCACAAAGGAGATTTATACATTTGACTACAAAAACTTCTGAATACAAAAGAGTGACATAAGCTCAAACCACATGACAAGGAGTAAAGAGAAAAATGTATTTATAACAAATGTGGCAAATAAAACTGTTAATGTCCTTAACTCAAGAAGAACTTCTGCAGGTCAATAAGAAAAAGACCAAAAAGATTACAGAAAAGTTGGCAAAGGGTGTGAACAGATACATCACAGTATAATACAGTTAGTGATAGTAACTAGGACAAATTCAGCATCACTAGAAATCACAGATGCAGAAGTTAAAAAAAGACTTTCCTTTTTGCCTGTATAGCTGGCAAGGAAGGAAAATGATGGTGTGTTCTGCAGGGGTGCAGGGAGACAGGCATTTCTGAATTTGGCTTTTGCGAGTGTGAGCGGGCATACTTTTGTGGGGAAATTGGAATTCTGCAGGCATTAATCTCCCTCCTAGAGACTGACGACCTCACCAGCACCTCGGGGCTGCGCGTCAGGGCACCCTGCAACAGAGGTGGCAGCTAATTGCAGCGTCTAGGTGCTGGCCAACTCAGGGCTGGCCACCAGGCACTGCAAATGATGGGAGATCTAAGGTCTATCTTCTTATGTAACAGTGAACAATGGGGAAAGCGAGCGCTCTCAAGGAAGGCAAACCCAGTGCCAGTACCCTGAAGACAACAAGGACACGATGGCCATAAGGCGGAGTGGTGGACATGTCCAGGGCTGGGTGGGGAGGGGACAGGACTATGGTCAGCAAGGCCAGCGGTGGGGCTTTGTGAGCTGGTGAGGTCCAGATGTTTGAGGCTTAACTGTCACTTTCTGTTAATCAACCTGCTCCCAGAGGGGCCGCGGAAAGGGCTTTCAACCCAAACTTCCAACCCAAACTCAGAATTCTGATTCCTTGTCTTACAAGAATGTGTTGTCCAGATAATCTTTTATAACCGACATCTCGGGTTTGAAAACAGTAGAAGAATGTTAAGGTTTCCCCTGTCAACTGAGGAGGGGCTCTGGGCACCTCCTTCCTCCCAGGCACAAGGGTAGTGGATAAAGTGACTCTGCAGAGGGGAAATAATAATTTTTAAAATGATGAAGAAGAACATATAAGAATGAGGAAAATGCCCATAAGACCGCCGAGTGAAAAAACACTCACAAAACAGCACGTTCTTGGCGGTTCTATTTATTTTGTAAAGTGTGGGTCAATTTATGCTGGGAAATGTTTAATGGGAGTTCTCTCTCGGTAGTGGAACGATAGATTCTTTTTACCCTTTTCGTTACAAAGTTGTTTCCGTTACAAATTGATGATAAGAAAAAACAAAACTTACAAAATATTAGTGGGCTATGTATGAGCGGAAGTTCACTAATGTGAAAATTTATTTGTAGTAATGTTTACAGAAAAAGCCCATCTTCCCTGCTTCACTGTCACACTCCTTTTAAAAACACCAACAGTGAATGCCTCTTTCTCACATGGTGCCTGGCTAACTAGCTTGCTCTCTTTCTCTTTCTTTTTTGTTTGGCTGCTGGAGAGCTCAGAGTTGTGAGCGTCCCTTCTCTTGGCACATCCCTCCCTCCGGCCTTCTTCCCACCTGCATTGTTTCCCCGAGCCCCCTTGCTGGGGGCCCGGCTTCATCTCCAGATGCCCGCTGGGCATGGCCACCTCAGCATATCCAGGAGGGATTGTTTCACTTGCATCCCCAGACCCTGAGTACAGGCCTCACTTGTCCCCACTCCCTGCCCACCCCAGCATGCATGACGGGAAACCAGGCACTGCCCTTGGTTGCTCTGTCTCTCCCCCTGCAGTGCAGTGTCTTGTCACATCCACCCCTAATGGCTGCTCTGAGCCATCCAGTTCCTCCAGCTCCAGAGCCCCATGTGGCTGAGCTACCACCCTCTGGCTTGCACAGCAGTCTCAGGGAGAGCCCCCCGCTGCTGGCTGGGCCGTGCCTGGCATCTTAGTGTGCCCCATCAGAGAGACATGTCTTGTCTGCTCTGTCCAGGGCTGTCTCCCCAGTGCCTAGAACACTGCCCGCCCCCTAGAGGTGCCCTGATAAACATCTGTTAAATGCTGAACAAGCGGCTCTGGAAAGGCTGCTTGGCCCCCAGGCCTCTTCTCTAGGGAGCTACCCTCTGTCTTGTGCCCGGTGGGGACCCAGTGCCCAGGGCAGGCCTGGCCATCGTAGGTGCTCAGCAAACTCATCTGCCACCAGAGGGGGAAGCCGCTGTCCTCTTTGGGGGGGGATCCGCCCCCCAACCCCCAAACTCACCACGCTGGGCAACGTAGCCAATTATTCTCAAGTTTACATTTTTGTGATGTTTGGCATTATCAAGGAATGAAGTGTAAAACAGAATACACTTCTTGTTTAACCTTCTTAGTACTGAGCTGTTTCAGTGGAAACCCTGCTGACACATATTGTCTGCATCTCCCCAGTGTGTGAACTCCTGGACTGGGGCATTTGGCATTTTCCTGGAGGCAGGTGGCTTCCAGGAGGCCTGGGGAGGGTCAAGGCTCTGTCCTCCTCCAACCGGGCTCTGTGTCCCTGGCTGAGTGACTTCCCTCCCTAAGCCTGTCTTCCCCTGACCCACCTCAGCAAGGCGGGGGCCCTGGAGGGAGACCCTGGGCCCCAACTGGATGTCCTCCCTTCCCCAGGACAAAAACTCACGGGGGAGGAGGGGCTGCCTCCAAAGAAGGTCACGCGGTACCAGGTGGCTACGAAAGCCCAGGTGGCGGAGAAGCCCGGGAGCTCGGGGAAGTAGCGCCTGACGTCCTCCGTGGCTCTGCGCAGCGTGGCTGGGTCGGTGGCCTCCCGGTAGTACACGTCCCCTGCTCGCCGGTTGTCCACATCCGCCCAGAAGGCTGCCACCACGCAGCGGTCCTTGGCGATGGGGAAGGCCACTGGGGTGAACTGAGAAACCTCCTTCAGGAAGGAGATGATCCCGTTATTGTTCACCTGTCAGGGCAGAAAGCCAGAGGGGGACCTCTGGGGGCTGTGGGCGGGCAGGTGAACCGGCGGCCTCCCCTAGCCTCCTTCCCCAGGCGCCCTCTGAGGGCAAGCTGGCCTTGGGCAGGGCATCTTCAGATGACCTGACAGTTCCTGGTCCCTGATATGGGACCCCTTGGCCGGTTCCATCCCCTCCTGGACAGGCCATGTGCTCAGGGCACAGGCTCTGACCTGTTTGCTGTACCCAATGCCCTGCAGAGTGCCTGGCCCTGGGCTGCTGCCATGGAGACAGGGAGTCCCCAGCTCCTCAGTCCACTCTAGCCAGGGGCCTTGGAGGGCAGGGCAGAGTCCCAGCCTTGGAGCCAGGTCTGGAAGGGTGAGCGGGAGGCATGCGAGGTGGGGTGAGGGGAGGAGCGCCCGCAGAGCAGAGGCGGGATGGGCAAGGCCTAGCATGGCCAGGGGAGGCTGGAAGGGTCTCGGTGGCCAGGTGGGGGGCAGGATGGGGGCTCTGTGCTCAGGACTCCAGGCAGTGGGAGCCCCAGAATGCTCCTGCACAGAGGAGGAGGAGCCGCATCTCAGCAGTCAGACACAACTGGTTCCAACCCCAACCCTGCCCCTCACTGGCTGTGCAACCACGAGGCAAGGCAGCCTTGGCCTCTCTGTGCTCTGGTGTTTTACCTGTAAGCAGGGCTAACACTGGTTCTGGCCTCACAGGTGCTGGGCAGGGTTGAGTGAGTGAATGATCACAGGGCCAGGCTCCCTCCTAGAAGACTGTGGTCAGACTGTGCCTTTAGAAAAGACCCTTTTGGCCTCCCCTTCGGGCGAGGGCAGGCTCTGTAATCCAGACCAAGAAAAAGGCGCGTAGATACACCTGTCTTCTTAAAGGCACCAAAGAGTGAATGAGTGAGTAGGGGAGTTTTGATTCCAAATTAAGGACAAGGAGAGACTGGAGCTGAGCCCCACATCTGCAGACTTAGAAGCAACAGCTGTCATTTTAGTAGGCTCATGGAGGGAAGGAGAGAGAGACGTCAAAGCTCAGAGCTGGCTCCAGGCAGGAGCCTAATAAAGCCCCACATTCAGCTGGGACCTCTAAGGCTTCCCCTCACAGTCAGGGTGACCCCAAAGTACACAGTCCTTGTGCAGACCTACATTCCACCTGCCCATTCCCTGAGCAATCCAGGGCACCTCGAGCCTGGAACTTGGACTAAGGTGTTTCCTGCTGGGTAGCATCCCTGGGTTCCAGGCAGAAGCAAAGAAAAACCCTCTATGGGGCAAGACGGCATCATCTTAGGCCTCAAGTCATTACTATAAGTAATTTTTCAAAGACAAAATCTAGGACACAGTCAAAGATAATCAGTCACACAAGGAAGCAGGACACCACTACCAGGAATAAGAGAAGCGTCAGATATTGGAATCTCAGACACAGACTATAAAATCACTGTTACTATGTTCAAAGAAAGAAAATGCAAGCTTTAAAATTTCATCAATAGCCAAAACAATCTTGAGAAAGAAGAATAAAGCTGGAGGACTCACACTTCCTGATTTCAAAACTTACCACAAAGCTGCTGTACTGAAAACAGTGTGGTACTGACATAAGGACAGACAGATAGACCAACGGAATAGAATTGAGAGCCCAGATATAAACTCTCACATAGATGGTCAATGATTTTTGACAAGGGTGCCAAGACCACTTGATAGGGAAAGAAAGTCTTTTCAACAAATGGTGTCGGGAAAACTGGACATCCACGTGCAAAATAATGAAGTTGGACCCTTATCTGATACTATATACAAAGACTAACTCGAAATGGATCAAAGACCTAAACATAAAAGCTAAAAATATAAAACTCAGAAGAAAACACAAGACAAAAGCTTCACGACATTGACTTTGGCAATAATTTCTTGGATGTGACACTAAAGGCATAGGCAACAAAAGAAAAAAAATAGACAAACGGGAGTTCATAAAAATTAAAGACATTTTGTGCATCAAAAGACAATATCAACACAGTAAAAAGGCAACATACAGAAGAGGAGAAAATATTTGCAAGTCATATATCTCATAAGGGATTAATATCCAGGATATATAGAGAACTCCTACAACTTAACCACAACAAAAACCCAAACCACCCGATTGAAAAATGGGCAAGGACTTGAATAGACACTTCCCCAAAGAAGATATACAAATGGCCAATGAGTACATGAAAAGATGCTCAACCTCAGTAATCACTAGGGAAATGCAAATCAAAGCCACAATGAGCTACCACTTCATGCCCATTAGGATGGCTGCTGTCAAAAAGCTAGAAAATAACAAGGGTTGATGAGGATGTGGAAAAGCTGGAACCCTTGTGCACTGTTGGCGGGAGTGTAGGATGGTGCAGACACTGTGGAAAACAGTTGGCAGTTTCTCAAATAATTACAAATAGAATTACCGTATGATCCAGCAGTTCCACTTCTGGGTATATATCTGTGTCAGTCTACTAGGGCCACTGTAACAAAATACCACAGACTGAGGGGCTTAAGCAACAGAAATTTATTTTCTCACAATTCTGGAGGCTAGAAGTCCAAGATCAAGCTCGAAGTCCAGCCATCAGGGTTGGCTGCTGGTGAGGCCTCTTTTTCTGGCTTGTAGACGGCTGCCTTGCTGTGTCCGCACATGGCCTTTTCTCAGTGTGCACGAGAGGAGGGAGAGAAATCTCTGGTGTCTCTTCCTCTTCCTCCTGGATTAGCGCCCACCCTATGACCTCATTTAAGCTTAATTACCTCCCTAAAGGCCTCATCTCCAAACAGAGTCACGTTGGAGGTTAGGACTTCAACACAGGAATCTGGGTGGGGGGGGGGGGGGGACACAATTCAGTCCACAACAATGCTCAAAAGAATTGAAGGCAGGGCCTTGAAAAGACATCTGTACACCCATGTTCATAGGAGCATTATTGACAACAGCCAAAAGGTAGAAGCAAGTCAAGTTCCATCAATGCATGCATGAATAAGCAACACGTGGTCTAACCATAGAATGGAATATTATTCAGCCTTAAAGAGGAAAGAAATTATGACGTGCTAAAACATGGATGAACCTTGAGGACATTATGCAAAGTGAAATAAGCCACTCACAAAGGGGAAAATATTGTGTGATTTCACTTTATTTGAGATGCCTAGAGTCATCAAATTCATAGAGACAGAAAGTAGAGCGGTGGCTTCCCGGGGGGGGGGGGGGGGGGGGGGGGGGGGGGGGAAATGGGGAGTTAATGTGTAAGAGGGACAGAGTTTCAGTTTTGCAAGATGAAAAGAGTTCTGGAGATGGCTGGCAGTGATGGCTGCACAACACAAATGTCCTTAATACCACTGAACTGTCTACTTAAAAATGGTTGAGATGTGGGGCTGGCCCAGTGGCGCAGCGGTTAAGTTCGCACATTCCGCTTCTCGGCGGCGCGGGGTTAGCCATTTCAGATCCTGGGTGCGGACATGGCGCCGCTTGGCAAAAGCCATGCTGTGGTAGGTGTCCCACGTATAAAGTAGAGGAAGATGGGCATGGATGTTAGCTCAGGGCCAGTCTTCCTCAGCAAAAAGAGGAGGATTGGCAGTAGTTAGCTCAGGGCTAATCTTCCTCAAAAAAAAAAAAAAGAAAAGAAAAAAAGGTTAAGATGGTAAGTTTTGTATTATGTGTGTTTTCTACAATACAGAAAATTGATTAAAAAAAAGACTGGATGAAAAAATCATTAGGGATGGAAATTGTTTTTTAAAAAGCCACTTTAAAGAATAGAAATTATATCACTAAAACTAAATAAGTAACAGAAATTAAGAAGTGACTAGACAGATTTAAGAGTAAATTTGGTGCAATTAAAGAAAGAATTAGTGAACTGGAACCAGAAGACCGTCAGAAGAAACTATCCCAAATTTAGAACAGAGACAAAAGGTGGAACCAACCCATGTGTCCATCAACTAATGAGTGGATAAATAAAACTAAATGGAATATTAATTGGCAATAAAAAGAAATGAAGCACTGACACATGCTACAACAGGAATGAACCTTGGAAACATTATCCTGAGTGAAAGAAGGCAGCTGCAAACGCCGTGTGAGTCCATTTATACAAAATGTGCAGAATAGGCAAATCCATAGAAATTAGATTAGTGATTGCCTGGGTGGGGATGAACTAGGGGGTTGGAGGGTGACAACTAAGGGGTGTAGCGTTTCTTTTAGGGGTAAGAAAAATGTTCTAAAATTGATGGTGGTGATGGATGTAGCAGGTGAATTATATGTTATGTGGATTATATCTCAATAAAGGGAAAGGAAGTCAGGTAGGCAGGCAGGAAGGAAGGAGGGAGGGAAGGCGGGCAGGTAGGTGACCTCTGGATGGGGGAAGTACACAGGAAGCACAGGGGCCTGGGCATCAACCTGGAGCTAAAGGCTAAAAGAGGAAGACAGCCTCCCCCATGCCTGCCATCCCCCCACTGTCTGCGCTCCCAGAGGCAAGAGCACGGTCCCTGACTCACGAGCTGGGCTCCCATAGGAGAAGCTTGTGGGTAGGATTAGGGCCACGTGGCCTCTGTGGCTGCATGTTCCTCCAGGAAGTGTCTGAGGTCCTTTCAGGGACCACTCAGTTGAGAGGTAAGAAGAGACTACTGAGTTTGGAGTCAGGACGGGCACAGCTGAAGCTGAGGCATTTCCCAGTCCAGCAGCGCCCCCTGCCTGAGGTAGGGCCCAGCTACACCCCGTTTAAAAGTTGGGGCGCCCCTGGCCGCCAGTGAGAGCTTGTAGAAGCTGAGGGTGACTCTCCAGCTGATATCCCCTTTGGGGTGGGTCGACCTGAACTTGAGCACTGACAAGGGAAGGGCCCAGAGTGGTGGGTGGCCAAATGGAGATAGCGTAGACAGGAAGTTATCTCGGTTTTACACAAGAAGGTGGCAGCTACCCCTGGGGGCGCTTTGTCTCCCACTCCAGCGCCCGAAGCGAAGCCACTGGCTGAGTGGGCCCTCGAGTCACAGAAGGTCCCCTAAAAGCCAGCCTGGTTTGCTGATGGTCCAGCTAGGCTGGACCCGATGGTGTCCACTGGGCGGCAGCAGCCGTCCAGTCCAAAGGCCGACTGGGGAAGTGGGGAAGGGCAGCACTGGAAGCCGTCACCGGCCGTCAAGGGTGCCCATAAGGACCAGACAGGCCAGAGTCCTGCTGACCTTTGGGGTGCTGCAAACGGTCTAGTAGGGGTGAACTGACTGTTCCGTGAGACCAGATAGTAAATATTTTTGGCCTGTGGACCACATACGGTCTCTATCGCATGTTCTTCTGTTATTTCTTTGTTTTTACAGCCTTTGAAAATATAAACATTCTTAGCTCACAGGCCATACACACCAGGCCTTGGGCCAGGCTCTGTGGGCTGTTCCCGTGGACCCCTGGTCTGGTTTTGTAAATAAAGGTTGTGGGAACACAGCCACACCCATACATTCACATACCGTCTGTGGCTGCTCAGAGTTGCGTATTGAGGCAGCCCTTATGGCCTGAAAGGCCAAAAATGTTCACGACCTGGCCCTCTACAGAAAAAGCCCACCAGGCCCCATCCACTGCCAGCTCCGCCACGTGGGAGAGCCCAGCCTGGCTGACTAAGGATGCCCGTCTTGGGGGCCACTAATGTGGGAACAAACTGGGGCCACTGCTTAGATAGTCTGGGTCACTGCAGGTGCCCATGGGGCAGGCACTCTCTGATGAGACTAAAGGGGACCCAGCCTTTCCTGGATCCCTCCGCATACCAGAAATGGCAACGCAGCCATCACCATGGCCCCAGCGAAAGAAAAGGGCTCTGTGCTACTGATGCAAAAGCCATGACCACTGCCAAGTGGTCCCCACAGGAACCAGCCTGTCCATCTCACTGCGAGAGACTTCTGACCCTGCCCAGGCCCACCACTGGGGTCTCATTATTCCAGGTGATGGTGCTGCTGTTCCAGCCTGAACAGCCCACTAGGCCACAGCACTGCCACCCTGACAACTTCCTGGACCATTTGCGTCTGACAGTGATGGGCTCTTTATCTCAAAGGCCACTTCACAGTGGGTGGTAGTCAAGTGTCCAGTGAACATCCCACGCCCCCACCATCCTGAGGCACCTGGTATTGCCGAGCCCGGATCAGCCTTCCCCAAAAGCAGCTCTGAGACCTCTGCCTCTGCTGCCTGCCCCACATGCCGTGGCCAGGCGGTTTGCTCACTGAACATGCCCATTCTCAGAAAGAGTTCATCTCCTCTTGGCCGCCCTCTGGGTGATGACCAGGACAAAAGGGAGGGGCGGATAAGGGGTTACGGAGGCCTATTTCGAAAAATGTGGGACTCCGCCTTGACCATTCCTGGGCATGCTGGCCCATCTCTCTCTCCTAACAGCAGTCCCGAGCCAGCACGGTTGGTGCACCCCCCAGTGCAGCCCGGCCTAAAGGGGCCTCAGGATTCAAACTCAACTCTGGCTCGGCCACCTGGAATCACTTGTTGGACCAACACGGGTCACTTGGTTGAGGACGCTGCTCGCTGTCATCTAGGGTGGTCCTCGGGGCATAATGGGTTTCTGTAAATTGTGCACAAATGCCCGTATTGCTTTTGCACTGGACTCTCCAGGTGAAAGGTCCAGGTGTGAGTCAGGGAGATGAGGGGAGAGGGCGAGGAATAGTTTCCGGGATGGCCACGCTGGTGTCACGGCTGTGCATGAGGAGCACCGACCTCAGCACCTGGGCAGGGGCCACCTCAGACCTGAGGGTTGGTGGGGGGAAAAATGACTGCCCTTTGCCCCTAGATCCAGCACCTGGCAAAGCCCCCCATGGCCCACCTGAGTCAGACAGCACCTGTGGCTGCCAACTTGACCTGCACTGGGTTTGCATCCCTATCTATGTGCCATGAAAATGGAAAAATGACAGGGACACGCTGGTCACAAGCTATTCTGCTGTGCCTGACTCCCAAATGTGGACCCCGAGCTCCCGCACATAAACACACAGGTGTCACAACCTTGTCCCGGTCTTATAGACACAAATTCATGCTTGGCCTTGGTTTATGTTGTATGTGGTGATCGAAGCTGCAAATGCTTGGTGACACGGCCAACAGATCTTAACCAAACTGGTGTAGCAGCAACCAAATCAACTTTAACAACAAATCTCAAACTGGGGTGGCCTGTGTCCCCTCGGGTCGTAGGTTTGCATGTAGGGGAGAGTGAGCCATGGAATATCTCTCAGTGGGATGGGGATTAGAGTGTTGGCCAGCTGGGTCTGCCTGCGACTGAGGGGGTGCTTGGGACATTCAGTGAGAAAGCTGGGAAGGTTCCGGGTAAAGCAGAAGGAGATGTTCACTCTGATGGGGTCGCTTTTTTGGCCCATTTATTGCCTCTGTAATTATTGGCGATGGCGTCAAAGATTACCAGGGCAGTCTAGAGCCTGGCCTTAGGCTACCTCCTGGCTGCGTTAGGCTTATTTGAAATGAGCTACTGGCCTCTCTGGGACTTATGCACAGCTGGCTGCACCTGCGATGGGGCACGGCTGAGGTCCACACTGCAGGACTTCATCCTGCTGCTTGGAGTCCTGTGGAGAGTAGCCTTAGTTCAATGGGGCGCGAGACAAATCACACTGCTTGTTGGTCCGATTAATCAGCGTGCCTGATGGAACGGCAGACTCATGTGAAATTTCCAGTTTGGCCAAGAACGTGTAGGGTCAAAGAGGTGGATTGCCGGGAGAGGCAATCTGCCACAGGCCCTGGGTGCCTCTGCATGTTTCGGTCGGGTATGCCAAGAATGCAAGGCTCTGTCTGCTCTTTGCCAAGGCCATATCCGTATGTTAGGGTTGTATTTGCAGAGACCAGCTTTGAGGGATGAAGTGCCATCTCCTTGGGGACAGAGAACAGGCTTGCTGTAAAAGAGATGGATTCTCTAAGCTCAGGGTTTCTTGGCTGTGACACAAACCCACAGTGTGGGTACCATCTGCCTGGACCCCTCTGTGTTGTCCCATGGGACTTGGGGAGCAAGGGGCAACAATGCAAACAATATGCTTGCACTACTTGCTGTGCCACGAGTCATAATGTCCTTTGTTTCTGACCCGGGAGTCTCGGGTCTTCTGCCAGCATCCCCGAATCAGTAACAGGAGAATATTAGCTTGAAAGGAGGGTACCATCAAATCCCAGACCTTGACAGTTTTATGTTAATAATCTTGAAATTGTATATAAAATGGAAATTTTACCAGAAAAACACAACTTACCAAATGTGAGTAGAAATAGAAAACCTCTTTTTTATATTATAATTAAAGAAATTGCATTAGTATTCAAAATTTTCCCACAAAGAAAACTCTAGATCCAGATGGCATCACCACCAAGTTCTCCCAAACATTCAAGTAATAATTCTGGAAATGCACCAACTCTTCTAATAGAAGAATTTCTTTTATGAGGCTAATACAACTTTTATGCTAAAAGTTAACAAGGCCAGTACATAGATGGACAATAGCAGGCCATTCTCACTTATTTAAAAGTTGCCAAAATCTGAAATAAATTATTAGCAAACTGAATCCAGAAATATATAAATAGGATAAATAATTCATCATTATCAAGTTGGATTTTTGTTAGGAATACAAGCCAGGCTTTACATTAGAAAACCAACTAATCTGATTAATTTAAATGACCAATTTAACAGATTAAAGGAGAAACTCATATAATCCTCTTAATAGGTATGGAGATGGTATATAATAAGTGTCAATATCCATTTGTGATAAAAATTCTCAGAATACTAGGAGTATAAGGGAACACCCTTAATCTAATAAAGATTTAGAGCAAACAGGAACAACCATCACGTTCAACGGTGACGTACAGAATGCTTTCTCTCTGAGACTAGGAACAAGACCAGCATCCTGCTAATATCACGTCTGCAGACAATGCACTGGAGACCCGAGCCACACAGCAAGGCAAGAAAAAAAAAAAAAGAAAAAGAAAAAAAATGAGTCCAATGTAAAATGATTAGAAAAGGAGAAACAGAACTGTCATTAGTTGCATATGCTATGAATGTGAACGCAGGCTATCCAAAAGAATCCCCAGATGATTTAGTAAAATTAATAAGAGGTTTGGTCTGTTTGTTAATATAAAATTAGGGAATGTAAAAATTCAACTGTGATTCTACATACCAGCAATAAATAGAAAAGAAATTAAAGACACCATTTACAATAGTATAAAAACATCAAATACTTAAGAATAAATCTAACAAAAGATGCACAAGACTTCGCAATCAATTCTAAAACTTTATTGAAAACATTAAAGACAACCTAAATAAATATAGAAACGTACCATGTTCCTGGATTGCATGACTCAATGTTGTAAAGATATCAGTTCTCCTTGCATGGATATATATATTCAATGCAAGCTCAATAAAAATACCAACAGATGTGTGTATGTGTGTGCGTGTAACTTGATAAGCCAATTCTAAATTTTATATGAAAATGCAGAGCCAAGAATAACCAAGACCCATTTGAGAAGAACAAGATGGAAGGACCTGCTCTGACAGATACCGAGATCTCTTACAATGCCATGGTAACCATGGCCATGGAATTGGCTGGGGGACAGCTGAGAAGGAGGGAGAGCTGGGAGACAAGCCAGATGCACACGGACTCTTGATTTTGACAGCAGGGCACAGCAGAGCCCTGGGAAAGGGTGGCTTTCTTAACAACGGGGGCTGGTGTGGTTCTGCTTTTCTTAAAATGGGAACTGTATGCCTCTGACCTTGTGCTATACACAAAACCCAGCTCCAGGTGTGTTGGACACCTCAGTGTGAATGACAAAACTGTGCAGCAAAACATGGTTGGAGAATCGCATGGGAGGATGTGTTCACGACCGTGGGGAGACTGTAAAATGAAGCACAAAATTGTCTCCCCAGAGAAATAAAGATGGATACGTGTGCTACACTAAAACCAAGAATGTCTACTCACAAAGACGCCATTAAAATGAGTTAAACGAGGCACAGAAGGGGAAAGATATCTGCTACCCTTGTCACTTGGTTTATAAAGAACTCCCACAAGTCACCAAGAAAAAGCTAACTCCATAGAAAAGAGCAGAAAGACTTGGACAGCGGCTTTACGCACGAGGAACCCAATGGTAAAGGATATATACAGATGTGCTCAGGTCATTATGCAAAAGAACACTGAAACCACATCCACACACCAGGGCACAACTATCACAGTGGCAAGTGTTGGCCAAAGTGTTATGTGGGGGGGACCCACGGCTGCTGTATCTAACGCAGCTGGACACAGGCAGATGCCATGGCCGACAAACCCACTCCTGGTGTATAGCCTGCACAGGTGTGTACTTAGGGGCACCAGGACTTGTGTTCCAGAAGTTTCATAAACAGCATTGTTAAGAATAGTCTAAAACCTGGCTGGCCCAGTGGTGTAGTGTTTAAGTTCACGTGCTCCGCTTCAGCAGCCCAGGGTTCATGGTTGGGATCCCAGGTGTGGACCTGTGCACCACTCATCAAGCCACACTGTGGTGGCATCCCACATACGAAATAGAGGAAGACTGGCACAGATGTTAGCTCAGGGCAACAGATGTTAGCTCATATGTATAATATATATATATATTATACATATGTGTGTATGTATGTGTATAAAAGAATAGTCTAAAACCAGGAACAACCCCAAATGTCCACCACAGTGAAACAGATCAACAACTCATAGTCTATTCATACAATTATGCAGCAATGATGATATACAATGACGCCACAGAAAACACAGATGAAAGAGCCTAGATACAATCTGGGATGAAGAAGGCAGTTGCAGGAGAACAAACCACACTTGCTTCCATTTAGAGGAAGTTTGCTGGGGCCGCCCCGTGGCTGAGTGGTTAAGTTCGCGTGCTCCGCTTTGGCTGCCCAGGGTTTCGCCAGTTCAGATCCTGGGCATGGACCTACTGCCACTCATCAGGCCATGCTGAGGCAGCGTCCCACATAGCAGAGCCAGAAGGAGCTACAACTAGAATATACAACTATGTACTAGAGGACTTTGGGGAGAAGAAGAAGAAGAAGAAGATTGGCAACAGATGTTAGCTCAGGTGCTAATCTTTAAAAAAAAAATAGAGGAAGTTTGTAAAGGTCTTGTTAAGGCTATGTGGTGGGAGAGCAGGGAAGGGGCTGCCATAGAGCACGGGAGTGAGGGGCGTCGTCCTGAAGGGGCACTGGCTGGGGCTGGCAAGGCTCTGCCTTAAGTTGGGGCATTACACGGGGCTTGCTTTACGTTTGCCTTTTGTAGCACATGGATGTTGCATCCCTTTTCTGCAGGCATTTAGGAAAAAAGAGCTCAGGATGAGGAGCTACAGGTGGAAAAGGCGCCTCTGGACGGGAGGGGCAGCAGTGTCAGGAGGGGCAGGGGCAGGAGTGGGGGCACTGGTGCTGGGCTGGAGCTGCAGGCGGCCATGGCCACCTGCTGGGTGGGACCTGCCTGTGCTGCCCCTCGCTGCACGCCCTCTTCCTCCGCTGGCCCGCTGCTCCCCACAGTGGCTCCTCCACACAGACCGCAGAGGTTTCCTTCCTGCCTTTGAAGTGCAAGTCCACCTCTCAGGTGCGTGTGCTGTGTGCAGAGGCCCCTGGCCTGCCTGCCGCCTGCCCGCCAGCACTTGGCCTCGTCCGGCTCTCCTCGCTGCCCCCACCCCAGTCTGCTGCTGCCCTCCCCCACGGGGGTGTGGGCCCAGAGCCGGGGGGTCCAGGAAGGAGGCAGAACAAGCCGGCCCTGTTCCCCTGCCAGGGCAGGGCAGGGCCAGACCATAGCAGAGAAGGCGGGGGCCAGGCGCTGGGCAAGCAGGCTGCTGGCAGGCGCTCTCACCTGGACAGCAACGTCCTCGGACTTCCTTTATCCAGAGGAGAACATCTGGGGATGGGTGGGGCAGGGGGACAAGGGGACCAGAGGGCTGCCAGGGCAGGGAGCTGGGGGTTGAGGTGGCCGTCCCTCTCCACCTGGCACCGGTGTCCCTCTCCCCCTCAGGTATGGGCAGACACTCCTTCCGCAGAGGATCAATCTTATTATTTTTTTCTACCTCCAAGAGCACTTTGTAAAACATGAAATACACACACGGGGAACAAGGAGAAAGGATGAGACCTGATCTCTTGCCGGTGCCTCCTCACCCCTTAACACATGTTCTTAAATGGGTAACGAGATTTAATCCCTATCCTTGACTTTCAGAAGTGGGGACCCACCAGCATGCTATTCAGCCACTGACTTCTCAGAAACCTGACCATAGGCGTGGGGGGTGTTTGCTGGGGTCCAGGGCCGGGGACATGCTGCCCCGCACCAGCTGGCCGTGAGGCCCCGAGGCCAGCCCAGCCCATCAGGTCACTCAGAGAAATGCAGCGAGACCCGGGAGCAGGAAGGGAGGAGGACGTGCTTGTTACTGAGCCACAGGGCCTTGTGCCTGGCAGCCCCGAGTCTCTCCCCAGCCTCCGCCTGCGGATCCCGCTGTCCAGGGCTTCCCCGGGGCCACCCTTGGGTCTCCCCAAGCCCAGGCCTTGGGGTCAGTTCTGGAGTCACTCTCCACTCCCACAATAGGGGTTGCCTCTCTGGGTGTCCAAGCACCTGCCACAGGGTGTCACAGACCAGGGCAGGACTTGCACATAGGCTGCCTGGTGAAGTCCGTGTGTTGGACTGAGCTGAGTGAGGGGGGATGGAGGTGGGGGGGCCAGCAGGTGCACCCTCCTCTCCCAGGTGAGGTGCAGAGGGCCTGTGGTCAATGGTGTGGGGTGTTCCCGTCCCCTCCAAGCAGGCTGAGGATCTTGGTGGGGGAGACACTGGTCAGCTGCCTGGGCCCTTCCCTTGAGGCAGCCCCAAGGCCATATGCAACAGGAAGCTGCCATGACTTTGTGAACTCCGAGGGGGCCTGCGGGGCCTGGAGGAGTTTGTCCTTGACTCGGGGCAGGGGCATGTGTGACTAGGAAGGGGCTGGCCAGGGGGCACCCACGCCTTTCCTGCAGGTTGGGGCTGGCCCTCTGCTGGTTCAGGAGAAAGCACAGAGAGACTGTGCTGGTGGCATTTCCGACTTGGATAAAACCAGGAAAGAGCGGAAATGTCCTGGAGAGTCTCTCAGAGGTGACTTCCAGCCAAAAGCATGTGACGTGTGTCTGGCTGGTCCCTGAGCTGGGGAGCTGAGGGCTCACTGGTACCACCCTTGCTGGGCAGAGGGCTTCTCTGACCAGGGCGGGAGGGTCTGGAGGGGAGCCAGGACCCCCGCGTGCGGCCGTAGCACCCCAGCTCTGCAAACATCAGATCAAAAGGGTGGGGTCCTGGTTCCTGCTTTGACTTCTCTGCCAAAATAAAACAATAAAGCCCCTGAGGCCTTTTATAAGCTTGTTTTGAAAAATGTAGGCATGTCTTTTATTTCCTGGCAGCTTTCTGGGTAATTAGAATTCCTCCCACAAGCACAGTTGGGGGCTGGAGTCCTGCTGGCAGGGCAGCGAGGGCAGGGCCCCTGGGGCTCCCGAGCCAGCCAGCCAGGGTCTGAGCCCTGGAGACCTAGAGCCCCCTGCATGCCCAGCTGCAAAGGAGGGAGTCTGGCCCTTGGCTGAGCACCCAGGGAACAGCATGCAAGGCTGCAGGAGGGCAAGAGAGGACGGGGGAGGCAGCTCCTGCCAGGGCCAGCCAGGGCTGCCGTCCTGCAGAGGAGCAGCTGAGCTGGATTCAGCGCCCCGTGTGAGGGTGGAGAAGGAGGGATTCCCTGGAGGGTGGGAAAGCAGAAGCTTTGTGTCAGAGGATCAGCCCGTCCTTCCCTCCCAGGCTGAGCCCTCCTGGCCTGTGGGCCCCGGGCTGCGCTTCCTGCTATGTCCTCTCTTTCCTGCTGTCCAGTGTCCAGAACCTCCCTGTGGCCACCCTTTGGTCTCCTGCAGGGCCTCTTGGCACAGCCTGTGACCCTGAGCCCAGGCCCTTGAGCCCTTCTAGCAGGGGCTGCCTCTCTGGGGTGTCCGAGCACCTGTCCCTCCCATGTCCTGTCCCTCCTGCTGTCCTCCTCCACTGGCCCCTCTCCTTCCTTGTGTAGATGGCCGCTCCTGCCTCCCCCTCCCTGGAGAAGCCTCCTCCCAGCCTCACCTCTGGTACACCTTGGCTGGGTGCCCCTCCAGGGCCAGAGCCCAATTCCCCAGAGGCCCCTGGACATGTCCCGCCTGTGGGCAGCAGTCCCACATCGCCCAGCATCCATGCCCTCCCTCCACATCCATCACCAGCCTGAGCTGCTGCCCCCAGTCTCTCTTTAGACCTTGCCTGCCCTCAGCCTGGTCCATACCTCAGACAGAGGGCCTCCTTTTGGCCAACCTGCATCTCCCCACACACACCTGGGACTCCTACCCTGCCAGTCTCACTTCTGGGGACAGTGGTCACTCCTCCGAGACCACAGCCGCATCTCCAGTAAGCCTCCGAGGCTGCCTGTGCCTGATGCCCCCTCTGCCCAGAGCAGCAGGAAATGTTTGCTGCAGAATGTGTTCCAGGGCCTGAGGGACTGTGTCTGGCCCTGAACCAGCCTGGAGGACAGTGTGGTCCCGGGCTGCCCCATTGTGTGGAGGGTTTGGGGTCAGGGACCCGTGCCTGGACACTGTCCTGTTCCCACTCCTCCTACCCTGGACTCAATCTGAAGAGCTCAGACTTCTGCACATGCTGAGTCCTAGGGCCGGGGAGCCGTGCAGTGGCTGCACACAGAGTAGGTGTTTAATGAAGGACTTCCCGCTTTGTAAAGAACCTGTTTATGGATGTTGAGGCTCGGAGGCTGGGCCCTCTGTCGAGGAGGGATGGGGAAGCCCAAGGGTCAGACGAGTGCCTGTGGCTGGGGCCCTGTGGGGATGGCTTCTCCTGGCTAGTCCTGTACCTGTAACGGGAGGCAGGGGAGACTTGAGCTTACAGGGTGAGGAGTGTCCAGTGTCACCCATGAGCAGGAGGTCAGGCTGCTGGGTGCCCTCGGGAGGAACAGCGCTTTGCAGGTGGGGCCCTGGACAGGCACCAGGAACATTTGGCTAATGCCAGAATAAAGGTGTGGATAGGGTGGATGTGCACCAGAGAATCATGGGACACACTGAAAACACCCACATAGTCAACAACTAGTGATTGGTTAAAACCATTATATATAAATGGTATAGCCACAGCATGGAATATTATACTGCACCAAAAAGCATGTTTTTGCAGCAAATTTAAGGCATGGGAAAAATGCTCATGGTATAACATTGAAAGAAATATGCAAAATAGAAACTTGTATGAAATGGAAACCCCAAGTTTGTTTTGTGGGACCCTGAATATGTTTGAAAGCAGATCAGAAAGAATTTCACCAAAATGTTAAAAGTGCTTCTTTCTGGATGGTGGAATTATAGGAGTATCATTCCAATGATCACCTTGTCTTCCAGAAGCTGGGACAGCACAGTGAACAGAACAAACAAAAATGGTCGTAATACTAAAAAGGAACACTGCTGCTCTGGTGTCTCTACTCCTTGACTCGGAGCAAGGGCTCAGCCGAGGCTTGGAATGAATGAATGAATGAGCGAATCAGGGAATGAGTCAGTGGTGAGTGGATGGTGAGTTGTCTGGGAGGACACAGTTTGTCAAGCTGGTCACTTCTAGCTAAGAAGTTCTAGCTTCATAGAGTCACCAAGAGCTGAGGCACAGGGATGCCTGGGTCATTCCCAGCTGGCCGGCTCCCCTCCCAGTGAGGATGGCCAGGTGTGCACTCTGGGGCAGCACAGACATGAGGGGGTTCCCACCAGATGGCATTTGCCAGGGTAACTGTGTTTTGATGTAATGTCAAACACATGGAAAAAGTGCAAGAGTATTGCAAGGAACTCCCTTGTACTCTTTATCCACATTCACCAACTGCTAGGATTCTGCCCCATTTGCTTTATTATTCTTTCTCTTTCTAGATAAATAGAATGTTTCCTGAACCATTTGTGAGTAGATTTCAGACATGATGACCCTTTACCCTCTAAACGCTTCAGTGTGTATTTCCCATGAACATGGACATTCTCTTATGTAAGCAAACAGTTACCCAGGTCAGGAAACTTAACATTGATGCATTGCTATCAGTACTACTTTCACCCCCATTTATAGAATGAATCATTTATTTATTTATATCAGTGTGAGCTCACTGGTTCCCCCTTTATTTAATGGGTTAAAATATATTACTGTCATTATTTTAATGCTCACACTTTCCCAGATGTGGCCAATGAGAGCCCCTTTCAGAAAGCCTCTGTCCTTTCTTTCTTTTTTTTGGTGAGGAACATTGGCCCTGAGCTAACATCTGTTTCCAATCTTCCTCTTTTTGCTTGAGGAAGATTGTCCCTGAGTTAACGTCTATGCCAATCTTCCTCTATTTTGTATGTGGGACTCCACCACAGCATGGCTTGATGAGTGGTGTGTGGGTTCGTGCCCAGGATCTGAACCTGTGAACCCTGGGCCACTGAGGCAGAGCATGCAAACCTAACCACTACACTACTGGTCTGGCCCCAACCTCTGTCCTTTTGACACATCCCAATCATTCTTTGAGCACTTCTTGACTTTCTGAGACAACAAGATTTTCCAGGCTCATTTTGTACTTTTCCTGCCATGGCTATATAATCTCCAAAGAGCCAGGTTCCTTTTAGAGGAGATTAATGTTTAGAAACCAAGATCTGAGCACTAGGAGTGCTCATTGCTACTGAAGTGTCATTGCTTCCATTCCTCTTAGTGAACAGAGCTCGGAAATAAGAGTGTATGAATACGCACATGTACACATATACACATACCTATGTCTATATCCATCTATCATAATATGTTAACATATGTAGCATGAGTTATACCGATATGGCCAATTCTAACCCAAACACAAAACCACAGCTTTCACTTTATGTTCCTTCCTTTCTGTATTTGCAACTCCCATCTTCACTGAGGCTCCCATTATTCTCAATATATTTACTCATCTTCTCAAAAGTTTCAGAATTGCTAGCACATACCACCAAAAAACAAAGCTAGATAGCAAGTATACAAAGTTTCGTATTTAAATTTTACTTGCTAAAATTAGTACATAAGAACCTTAAAGTGACTATTAGAAAGATTAAAAATATGCCCAGGGTATAAAAGAAAACATCAACATAACGAGAGAAATGAAAGATGCAGAAAAGATCAAACAGAACATCCATAAACACAAAATAAAGATCTGAAATGAAAATATACTGCATGGGATTAATGGCAGGTTAGACACTGCAGAAGAAAAAATTAGTGAGCTTGAAGACATAACAATAGAAATGATCAAAATGAAGGACAGAAAGAAAAAAGACAACAAAAAATGAACAAAGCTTCAATGAGCTCTGAGACAATAGCAAGCAGTTTAATATACATTCAATTTGAGCCTCTGAATAAGAGGGGAGAAAGGAGGAGGGGAAAAATATTTGAAGACGCCTGAGATTGCTTTCAAATTTCATAAAAACTATGTGCCCACAAATCATGAGTCTTAATGAACTCCAAGCAGAAGAAACATAACCCCCCCCCACACCAATATATCTAATAATCAAATTGCTGGAAAGCAGTGGTAAAAAGAAAATCTTGAAAGCAGTTAGAGATAAAAAGACAAATTATACACAAGGGAACAGAGAATGACAGCAGACTTCTCATTTGGAACTATGCAAGCCAGAGACAATGGAAGAACATCTTCAAAGAAATGAAAGAAAAGGAAGTCAACCTAGAATTCTACAACCACCCAGCAGAAATAGCTTTCAAAAATGAAGGTAAACACAGTCATGAGCTGCATAACGACATTTTGGTCAGTGCCAAACCGCGTAAATTACGCTGGTCCCATAAGATCAGTACCATGTGGCCTGGGTGTGCAGCAGGCTGTACCATGTAGGTTTGTGTAAGGACACTCTGTGATGTTCACACAATGAGGAAATCGCCTAACGACGCATTTCTCAGACCCTATCCCCTTCATTGTCATGCATGAGTGTAAAGAAATTTTCAGATTAAAAAACAGAGAGAATTTATCCCCAGCAGGCCTGCACTACAAGAAATGCTAAAGGAAGTTTTTCATGCAAAAAGAAAATGATATCCACTGGAAATTTAGATCTACACAGAGGAATGAAGAAGACTGGTAAGTGGTAAATATGTGGGTAAATATAGAAGACTTTTCTAATTTTTAATCTCTTTAAATGATAGTTGACTGTTTAAAACTAAAATAATAACAGAGGGTTTATAACGTGTGTAAAAGTAAAGCATGTGACAACAACAGCATGAAGGCCAGAGGGGAGATGGACGGATACAGTTGGAAGGTTCTGACGTTCTACTTGCTGGTGGACAGTGACGTTAGAGATGAACTTTAACCTGAGCCAGATCACCGCAGCACCCTCCCTCGACCCCCTGCCCTGTAACACCTCCTGGATTCCCGTCCTCCTGCTCTCCCTCCTCCCCATGTGCTGGCAGGAAGGGAGCATCAAGAAGGGCCAGCCCCTAGCCTGGGGCCTTGGTGGACAGGGGCTGCAGAGGAGCAGCCCAGGACGCTGTCTGCCCCGGGGGGTTGTGGCCTCTCCTCCCAGCCATGGGGTTCATGCGTTTCCCCCGGTGTTTTGAGAATTCAGAAAAAACCAGAGCTCTGTTGCCAGACTTGCCTCCAGCTCACTGGGTTTGTTCTTGTGGGTCAGGGCAGGTTTTGCAGATGGCTTGGAGCTGGTGGCCAGACAGCTGTGACAGTGAAGGTTGGACATCTGTCATGGGCATACTCAGATGGGGGAGCTCTGTTGCACAGATCGGGAAACTGAGGCTGGTGGAGGAAATGACTAGCCACAGGTCACAGGCAGCCTGCAGAGCTCCCTTGGGTGGGTGATGGGAGAGGCAGGGTGGGGCCTGTGCCCTCAGGGTAGGGAGGCCACAGGGCGGGCAGACATGGGGTGTGCAGCTGAGCCTTGGTGTGGAGCATGAGGGTGAGGTGCTGCTGGCCGGAGCTCGGGTCAAAGCAACTGTCAACACTCCCCCTTCCCTCAGGCTGCGCAGGGGCCCCTGCCTGCCCCACCTTCAAATTCTCCCCATCTCCCACTCAGGGCTCTACATTCTGGGATGGGGCCCATGGTGTTCCAAAAGACAAGGAAGGTCAAGGCAGGTCACAGCACTGCGGGTGAGAGGCCAGCAGGGACTGGAGGAAGCCCTTGGGGGATGTGTGGAGGGGACCCTTGGAAGGCACCATCCTGTGCACCACCCCTAGCAGCTCAGCCTTGGAGATACCACTGGCAGGCTCCACACCCACAGCCCAGCCATTGCACCCCCATAACAGACTTGTGGGTCCCTTACAAGGTGCCTGGCATCTTCACAGATATCGCCCGCCTGGTACTTCCTTTCCCTCATGAAGGAAGAGAGGCTGAGAGGTGACAGGCTGCCCGAGGCCACCACCTGGGGCTCCTGATGCCAAATAGACCAAGATCTTCCTTTGTGGCCCTAAGATCCCACCCTTCGTGGGGGGCACTCGGGGGCTTCTGCGGGGAAACAGGAACCTTCACCACCACTAGCCAGGCTCACTGCCTTTCAGCCCCCATGCCTGCCCCAAGCAGATGCTCCACCTGGGCCTGTCCCGCAGGCCACAGCATGGCTGCTATCTTCACCCATGAGCTGTTGTCCAGCTCTCAGCAGGAAAGTTCCCACTCAGCAGGGTTGGTGCAGGCTCCACACCCACCAGCAGCACTGGCCTGGGTTGTGTTTAGACCCTTAGCAATAAAACGGACTCTCGACAGTTCTCAGAGCCTTACAGTTTACCACATACAGCTGCTCTGACATGAGAAAGAAGCAAAATGATGGGTGCCTTCCAGAAAGGGGGGCCACCCTGTGCACCTCAGGACTGAGTCCTTGCTCGGGCTGTAGTCTGCATGCTGTTTCTGATCTTCATGCAGAGTCACTTCTAATTTTCATGTGTGATGTGTGGGAAGTGTCAGAGGGCTGAGGCATTCATTCATCCATCCACCCATCCATTCATTCATTCACTCAACAAGCCTGCTCTTTGCCAAGCAATGGGCAGGGGACTGAGGGGGCGAACGCCAGCGGGGTCGGGGGTGGGGCGGCCCATGTAGGGTTCTCACTCTGCAGGACACAGGTGCCTGGGCTCAGGGCTGGCTGACATGGTGCCCAGCTGGACAAGGGTCAGAGGCCAGGGGCATGCAGGGAAGTGTCCTCTTGGCCTGGGTGGGCATGGGAGGCACCCAGTCATATAAACTTGCTTCAGGGTAAATAGAATAAATGCCTTCACTTCTCTCCTTTGGCTTTAATTCTGATGTGCCTCCTGCCCCACCTCCCTGCTGCCTCCCCACCACAGAGCCCTCATGGTATTTCAAGCAAGGTGTCCTGGGCACTGCTCTCTCAAGAATTCCATTCTCTTTCTCACAGAGTAAAGAGAAGGTGAAGTGGGCTCACTATGTCCACACGGGCAAGTGTTTTTCAAATAATATCTTTGTTTCAGGAAAAAGCTCTTATGGAGATAGGTGTTTTGTTAGCAGCCAGAATGTTCGTTTCTGATGAAACCATTTGTTTTGCTAGCAGATCTTTCCACTTTAGAACCATTTCTCCCAGTTGTCTTGGCAAGGGTAGATGTTTTTGGTGAGGCTATTAAGAGGGTCAAACGTTTTAATAATATTTTCACCTGTGACTTTGAGTGGGAAAGTTGAACCTGGCCCAAATGCTTAAGGAACGTTTTGACAGTGTTCTGTAAAGATGGCGCCAGCATGAGTTTTCCCATTTCTAAGATATGTGGGCCTCCTCAGACTCCCATAGACCCTGAGCACAGATCTGCCCTGCCCACGCCATACTTCCACAAGTCAATCCTGCCCCTCTGTCCAAGTCCTGGCCCAGAGGGACTTTCAGCGGGGTGGCATCTACAGAGAGAATGGCTACCTCCTCTCACCACTGTCACATCACCAAATGCAGCCAGCAAGGTGAGGAGGCTTTCCTGCACCAGTTTGGGGAAAAGCAGCTGCCAGGCTGTGGAGTGGTCATAGCGGTGGAGGGAGCAAATGATGTTGGTGGCTATGGTGGTGGAGGTGGTGGTGGACGCCACATGGATAGTGGTAGGTAAAGATGATGATAATAATGCAAAAGATGTGGATGGTGATGGAGGTGGTGTTGAAGATGGTGGGGATGATGTTGGTAGTGGTGGGAGAGATGCTGATGTTGGGGGAGAAAGAGGTGCTGATGGAGGAGATGACAGTGCTGATGGAGGAGTTGGCAGTGCAGATGATGGTGCTGATGGTGGGTTGATGGCAGGGTGGATGGTGGAGGTGGTGGTACTAGTGATGAGACTGATGGTGGGGTTGATGATAGAGGTGGTAGAGCAGATGGTGGAGGTAGTGGTGATGGTGATGAACATGCCAAGAGGTCAGGGCTGAGCGATGGTGTTGGAGGTAACAGTACATCGGGCTGGCCCAGCGCTTTTCTAGCTGCCATTCAGGGGACCATGGGGTGCCAGTGCACAGCCCTGCACACACAGTAAATGCTCGATGCAGTGATGAGGTGCAACATTTCATTCCCTCAGTGGTCCACGAATGACTGGCTCAGGGAGCGGCGGGGATGGAACTGGTGCTCAGGCTTTGCTTCAGCCTGGCTGAGCCGTTCCTGCCCTCCTGAGTCCCAGCCCCAGAGCTCCCTCTGGGAGCCCTGCTTGGAAGGTGTGGGCCTGAGTGGCAAACTCCTAGACTCAGGAGGGGAGGGAGAGAGGGAGCGAAAGGCAGTAAGGACAAACCTGCTGAGTGCCCACACCGCCCAGCTGCTGCCCTACCTGGGGGGGGGGGGGGGGGGTCTGCTGAGAAGCAGGCTCTGCCCTGCACACTGGGGCAGGGGTCCCAGCTTCCTGGCACTGGACCTCAGATGCCACCTGAGGGCATAGCCAAAGTTGTCCCAGGAGGGGCTGAAACCTTGGCAGGCCAGCTGTGGAACTGAAAGGGCCAGGTGCCCCATTGGGAAACTGAGGCTCCAGAAAGCACGTGCCTGCTGCCACATTGCTGTCTGTGAAAGAACCAGGACGGGGCCAGGGCTCCTCCCGCCGCGCTGGGGACCAGTCGCCAGCAGACGCGCTCGCGCTGCCCAAGCTCCATGCGGGTCAGGCAGGGGCAGGGGCCTGGGCAGGGGCGGGCCGCGCTCCACTCGCCAGGGTGGCCAGGCTGCAGCTCGCACCCCCACCACCCCGCCCGCCTCTCCCGCGGGCCGCTGTCCGGCCTTGGCCGCCGGAGGGAGGAAGCGCTGTCCTCATTCCACCTCTGGCCGCCGCGGTGCCAAGTTGCTGGCGGCGGCGGCGGGAGTCGGGGCGGCGGGCAGCGCCGGGGCACAGCGCCCTCCCCGGCGCTCCCGACGGGCTTGGGGTTACTCACGTAGAGTCCGGAGTGCTCGGCACCGAAGAACGGGAAGGGCACGGACAGCGGCCGCAGACCCGAGCCGCCGTCATCCTGCTTGGGGGTGACAGCGTCGCCGCGCTCCGCGCCGAACGGGTAGAAGTCGGCAAGCGCCACCGCGCCGCGCACCCCGCGCGCCCCGAGCCCCAGGACCACCGCCAAGAGCAGCGCCCGGGCGGCGCCGCGAGGCATCGCGGGGGTCGGCGGGCGGGGACTGAGGGGCGACGGAGGGGGGACAGAGGGAGGGACGGAGGGAGAAAGTGGGGGGGATAGAGGGAGAGACGGAGGGGGGACGGAGCGAGGATGGAGCGGGGACAGAGAGGGGGACGGATAGGGGACTGAGCGGGGACGGAGCGGGACGCAGCGGGTCGGAGTGGGACGGAGCGGGGACTCAGCGGGACAGAACCGGGACAGAGCGGGCACGCAGCGGGACAGAGCGGGGCTTTGCGGTCCGGCGGCAGGGGTGAGGCCGCGGTCGGAGTGGCCGCAGGGCCGGGCGGCGGTGCGGGAAGGCGGCCACGCCGTGGGTGGCTCGGCGCCCCGCGCCCGATGCCCGCGCGCGGTGCCGCTGGCCGGGCCGCTCTGGCCGCTGCTCCGCAGAGAAGGCGCCGGGCGGGACCGCGCTTGGACCTGCCCCGCCCCCGGGCCGCGCTTTAAATCTCCGGCGGGGCCGCCCGCGGGGGCGGGCCGGGGCGGGGCCATGCAAATCGACGACTCCCAAAGCGCCAGGCCCGCGGGCGGGGGAGGGGGCGGGGCGTGCGCGCGGCGTGTCCGAATCGGACGCTAGTGGCGCAGCCGGGACCGGCCCTGCGGGGAGGCCCAGCCCGCGGCCCGGTGCCCTCGGAGCGCCCCTGGCCCGGCATTGGCGAGGTGTGGGCTTCGCGGGCGCGTGTCCTCCGCCCGGGGCCGTCCCCTCCTGCGTGGGTCTCCAGCCGCCGGCCTGGGGCGGGCCCAGAAGAGGCGCCTTGCCACCGGAGCAGTTCTGGCAGACTCTAAGGCTTGCCTGAGATGTGGGGCTCTGAGGAGGGCTTCTTGGGTGCCCTTTTGGGTCGCTCCCTTACCAGAGTGTCAGTCCGTTTGCCACCCTGGCTGAACAGTGCCTGGATGAACCCTTCTGGAAATGGCCAGAGGCCAGCCCCATGCTCCAGCCTCGACCCTGAGCCTGGGGACACCTGCTTCCGGCCACTGGGGGCAAGACTTCCCATCTGGCTTTGTATAAGGATGACCCTTGGCCTGGGGGACTTCAGGGCAATAAACAAGGTGTTTCTGCCCTGCGTGGCCACATCAGGAGAAATCCCCAGGAGGTTTCCCAATTGATTCAGGGCCCCAAGGGGACCTCACAGCAAGAGAATCTCCAGGAGACGCCTGGTAAAACAGCTGTCATTGGGAAGGCTGCTCCACTGGGCCTGGGGTCAAGTGGATAGATGCCTGGTAGGGAGGAGTGCCCACAATTCAGATCCCATGTCCCAAGCCTGTGGCCATCCCAGCCCTTCTGCTTCTGGGATCACTGACTTTGGATGTCGCTCTTTGAGTGTTTGTCTCTCCTCAGTGGGCTGGCATATGGCCCACCTCTGGGTCCCCAGGCCCAATGCAGGGCCTAACTCCTGGGCCCTCAGTCCCCTGCATCCTTTCTGCTTGCAGAATTCTGGTGTTGCATGATGCGTGGCTGCATGCCAAGCCTGAGGCCCCTGAAGACAAGGGTGCACCCCTCAAAGACCAGCAGAAAGAGGCAGACGAGTAACAGTGGCTCGTATTTACACTTGGCTTTGTGTTTTTCTCTATTTTCTAAAACGTCTTCAATGAGCTTGCGTTGCTTTGCAGTTGGAGCCAGGAACATTAAATGTGACTTTTTTTTTGGAGGAAGATTAGCCGTGAGCTAACATCTGCTGCCAATCCTCCTCTTTTTGCTGAAGAAGACTGGCCCTGAGCTAACATCCATGCCCATCTTCCTCTACTTTATATGTAGGACTCCTGCCACAGCATGGCTAGACAAGTGGTGCCATGTCCAAACCCGGGATCCAAACCGGCGAACCCTGGGCCGCCGAAGCACAGCGCGCGAACTTAACTGCTGTGCCACCGGGCTGGCCTCCTAAATGTGACTTTTAGGAAACAGTGGATGGGGCTTCTGTGTGTAAGCGCATGGCGCTGGGGCTTCCCGGTTTACACAGATCCTGTGCTGGCTGGTTTTTCTCCCATCAAGTTCACAACCCTGTAAGCTGGTGTCAGGGCCAGGTGAAGAATTTAAGGAGGCACCCACTGTCAGGGTCGGTCCTGCGCTGGCACTGCCGTGAAAGCAAGCGCCTCTTAAATTTTGCCCTAGTCCCACCCTGCTCAGCTGTGGGAGGGCCAGCCCTGGGGCCAGGTCCTGGCTTGGAGACCCCCAAGGCAGCAGGACAACTGTGGTTCCAAGAAATGAAGGTTGAGAAAGGTCAAGTCCTCCCATCTTTGGAGGGAAAAAGTCAGAGATGACCTCTAAATGCCGGGCTGTGCTGGGAACAGAATCCCAACCTCACACGGCTCAGCAGGAACCTGGAGAAGAAAGGCGAGTTCCCACTGGCTCCCATTCACTTACACACACACATCCACTCTCATTCTCATACAGGCATGCACACTGACATGCACCTCACACATTCAGACACACTCATTCTCTGACACACATTCCCACACGCGTGCTCACACGTGGAGACAACACTCATACATTACACACACACACACACACACACAGCCCTTGGGAATTTGCTATAACCCCGTCCTGGCACCCAGCCAGCTCAGCTGCCCCGGGGTAGGTGATCTGGAAGCACAGAGCCAGGCGCAGCACAGAGGTCACGGCCAAGGTCAGAGGAGGGATGCAGCAGCCTGGTCTCCTTGGACAGGCACAGGCTGGGTGGGGTCAGGATGCAGCCCCCACAGCGCAGCCTTGAGAGCTGCTGGGAGCCTGGTCACCCTGTGAGAGCCCAGCAGAACCTGCTTTTTAATTTGTCTCTTGTCTGTGAAACCCGGTAGCCCTCTACCCTCTTTGGGGTGGTTTGGGGCCCACTGGAAGGCCCTCTCATTGTTTCCTCAGGTGAGAGAGCAGATGGCACCAACCCTGATGGGGTAACAGGACCTGGAGCACAACTTCCCTGCTAAAGGGGGGGCCCGACCTCTGACCCTCCTACACCTGCCCACCTCCTGCCCCGCCCCCCACTCCCCATCCTCCTCCCACTGCATTTGCCACCTCCCAGCAGGCTGCCCAGGCTGCGGTGGCCCCTCCCGAGCACATGACTCAGGGGACCTGAGTAAAGGCCCATTTCTGGGCTAGGTTTTGGGTCCACCTGGGGGCCTCTAGGGAGCAGGGCTGCCCTGGAGCCCAGCACAGACCCCGGCACACAGTGGTGCTCAGTAGATGCACCCAGCGAAGGACCGTTTCTCCAGACACGGTGGGAGTGTTTGGCCTAGACAGGGTGTCCCAACCCAGCTGCTCAAGGCAGCCCCTGGGTAGCTTTGTGAGATGCTTGGGCCGGTGCTCGTGGGTCTGGGCCTGGGCCAGCTGCAGGCACACCCTCTGGTCTCGGTCCCCGGGGAGGCCATGCTTGCCTGGAGCCCCAGCCTTGCTGACCTTCCACGGCCTTCGCCCTGGGCTGATCTGCAGCCCAGCCTGGGAGACCAGAGGTTAACATGAGGCCCCACTACCACTGGGCATTACATTTCAAAAAAAAAAAAACAACCAACTCCACAGGCGAAAAAGAGAAAAAAAATGTTTTTTTTTTCAGGTGCTAAAAATATTATCAGGAAATACTTTTCAGCAATGTACCGTTTTAGGTTCCCCTCCGGACTCAAGGGCGCCTTTGTCTCTGCCACAGAAAGTCCACATTTATCAAAACCGAAATCATTTTATCAAGCAGGCTCATGTTCTGTGGCCAGGAAACCCGAGCCTCCCCAACAGGCCTGTGACATGTTAATTTAGGGCCTGAGTGCATGTGCAATTTAGCTGGGGGAGCTCCGGAGCCGACCTTGGGATGCCCTGGGACTCAGGGCTCCGAGCTGGGCAAGGTGTGGAGTGTGCTCCCCTGCCTGCCCGCACCTGGCTGGTCAGCTGGTCCCTGCGGGGCTGTGGGCTCTGGGCCAGGGCTCCGGGTGGGGCTGCCAGTGGCAGGGGCTGGCTGGCTGCACTCCTCCGACTTTCTCTCCTTCTCTCCAAGAGGCAGCTGGCCGAGCATGGAGCATCGATCTCCCGGGAGCAGGTGGTCCTTCCATGTAGGTGAAACCAGAAGCCCCTCCTCCAGTAAACTCCCACCTGCTCTGGGAATGAGGACTGCAGGTCACAGGGCCCAGAGGGGCAGGTAGGGTCCAGCTCCCACAGAGGCCCACCCCACCTGGTTGCTACACTGTAAGGCTGGAGGGGGTCCTTCCTGCAGCCAGGCCACTGAGGCAGAGATGGAGGGCCTGGCTCAGGGCGCACAGCCTCTCACATAGGAGGGTCCTCGGAGCTCTCCCACCCCGGCTCATCCCCTTTTGTGCAGCAAGGGGGCGCAGCCTCCATGGAGCCCCCACCCACCTGAACACCCATGATGGGACCTCTGCTATTGATCTTAGGGAAATGATTGGAATGGGGTTCAATATTCACCTCCTGGGTGTTCACTGCTGTCTTATTTTTAAAAATAGAGAGGAATTGCAAGCACTTCGAGCTGGAGATTCTGTAGGGAGAGGCCATAAATGGGCTGGCTCCAGGTGGGCTCAGGGATTGGCTCTCCCTGCCCTCGGGGTGATGAGAGACACTCCCTGCCTCTCGCAGGCCTCGTCCATCACCCCCAGGGTGCAGGGCAAAGACTGCCACCTCCAGAGTGCTCCATGACCCAGGGACAGCGCAGTGGAAGGCACGGTGGGGACCCAGGGTCCATCCCTGTGCCAGCAGGTTCTGTAGCCCATAAAACCATGCTTCTGCGGCATTTTTAATGACATGGGAAATTCTCATGATACATCGTCAACTAAACCTTTTATAAAAGAGCATTCCAAGTGCCATATGCCGTGTAACCCCAGCATCTACAAGCATGTGAGCTGGAAAGAGGAAATGCTCAGATTTCACCTTCGGATCTGCAGGTGAGGCCTGTGGGTGGTGGTGACTTTCTTCTTTATATATTTCTTTGTTAAAATGTTCCTTTGCAATTATTAGAAAAACAATGTTTCAGAAGCCCAAACAGCAATCACCTCAGTGCCAGCTGGCCTCCTCAGTCCTGCGGCCCATTTCCTGCTCCAGCTGTGGCCAAGGGGGAGCCTTGGAGGGCTGGGGCCTGTCTCCCTGGGGTGCTCCTTCACCCTCCCCTGCCTGGTCCGTCTGGGGGCATCACTGCCTTCCTCCTGGGCCCATGTGTTCCCGGGATGGCCCTTTCTCCACGGCTCTCCCGCACTTCCTGAGGGTGAGCCCTCCTCCTGCATTTGCCCCCACCCTGCTGTGGGCTGCAGGGCCTGTCCTTTGACACCTGGGAAGGTCGGTGCCCCAGACCTGGCGGTCCCCTAGTCACAGCGGCTATGGAGTGACGGTGCTGCCACCATTTGCTGATGTCCATGATGGGTCTGGTATCAGGCTGGGCAATCCCTCTATGGTCTCACCATGACCCTCTGGAGTGGGGTCACCCCACTTTACAGATGAGGAAACCAAGACCTAGAGAGCCTGTCCAGGATCCTGCTGGAAAGGAGTGGAACTGGGACTCCTCTCCGAGGCCTGCAACTCCCAAACCGAGGCTGGGACCCACTGGGGCTCTTACAGGCCAGAGGCCTCCACGTGGCACGGTGGGGGAGGAAGCAGCTGCCAGCCTTCTGAGTGCCAGAGAGCAGGCAGCTGGGCAGCAGCCACCTTCCACAGTCCTTTCCCCTTGGACTCCGGGGAGGGGACGGGGCAGCAGTCCAGCCCTACGCCCTGCACACCTGGACTGGCCCCTCCTCTAGCCCCCTCCTCCCTTGGCCTCACCTCCAGGAGGTGGGGTGGGCAGTGTGTGTGAGGACAGACATGCCCAGCAGGGCTCCAGGACCCGGGACACCAGGCCTCACCTCGCCTGGCCCACCCGGCTCATTTCTGTCCTCCAGTCAACAGGACCCTATGCCTGCAGCCTCGGTGGGGAGATGGGGTGGGGTGAGGCTAGCGTGGGGCCCCTGGGCCTGACTCTGACCTCCTGCTGACCGGCTGTGTGGCCTTGGTCTAGAGCAAAGCCTCATGGAGGCCCAGCCTCCTCCTCCCCTGTAAGCCCTCCCCAAAGGGCTGTGTGAGAATGGAGCTCCTCAGAAACTCCCAGAGTCTAACCCACTCACTGCTGGAAACGCTCGGAACAGCAGATTTATTTCCATTAGAAAAACCCTCCTTCTCCTAAGTATACAACTTTATGTTGAATAAGTAAAAACAGCATTTCCTACATTGACTGAACTGATCATTGAAATAGAAAAATCTTCAAGGCCTCACAGGCACTTTGAATATCTCCTGTGAGCAGCTGGGGCAAGAGGGATTCCGAAGTCGCCAGTATATTGGTCACATTATGGGCGGCTGTCATTTTAACCGTGAGAAGTCATCCCGACCTCTTTCATGTCTGAAATGTACTCCTCCTTCATCCATGCGCACTGATTAAGCACCTCTCTGTGCCGGGAGCTCCAGTCCCAAAGGTGTGACACCTGGGACACCAACGGGCACCGCAGGGATGTGGAGAGGAAAGCATTGACACAGATGCCAATCTCTAGCTCTGGTTCCTTCCTCCCCACCCCTCCATCCCTCAGGTCCTTCTGCTAGGGGTAGGGGGTGGGCGTCCTCCACAGGGGAACTGCAGGTGGGTTGGCAAGGAAGGGAAGGGACATGTCCCCTGAACGCCAGGCCCTGAGCGCCATACGTTACTGCTCAAGGCCCTGTCCTTCCTCATTTTGCAGGAAATCCTCCAGCAGTGGGGTGAGCCTGCCTGCTCTCCTCCACCAGGTTGCTATTTGCCCTGACTGGTGGGTGAATATCAGAGTGGTACACCACCACTAACGCCCTCTTTGCCTGGAGCATCCATTACTAATGGGTCCTGCTCTTTTCCTCTGAGCTTGAGCTGAACTTCAGAATCCTTCTCAACACACCCACCAATAATCAGGCAGAGCTGACGGGCAGAATGAAGCCTATTTGCCCACCTCTTTCTAGCCCTTGCTTTTGTACAGTTTACGACATGTGGTAACTCCATTAGTAAATCAGAGAGCCGGGTCTGACAGGACAGCCTATTTTAAGTCCTGGATCAATCTTGAGACAGACTGATGGCTGTCACACATTTGGGCAACAGCTTACAGTGATGGTGATGGGGTGGGCTCCATGAGCTTTTGGCCCTTCCCGCCCCCCATGCGTGTTCTCGAGGGTGTGACAGGAGTTCCTGGAGAGAGGAGCACGGCTCACAGGGGACAGTGGCACCTGTGCATGCAGGAATTTACTGGGCTGGCTGGTGCCCCAGAGATACTGTAAATGTACCACTTACAAAACAAAAGAGGCCGTTTGGAGAGGAAAACAAATCACTCTGACTCATGTTAATGGGGGAAACGAGTAAAAATGCTAACAGGTGAACCATGCAGCAGGCCCAAGATGGCTGCCTGGGTCTCCGTAGCAACCAGGGCCGGATTCCCGCAGGAATTTTCCCAGAGTTTATGGGCTGGGAAAGTGGGAGGTTCTGTAACAAAGTTAACTTTACACTCCAATGCCTCTTGTGGCCAGTGAGTCACGGGGACTTGACTCTGAGTCATTTCCAGCCACCTGCCACCGTGACGGACCTGCAGTTCCTGGATACGGAAGGTTCCGCCGCCTTGGGACGTGGGGATGCGGTGGCTGGGCCTTGCAGGACATTATGTTTTTGGCTCCAGTCGGTGGAAATGTTTTCCACGTATTTCCCTGTGTTTACAGAGCTGAGGGCACGGAATGCAGCCTGCGGCCACGGAAGCCAACCTCACGGGGCCTGGCCACCAGGGTCTGGCCAGATCCGCACGTCTGAAGTGGCAGCCGAGTGCCAGGCCCCATGCAGGCTCTGCGGAGACTCCTGCAGCCAGGAGCGGGGCCTCAGAAAGGAGTGACCTGAAGTGAGGCCCAGTGCCAGCCAGAGGCCAGGGTCCTGAGGGCTGGGAGGAGCTCTGTGGTCAGTGGAATTGGGGGCACCTGCTGACCTAGGCCCCCCGGGAAGGCATGGTGGGCTGGGGGCAGTGGCCCCCTGTGCCCTCACACCTCTGCTGGCACCACATCCAGCCCTCAAGCTCGGCCCCTCTCTGGGCAGCGTCAGGAGTGGTGTCCCGAATAGCGGTTCTGCTGGCCCAGCACTCAGGCCGCCCGGGGGCTGTAGCAGGCCTCACTTCTTGGCCTGGGAGGCCTGGCTGAGGCGGGCTTGTCGCCGTCGCTGCTGTTGCACCTCCTGGTCCAGCTGCTCCTTCAGGCTGGCCACCTGGGGACAGGGCAGGAGGTCAGGGGGGTGGGCAGGCCCCATAGCCAAAGCCCCCCAGGCACGTGGGCATGGAGAGCACTGTGACAGGAAGGCCCCCGTCCATGTCCCAAGGAGAGGCAGTGTGCACAGGAGAGAAACACCAGGCAGACAGACAGACAGACAGAGAAACAGACCTGCTAGCCACCAGACAGGGAATGCACAGTCCCAGCTGTCATCAGGAACACCCATCCACGGGTGTCGCAGGGACTGAAGCAACTGCACCCTACAGTGGACGGACCCCCTTCCAGTCAGGCCATGAATGCACTCAGAACCATAAGGAAATAACGCTCCTTGGCTCACGAATAGAGCAAAAGGTGGCTTGGCAGGTCAGGGGCACTAACTTGGGGGTGACACTGGGCAGTCACTACCTCTCTGGGCCTCGGTTTCCTCATCTGTAAAACGACAGTTTTGACCAGATGGCTCCCAGGTCTCTGACAGCTCGGAGCCTGCAGGTGAGCCCCAGCAGGCACGTCTGTGTGCATGTGTACGTGTGCAGCACATGTGTGTGGGTGCCATGCAGGTCTACGCCCAAGGCTCTGCCGTGCTTTGTCACCACCTGTCCCCACACATGCTGCTCTCGCCTCCTGACCTGAAGGACAAGGTTCAGGAGCCACCTCTGTGACAACTGCTGTGCGTGGGCAGTGTCTGCACACTTCACCCACAGCGAACTCTCACTCAGGGACTGTCCTTACCGCCCCTCTGTATGGGTGGGGCCGTGGAGGCACAGAAAGGGTGGCAACTTGCCCCAGAATCTCACTCTGCCTCGCAGTGAGGTGTGGGAGTGACAGGATAGGCGTGCGTGGGCCCCTGAGGTGGTCTGGATCCCAGTGGGCATCAGCGCTGCCATCTGGCTGCTGGAAGACCTCCGGCTGAGGCCAGGCGGGCGCCCCTGAAGGGTGGTGCGCAGGACGCCAATCCTCCCCACTCTCCCGCGTGGGGGTGCTGGGGTCACGGCCCCACCTGCTCCTCCAGCAGCTTCACCCGCCACTGGTGGATCTGCTCACGGGACTCCAGGGCCTGTGTGGCCTGCAGCTGGGCCCCGTGCAGCCGCTCGGCCTCCGCGGCCAGGTCTCGCTGGTGCCGGGCCACTGGCTCCCAGAGCCACAGGGTGTGGGCCTGCTCCAGCTCCACTATCTGGACCTGGGGTGAGAACTCGGGCACCTCACTGCTGCCTGCCCACCCAAGGGCTGCAAAGAAACTGGGGCAGGGGTGTCCCACCCTCCCCTTGGGGCCACTATTCCTTCATCCAGACCTCAGGGGCCGCACTGTCCTCTGCTGGGGCCCATGCCCTGGCCAGGACTGGCAAGCAGACCTGGGGTTTAGTGCACACATTCAGTCCACTGGCCTTGTCTGCCTAGAGCCCCACCCACAGGCCTCCAGGTTGGGCCTTACACCTGTTTTAATGGCATCCTAGTTTCTGCCTGGCTGGACTAGGGGCCCCATGGGCATCATAGGCCCATTCTTGCCTCGCCTCCACTTGACAATTCCTTGTCTGGGGATAGGGGGTCTGTTCAGCAGTGGAAAGCTCCCCTCAGCACACACACACACACACACACACACATGGGAGCAGCCCCTGGACCTGCCTGATGCTGTGCTGTCCACACTCCTCCCTCTCTGGTCCATGCACCAGTTCACAAGGGCCCTGACTGTCCCACTACTCCCATGAGACCTTGGAGAGAAGACCAGGACAGGCCCACGGAGCCCCAGGTTCTGGTTCCAGCTCTGCTTGGAATCTGAGTTGTGACCTTGGTGGACCCCACTGTCGTCTGGGGCTGCATCTCCACATCTGTCCTGTGTAGCAGTGGTCCAGCTTGCCCTTCCTGTCCATGTGTGCACATCTGTGTGTGTGTGTGTGCATGTGACAGAGCACACTGGCCCACCCTTCTGGGACCCTCACCCACTTGGACACCCCCTGACCCTGGGCCTAACCCCAAGGCTGGGGCCCATGGAGCTCCTCCAGCCCAGCTGAGCTGCAGCTGCAGGTTCTGCCTCAGGGCCCCATCCACTTCCTGGCACAGGCTGCTCGAGGCAGGCCCAGCTGCTCCTTCCCGGCCTCTGCCCTCGCTGTGTGCCCTTCCCTCCTCAGCGTCTCCCGCTTGCTCTGCAAGGGTGGAACTCTCAGTGGGCTCCTAAGGGTGCAGTGTCAGGCCAGCCTTCCTCTGGGGAGCACACAAGTGCCTCTGGGAAGGGCTCTGGATCCCCTGAGAGCAGGCTGGGTCAGGGGAGGCCAGGACATCCTGTCTTACCCAGGGCTACATGACATCTGCTGCCAGATGGGGAGGAGCACAGGGCCAAGTCGCCATCCTGCTTTGGGCCAGCAGAAGCCCTGTTGCTGTCC
This sequence comes from Equus caballus, assembly GCF_041296265.1. Taxonomy (NCBI): domain Eukaryota; kingdom Metazoa; phylum Chordata; class Mammalia; order Perissodactyla; family Equidae; genus Equus; species Equus caballus. The sequence continues at coordinate 26,504,590 of NC_091689.1, read as the reverse complement.
TCAGTGGGGGAATAGCTACATCTCTGAGTGTGGCATCCCAGGCCCTCCCCGCTGGGTGCCCCTCCCTGCATCCCTCCAGGCCTATGAAGCCTTGAGCCCCTGCACCTGGTGCCCCTGCACCCAGCATCCCCGGCACCCCTGGCCAGCCTGCAGGACTCCCTGACCTAGTTCCAACAGGCCTGTGGAGTCTGTCACTGTCCCCACCACCTGTGCTCCTTGGAATTGCAAGTTGCCTGACCAGAGTCCCCTTTTTGGTCACCCACTCCCACAATGCTGGGCATAAACATCAGGTGACCAAGGAAACATTTTCAGTGGGAAGTCTCCTTTTGTCCCCTGTGGATGACCCCTTTGGAGGAAGGAAGTGACACTGGGGGCGTGCCTCTGGGGTGCTCTCTGTGGACAGTCTCTTCCCCTGGGGCCCGGGTGGGCACTGGGCCTGTCAGCAGCTGGGGCAGGATCAGAGCCTGGGCCCTGCTCTCCAAACCAGGCCCTTCCACCACCTGGGCTGTGCCCGGCCCTGCGGGTCCTCCCTGCCGGGCCATGTCCAACCTGCCAGGTAGGAGGGGGGCAGTGGTCTCCAAGGGCCAGCCCAGGCCCTGCCCGAGTCCCAGGTCAGTCCTCCCTCGGGGCCCTTTGGCCCTGCCTTTCGCCCTTGAGGCAGGCCTGGTCTTTCAGGGGCCCTGAGATGCGGTGGATCAGTCTTGAGGGTAAAGTTATGGGGTCAGCGGTGGGAGCATTACAAAAATAAGGATTCCTTTCTTTAGGACTGAGGAAAACAAAGAGCCCCTCTCTCCTGGAAAAGGAAGTCCTGTGTCTTTAAAAATCCAGTTGCACTCCTGGAGGTGAATGTTAAAAAGAGAAGAGGAGAGTGAAATCCAGAATAAATACACGGCCACATCCGGGTTTCCCCTCCTGAGACCCCATAAAGGGTTTATGGGTTTGCGGCCCCACAGTGGACCTCCTGGAGCTCATTACTGCTCCTCCCCACCCCCACCCGGCTCCAGGGACCCACAGTGGGCTCTGCTGACCTGGGCAGTGCCATCACGCCGGCAAATGCTCCCTGCCATCCCCCACCCCCAAGGGACCATGGAGGCCTCGGCTCCCCCAGCTTCAGGAGAAGCGGCAGGACCCTGTGACTGTGTCCTGCTGGCCGGCCCTCCCTCCTGGGAGGGCAGGTGGCCCTGAGAAGACAGCGGGCCAGTGGCTTTCAGTGATTGTCCTGATTTGCTGGCCTCTGTGCCTCTATCCTGACCCCACTCCTGTCCCCAGGGTCCCTGCCCCCAACTGCCAACCCACTGACCCGACCACTCCTCTCTGGAAAGCCCTCCTGTCCTCAAGTCCACCTCAGCTGGACAGTATGCACCTGGTGGCCAGGGCCTGCCCCGAGACAGATGTTCATGCGTGCCTGGGGACAGATGACCAGTGCAGATGCCCTCCTCGAGGCTCCAGGCCCAGCAGTCCCTTGCCCAAGGGCCTCACTGCTTTCCTTCGGGGTGCATTGGTCAGTCTATTCCAGAGCCAGCACTCCTTGTCAGAGAGGAGCTGGAGGCTGGGTGGGCGTGAGGAGACCACCACACATAGCCACCACCCCTGGGTACCTGGCCTTCCTAGTCTGAATCTTGTTCCTGACACAATAAACACCCTCTTTCCTGCCCCAACTGTGATCGGCGGTCTGTTCTTTTTCTCCGGCCCTGAGCTGAACTTTTCACCTCTTGTTGCTGTCCACATGTCCTGCTGACATCTTTGTCCTTCACAATCTGAGACCCCTGGACACTGTCATCTTGTCACTCATTCCACCAGCCACGACTCGGGGTTGTTGAGGCTGAGCCTAGCCTCCATGGTGCCCTTGGGCCACACTCAGTCCCCTGCCCCAGTGCAAAGCCAGTCTCTGCAGGTCTCAGAGAGCAGGGGACGATCCATTGGACCTGAGGCGGTCCCTGCAGTCCGTGGGGCTGTGTCATCTAACACAGGCGCTTCCTCTCCCTCTGAGAGGCCTTGGCTGGACACTGCTGCCTGGGACAGCCACGAGTGACCAATGCCTGGTTCCCTTTGAGCCCAGGTCAGCATACCCCTCCCACACCTCCGCCCAGGGCCAGCGCTGCAGGGGGCAGGGCGGCAGCAGCTTTATCCTGATGACTGTGTCGGGCTGGCAGGTCTGTGTCCCTGTGCCCCTCCTCTGTCTGTGCCCGAGCACCGCTCCAGATCCCTTCACGAGGGACAGGCAGCGAGACCCTCTGTCCAGACGCCGCCCAGGTGTGCTCATAAACGCCCTCGGCCATGGCCTGCCAGGCCGCCAGGATAGCAGGACACACCCATATCTCCGCCCCAGTGAGGCCTTGGGAAGGCCACCCTGCTCTGGGGTCCACGCCTGAGGCCCTCAGGACCCCCGATGCCAGGACTCCTGCCTTCCCCACTCTGTAGGTGGGGACACTGAGCCCGAAGTATCAAGTGCCTTGGATGCCAGATCACCAGCCCAGCAAAGCCTGTCCCCACCCTCCCCTACTGCCTGATTTGTCCATCTTCCCTCCTCTAGAGCCCCCATCCTGCCCACCCTTCAGGGGGCTGTGAGGGCGTCAGAACCCCAGGGCCCATAGCCTGGTGGGCCCACTCCGCTGGGGTCAGCTGGGTGGACTGTGCCTCGCAGCCCTGCCCTGTCCCTGCGGGGCTGAGGCAGCACATTCAGCACCCAGGAGCTGCCTCTCAGGAGGGGTGGGCGGGGCTCCTGTACACAGCAGACACCTGCAGGGGGGCCTGCAGAGCCGTAACTGGGGTTGGGGCCCGCCCGACGTTCTGCCTATTCCAGGAATGCTGTTTCCTTTCTCTTGGCCTGTTTCCCCAATCAGTCCACTTGGGCCCCAGGAAGATGCTCTGGGGACCCTCATCGCCAGTTTGAACCCAAATAGCTCCCCTGACCTATTTCAGACATGGAGACCAAGTCACTCCCGCCTGAGGACAGTTCGCTGTCCAAATCACCGGCCAGCGGGCTCTGGCCCTCAGCCTCCCTGGCTTTCTCGTTCTTTCTGCCCTCCTCTGGCCCGAAGCGCAGTCCCGGCCCTGGTGTAATTGTCCGCCTTTGTCTGAACTCTTTGGTTAGGACCCTGTCTTGCACCCCTCCGGGGTTGGTCTGCTGAGGTGACAAGACTGGACTTCACCCCTCGACCACATGCTCTTTTCCTGCCCTCCTGTTGTATGCCCTCCGTGGATAGGGGAATGTGGGGCTCCAGAGGTAGGCCATGTGCCAAGGCCACACCGCTCCCGCAGGACTGTGCTCCAACACTGGGGACAAAGCCGAGGGATTTGCCAAAACCCATGGCCCCTCCCCAAGGACAGTAAAGGTAGAGGGCGGGGCAACACCACCCCAGGTGTGGAGGTCCACAGGTGACCTGCCAGGGCCACACTGCGCCTGAGTTTGGAGCCGGGTGGTGCAGAGCAGGCGCTCTCTCCATTAGCAGGTGCGGACAGAAGCCCACCTAACCAGCACCTCCCCCAGCCAGCCTATGTCTGGAGCCCCACAGGGTACTCCCCTTTTCCCCACCCCCCAGCTCTCAAGAGACCACCCTCTCCCCTCCCCCGCCCCCTCCAGGGACCAGAGACCACCCACTGGAGCCACAGGGCCGGGCCAGAGCCGGTACCTGTGCCCAACACGTGCGGCGCTGCGAGCACCCCCTGCAGGCGGGCCCTCTGGGTGCGCAGCGCGGCTCCCGCCTGAGGCTGCGCCCCGGGATCAGCCGCTTTTTTTCCCCTGAGCTGTGCCCAACAGTTGACCCTCTGTCCTAGGGGTGCTTACTGCGGGGCAGGAAATCGGGGAGAGCCCTGGGGCTCCTCCTGCCTCAGTTTCCCTTCTATCAGCGAGGATTGGATGGTGTCTGTGTTGCCCCAGGTCTGCACACCTGCCTCCAGCGTCTCCCCGGACCTCCCTTCATGCCAAGGGACTGACTCTGTGGAGGGAACACAGGGCCCTGCCCTCTGGGGGCCCCTCACCTGCTGCAGGGGCTCCTGCACGCCCTCGGCCTCCTGGCACCTTTGCTCCAGGCCAGCGGCCTGCTCCTTCAGCAGCCTCCCTCTCTGGGCCAGGCCCTGGCTGTGCCTCCTGCTCTCATCCAGGGCGTGGTGCAGCTCGTCCAGCCGCTCCTGGGGGAGGGAGACACAGGCCCTCCTGGAAACACGGGTTGGGAGTGTGCTCCAGGGAAGGGAGTGGCACAGGGCGTCTGCCTAGACCACGCTGCAGGGAGCTGGGGTGCAAAGAAGCAGGAACAGGTCAAGTATCACCCCACTGATTGGGCAGTAAGTGATGTAACCACTGGGGCGGGGGTGGGGCGGGGACAGTTCTGGAAAGCAGGCCTTGCTGGCCCAGCATGGGCAAGGCCTCCTCTTGGAGGGTCTCTGCTGTGGCCAGAGTGGCCTCAGAAGACACATCTGGCGTCCCTCCCCTGCTTCCAGCCCTTGGAATGAAAACCACGGTAGTCCTCCCAAGCACATGGAGCCTGTTGGGCCCAGCCCTTGTGCCCCCCACCCGCCAGCCTTGGCGTCTGCATTCCACCGCGTGCCTCTGACGCTGCTGTGGGCCCTGCTGCACCCGTCCCCGGGGCACTCCTCTTCCTGCCCCACAGGCACCTGGCCACACCGACCCCAAAATGACCCTGGGAACCTTGGAGCCCAGGCATCTGGGATGGCCTATGGCCCCTTCCCCCCCCCCCACTCCCCCTCACATGCTGTCTTCTCAGCCCCTCTGCCTTCAGCCTACAAACGTCCTCATTCGCTTGGGCACCTCCGTCTGTTCCAGGCACGCTCCGCACAAGGTGGCCTAACTGTATGTTGAGTCCCGCCATTTCCACTGCCCCCAGGAATGAAAACTAAGCAGGTGACTTGGCCTCCTCTTCAAACCTACCTGCCGTGCTCACTCTCCAACAAAGGCCACGTGCTCTCCCGTCCCAGGGCCTCCACCCTTGCTGCCCGCCGTCCTCAGCCTCGCAGCCTGGCTCGCTGTCTGTCGGCCTCCTTCCCCTGCTGCGCCGCAGCCCCACTCCTGTCACCCCTCTGGGTCCTCACAAGGAGGATGCCTGCTGTATCCCCTGGCCCCAGAGCCAGCACACAGTGGAGAACTCTCATGAGCGCACAAACGAGCCACACAACTTGCAGTCCCGCCTACAATGCAACGCGGCTTCCTAAGGCTGGGCGAGCCTGCAGCTTTCGAGTCTTCCCAAGTGTGTGGTGGGAGAAATGCCCAGTGCCTTCAGATATGGTGGGCTCTGAACTGTCAGGAGCCGCACGCACTTGCGCTGTGGACGGCTGAGTGGGAGGGGAGGGCAGGGGCCGAGGGGAGACGAGCTGGGGGCCCCAGCCATTGTCCACACTCGTGCCTGTGGTGGCTTGGACTCAAGGGGGCAAGAAGTGGAAGAACGGGACGTGGGATTTAGAGACAGCCTGGGGGGGCCGAGTGGGGTGAGGAGCAGGTGGTGTCCTAGGGACCCCCCAGGCTTGGACGGCTGGATGGTCCCAGCCCCACTTACTAAGATGAGAAGGTGGGCACACGTTTAAGGGTGAAGGTTCAGAGTTCAGTCTTGAGGGGCCACCCAGGAGTCAGTGGATGCGGGGACAGTGTCACAGAACCAGGTGACTCTGGAGGCCCAAGGCAGTGAGGGCCAGGGGAGGGGAGGGCTGCCCTGGTGAAAAGCGGCCAGAAGGGGCCCTGGGCCAGGAGGATGTTAGAGCCATAAGAATCGGAGACCCAGCCCAGGGAGGACCAGAGGGCTGGGAGAAATCGGGAGGGAGAGAGAGGACAATTTCCTGTGTGGGATGCCCCAAGGGATCAGGTAGACACAGACCCAAAAAGGACCCTTTAGATGGGACCAAACGTTGCCGGTGACCTTTGCGCCGAGTGCACCCATGTGTATGTGTGTGTGTTTGGGGGTGGGTGAGTGGGTGTGTGTGTGTGTGTGTAGGGGTCTGAGAGCCAGGGGAAGAGAGAGGAGGGGCAGCCCTTCCAGAAGCCTGGCTGGGGGAGGGGAGACAGGGCCAGGAAGAGGGAGGGAGAGGGAGAGTGGGCACAGAGCCAGGGAGGGAGCACCGAAGGTGTCGCGGCCCCTGAAGACCCACGCAGGGTCCAGCCCTCAAGCCCTCAAGCGCCCCCATCTCAGCTGGCAAACGTGTCATTCACAATGACCAGAGCAGCCGTGTCCCGGGTGTCGTGCCTGGGGTCCTTCACATCCGTCCTCTCACCCAGTTTTCACCAAAGCTGAGCAGATTTTGCTCTGCTCGCACAGGAGGACTGACTCAGAGTGGGGGAGTGGCCGGGCGTCCACCGTCCGAGGCTGCTGAGGGGGAGACGGGCAGGGTGACCCTGTACAGAGTTCTTTTGCCTGACACTTCAGTGCTTTAAAAAAGGAAAGGGAGGAAGGCGATGCTTCAGATGGTATCGAAAACTGTGACGTTTCACCCTTTCTTGCAACTTTGAGAATTACCATTTTCAGTTTGTAACACATTTTCTAGTAGAAAAGCAGAGAAAAGCATACTTGTTTCCTTCAAATATGGCTTAAACATTTCATGGTATTTTAAAGAGGCCCCAGACCACTTATGTGAAGCGTTACGCTCCTCTCGTAATGACTCACATTTTATGGAATTCAAATTAATGGTAATAATTGGATGGTGCGCCCTTATTGAGTATTGCCTTGTGCCCTGCTGAGTTATGTCACTTCTTGTGTCGCTTTGGTTCTAAGCCCCGATGCTGTAGGAGATGTGGGATGGCTGAGCAAGCATCACAAACCCAGGCTCGGTTTGAGGGTTCACGTAGCTGCAGGAAGTGCGAACCCCAGCCCTTCTGACCCAGCTGGAGCGTTAGCTCCTGCTGTTCCACGGTGCGAGGCGGAACAGGGAAGAGCCTGGCTTGGGGCAAGGATGCAGGGCTCAGCGTGTGCCCTTGGACCAGGCCCCTGGCCTCAGTTTCCCTATCTGTGACATAGGTGTGATGCAATCTCACAGGGTTCTTGTTGGGACCAAGAGAAGGTTGGGAGGACAGCTGTGAGGACGCCCCACCCGTATGGGGGCTGCTGTAAAACGAAGGTCTTGCGAATGGAGGGTGGAAAATATCTCAAGCACTAACACCCCGCCTGTTGCTCCGTCAAGAGCAGAGCATGCCACAACCTCCCCCACCCCCAAACCCATCCTCTGGGCCCCTGGAGTTCACATCCTCAGCCTGATGCCTTTTATCCACTAGGTCACAATGGATCGATTCACTCGTCCACTGGCAAGCATCCCCTGGGCCCCCCGTGTGGGCGAGGCCTGGGGCAGCAGTTCCGGGCCCACTGGTCCTGCTCTCTGGGAGCCTCCGGCCAGTCCGAGGACAACTAGACTGGGAAGGCTGAGGCCCTCACTTTACACGGTGGGACTCACGGGCCCACACACGAGGCCGGAGTCTGGTGCCAGTTAGTGGTGGCCGGACACCTCTGGACTCAGCCCTGTCCTGCTTGCCTGTTTGTCTGCCCTTAGGCCAACCCCTCCTGCTTTGACCATTCTAGCGTTATAATCCGTTTTACCATTCTTTCTCAAAATTTCCTTGGAAAATCTCAAACCCCTACTCTTCCCTGTAAACTTTGCAATCAGTGTGTTCAGTTTCCCTCCAAACACACCACAAACAAATAGACAAAACCAAACCAAGACAGAAACAACAGACAACCAGCAAGCGGCGGACAGACTAGCAACATAAACATGGATCCATCCAGAAGCTGATCAAAAGCTCGTAACTGCCCCAGAGCCCCACCCTCTCGCCTAGGACTAGCGGTAGTGAGAAAAAGAAGGAAAAATGTGTAATTATTCTTTTAAATGACCCTTGAATTAAAGAAAAAACAAAAACTGAAACTCCTAGAAAATTGATAAAAAGGAAAATAATTCATATCAAAAACCCATGGGACAGTGCGACACTATTCGCCCAACTGAGAAAATGTGATAATATCGAATGCTCTTACCATTGAAAGAGAAGCCCAGACAGAAATACATGATTTGTTCAATTTAAGAAATCAGAAAACTTACAACAAAAAAAGAGGCTATATTAATAGAGACAAAAGGCGAAATGCAGAAACTAGACAAAAATGAGAGAAGAGAGAAACGTTGATTCTTTGAAAAGACCAATAAAACAGATGTATTTTTGGCAAGTTAGATAAAGAGAATCAAATAAAAATCTCCAACATCAAGGACAGAAACAGATACAGCTACATTTATAAATAAGATACAGCTACAGGTATAACTCCACGTGTAAATAAAATGTTGAACAAATACATGCCCATCCCCAGCAATGCGTTTAAAAATATAAGGCAATGACTTCCAAATGACGAAACGGACCCACGAAGAGATGGAAACTAGAACAGACCAGCTACAGAAAGACAGTGGGGAGGAAATTAAAACGTCTTATTTAAGAGGACAGGAGGCACAGCATGTGTGCGGGCAAGTAACTTTTCCAGAAAGCTTTAACTCTTGGGCTATTTAGATTATTCCAGGTGATAGGAAAGGATGGAAAGCTCACCAGTTCATTTTACGAAGATAAAATAATCTTAACACACAAAAAAATCTGATAAATATGGCACCCTAAAAGAATACAGATGTGGCCATTCTTGACAAAACATTAGGAATCGACTCCAACCACAGCGTGGGCCCTGACGACCCGGGCGCAGCTGGAGCTGCCCTGCTCCGCCAGCCCAGGAGGCCGAATGGCTCCCTGACGTTGCTTCTAGAACCTGGACTGAAGCTCAGTTTGGGCCCTGGCGGAGAGTTCTCAGGAAAAGAGGGGAGGGCGTGCGACAGGGCTGGCCCTGGGGGACGCGAGGAGCTGGTGGGGTTGGATGTGGCAAGTTTGGGTGCTAGGAGGAGGCTGAGAGCCCCTCTGAGCCATGCAAGCTGTGACCTGGCTCTGATCCGAGGACGATGTGGGGCAGCCTCTCCCAGTGGGCATGTGTGGGTGATGCTGGGCGGGTGCCAGGCCCTCCGCCCGCGCCTCCCGCTGGCTCTGAGGCCCCCCGGGTGCTGCGCTCCGCGCGTGTCCTAACACCATGGGCTCGGTTCTGCATCGTTGACCTACTGAATCCCCAGGGTAGCCCTGGAAACGGGGAGGGATTTGCTCTCAAACAAGAATCTTACTGTTTGCATAGCACAGCCTACCATTTAATTAGAAAAATATGTTTTTAATTAACTTTCTCTTGACAAACACATTGGCTTATGTGAAACGGGGGAAAAAAACCAGTCCGTGAGTGAAAGACGTTGTGTAAAATGCAGCCCTTGCTCTAGCCAACGCGGGCGGCCTGGCAGCCCGACCTGGACACGGTGAGGGCAGCGGGCAGTGTGGCCACATGTCCTGAGCACCCTGGCCATCTGGAAACTTCTGCCTGGCTTTGCTGTTAGTCAAAAGTGCCTGTGACCTCCGGAGATTTAGGCGTGTCTGAATCCTCCTCCCAGGCACTCACCGAAATGGCCAACAGGTTACAAAAATAGGGAAAACTTTCCTCAGAGACCAGGACTTTGAGGGTTCCTGCAAGATGGAGGGCAGACGGAACCACTTGCCCCCAAATAGGAGAAATGGTAATTGCCAGAATTCCTAGAAAGATCTGAGATAACACTGATAGATTTTAGCACATGCACTTCACTGAAAAATGGAGTAAATTCTGATCAAGCGAAAAAATTAACACATGTAGAGAAGATCTGAACAACGTCCAGAAAAGCCTGTGGCACCCACATGTGGAGACCCCAAGTGGAAACCTCCCAGTGCCCCAGGGACCCTGTTCCGAAGGCCAGGGCTGGAGGGGGCTCAGGGATGTGGACAGGAAGGAGGGTCATGGCGGGTGGGGGATAGGAAGGCCCCCAATCTCTTGGTAGGCAATGCCAGGGAGGCAGAGGCGGGGGACTCCACCTCAGCTGTGCCCCTGAGAACAGGGCCCTCATCCTCCCCATTCCTGGAACAGAAAACTTCTGGGGAGGGCTCAGTACTGGCTCCGATGCCAGCTTCCCCACGGCTTCCCACGGCACCCCCTTGGCTCCCTCATCGGTCCCCACGGCTCCCCACGGCTCCCCCTTGGAACCTTTCTCTCTGCCTTTCATTTGGGTGCGAAACATCTAAACAGGGACCATGAAGTCCCCAATGGGCTCCCCTCTACTCCCAACTTTGAACAAGACCAGATCCCCTCCTTCAAGACGTGCAGAGGCAAAACTCACGACCTAAGTAGCAATCAACTGTGGTTTGAGAGACAAAGGCAATCCAAAGAGTCAGATCTCAGGGTCTCAAACTAAAAAGGGAATAGAGGTATTACAAGAAATGGGACTGTGTGTCAGAAAACGTTACCTCATATCCTCAAGAAGGTGAGGCCAGGGCAGGAGCCCGAGAGCAAACCATTGAGATAGAAATATCAGCACCTGCACAGCCGGCTGGCATGGAGGCAGGGAGCGGACTAGACACAGCAGACGGGCAGATCACCACGCAGGGTGAAGACCCGAAATTCTCCCAGGACTATGGGGGAGCTGGTGATGAGCAGGTGAAATTCAACATCAGCCAGGATGGGGCTGGAGAGCAGCCGGGGTGTGTGCATTTCAGGACAAAAGAATGGGGAAGAGGTGGGAGGGGAAGAGGTGTTCTTTAAGTGCAAAGAACTTGTATAAACTGCAGATAGATTTGATTCTGCACACGGAGAGGGCTCACATTTTGCACGGGCAAAAACAACAGAGGGAACAACTCAAATCAATGTTTCGGTAACATTTTGAATTTCACAGATAAATGGGCCTTCTGGCTTCCACTCTGGAAGAAGCAATTCAAATAACCTACAATCTCCCCATGTTTCTTGCAGGCATCTGAGACAGAGGTCCGAAATCTCCTGAAATTGCAGGTCCCTCCCAGAGAGATGGGATGTGAGCCTGACACACTCGCGTCATCTGCGTGCATGGAGAATTCTGCTGACACGTTCAACAAACTGCTGAGACCACGTGTGGCAGGCAGAGTGCTGAGACGGCCCGTGACCTCTGGCCCCTGATGTTAGCCTGTGCTTATGTTAGACTCTGTGGCAGAGGGATTTGCAGATATAATTAAGCCTCCTAAGCAGTTGGCTCCGAGTTAACCCGAGAGGAGGTTATGCCGTGGGTCTGATTGAATCCCAGGAGCCCCACAGGCTGGTGGCAGAGGAGCAGCCGTGAGGTCTGAGCGTCCCCAGTACTCGCATGAGAGTCCTGCTGCTGCTGCAGTGTTATGAGAGCCTATGAAGAGGCCCAAGCCAGGATCTGGGAGGTGACTCTAGAAGCCACTCTGTCCTCAGCCAACAGGCAGGAAACGGGACCTGGGTCCCACAACTGCAGAGAACTGAGTCCTGACAATGCCCTGAATGAGGCTGCAAGGGGATGCTTCCCAGGTCTTTGGGTGAGGATGTGGCCCAGCCCACCTGAGAATGTGAGACTCTGCGGAGTGAACCCACCCAGGCTGCATGGGACTCCTGGGAGCTCGTCAGTCTCTGGTAATTTGCTGTGTAGTGACTGAAAACTAATACACCAAGTGGGGGCTGCTGCTGTGAGTGTAAAGCCCTTGGGATCTGCAGCCTCCTCACGGAGGAAGATGGGGGCGGGCAGGTCTGGAGGACGCCGAGATCCTAGAGCAGAGCTCTCTAGAGTCCCCAGGGCACAGGGGCAGAAGCCCTGCAGCTGGGGTAAGGGGGGGACAAGGGATGCAAGAAGGGGGCCTGTCCCAGGCATCAGAGGTCCCTGAGCACAGCCTGATGTGACACATTTGACTTCCCACTTAACATCGAAAATCAGAAGGAAACGCTCCAAGCCTGTCATAACACTTCCGCTATGTCTAAGAGGTCACCAGGATGGGGGAAAAGGGATGGCGCCAGGATGCAGACACCACAGGGCAGGGGGGAGCGAGGAACCCCACAAGGAAGGACAGCACGGAAGTCATGAGGAAGCAGGAAAAGCAGCCAGAATCCTATCAGTGACCAAAGAAAAACAGCACATAAATGATCACAAAACTGCTAAGTGGGATAAATTCCCCTGGAAAAGGTAAAGACTCTACGGTGGGATGGAGACCAAAGCCAAGCTGATGAAACCATGGCTGAAAACATGAGAAGCAAAAGTGCAGAGGCCAAGGCCAGGGGAGGTGGGGGTGGTGGAGGATTCAAGACAACAGCCTTTAACAGGGCCCAAGGCCCCAGACCAGGACAAGCTGGACAGAGCGGCTGAGACACTTCCAATTCTGAAGAGCATGTCATAGAAAGCCAGAAACTAAAGCCCCTCAGAAATAAAAGCAGGCATTGCCAAAAAATTTGTAGTGGGGAAATTCCACACATCACTCTTAGTTTTGACAAATTCAGGAGGTAGGGCTGGCGTGCGATATTGAATGACGTATTCATAAGGGCGGACTTAATAGGTGTTTTTTAAAACGTGTACCCTGTAAACAGAAAACGTTATTTCCAAACGCACATAGAACACACACGTGTGAACATACATGTGACATGGGATGCAGCCCCACCCACCTCCCCTGGTTTCTCAGAGCCCCAGATCCCCTGGCATCTTGTGAGTGCCACCACCATCCCCAGCCAGGCACCTGGGCCTGCGACTGACCCGTCCAGTCTCTCCCCACACCAGCTTTGAAACAGAAATGCCCTCTTGGCTCACACACCTTTTCCAGGCTGAGCACTTCGGCTCTTTCTCTGCAGCCCCGCCTCCGCTCTCGGCCCCCTCCTCTGCAGAAGGCCCCTCCTCAGAGGCTCAGGGTCTGCTGGAGACCCGGCAACACTGCTGCCTGGCCTCTGAGGGCCACCAGGCTCCAGGCCGAGCTTGCATGGGGCAAGCGCAGCCCAGGCTTGGCGTCCACACTGCCCTGAGGTCAGGCCTGCCTGGCCGGCTGCTCTTGGGGTCCTGTGGGCCTTTCCCAGCCCTCTGCTCCCATGGGCCTGCAAGGCCATCCCTTCCGGTCGCTCATCTGGGCTTTCCTCCTCACAAGGCACCTGGAGAGGGGTGACCTGCAGCTCGTGGCACTTGTGGAACTGAGAGCCCCCACCTTCCCCTGTGTCCTGTTCAGTCCCTGCTCTGCTGTCTCCATCAGCCTCATCTTTCCAGCAGGGGACCCAGGCCCCTGATTCCCCGACACCTGGGGTGGCCTCCTGGGGGGGCCAGTGTTCCTCCTGCCGGGCACACTGCTCCCCAAGCCTCCCAGGTCCTCAAGGAGCTTCAGCTTTGGCCTCTGGGCCTGGGGGTGGGGCACAGGGCTCCCTGTGAGCCGACCCCTGTCCATCCAGGCCTGGCCCCTACCCGTGGGCCCAGATTTCTTACCTGAAAACTGTGGCCCCCAAGGTCACCTTCACGACACAAAGTCCACGCTTGGGGACAGTTACCCAAGTTCATACTGTGCAACCTCCTTCCAAGTCCGGGCGACACAGAATAAAGAATGGCCCTGCGGCAGCATAAATGTGACCCCACAGAGAGCTCCAAGGTGAGGCCAGTGTCACCCTATGCCTGCCAGTGTGGCCACAGAAAGAAGGACAGACGGGAGGCCAGAGGTTGGCCCCAGCTCTGCGCCTCGCAGGCTCTGCCACCCAGGCCGAGTTGCTCCCTGTCCAGGACTCGGTTTCCCCAACCTGTAAGATAAGGGCTAGGACCACTTCAGAGACAGTTCTGTGAGGGACGGCCCTGATGAGCTCTGTGGGACCCAATGTCCCTCGAGGCTGCCTGTTCCAGAGGTACCTGAAGCCTAGCCTGGCCCCAAAGCCCTCTCGGCCTCCTCCCTCCCGCCTCCCTGCCCTGGGATGTGGGGGGGCCGTGTCCCGCTCCCCCCAAACACCCCCCCCCCCGTGCCCACCTGGAGCCGCCGCCGCTCCCAGCCAGCTGCCCGCTTGCTCGCCAGGTGCTCTGTCTGCAGCCTCTGGAGCGCCTCCTCCTGCAGGGCCTGCGCGGCCCGGGCGCGGCTCGTCTCGCCCTCCGCCTGGCGCCAGCCTGCGGGGCACGTGGGGCAGCTCACTGGCTCCCAAGCTCTGCGCCCCCTCCCATTTCACGGACCGGGAAACTGAGGCTCGGTGAGTTTAAGTGACCGGCACCCACTCTGACAATCCCCTGCTCCTCCCTCCTCGAAGCTCCAGGTCCCTGGGGCGAGTCTGGGGTCCCAGCTCCCTCTGCCTGGACTCCAGACCCCTGCCTCTGCCCATCCTTCTCTCCCACCTCCTTTCCTTCCACAGACATTCCTCCCTGGAACTCTGCGACAGGCCCTGTACTTGCCTCCTGGGCTGACCCGCTAATGGGGGAAGGGGACAGAAATGAGATGCGGATGACCAGCAGGGCAAGGAGCTTCTCTGAGGAAGTGACATGAGGCTTAGCCCTGACGGGGGGGAAGGGCTTCGGGACTGTCTGAGGAAGAGGGGTCCAGGCAGTGGGCACAGCCAGTGCAAAGGCCCTGGGGTGGGAACAGCAGGAGGCCCTAGTGGCAGGAGGGGCTGCGGGCTGGATCAGGTGGGGCCTTGTGAGGTCTCTGGCCTTTATTTCTTATGATGGGGAGGCCACTGCTGAGACCACCCACTGGCCACCAAGTGCAGGATGTGCCTCGGGGAGGGAGCTGTTTGGTGTTGTCCCTGTGGCCCTGGCCTGAGCACCTCCCAGGACTGAGCCCTCATGGTGGCCAGGAGTGGGGCGATCTGGGGGACCCCGTCACAGCCAGTCCCCAGGGCAGGGTGGGGAAGGGCGGTCACCTTCCTCCGCTTCAGCCAGCGCCTTCTGCAGCTGCCGCATGCGGCTCTGGGCTCGGGCGCGCTCGCTCTCCGCCTCACTCAGCCGGCTGCTCAGGCTGGCCACCTGGAGGCGCCAGTTGTCCTGGGCGGAGGGGCCAAGCTCAGAGGGCAGCCCGGGGGTGAGCGGAGGGCCGAGGAGTTAGGGGGTGGAGGGGCAGCTTGTGGATACGCAGGACAGGGCAGTGGGGCGGGTGGGCTGTGGGCTGCAGGGAAGGCCGGGCCATGTGGGGCAGCTGAGTTGACCGACAAGCGCTGGGAAGGGCACGGAGGGGCTGTGGTGTGGGCTGGGCCCGAGTGGGCAGGTTTGGGGTATGCACATAGGGTGGGGAGCAGGGCATGTGGTGGCCCAAAGCCTGTGGGATCAGGGTGACCTGCAGGGACTGCCCCCTGGCCAGGACCGGGGCTGAGTGACTGTCCGTCTGTCTCTCCCCGCAGCCCCTCCCACCTGGCCAGTGGGGCAGGGGCAGCCCACAGGCAGCCTGGGGTGCCCTGGGGTGGCAGGATGGGGGGCACTCATGAGCAGCTGTGGGGAGCTCGGTCCCCTGTAGGACGGGTCAGTGGGGACAACGAGTGACCTGGCCAGCCCCTGGGATGGTTCTTCAGGGGATGCGTGTGGGGATGGAACGCCCTGACCTGCACCCCGTGGGCCTGGCTCCAGGGGCTCTGCTGCCCTGTCTAAGGAGGGGAGGTGGCCCCCAGACATTTGGGGTAACTGGGTTTTGACTGATGGTGGTATTTACTGCTATTTCTCACACCAAACCAAGGACAGTCTGGACACTGAGGTACCCAGGGACCCATAGGGCTCTGCCAGGGTCTCAGGAGACGTGGGATGGATGGACAGAGGGACAGCAGACTGAGGGAGGGGCGTCTCCCTGTCTCCTGGAGCCCCCAGGGCGTGTCCTCCCAGCCCCCTTACCCGCTCCCGCTGGGCGTCCCGCAGCTTCTGCACAAAGTCTCTCAGCGTGTCCCGCACAGAGGCCACGTCCACCTCTGGGCCGTGGTCTCTGGGTGCAGGCGAGGGCCATGGGAGGGGCGAGCGGGACCTGGTGGGGGAGCTGGCACTGTGCCGCCCAGAGTGACCCTCAGAGCCATCTGAGCCTGCGGGACAGTGACAGCCGAGGGGACATGGTGGGGACTTGGCGACAGACATGCAGGTGCCCTCTCTCCCTTTCTCTCTGCTGTCCCCACCCACAGGGAGCTTATGGGGAGCACAGGGTCCAAGCCCTTCACTATGAGGCCCAGGGACCGATGGGAGGGCCCCAGGAGGGTGGCAGAACTGGGATAGGAGCCCACCGGATGCTGAGGACACTGACCTTTGGTGGGGGAGCCAGGCCGCTCAGGGGAGGTGGAGGGGCTCCGTGCCCCCAACCCCAGGCCGCGGCGGAGCGTGGACCACAGCCGGCCCAGCTGGCTCTCTGCATCCTGCCTGGCGCCCTCGGTGTGGGCCAGCTGCTGCTCCAGGCTGTGGACCCGGCGGCAGGCTTCATCCAGGCGAGTCCGGAGGCTGTCAGCCACACCACCGGCCTGCTGCAGCTGCCCGGTGACGCCGCGGAGCTCAGCCCGCAGGCTCTGCTCGGTGCCCCGGCTCTCGTGGAGGCGCTCCTCCAGCTGCCTCTCCCGGGCCTCCCCTCCTGCCTCTACCTCCGCCAGCTTTCGCTGCAGCCTCAGGACCTGTAGGAGGGACCTGAGGGGCTCAGACAGGCCTCGTCCCAGGCCTGTCCGCCTCTGAAGACCCCGCCCCTGCCTTTCAGCCTCACCCCGTCCTCGGCATATCACAGCTGGGGGGACCTTGGACCTTCCTCCCAGTTCAGGTTTGGCAGTGGGGACACCTGTGCTCAGCGGGGGAAGGACACTCCAGGATCATGGGGCACATCCTGGCAGGCAGCAGAGAGCCCCACTGGCAGCCACATGAAGACCCCAGACAGGCAGGGCCATGGCCCAGGCTGCCCCTCCTATGGCTTGCCAGGGAACCCCCACCCCAGCCAGCCCCAGGCTTGCCTGCCATGGCAGGGCCTGTGGGAGCAAGGCTGGGTCAGCGCCATCCTGAGTCCAGGGGTGGGGAACCACCGAGGGCCTGATCCACACCCCGCCCTAGGCTTCCAAGTAGGTGACCGCAGAAAGACCAAGTATTTCCAGCCCAGCACAAAACACACAAGGGCTGGGGGGGGGGGGGGCAGTGAGCTCTGGGGGGTCATTCTCTTGCCTCCCTTGGCCTGGGCCACCCTTCTCCTTTGTGGCTTCACTCCAGCCCCTTGGAAGCCCCCGCTCCCCATGCTCCCATCCCTTCTCTTGGGGGCTTGGCCTGGGTGCAGAGGGGCCTTCCCTGACCCTCGGCCCCTTAGCAGCAGCCCCTCTCATCATCCCCAATTAGGCCACCCTTCTGCTATTGCACCTGGCCACGGCCCAACGTGTCCCCAGCCCCCAGGACAGCATCCCTACTCACAGAAAGAGCCCTCTCAATGCTTGTGAGTGGACGGGAGTGCACACGGGGACACCGCCACCCCTCAGGGGATGCACAGGCTGGGGAGGAGACAGCCCAGCCCTCAGCTGGAGGCCGAGGAGCCCCCGTCAGAGGGTTACCCCTGGGCTGCCAGGACGGCCTCGTCTGTCTCCCTCCCTGGGTGGCCACAGTATAACCACTCCATTCACAGAGGGAGGTGAGGGGCGGCGAGGTCACACAGGGGTCACGTGGCCATGCAGGTGCACGCATGTTTTCCCTGCATGGCGAGTGCTCGAGGCAGCCACTCTGTGCCTGACTTTGGGTCTGAACCAGGGACCCCATGCAGCCCAAGGCCCGGGGCAGCCTCCTCAGGCTGTGTGTGTGTGGGTCTGAGGCCACCTGGCCACGTGCAGCACAGCCTTGCAGCATACAGAACTGGAGGAGCAGGCCGAGGACAGAACAGAAGGTCTTTCGAGCTGGCGTGGGGGCTGTGGGTGCAGGTGTGGGGGGAGATGGGTGCGTGTGTGTGTGCGTTGGGGGCGTGGGGACACGTGTGCAGGCATTGAGAGAGAGCTCACAGAGAGTGTGTGCATGTGCAAGTGTGTGTGCACATGTCAGGGCCGAGGGGACACACGAGTGCAGGCCTGGGTGTAGGTGTGAACTCAGGGTCCTGAGGATCTTGGAGAATTAGTCATTTCGGGGCCCTCTGCCTCTCCTCAGGCTCAGAGCTCTCTCTGCACCTGGGCGAGACCCCGTCCTTTTCTAAAACACGAGACCCCTGGGAAACGCAGGGAGGGTTACCACGTCAGCCAGGTGAGTTCAGCCAGAGTCCCCTCCCCCTCCACCCTCAGAGAGCAGACAGACCCGCAGAGCGCACGTGGGTGAGAGGGCAGCCTGGGGCAGCTGGACCTCAGTCCCGAGGCTCTCACCGCGCCAGCCGCCTCGGCCGTCCCCTCCAGAGTTCCTTCAGCCTCCTACCTCCTTCTGGGCGGCCTCCCCCTCGGCCACCTGCCTCTGCAGCTCCAGTGCCTCCTGCCGACTCTGCTGCTGCCGCTGAGCATCCTGTGCGACCCGGGCCTGCAGACGGCTCACCTCCTGGCTCCTCCTGCGGTTCTCCGCCTCCAGCGTCTTCACCTGGGAGTCGAGGGCTGCACTGATGGGGTTACCTGGGCCTCTGTGCTGGGAGGGGTCCAGTGGCCACTGGGCCTTTCCTGACCCCTGCCTCCGCTCACATGTCCTGGGGAGGGAGCTTCTCTCCCAGGCAGCTCACTGCCCTTGGGGAGGCTCAGGCTAAATCCAGTTCTGGGTGGGGGGCAGGTGATGCCCCCCCACCAGACCACACGCTCGGAGCTGCCTCCCTGAGCCACTCCACAGACACGCCTGGCGCCTCCTCTCTGGGGCCAGGACACTCTGTAGAGCTTGGAGCCCAGGCAGTGGTGGAGTGCTCCCGGGCTGGGGGGCGGGGCTGCTGATTAGGGAGCGTGGGTGGGGATCGGGGTTGGACTCTGAGGTCAATTTCTGGCTCTCACTTGCAGGGACCCTGGTCTGACCACTTAGCCTTTCTGTGCCTCAGTGTGCTCGTCTGGAATGGAAGGTTCTAGAACCTTCCTCATGGGATGGCTTTCTCATGAGGATCAAACTAGGGAGATGTGTGCAGACTGCCCGGTGCGGAGGGAGTGGGATGAAAGGTGCCTGTTCCCGCAGGAGACGTTTTACTGACCGAGCTGTCTGAAAGAACCTGACAAAAATGGCTCAAATGCTCCCATGTGCCTCCCTTTGCGAGGGGAAGTCTGGCCCCTACCCTGAGTGGGCTTTACACAGAAGGAATTCAGTGTAAGTGGCCCCTGACACGGGAAACTGAGGCAGAGAAAGGAGCACGCACCTGTACACCCTGAGCCCTAAGGTGGCCCACGCTTGGAGGAAGCCCAGGTCACTCGGGGACATGGGAGGTGCCGCGGCTGAGAGCCAGCAGCAGCCACCGGACCCCAGAGAAGAGGCCTCCAGCAGTGTGCAGCCCCGCCATGGAGGCCCCGCATGGAGTCTTCTCGGGGGGCCTGGTGTGCGCGCAGTGGGGCGTGGCCAAGCTGTTCCCTCGGCGCCTGGCTGAATTTCTGACCCTCAGAGTTCATGAGCATCCACATGGTTGTTTTAAGCCATTGACTTCGAGGCTTGTCACCTGTGCCCCCCAGAGCAGACTGAACCAGGAACCCAACCAGGAATCCAACCAGGAACCCAACCAGGAGTCCAAGCAGGCCCTTCTGCTGGTGGCTCCAAGTCTGGGACAGCATGTTCCAAAGGCACAGGCAGAGAGGCCAGGTCTGGGGCTCCTGCTCTGCAGCCCCGTGGGTGCCTTGGGGGGGGCCTGGAGACAGGGGCCAAGGCGGGGGACATGTCTGGGAGGCGCGGGGCTCCGGCACGGCTCCCTCACCTGTCTGCAGAGCTCCTGGAGCTCCCGGCGGGCCTCCCCACGCGCCTGCTCCGCCTCCCGCAGGCTGGCCCGCAGCTCGCCCGCCTGCTTCTGAGCCGCGGCTTGGGCCTCCTCCAGGACCAGCACCTTCTGCTCCTTCTCGTCCTTGGAACGCTTAAAACTGAGCAGAGTGTCACAGACTGGGGCCCAGGGAGCCGCTTGGGGCTCCAGCATCTGCCGTGGTGACGGTCGGGCCGCCCACCTCAGTCTAGGAGGTGGTCCCCATGTCTTGACTCTTCTGAGTCCCAAAGCCCAGCCTCCCTGGGGCTGCCAATGACCTTGGGTCCAAGGGCCCAGCTGGCCTGGCCCCTAGACATGTCTCCAGCCCCTCTCCTGACCCCCCACCCTGCCACACTGCCTCCCTCCAGCCACACTCCCAGAGGCCCGAGGACCAGGGCCAGCCTGGCACCTCTGCTGCCCCCCTGTGAGGGCTGCAGCTCCGGCCTGGTTGTCCCTCCCACAGGGGTCCTCCTAGAGCCCCTGACCAGGCCCCCCTGCTCCCCAGCCCTTGGCCATCTCCTGCTGGCCTCTTGGGGCCTGTCTTCCTGCTGGATGGGACCTCCCTGAGGCCAGGGAGAGGTCTGTCTGTGCCCCAGCCTTCCCCATCATGGGCCAGCACTGTTGACCCTCTGGACGGGCAGGTGGCACGTGGCTCTGCCTGGTGCATCCACCCCACTATTGTCTGGCCCAGCCCAACAGGATATGCCACATCCCACTGGCTTTGCCCCCGGTCCTCACCACGCATGGCCCTGGGTGAGCTGCGGGTCTGGGAGGGCTCCCCAACAGTGGCTCCACAGGGCGGCCGCCATACCTGGCCTTCTCCTGCTCAGCCCTGCGGACGGCAGCCCGCAGCTCGGCGTTGGAGAGCTGCAGCACGTCCTTCTCGCGGGTCTCGTCGCCCAGTGCCTGCCGGGCCTCCAGGGCCTCCCGGCGCAGCCCCTCGCGGCTCTCCTCGCTGCCCTGCAGCTCCTGGCGCAGCGCGGCCAGCCCCTCCTGTGCCTCCTCCAGCTGTGCCCGCAGCCTCTCGGCCTGAGGGAGGAGTGTGTGGCTGTGGGGCCAGCTGGGGCCACAGGCCGGGGGTGGTCAGGGGCCGTGGGTTGGGGGTCAGGGGTCATGGGTCAGATGCTGCTGCTCGAGGGACAGCCCCAGGCAGCATGCAGAATCTGGCTTTGGTCTGGCAGCGCCGGTGTCCCCCTAGGCTTGGGTCCCCAAGTGCTTGAGGGAGAAGCAGATACCTGCCTTTGCCCACCCGTGGTCACCTCCCCTACGACCGCTGAGGTTGCAGGGAAGCTCATGAGGGCCGGTCCCAGAACCCCGGCAGGTGACATCCAGACTCCTCCTGACCCTGAATTTGCCTTGCTCTCCCTCCCTGGACCCTGGCCACCGGTCAGCAGGGCATGTGTGGGGCACGGCTCTGCCCACATGTCTGCAATGTCCCCACCCTGGTCCAGCCGCCACTGCCTGACAGCCCTCCCCACCTGCTACCTCCGGGTACCCAGTCCTCTCCTTCAATAATGGTGTGGCACCCGGGGCCACTGCTGCCCTGGTGTGGGCAGCAGCACCAGTGGTCAGCCTCCTGACCCTGCACCGTCATGGGCACAGCCACTCCTGCAGCGCCCTCTCCCTGTCGGGACGGGAGGCAGTGGGGAGGGAGGGTCTCTGGGCGTCTGCACCCTCAGAGTCCTCCAGCAGCGCTGGGGCCCTCTCGGGCCAGGCTGTCCAGCTGCTCGGGCAGGAAGTTCTCGCTGTCACAGGAGCGCTCCGTGAGGCACTCCACGGAAGTGTGGGCCCCCCCAAACCCGAGGGGGGCACTCAGCAGAGGCCTAAGGTGGGAAGGCTCTGGAGCCAGTGAGAACCGCACGCTGCAAGCCCACCCTGGCCTCCGGCCGCTCCAGACCTGTGTGGAGAGCTTCAGGGGTGAGTCCTCGGCCCTGCCAGACCAGCTCCGGCCCAGAGCGGGACACCCACCATGCTGGAACCAGGACCCGTGTCCTCCCAGGCACCAGGGCCCTCCTCACCTCCGGGGGCTTCCAGGCAGGCCTGCTGGCTCTCTGGTTTTGCGAGGCACAAAAGCTGAGCCTGCGCGAAGTATGGGAGGGGGTCAGGGGTCCTATTTGCCCTGGGACACAAGATGCCTCAAGGCCTCAGGGCTCAGCCCCTGGTGGGAGGATCCGGAGGAGGGTGCAGACCTGGGGAACGGGCAGCCCACCCTCAGCACCCAGGCTCTGGGGTGGAGCGCGCCAGGTGTCAGCCAGGACCCCTGGTCTCCTGCCTCCCAGGCCGGCGCACTGGCCCTGACCAGGCCACTCTGGAGAAGGCTCCATTCCAGCTCGCGTGTCCCTGAGGAGGTGGAAGAAGCCAGCAGGGCCATGCCCAGAGAGGGGAAGCCACAAAAACTCTGAGCAATGTCAAGGCGCTGGTTTGCCAAAAGCAAACCCCACTTTGCTGGCTGTTTCAATGGGACATCGTCCAGATCCCTGGCCGGCCTGGCTCCTGCGTCCACCCGCTGTTATTGTTGTTCTGTTTTTGGGAAGGGCCCGAGCCCCCTCCACTCCCCTCCCCACCCCCCACATGTGGAGCCACAGCCGTCCCGAGCATTTTCCGCCAAGCTCAGCAGAAATCCGCCCAGAAGGTCGAGGACCAGCGAAGGGGCCGATCCATCACAGAAGAACTGTTTTCATTTCCCAGGGCAGGGGAGATGAAAACAAGCAAAACAAACGTGGGGGAGGGCCCCCCTCCCGCACCTCCCTATGCCTCATGAGAACAACCATCCCTTTTACAGGAATTTTACAGCCAAATCGCTTAATGTGATTATAATAATTATTTCTTTACTAGAAATTGTATAAACAGCCTCTTTTGAAATCTCCTGCAGGGAGGCGGCTGAGGGCCCTGAAGAGAGGAGGCAGCAGGAGGGGAAGGGGGAGGTGTGGCTGTGGGGCCCTGGCCTGCACGTGTACGTGTTCAAGCGTGTGCATGCACGTGTGAGTGTACACATGTGTACACTTGGTGTGCGTATGAACACATGTGAGCGTGTGGTGTGTGCACCTGCACGTGTGCTTGTGCAGACATGTGGGCACACGTGTCCGTTCACATGTACGTATGATGCATGTGCGTGCATGTATGCATGGAGTTGCATGTGCTGCTTCTTGCACGTTTGTGTGCACTTTACGGTGTCCATATGTGTTTACGTGTGTGAATGTTGTGTCCACACGTGAGTGCCTGGGGTGTGCATGTGTGTACGTGCATGTGTGCACTGTCACTTTGGGTGCATATGTGTTTGTATGGGTGTGTGTGGTCTCCATGTGCCCAGGGGGTGTATGTGTGCATGTGAGCGTGTGCATGTGTGTGAACCATGCATGCACACACATGTGGACCTCAGGCAGGGCTGTGAGAGGCCTGGACGTTCCTCCCGTTTGAAGGCTGTGAACACGTTATGGTATCCATGGCGACCCTGGGCCAGCCTGGCGCCTGGGAGGGTTCTTCTGTGGCGCTTCTCTCTGTGATTGCTCCTCTTGCCCCCCTCAGCCTCCCCATCCCCCCCCACTCTCTTTCTGGGGGCCCCTTCTTCTTTCTGGGGCCCCCTCTCTTTTGTGGGGGCCCCTCTTCAAGACCTGAACTTCTCGCGAAGCCGGTGCTTTTTTCCTTCACCCTGCCAGAACAAATGCGCCCCCCAGTCTCCCCAGCTCCTCCCCCTACTGCCCCCAGTTTTAAAATCTCATTTTGCTTCCCCGTGTGGTCGCTGACCGGGCCTGACTTTGAAATCTGTTGAAAGGAGACCTTTCTCTTTGGGGGCCAAAGTAAACAGCCTGTCATGTTAAATCACGCTCCCTTCCTCTCTGGGGCCCATTCTCGGCCTGCCCCTCGGGGGTGCCGGGGAGGGCCGAGCCCCCTCTCACTCGGCCGCTGCCTCGGAGGCCTGGTGCATGAGCGCCGGGTCAGCGCCCGCCTGCCAGCCTTGGCACACGGCCCAGGGAATGCACGAGGCTGCCTTGTCCCCGTGGGCCCCACCTGGGCGCCAGCTTACCCTCCCCCCAACCCAAACCCCCAAGATCTCCTGCCCTCCCCCCTCCCAGGCATCCAAGTCCTGTCAAATCGACCTCAGAAACACCTCCCCAGTCTGCCTGCCTGCTGAGCCCTGGCCCGCCCTAGCTGGGGCCTCTCCTGCTTGCCCTGCCCCAGACTGTCCCCCACCCCAGGACACCATCACGTGGCTCCTGGGGGCCCCTGTGTCAACCTTGGGGCCTCGGCCAGGCCCATGCATGGCTACCCCTGAAAGCCCCGTTCAACCCCTGCACTGCTCCTCCTGCCCCTCGACCCTAGACCCCTCCAGGTGGCCTCACCCACCCCAGTGCCCTGTCCCACGGAGTCCATGCCTCCTGCTGTGTGCTGGCAGAGCACCCCCTCGCCTAGGGTCTTCTCACGGCTTGTAGGATGGAGGGGTCTCTGGGCTGAGAGTCCAGCTTCCCCCTCTGCACCCCCCAGGTCACCCCTGGCTCTCAGGAAGGCCTTCTCTCCCCTCTCTCCTGGCACCAGCCCCCGGCACTGCCCCTCACCTCTCTCCCTGCGTTGCTTCGCTCTGCCGCCATCTCCCGGAGACTCTTGCTCAGAGCCGCAGCCTCTGTTTGATGGGCCGAGATGGCGTCCTCAAACTGGGCCTGCAGGGCCTTCAGCTCTGCAGTCGTGGCACTGATGGTGGCCTGTGGAGAGCAGTAAGCTGGCCACGGCATCAAGGGGCCGCCCAAGGCACAGGCAGCTGGCAGTGTGCTCAGGCCCACACCAGCAGCCACTTGCTGTCCTGGGACCAATGGGCTGCTTGCTCAGGCCGCATAAGATGGGCAGGGGCCAGAGCCAGGCCTAGGGGCTCCAGGCCAGGGTCCCCATGCTGTGCTCATCACTGCCAACACCACCCATGCCAGGTCCTGAGGGCACACAGTGGCAAAGGGTAGGGGCAGAGGCCCCAGAGGGGAGCACCCCCCATGGGTAAGGGCTGACCCTGTGCCCCTGAGCCTCTTCTCTGACCCCCAGGCTGCCAGGCCAGGGCAGGCTGAAGAGCAGGGGCCTGGGCGGAGGACTCAAGCACTGACCTTTCCTGCCTAAAACACTGCTGTCGTCCACTCTGCTGAGTGGTAAGGGCCGAGAGTGGCCATCTGGCAAACGAGAAAAGGTCCTGTTTGCAAATGACTCTGGATTTGGGACTCCTTCAGCCTAGCAGTGGGGCCAGTTTTCTCGCCTATGTGCTTGGGGCTGAGCCTCTGCCCTCGCGGGCTTGCTGGGCACAGGAGGAGCACCCCAGGTCCTGTGGCCCCATGGCCTGCGGCATCCGCTGTGGTCAGGGCAAGGAGGTTCGCCCTTCCCAGAAGAGGTGCCTCTGGTCCCCCTCTTTGCGGGCCTGCCCATCAATGTAGGGAGAGAAAGGCCTGACCCAGCTCAGGAGATGTGGCAGTGGCCAGGGAAGGGGACAGCTGGGTCCAAGGATTGGCCCTGTCTGCCTAGTCCAGGAGACCACGGGAACCTCTCGGTCAGCCTGGCCCTTGGTATCCCGAACTTTGGAACAGGCAGGTGGGATTAGGGGATGCCCATGGTCCCCGCCGGCTCTAAACGTGTGAGTACCCACGTAAGGAAATGCCTAGGACGGCGCCACGGGGTTCTGCCCTCACCCCTCGGGCAGGGCCGTCCCCGCGGGAACCATGCGGCCACGCTCTGGCAGCTTAGACATCCATTCGGGACTTGGCCGCCCCAAATCTTCTTTCCTGTGGCCACAGAGCCCAAGACCCTCCTCCACCACTAACGGACAGGAGCTTGGAGGAGGTGAGGGTCCTCCGGACCCCAGGCTCGGTGCAGCGTTCTTGCAGTGCCTCGTTGTCCATGAACGAGGACGACACCTGACCCAGCCTGACCTCTGCCAGGACCCTCCCCCTCCCCCCATCCCAGCCCCTGGGTGGTCTAGGCCCTGGGGTGGCGGTTTCCTCAGTGGGTGGAGGATAGAGCTGGTTTTGTGCCCAGGGAGGCATGGGTGCCCAGGGAGGCATGGGTGCCCATGTCTCCGGGAGACCCCCTACTCCCACCCACTGGGATTCTGCAGGCTGCTGTCCAAGGGCCCTGCTGGGCTGCGGCTCCATCAGGCTGTGCCTCCTGCTCTTGGTGAAGGAACCTTGAGGTCCCTCCTTGTCCCCAGCCCCTGATGTCTCCACTGACAGGCATCACCTTGGACTGCCAGGTCATGGCTGTGCCCCAGGACAGCCCCAGTGCAGCGGTGGGTGCCCAGTGCAGCTGGTTGATCGATACACCCCTGCAAGGATGGTGGGCGACAGGGCACAGGCCTGGAGTCCCAGAGACAGCAGTGACTCAGCCCGGAGGGCCTCTCCACCCACCGGGGGGCTTCTGATGTCATCCCACAACTGGTGTTCCTTGGCTGGCATTTCTCCCCTCCCTCCCCTCTCAGTGGGTTTTAATTTCCATTTTCCAAGCCGAGGTGGCAAATGAACCCTTAATGTGCTCCCTGAAGAGCCCTGCTGGCTGGCAGGCCATCCCCAGTGCAGGGGGAGACTCAGCCAGCGGGAGGGAAGGCTCCCAGGGAGGCCCCCCTGAGAGCAGGGATGTCAGCTCCCAGGGTCTGGGGTGGGGTGGGAGGTGGGGTCTTTCTGGTCCCCTGCTGACAGGGTGGGGCCAAGGGAGCAGCTAAGCAGGGATCTGGAGGAGAGAGGGCACAATGCCACGGGGCCCTCCACACCCCTCCCGGCTGTGCCGCTGGACGGGCTATCGGGCCTTGGGAGTGGGGCTCCAAGGAGCGAGGCTCTTGGGCAAGACTTCCCTGGGTGCCAGCAGCTCCTCCAGGCTGCTCTGCTCAGAGGGACGGGGGATCTGGCTGCCACGTCAGGCAGGAAGGGGCAAGAAGCACCCTGGCAGCCGGCTCCTGATTGCAACACTCTTTTCCACGGCCCAGAGCTCCCTCCCGGGGCCCAGCAGGTCAGAGGGATCCGCCGCCTCCCCGAGGCCCTGCTGTCTCGGCATCCCCGCCCCCAGCCAAGAGGCCTTCTCCTCCCTCCTGCCGCCCTGCTCGGCCCCCTGCAGTCAGCAAGAACTGTTCCCGATTGCGAGGGGTCATGGAAGGAAGCCCTGGGCCTGGCACGGCAGTCCCTGCACTCATTCACTGAGTCATTCATTCAACACCAGCGGAGCCGCTAACCCTGTGCCCTGGGGGCTGGGGACACACCAGGGACCAGGGTGGAAAAGGGCCTCCGGGATTAAAATGAAGGTGCAGCACTGTCAGGGAAGGTGAAGACGGCTAGAAGGATGAAGGCAGTGGGCAGAGAGGACCACGTGCTGGCCCAGCTGAATGGCTGTGGCTGGACGGGGTGGAGCACAGGCCAGAGCCCTGGGGAGGGGGGTTGCAGGGTTCTGCCCACCCTTGACCACGCTCCCTGCAGGGTGGGGAGCCGTGCCCCTACGCCACCCCCACTGTGACTCGAGGCTGTTCTCTCCCTGCCCAGGGCACACACCCAGCCTGTCTCCACTCACCGCCAGCCCCACCGGGCAGCCGTTCTGACCCCTCCTCCAGCTCCCTGAGCTCTCCATCTGTGCCCTGCCACCTTGATCTGGTCACCTCCTCCTGGGAGCAGGGCCCTTGTCTCCACGTCACCCACACAGGGCTGGGCATCACTTCGTAAGTGGGTCAAGGCCACTCTGCCAGTGACAGGAGTGGGTGCCCAGCCTCCAGGGTCACCCCTCCGCTCCCCAGAGTCCAAGTTGCTGCTGCTGCCCTGCCCCCCATGCATGGCTCCTGGTGAGGAGTCAGGGGCCCCAGGTGACCGCAGCTGGCTGCCCCAAGCACTCTCTGTGCATAAGTGGGCCTCTGCCTGCTGGCCGAGGGCAGGCAGCTGCCTGCTGCGGTCCCCTCCCACCCTGCTCGGGATTCTCTGTGGGTGTCCTTCCCCGTCCGGGTTTGCTGTGGGTAAAATGCCGGCTTCCCCCATTTGCTTTCTCCTTTGGAAGGGAACTCTCCAGAGAGCCAGCCCCAGGGGGCATCGTGCACATTTTTCTGCAGTTATCCTTTATCATGAG
The DNA here is from genome assembly GCF_041296265.1 of Equus caballus. Lineage (NCBI taxonomy): Eukaryota > Metazoa > Chordata > Mammalia > Perissodactyla > Equidae > Equus > Equus caballus. Next base: position 26,476,884 of record NC_091689.1, on the reverse strand, counting down.
CTGCTCAAGGGCACAGACAGGTGAGGCGGGGGCTGGCGGGGCTGGGGGCACAGGCTGAGTTCTGCACCTTGGGCTGCAGGCTCATGTGCAGCCCCAGGCCCTCCCCTCTCTGGCCTTTGCTCTACCCGAGGGTGAGTGAGAACTGGGCCTATAGAGTGCCCACGCCTGTGGCCTGCCATGGTGGGCAGGACTGGCCCCTGCAGCACTCTGCCACCCCCAGCTGTGGTTCACTTGGCTTTCCCTTCCTATCGAGACAGTGTCCCCTCCCAGTGGGGGGCCCGGAGGTTCCTAGGGGAAACTGAGGCTCAGGGGGGCGAGGACGGAGGGGGATGGTCCCTGAGACGAGGCAGGAAGGGGTGCCTCTGGGGGTCAGCCAGTGCCTGCTGGGCAGTGCAGGCAGCCAGGCTGGGTGCCCAGTCCCTGGTCTAGCGGTGCACGGGGCTCACCTCGGCTTGCTCCTCCCGGCTCTGGGCCTCCTGCTGCAGCCGCTCCAGCTCCCATGTGGCCCTGGAGAGCTCCTCCCGCAGCAGGCTCCTCTCTGCTTCTTTCAGAGACAGGGCCTGGGCGTGACAGGGGTGGGGTGCTTGTGAGAGGGTTAGGGGACTCTTTTAGGAGAGGCTGCCACATGATGCTGGGTGCTAGAGCCCCTGCTTGGAGGCAGCGTATTCCCAGCTCCACATCCCTACTCTGGGGATGCAGCCCAGGGCCCGAGCGGGGGCAGGGGGCCCTTTCACCCTCATCCAACATGGTCCAGCCTCCGAGCCTGAGCTCAGGCAGTTCCCCTACCTGAGGCCCTGCCTTTCCCCTGCCCCATCCCCTACCCATCCAACACCAGCTCTCTCAGTGCAGAGCACAGACCACCTACTCCCTCCCCGGAGCCCCTCATCCCTCCAGGCAACGCTTCCTCCAGAGCTCAGAGCAGGAACCACCAATGGTCCTTAACTTCCAAAACAGCCCACGTCCCTAAGGGTGAGGGTGCACTTGAGCGCCCAGAGAGCCTGCGTTTCGCCCACCAGCCCCCAGAGGGGAGCGAATGCTGCTCTGTGGGCTGGGCTGTGGAAGGGGGAAGGAATTTGGCCATGTCTATCAAAGTCACAAATGCATATTCTCTGTACGCCCAGGCCCATTGGCAAAGGCAGCCCGGAGACATGCGCGCACGTGTGCGGGATGCCCTACACCTGGGTCATCAGTTGTGGTTTATAACTTTAGTTAGAACAGCAACAAGACTAGAAACAACCCAGATGTCCACCGATGGGAGGCCAACAAGACCAATGATGATCTGTGCCCCCATTAGGACATTACGCAGTTGTGAAAAAGAATAACCAAGCTCTAAATACACAGATGTGGAAAGACCTCCAAGATACACTGATCCCGAGAAAAGAAAGGCCTAGAGCATCATGTGGACTTTCCACACTCTGTTATAAAGATGGAGGTGTGTTTGTTACTCATGGGCCCATGGGACCAAACCTGAGCTTGTGCTAACGAAGCCACTGTGCCAGCCATGCTGGAAAGATCAACCACGTGTTCAGAGCACTGGGGCTGTGCGTCACGGAGATCGGTCTCTGGAGTGGGGGACTGAGTTCTGCCACATGGCCAGTGATTCCATCAATCATGCCCACATGAGGAAACCCCAATCAGAACCCCGGAGCTTCCCAGTTATGGACACACTGATGAGCTGGGAGGGTGACACACCCTGGTACCATGGGGAGGGATCTCACCCCATGTGTCTCTTTTGCTGGTCCTGATTTGTGTCCTTTGTAATAAAACTGTGATTGTAAGCATAGCACTTTCTGAGTTCTGTGAGTCATTCTAGCAGACGGTTGAAGCTGAGGCGCTGTGAAGGTCTGGCAGGACACTGAGCCATCTCCAGACGTTCCGCGAATACCTTTCCCCTCTCTACCCGACAAGCGCCTGCTCCTTCTTCAAGGCCTCACCCCCCAAATGCTGCCAAGAAAAGCCTTTGCTTCCTCCCCGTCCATGAACAGTGAGGAGGCAGAAGAGGGGAGCAGCTCAGAGCAGGTGCACCATGCAACCCTGGGTGAGGCGCCCCCCACCTGTGAGCCTTAGTTTTCTCTCCAGTAAAATGGGGAAATGCAGAGTCTGACAACAAGCCTTAGTTACTGTAATTACTATAATTACTGTAAAAAATAATCCTGCCACTGTAATCCCTCCCCTGCAATTGCAACTTGTACAGTAGTCCCCCCTTATCTGTGGTTTTGCTTTTCATGGTTTCAGTTACCCGTGGTCAACCAAGGTCTGAAAATATTAAGTGGAAAATTCCAGATAAACAATTCATAAGTTTTAAATCGCATGCTGTTCTGAGCAGTGTGACAAAATCTCGAACCATCACGTTCCATCCTGCCTGGGATGTGAAACAACCCTCTGTCCAGCAGATCCACACTGTTCGTGCTACCCACCTGTTGTCACTTTGTAGCGGTCTCGGTTACCAGATCGACTGCTGCGGTATCACAGTGCCTGTGTTCAAGTCACCCTCATTTTACTTAATAATGACCCCAAAGCCAACTATATTAGTAGTTATTGTTATTAATCTCTTACTGTGCCTAATTTATAAATTAAACTTTATCACAGGTATGTATGTATAGGGAAAAACACAGCATACGTAGGGTTCAGTACTATCCACGGTTTCAGGCATCCACTGGGGGTCTTGGAAAGTATCCCCATGGATAAGGGAGGACTACTGTGCCAAGTGTACCTATCAGACTGTGAGACAACAAACAGGAATGTGTTCACTTGTCTGTTCCCCTCACTCAGCAGTGAGTGTTTCAGGGTGACACTGTATATTGGAAGAGCCTGGACTCGGAGGGTAGTTCTTACACGCCCAATGTCTAGATCCCAACAGCCTGTGGGCTGGAAGGATGGTCAGGTGGTTGGCTGATGGTTGGATACATTGATGAACGACTGGCTGGCTAATCAGGTGGATGGATAGATAGACACGTGAATGGATGGTGGATCTGGATGGACAGCTGAGTGGTAGACAGATAGAAGGATGTTTGAGTAAATGGATGGATGGATGATTGAGTGAATTATTGGATAGATGGATGGTCAGATGACTGGATGGATAGTCATATGGATGGATGGTTGGGTGCATGGATAGTTGGATGGATGTTTAAGCAAATTGATGGAAAGGTGTATGGTCAGGTGGGTGAATGGACAACTGGGTATGTGGACAGATGGCCATGTAGGTGAGTGGACAGCTCGGTGTGTGGATAGGATGGATATTCAAGCGAATGGATGGATGATGGACAAGTGAATGGAGAGACAGTCAAGTGCATGGACAGATGGATGGGTAGACAAATGAATGGGCAATGGATAGATGGGTGGACAGGTGGATGAACAGATGAATAGATAGATGGATGGATAGATGGATGAATGGGCAGATGGATGGATGGTTGAATTGGTGAGTGAATTGATGGATGGATGGATAGATGGATGATGGATGGGTGGATGGATGGATAGATGAATGATGGATGGGTGGATGGATGGATAGATGCATGGATAGATGGATGATGGATGGGTGGATAGACAGATGGATGTATGGATGGAAGGATGGATGGATGGGTGGGTGGATGGTTGGATTGGTGGATGGATGGATGGGTAGGTGGGTGGATGTCTGTCCACCAGGTCTGCAGTGGAAGACCAAAGCTGCAACAGCAGTGACCTTGAAGGGCTACCCCCACACAGACCTCTTGCTGGGTCGGAGAAGGCACGGTGAGGTGGATGTGAGCACTCTCCACTGCCTCACAGTCCCTCCATCACCTGTTGCATCTCATGCTCCAGTTGGAGGAGGCTCTCATCTCGCTCGTGCTTCAGGCTCTGAATTTCCTCCTTCAGAACCTCCCTCTTGGCTGCACTTTTCGCCAACAGCTCCTTCTCCTGTTCCAACCGGCGTGCTGCCACCTCCTTCTCCTCTGTCAGAGACAGACTCAGGGTCTCCTGGGCCAAGCCAAAGGGACAGGCTGTGAAGACTGCACAGGCCAGGACACGTGAGACCAGCAGGTGCCCCTGGTCCTGAGTGAGACCTAGTTCACGAGATGCCAGGGCAGGGCAGGTCCCCAGGAATTGTCCAGTCCAACCAGCTGCACACCCCTTGTCTTATACACAGTGACACTGAAGCAAGAGCTGTAAAGGGGCTCTCTGGGCCTCAGCACCCACCACCCCCCCTTTATCTGACAGTTCATAAACCTTTCCTGAGCCTCCACAGTACACCAAGCACCACTGACATGCAAGGTGTGTAAAGACATGTTAACCAAGGCCTGCAGGAGCCTGTGACCCGGGGACGGCTCGGGTGGGTGATGAAGCTCCCTCCAGGTACAGGTCCCAGACTGCAGCCAGGTCTGCTGACATCCAGGGCTGGCCGCTCCGGTGAGGGAGGGGACCCACCCTGCATACCTGCTCCAGGCCCCATGGCCACGGACTGCCCACTTGAACTATGAAAAGTCCTCCTCTGGCCCCACCTCAGGGTGCTCGGGGCACCTACATCTCCTGGCTGGTCTCCTAGGTCGCCTCCCTCAAGTGTCTGCCGTTCTTTGGGACACACAGACTCCTAGGAAGCAACAGGGAAGCTGACCTTCTCCCTCTGGAGCCGTGCCAGGTCTTCACGGTGGGCCAGCGCCTGGCTCTCCAGGGCCAGCTGCATATCCCGCTCCTGCTGTGCCACTTGCCGCTGGAGCCGTCCCACGTCCCACTGCAGCTTTGTCTCCTGGACCTCCCAGGTGCTTTTTAGTTGCTCCATTTCCACTGTGAAGTGACAGGTACATCAGGGGCTGGCCACAGCGCCGCCACATCATGGAACCCCCTGTGGTCCTTGCAAGCTCCCTGTGGAGTAACAGCCACCTGCTCTCAGGAGGCTGCCCGAGCCAGCAGAGACAGAGGACTCTGCAGCCCACTGTAGTGTGTGTGTCCCCAGCCCTCATCCCACACCAGCTGTGGCCAGGCCCAGGGTTGGGCAGCCCACACGTGGTGGGTGGGCTGAGCAGGCATGGGAACATGGGATGGGGCAGGGGGCCGCTACACTGACCCTGTGGCCACAGGCCAGTTCTGAGCCTGAGCCTTGGGCAGAGCTGGAGGCAGCCTGGGCAGGTGCCCACCGTTCATGGACAGTGGTGGCATGACCCACTCAGCCACAAGCACTCTCGGCCCATGTCTGTGCCCCTTTAAGAGGCCAGGGAGTAAGTGGGAGCAGCACATCTGGGGCCTGAGCTCCACTGAGCGGCCCTTCCCTTCCGGGGCCGATGCAGGGAGAAAGGAGTACCTTGCAGGGCCTGCCGAGCCAGCCGTGCACTCTGGGCCTCTCCCTCCAGCTGCTCCTGCTGTGCCTGCAGCTGCATCGCCAGCTGTTGGGCCTCCAAGAGGCTGCTCTCCAGGGAGTCCCGCTCAGCCCTGCAGAGAACCATCAGACAATGGGCGCGTCACCCAGGCGACTCTGCTGATGGGGGATGGTGCAGAGTCCGTTTGCCAGGTGATGGAGCAGCACCCACCAAGGCCAGGCTGGCAAGTCAGGAGATAAACGAGGACATCTCATTCATTTTAAATCTCTAAAAGCAAATTGGACCCTACACACACAAAAAATGCTTTAGGTGGATTCAAAAGCTAAATGCAAAAACAAGACCAAACAAACAAACAACAACCAAACAACTCAGAACTTTAAAAATGGTAGGAAAAAATACAGAAGGGTATTTTATAATTTTCTTAAGCAAGACACAAAAGCCAGAAAACAAAAATAAAGGGGCCAACAGATCTGAATACATTTAAAAAGAGGGAGGGGGAGCTTTTGGGCAGAAAAGATTCCACAAACCAACTTAAAAGAGGAACAGACTTGAAGAATAAAATCTTCACTAAATATACAAAGGGTTAATATCCATCATATACAAAGAGCTCCTACCAATCAATGACAGAAAGTCAGCTGATCCTACAGAAAAATGAGAAAAATGAGTGTTATTTACAAAGAAAACACAAATGGCAAATAAACATATGAAACTTGCTCAACCTTACTAGTACTCGAGGTGATTCAAATCACAACCATGATCATGCATCAAATTAGCAAAAGTTTAAACTAATAATAATATCCAGTGCTGGCAAGGGAGTGAAGACCGTTTTCTTTGGGGGGGGGGGGCGAGGTGGCTGGGAAATTTCAAATCAAAGTATGCATATCTTTTGTGTGTGTGTGTGAGGAAGACTGTCACTGAGCTAACATCTGTCCCAATCTTCCTCTATTTTATGTGGGATGCTGCCACAGTGTGGCTTGATGAGTGGTACTAGGTCCATGCCTGGGATCCAAACCTGTGAATCCTGAGCCACTAAAGCAGAGCCATGAATTCAACCACTGCACGACCAGGCCAGCCCCAAAATTGTGCATATCTTTGAGCCAGCAATTCCACTTTAGGAATACACACAAACCAATAATGCACACACGAGAATGAACACCGAAGCTTTCTACCGGGCATTAACTAGACTCAGCTTCAATGCTGACAAATGGCAGAGTGTTCCAGAAGTTATGGCGCACCTCATCAGTTGTTAATGAGGATGAGGAAACTCTCTTCTCTATTCTCCTTTCATGGAAAGAATCGCTCTGAAAAGCAGCCTGTCAAAGGAGAACTGTGCACACAGCACAGTTCTGTTACATACAGCGGCTGCCTTTGCCTCTCTGTGCACACAGATGCAAACGCTCAGAAGAAACCTGGACCGATACATAGCAACTCACAGCAGGGCCCGTTTCTGGAGACGGTGGTAAAGTGGCTTGAGTTTCTGATCAGTCATCAACCAGAGGCGAGCATGTTTTAAGGGTTACTATGCCCTGCCAGTGCTGGCTGATGTACAGTGAAAAAAGCAACCAACCAAACGACGCACCGACACACCGCAAACACTCAAACACAAATACGCACACGAACACACAGCAGAAAACACAACCCCACACAAGTCGATGGGTCAGGGAGTGCCGTGGGCCACCTTGCTCGCCCTGACTACGCCCCGCCTTGGTCTCCCTTGCCCTTTCTGCACACACTGCCACCTTTGTCGGGGCACATCAACCCTTCCAGGGCTCCCTGGTGTCTGCAGAGCCCGGAAACGCCCCTTCTCTGATATCCCAATCCCCATCCTCGTAAGCACCCCATGCGTTCCCTACTCCCTGCATCTGTGTCAGTGCGAGCGCTCCCTCTGCCCGGAAAGCTTTCCGTAGCTCTGCTTGCGGAAAATCCCCTCTCAGGTACACCTGGAACCCTCCTCCTCCCAGACGCTGGCCTGGTCCCCTCTGGGAGAAGTGGCCTCTGCTCTTCAGACACCAGAATCTTCACCAGAAGCCTGGGAATCTGAGGGCGAGTCTAGTCACTCCCTCCACGGGAGCCCAAGAGCATCTCAGCCTCGCGCAGCGGAGGCCCGGCATGACCAGGAAGGGTGAGTGCAGGGTGCTGGCGGGGATTGAAGTCCATCTCACTGGCTAACAAGCGGGCTGACAAGTTCACAAGCCTGTGAACTGAGAGGCTGGACCCAGCGTAGCAGCCTTGTCAGGGCCTGGGGGCTGGAGGACCTCGAAACCCGAGTCCTCTGTCATCAGGCTGATGGTGGGAGGCTGCATCAGAGCAGCAGGTGCTGGGGCTGCCTTCTGGCACCTGGTGGTCGTCAGCATTACCTGGGAGCTCATTAAAACTGTGGCGGCCAGACCCTCTAGCCCCATCAAGCCAGCCAGATAAACACACACCATGTGTACCAGGCAGATATGGCTTCAGGACAAGTCGCAAGCAGCCCTGTCACCAGAAGCTAAGACTGGTCATCGTGAAATGCTGTTTAGTGGGGGCTGCAGGGCCACCACATGTAGATCTGGCCCTGGGCCCGGTGGTCAGGGCTGCTGAAGCCTCTGACCAGGGCCCGTGATCCGGACAGCAAATGCTGGCAGGAGGAAAGGAGCCCCCAAACTCTGCTCCTCCCAGCACCCGTGGGGCCCCGGGGTGGTGTCGGGAGGTGGGGTGGGGGTGGGGGGGCAAGAGGCAGGGGCCTGCGTGCTGCTCCCGCCAACCCAGAGCACTCTTCGTCAGGTTTTCTGTTCTGATTTGTGCATAAGCTTCCATTTGGAGAAGTTTGTCTGTGAAGATGTTCAAGGATCCAGGACTCAAATGGTTCTCGTGCCCCCCCGATTCTGGAATTCCAGGAGGAAATCTTGCCTACAGAAACATGTAGTTGTTCCTGAGAAGGGCCCACAAGGCGCAGAGAGGCATCGGCTTTTGGATTTCCACAGAGGCCGCAGGAACAGCTCAGCTCACAAGGGAGCAGCCTCCAGGGCACCCCCTGTTCCTGCCTACAAGTGCCCATTCCATGTCTTCTGGAAGTGGCCCCTGATGGTCTTTGGGACTTGTCCTTCTTCACTCTCAGCCTCATAGTTCTCTGGGGCTGATGCCACCCCTGCCTCTAGGCATGGCCATGGGACCTCCATGACTCCCAGGATTGATTCAGGGACATCAAATGGCTCAAGATAGCCAATGGCAGCAGCTCTGGGGCCTTGTGGGGAGAAGGGCACTCTGCATTTGCTGGAGGAGGAAGCCTAGAGTGGCCACTGGACATCTTGCTGCCTCTCTCCCTGAGCCTGCTTGAGAATGGAATCTCCTCAGAGTCCAGCAGCACTGAGAGGGGAGAGGCAGGATCCTGAGGGCACAGTGAGAGTGCCTGGATCCAGCCTTGCCTGAAGTCATGTGTACCCTGAACTTCTCAGATCCACAGACAAGACATTTCATTTCCGCTGGTCTGAGCTGGGTTTCCGCTACTTGCCACCCAGCCTGTGCAGCCACCTCGCTCAGGAGGCCACCCCAGGTCTCTCGCTAGAGTTACCTCTTCTAGATGCTCCCTCACCCACAGGCAGTGTTCGCCCTTCACTCACAGCCTCTCTCCCATATAGACGTACTCGCCCTGCCCTACAGTCACTAAGTGAGTGCTTCCCTCTGCCACACTGTGGGCGAGGCCATGTGGACACACCCCACCAGCGGGCCCCTGGGTACCTGAGGTCAGCTGCCTCCTCAGCCGTGAGCCGGCCCTGCCTCTCCAGGGCCTCCTGCTGGGCCAGCAGCTGAGTCCGCTCCTCAGACAGGGCCTCCTTCTCCTTCAGGGTCCTCTGCAGAGTGGCCATCTGGGCCTCCCGGTCTTGCAGGCTCTGGGCCAGCTGCTCCTCCAGGGCCTGTTTCTTGCATGTGACCTAAAGGATGGTGGGGAAGGGGTGAGTTCAGCAGAGAAAGAGAGAGTGAGTAGGAGGGTGAGGAGGGGCCTCTTAAGGGAAAAGAGGGACTTCAGAAGGAGCAGTGTCATCCAGAAGGGCGTGGAGGAGGAGGGTGGATCTAAGACATAGTGGACCCCAGAAGCACAGGTGTGTTTTCACAGTAGTAGGGACCACCACCCCTGTAACCGTGATGGAGGAGTTACTGAACTGAGCGCTCCCAGGGGGGAGCCAGCTGCCAGTCTAAATGGTAACCTTGGTTGGACCACAAGCGTCCAGAGGACAGGAAACATCACAAAGAATGGCAATAGGAGGTGACAAAGGACCAGGCTGTGGCAGACCAACACTTGCACCAAGAACTTCACAAAAATCTAGACAAAATATATCATGGGAATCTGTATACGTCCTCAGACAGCTGGGACTGAAGGAGCCAAGATCTTGGAGAGAAGGGAAACGGGAATAAGCACACTGTTCGGTACCTCTTCTCTCCTCAGAGCATTTGCTGACTGAAAAGTTTTGGCCAAGAAATTGAGAAGCCAGGGAGAGCTTCTGGTAGTACCATGGCCCATAGGGTACAAAAACTCAAGTTCAGAGCCATCACAGCAGAGAAGCCCTGATAAACACCCCAGGTTTCTAAATGTATCCACAGAAGGTCTTCACCCCTGTAGGAGAGGTGAGTCAGAACGAGACCCTCATAAAAACTGAAGCTCGGATCTGAATCACCTCAATCATGAATTACCGTCATCGTTTCTCTTCACTGCCCACCAGAATCAAAAGGAAATCCTTTCCAGAAGAAGAACAGCATCATCAAGGTCCTCAATGCATTTCTAGACTTTTTGTATACATGACATTTGGCATTTAATCAACATTAGCAGGCATATCAGCAGATAAGATCATATGGCCAAAACCACATGTAAGAACACAAAATAAACACAGCTGCCTCCCCACCCCCTTGGCTCTCCAGATATTGGAGTTATCAGATGCAGACTTTAAAATAGCTGTGATAAAATGTTCAAGAAGATGAATGGCAAGATGCAGAATTTCACAACAGAACTAGAAACTAAATATAAACAATATAATTTAAAAATACAATAATCAAAATTAATAAATATATGGGTTTGGCAGATTAGACAGAGCAAAAGACTAATAATCTGGAAAATAAAAAAAGAAAATGTATTTAGACCAAATCATGAAGAGAAAAAAGGATGGAAAATACAGAAAAGAGCAAAATAGACATACAGATAAGGTAAAAAAGGTCCAACATACATATAATTAGAGTTTCAGAGGGAGAGGACAGAGAATATTTGAACAGATACTGGCTAAGAATTTTCCAAATTTAATAGAATACATCAGGCCACAGATTTAAAATGAGCCATCATCCCCCCAAACAATAAACACAAAGAAAATGTCACATAGGTCTATCTCAGTAAAGTTTCTGAATACCAAAGATAAAAACATGTTTTAAAATCAGAGGAAAAAACACACGTTACCTTGAACGGAGCAACAATAAGACGGACATTTGACTTCCAAATAACAACAATGAAAGCCAGAGGGCAGTGGAAAGAGCTCATCAAAATGCTGAAGGAAAATAATGGCTATCTTAGCATTCTATACCTAGTGAAAATATTCTTCAAACATAAAGACAAGAATTTTCTGCTTCTGATAATGGTGAAGTAGACTATTGAAGACCAACCCTCCCACCGACAGCAGCTAGGAAAACTGTAGAATGCACCTCCAACATATCTGTGTGAAGCCCTTAGAGATCCCAGGACAGCCAAGACCCAAGGGGGCCCGAATCTTGAGAGATGTAGTAAAAGGAGTCTGACCTTCTAGCGCAGATTTCCCCTTGAAGAATCAGCCAGCTCCTAAGAAGCTCAGGGCCTAGAGCCTCAGGACCCAAGGATAAAGCCTCGGCTAACAGGCTGGGAACTTGACCTAAACTACAAAATACAGCCAGGAGGAAGTAAGTAAAGAAAGAAACAGAGAGTTATGCCATATTCATGGATGGAAGACTCAACTTAAGTAAGATGTCCAGTCCCCTCAAGTTGATCTATAAATTCAACATGATCCCAATCAAGGACTTATCAGGCTTTTGGGAGGGGGGGTGTAGAAATTGACAAGCTGATCCTAAAATGCATATGGATATGCAAAGGATTTAGAACAGCCGAAACAACCTTGAAAAGGAAGAGTAAGATTGGAGGACTCATACCACCTAATTTCAAGACTTACTAAAAAGCTACAGGAATCGAGACAGCGTGGTTTTGGTGAAAAGATGAACAATAGATGGACCTGCACAGATCAACAATATGATCTGTGCACAAAGATGCACATATATGATCGATTTATTTCCAACAAGTCACCAAGGCAATTCAAGGGGAAAGGAAAGTCTTCTCAAAAAATGGTGCTGGAACAACTGCGTATTAGTATGAAAAGTAACAGACTTCAGTTCCTACTTCATACCATACGCCTGTGGCTCTCACACTTCACTGTGCCTCAGAATCACCCTTGTGGTTACTTAAAATCCAGGTTTCTGGGCCCTGCCCACCGAGTTCTGATTCAGCAGGTCTGTGTGGGCTGAGAATCTGAATTTCCAGCAAGCCCCCACGGGATGCCGTGCTGCTGGTCTGGGGATCCCGCTCTCAGAACCGCTCTATACAGAAATCAACTTGAAATGGACCATAGACCTAAACGCAAGAGCCAGAGGAAAACACAGCAGACATTTCCTTGTCCTTGGGCTAGGCAAAAAGTCCCCAGACAGGACCCTGAAAACGCTAGCCATAAATCTTTTAAGAACTTGCTAAACTGGACTTTGCCAGAGTTAAAATTTTCTGTCCATCAAAATTACCGATCAGGAAATGTACAGGCCAGTCACAAACTTGAGGAACAAGAGAAGTACATCTACCTGAGGCAGTGCTTGTATCCAGGATAGAAGGAGGACTCCCACATATCCGTAAACAAAACACGAAACCCAGTAAAGAATGGGTGAAAGACGAACAGACACTTGACAAAAAAAGCTATATGAATATCCAATAAGTGCATAAAAATGTGATCGACATCTTTTGTTATCAGGGAAATGCAAATTAAAGCCACAATGGTACATAACTTCACACACACAGAACAGCTAAAAACAAAAGCCGCTGATACCAAATGTTGACACAGCCCAGGAGCAGCTGGAAGTCTTCTGTGCTGCTGGCAGGAGAGGGAAACGGCACAACCACTTTGGAAAGCTGCTTGGCAGTTTCCTGTGAAGTCCAACACACACCTACCCCATGACTCCACAATTTCACTCCTAAGCGTTTACTCGAAAGAAATGAGAATACAGTCACGTCACTCATGACCATGTTTTGATCGACACAGACTGCACATATGATGGTGGTCCCTCAAGGTTAGCACCACAAAGCCTAGGTGTGTAGTAGGCTCGACCATGTAGGTTTCTGTAAGAACCCTCTGTGATGTTCGCACGATGACAAACTCGCCCAATGAGACATTTCTGAGATTGCACCCCCGTCAAGTGACGCATGACTGTACACGAACATGACTTGTGTGCAAATGTTCATTGCAGTCTTGTCCATTATAGCCCCAAACTGGAAACCACCCAGATGTCCAGCAGCAGGTGAACGGGCAAGCCAATGCGGTTTATTCATCCAATGGAATATTACTGTGCAGTCAAGAGGAACAAGCTCTTGGTATACCTAACAACATGGATGGCTCTCAGAGGTGTCATGCTGAGAGAGAGAAGTTGGACACAAAAGTCTGGACTCTGTCACTCCATTTACAAGAAGTTCTAAGATAAGTGAAACCTGTCCACAGTGGGACCCGTCAGAGCAGAGGCTCCTTGGCGGGGGGCGGGGGGGGGGTGGTGACTGAGGGGCATGAGGGAAGCTCCTGGGCTGGGGGAGACGTTCTGCATCTTGATGTCGGTGGTGACTACACAGGTGCATACAACTGTCAAAAATCCTTGAGCTGTACGCTGACTTACTGAATGGAAATCACACTTCAATTAAAAAAAGAGGAAACAGCATCTGAGAAACTGAAAGAGGCTGTACTGAGTCCTGAAGGTGACAGGGGCAATGGAGTCTGAATGCCACGGGGGGCCCAAGTCTGCAGAGACAGGGTGTCCATTTGAACCAACAAGCCTGAGATCAGAAATGGTAAAACTGCTTCAGTGACACTCCCCACTGAGTCTGACCTCCTCAATGGGAAATCTAGAAGATTTGGGGACGAATGCATGAATGCATGAGTGAGTGGGTACTGGGGCAGTCGGCTGGGTGGACGTGGTCCAGGAGGGAGAGAAAGAAGACAGAGGAGGAAGCCCTTTACCCCCGAGTGTGCGGACACCACTGGGTGATGAGGATCAGAACCCAGCCCCGGGATGTCGGAACGGGCCTGAGGTGAATGTTCATCTCTGTGTATCCCTTCCGCTGCCCCTCCCACCCCCTCCCCCACCAGGGAGCTGGCTCCAATCCAGCCAGGTCAGTTAGCATCGCAGTTAGAAAGCCACGGTGACTTCTCAAGGTGACGTGGGACCCGTCCACACCCCAGAGAGGCTGGGGCGGCCCTGCTGGGTGGGCGCTGGGAGCCGGGAGCCCTGTAGACTCCTCACCTGGCCCAGCTCCTCCTGCAGCTGGGCCCTCTCGCGCCTGAGCTGGGCCGCCCGCCCCTCCAGCTGCTCCAGCTGCTCCTCCAGGCGCCCGCAGGCCTGCTGCAGGCCCCGCCGCTCGGCCCGCACGAGCTCCAGCTGCTGCTCCGCCTGTGCCAGTTGCTCCTGGGCGCCTGCCCGCTCCTGCTCCAGAGCCTTCTGCTGCTCCCGTAGCTGGTCCCGCTCCTGCTCCAGCTGCCAGCAGCGGGTCGGAAGAGGTCTGCGTCCAGACCCATGCACTGCCTGCCCTCGGCCTCCACGGGTGACCATTGCCGCCCTGGCCTGCCCTAGCCGCGGGTGCGGCCTCCCTTCCCTCAGGCCTGGCCAGGGCCCGTCAGGCTCCCTTGTCCCTCTGTGGGCCTCTGCCCCCCGGTATCTGCTCTCAGTCCAGGGAAGGAAAAGATGAGGAGGAGAGTGGCTGAAGGGAGGGGCCAGGGCTCGGAGACCCAGTGCTGGGACAGAGCCTCACAGACCCCTGGAGGAGGTGAGGCTCAGGGCAAGGTCCACCCACCTGGGCCTTCGTCTCACCTGCAGGACCAGGTGGTTCAGGGTGCCTTTGTCCTGAGCCAGCCCCTCCATCAGGGCGGCCATCTTGGCCAGAGAGTCCCTTTGCTCCACCCCCTCGGACTTCAGCCGAGTCACTAGCAGTTCCAGGTCAGCGCTGCCCGACTCGGCCTAAGGCAGGGAGGGAGGGAGGGCAGTGATCACCCTGAGGGGGGACTCCAGGCAGGGACTTTCAGATTCTCGGGCAGAGCTGTTCGTGCCATGGAGGGAGTGAGCCCCGAGTCACGGAGGTATGCAAGCCAGAGCTCTGGGTGGGACGATGTGGAAGGTGTCGCACAGTGGGGAGGCCTCTGTGGAAGATGATGGCCCCCTGAGTACTGAGGCTGCAGCCAGGAGAGGTGATAGGGCAGTCACAGGGAGGGAGAGACCGCTGAGAAGCCAGGTGTGGTCAGTGGTCAGAGAGAGGGGCCGGCGCCCACTGGTGGTGACTCTGGAGCTCTGGGGATGGACTGAGGGCCCAAGCGGGAGAGGAGAGAGATGAGTGGGAGGGGGTAAGCTGGGCAGATGGTGGGAGAGAGATGGCACGCCATGGGGGTTGGGGGAGGGTGTGGGCATACCCGGGCCAGGGCACCACGCAGACCCTCCCTCTCGCTCTCCAGAACGTCCCTCTGCAGCTGCGCGGTGTTCAGTGCCTCCCGGGCCGACAACAGCTCCTTCTTGAGCCAGGAGACCTTCTCCTCCAGCTGCTCCAGGCGCCCTTGACTGAGGCCCCGAAACCAGAGGGCAGAGGGCGTGAGGTTGCCTCAGGGCGAGATGGGGGCCACCTCACAGGACCTAGAGGGCAGGGCCACTGCCTGTACCTCCCTCCAAGCCCAGGGAGCCCCAAAGGAGCACGAGGGCACCCTGGAGGGCCGGGAAGTTGCTGAGTCTGGGAGGGTGGCATCCGGATCGGGCCCATTTCTGGGCTGGAGTAGGGTGGGGTGGTGTTCTCAGGGGAGACCTCAGTCTGCATGAGGTGTGTGCATGTGTCTGCACAGACTGGGGGGACATCCCCTCTGCTGGGCCCGGGGCACTTGATTTGCCTGGCGGCAGGCATTGGACCAGGCATTGGACCAGACATGGGAGTGGGTGCGGGTGTGGGTGTGGGGGTGACGGCCCAACCTGGAGGAGCCGGGAGAGCCCTTTACCCTGCTGTGCCGTCAGGCACCTCCTGCGCTCTGAGATGAGACTGCTAAAGAAGCCATCCCACTAGCGGATGAGGACAGTGAGACCCCGAGAAGGGAGGTGACAGCCCGCCGGTGGCAGAGGCAGACCCCACACGGCCCACAGCCCCTCCGCACGGCCCACCTGGTCTCCAGCTCCCTCCGGCCCCGCTGGCCCCGCTGCACCAGCTCTTCCTTCTGCCCCGCCCACAGCAGGAGGCTTCTCTGCAGCTCAGCGTTCTTGGTCTCCAGCCTCTGCCTCTCCACGTCCCAAGTGTTCGCTTTCCCCCGCAGCTCCTCCACCACCGACTCCAGTGCCTTCTTCTCCCTGGGAGCAGGGGAGGCAGAGGTTGAGGAAGCCCTGGGACATGCATCAGGGTGGGGGAGCCCTCACTGGGCATACTCAAGGCTCCTCACCGGGAGGGTGGGCGCCAGGCCGTGGAGGCCGCTTGGGGCAGGAGCTCAGGGGAGCAGGTGGAGGGAGGAGGAAGATCCATCCACCTCAGGCTCAGGCTGGCTTGTGGAGGTGGGGTGGCCACTGGACGCCTTGTCCCCCTCCCCTGAGGCCCCGCAGAAGCCCCTAAGGCACTCGAGAGTCTTGCTCCCTGGTGAACCCTGTGCTCAGCCCTCTGCCGCCTGCAGGCCAAGCCCAGCCAGTCCTTGCAGAACTCAGAGGAAGGAAGGGACACCTCCTTGCCCGTGCCCGCCCCAGTCCACACGTGCCTGAGATGCTTACCTCATCCTGACGGGACCTCGGACCCTCGAGCTCCAGCCCCCGTGTGCAAAGCCGTGCTCAGTGGCTGAGCCAGTCCTGAGTCCTCTCTGCTTGTCCCCCATCAGCCAGGAAGCTGGATCTCAGCTGCTCCCCCTCCAGCCCTGGCCCCTGAAACCTGGGACCCCATTTCCTGCATGCTCCTTGGGTCTGGCCCCTCTTTCCCCGCCTCTGGTGCCAATGGGCCCACTTAGGACCACAGCAGCCAGACGAGCCCTTCCAGCCGTGGGTTTGAAGACAGTGCCCCTGCTAACAGCTCCCCCGTGGCCCTCACCGCCCTCTGCTTCTTGTTGTGGTGGTGTGGCCCCTACCTGCCTCGCCCTGCACACATCTCCCTTGCAGGCTTCTGTCCTCCAGGGGCCCTCCCGGCTTCTCCACTCCCAGGCCCCTGTGCCAGGCTGAGCCCATCAGCTCGCATCTCTCTGCCCCTCCCCATGCACATCTCAAGGCAGGATTGCGGCCAATGTTTCCTTGGACCTCCTGTCCCAGCCCTGAGCTCACCGTCAGGCCGCCCAGAGAGAAGGAGCAACCCCTGAAGGGGGCTGCAGGCCCGACCCCCAGGGGTGAGTGAGGGGAAGCACGGGAGGTGGTGCATCTGTTCCTCTGCCCACTACTGCAGGAAACCTTCCTGAGCCCCCGCCCACACCCAATCACACTCTGCCCGCTCCCCATGTCCCGGCTCAGCAGTGTGTGGATTTGGGAAGCCCGGCCGAGCCGCTCACTCAGGACTATAAGTCCCGGGGGATTCTCGTCCCACACCCCCGACCCCTACCAACCCCAGGGCGGTAAGACGTGCACAGAAGCATCCAGAGAGCCTCATGGCAAACTGCACGAGAGGCCACCCACCGGTTCCACAGGACACACCAAGAAGGCACATGGGGCACTCCAATGGATGGGGAGGGAACGGAATTGGGGTTTTATGGGCCATGTCTGAAGGATGGGTAAGACCCGGGGAGGAGCCCTGGGAGTCAGGCAGGAGGTGGGAGAGAGCACAGGCTGCTCCCCGGAGGAGAGCGTGGGGTGCAGGCCGAGGGGGCCAGCATGTGCCCAGCCGGGCTTTCAGAAGGTGAGTCCCGGGCAGACACAGCCCAGATGGGCCCAGATGAGGGGAAAGGGGGCCCGCTTAGTGACGGAGTGGGACAAGGGGAGGAGGCCTTGCTGGTGGAGGTTTCTTTCTGGGAGCTGGCCCTCTCCCTCCCGATAGAAGGCTATAGGGAGGAAGCACGCCCAGGCTGGGACTGCCCAGCCCAGCCCTCCCTCACCTTCCCAGGAGCTCGCTGGTGGCCCTGCAGTGCTGTGCCTCCCGGCTCTGCGCCTCCAGCTTGCCCAGGAGGTCCTCATACTCCCGCGCCTGCTCCTGTGCCCGCTCCTGCAAAAGCCTCCGCGAGGCCCGCAGCTCCTGCTGGCTCTCCGACAGCTGCTCCCGGAGCCCGGCCACCACCGCCTGGGAGGACTCCAGCTGCAGGCGCAGCTCCTGCCCGGGCGTGAGGATGTGGCGTGAGCCCTCTCCAGCCTGCGCAGGCCTCTGACCACAGACTCTCCCAGAAAGGATGCACTTAGACCAGAGCCCCCTCCCTAGGGCTGTGGGGCTCAGGGCAGGCCCCGTGGAGACCCTGCGGTCAGCCCACCTTGGCGAGACACAGGCAGGCCCTGTAACGGCACCTTTCAGCCTGGTGGGTTTCACGGCGTTGCCCCTGGTGGGGACCAGGAGACAGCTTTGCCTCTGCTGCCCCCACGGGCTGTGGCTGCCCACCTGCTCCTTCAGCCTCCACCTCTGAATGGCTGCCTGCACAGCCCTCAGTGCAGGGTCCGAGGCAGCCAGGGAGCGCGTCCGTGGTGGCGACACGCCCCGGTAGGGGGACGCAGTGCGTGGGGGGCTCCTCAGTCGGTCCTGCGTTTTCTCGCCTTCCATGCTGCTGCTCCACACCAGCTCCAGGCACCCCGAGTCCGCCTGGGCCACCTTCAGGGTGCAGAGAGGAAGGGATGGGGGGAGACAGCTCAGGGCCATGGCCAAATGGGGACCTGTCAGATTATCTCATGAGTCAGCTAGAATCATGGGGACCCTGCAGCCCATTGGCGGCTTTGCTGCGGGAAGGACCCGAGATGGGCCTGCACCTCAGTGATGCTGTCCAAAACGTGCTGCAGCGACTCCACTTGGTCCCTCAGGTCGTCCGCTGCCAGCCGGCCTCCGCCACGCCGGGACTCCTGCGGCCAGGGCAGACCCCTCAGCGAGGCGGACAGACACCCCCCTGCAGGGCCGCTGCCTCCCAGCCCCACGCACCAGTTTCTGAACGTCCATTTTGAGGGAAGAGATGGTTCTCTCCTTCTTTGAGTTTTGTTCTGTGAGTTTCTCCACCAGCAGCATCTGCTCTGAGAGTCTGGAGAAAAGTTGAGGGGTGGGGGGGATGGGGTCATCAGGGCAGAGAACAGAGCACAGAGCATGGGTGGCCCAGAGATGCCGCAGCTCTGTCAGACGTCTCCAGTTGTGTGGCCTGCCCCCGATGTTGGCCCCCTCTGTCTGAGCCAGCCTTAGTCCCTGGTCTGATCAGATGCCTCTCTCCTGCTCTAGAGCCTTCAGTAGCTCCTGCTGTCTTGGGAGCAAAGTGCAGACTCTGAGTTCAGCATTCAAGGCCCCCACCCTGGCCGTGACTCAGCTCTCCAGCCTCCCGTCCAGCGGCTTCTCAAGGTCCTGCCCTGTCCTTGTGGCATGGCAGAGGCAATGCTCACCTCCAGGCCTTTGCCCTGGCTGCTCCCTCTGCTTGGAACACCTCTGTCACCATAAATCTAACAGTGAGCGATGATATTGTCCCTCATTTCCCACCTTCTTCTCAGAGACCCCTGGCTCCCCCTGTGGCCCCCGGCTCTCCCTTCCCATGGTCCCAGACCCCAGGGGGCTGCCCCTGCAGGCTGCACTGAGCCAAGGAGCAACCCTGGGCACCACTCGGGTGCTGTTTTGGGGCTGGGCTGGGGTGTGTTCCACTCAGCTGACCCCCTGAGGGCAGGGTGGGCTCGACTTGTCAGCCTGGCAGGTGTTTGTGGCTAAGGAGTCCCGGACCCCCAAGTTCTGTGGAGTCGCACCCCGTAGTGACAGGTGAGCCCTTCACTGGGCAGCCGTCTCCCCATTTCCTGCTGAAGTTCCTTCCGAGCCCAGAGGTGGGTTGTGTCCAGAACCTTCCATGCTTACTCTGCATCTCATGGATCCCAGATGGGGCCCTGGTCTCATTCCTACCAGGGCGGCCTGGCCCCTCTGCCTGCCTCAGCTTCTTAAATGGTTTCCTCCTTACAAGCGCCCGCCCTGGAAGGACACTTGTGATCTCAGTGCTGAAGACGCCACTGTGGGAACCGGCCACGCAGAACCAGCCCAGGTGGGCCCACTGTGGCGCTCACTAAAGCCTCAGAGTCAGGGGACCTAACGTGGCCTCCAGGGATTGGCCAAGGAGATCCGGGCCCATGTTGAGCAGCCGCCGGGACAGGGATTATGAACTGTGTGCAGCGTCGAGGGAGTCAGAATTTGGGGTGAAAATCAGGACACAAAACTGCATGTGAGTGATGGGCGCATCTTGGAATTGGCCACTGCTCAGCAGACAGGGGGTGCCCCTTCCCCTCTGACCTCCACCCTGGCGGACCTGCCGACCCTGGCACCCACCTGGCCTGGAGCGCCACCTTCTCCGTGTCCCAGCGGCCCTGCAGCTGCAGCATCTCCCGCACCTTGTCCCGAAGCTGCTGCTCCAGCCGTGTGCCCTGCAGGGCCCGTTGCTCCAGGGCGTCGGCCGCACGGCTGGCTGACAGCCGCAGGTGGGAGTCCAGGTTCAGACAGGCCCTGTGCAGGCGACGGGCCGTCCTGGCTGTGTCCGCTCGCATGTCAGCGAGACCCCTGGGAGACAAGGGCGGCACCCCCAGCTGAGCCTCAGGACCCTCTGTGGGCTCTGGGCCCAGGAGGCTCAAGCTGGGCTGGGAGAGGCAGGGTCTGGTCACATCAGCCTGCTCTCCGCCCACAGCAGACCCCCTCCCCTGCTATCCTCAGAAGAAGCCCCCACCACGTGGCATCAATTGTCCCCACGTCATAGCCAGGGAGGGGGGAGCAGGGGCTGTGCCAGGTTGGACAGGACAGGATGTCCTCGATCAGGACCTTGACCCTCTGAGCCTCAGTTTCCTTGTGTGAAAATAGGGGTGACCCCAGGACAGACCTGTGGGAGGTGTCTGGCAGGGACCAGAGGGACTCAGAAGCTTCATCCATGCCGTTCCTCGCCTCTGGTAGTGTCCCCATAACTGGCCTGCCCTCCTCCCATCGCTCCCTGCATCCCTGCCTACTTCGTTCTGTCCATTTGTCCCTTTCCCCACTGCCCACCTCTCCCGCCCTCTCCACCACTCCCACGGGGCCAACCAGCAGACAGGGCTGGTAAGGGGCTTGTGAGCCAGAACTGCTGCACCCATCCCTCAGACACTCCTTCTCCACCACCTGACGGGGCCTGCGCCCAGCTCTCGGTAGGCGGGGCGGCTGGCACTCACCTCTCAGTGGCTGCACGCAGCTCAGCCAGGTGTGCACGGAGCGCTGTGACCTGTCTCCACATGAGGAGGAAGTCCCGGGGCTCCCCTGAGCGTGTACGCTGGGTCTGAGAGCAAGAGGCTCACGTCCACTTCAGGCCTGCGACCCCGTTCACTCTCCCCACAACTCCCTCTTCCAGACACCACGCTGTGCGGGCTCCAAGGGGCCAGGAGTGGACGCTGCATTGCCTCCCGGCTCCTGCAGCCCCCGTCCCATGAGCTCATCTTCCAGAATAATGCAAATGCCCCCCAGGGGGGCAGTGCTTCCATCACCCCCACCCCACCCCAGACGACCCGGGGAGGTGACCACACCCAGCTCCTGCTCAGAAGAAGAACCCACTTAGCCGGGTCTCCCTGCTGGGGCATGAGGCCCTTCTGCAGCATGGAGCTGTGGCCCCTCCAGTGCAGGGGGGTGGGAAGGGTGGAGGAGGGGCCTTTCCTCCTTCTCCAGCACCGAGAGAGCAGCTCTTGCTGTCAGTGGGCTCCTAAGATGTCAGAGGTGGGGCCTCGCCCTTGAAGGTGTGGAGGACACAGAAACCTCTACGCTCTAGCTCCGGCTCACAGGGCAGGGTGGTGAGCCTCCCCTGAGGCAAGGCAGAGCGAATTAGGGTGCTAATGGTGGGGTGGGGCCCACTGCAGGACTGTGTCTGCAGCTGGGGGTGTGGAGTAGAGAGGCGGGGGCAGCAATGGGATGGAGCCATGTGTGGTCACTGGTGCCAGGCTTGCAGGGAACTAAGCTGACACCCAAAAGGTAAGAGTCTCTACATCACCTCCCCAGTCCCTGCTCGGCTGTGCCCTGAAGGCTGACCTCAGGGACTTCTGGAGGGCTCAGCGACATGCCCAGTGCTTTCCATGTGCCCCCTGCCCCTCCCGTTTGTTCCAGCCCCGCCTGATGCCCTTCAATGTTGCTTTCAGACAGAGCGCATTCACGGTGTGCCTGTCCCTCAAGACCCGCACACCCACCTCTTCCCTCATGAAGCCTTTGCTGATCCCCTCCCCTGGGCACACATCCGAGGCCCCGCTTGAGCCACTACCTCAGCTGGGCACCTGCAGGGCAGGCCGCTTTGTGCCTGGCGCCAGAGCCCTAGGTACACCTGCGTTAGCTGCACCCCTCCCCACCCAGACTGGGATCGTCCAGGAGCAGGGCCTGGAGGCTCTTCCTGCTTATACGAGTGGCAGAGCTGGGACGAGCCTGCCCAATAGATGCAGTTAAACACGTTAGAATCCAGACTTCTCAGCTTCCTGGACGCAGGGCTGGGCTGGCCAACATGGTAAGAACACACAGGCTAGGAACCCGTGAAGTCAGGGACTCAGGAGGAACGCAGGCAACCTCTTGCCTAACTGAGCAACTCGAACACATTTCCTTGACCACAAGGGGCTCAGAGGACAGAGAGAATAGCCCAGGAGCCACCCAAAGGGAGTGTCTGCTCACACACAGAAGTGGCACCCCAAAGCTGCACTCTAAGTGAGGCGTGCTAGAAGTGAGTGAATTAGAACGTGTGTGCATGTGCACACACACACCCCTGCCTGCATGACACTGTAAGGAGATGCAATGGGCGGAACGTTTGTGTCCCCCAAAAAGCCCTATGTTGAACCCTAATCCCCACTGTGACAGTATTAGGAGGTCCAGGGCCTTTGGGAGGTGACTAGGCCATGAGGATGGAGCCCTTAGGAACGGGGCTAGTGTCCTTATAAACCCCAGAGAGCTCCCTAGCCCCTTCCATCGTGTGAAGACACAGCGAGAAGGAGCTGTCTGTGATCCAGGCAGCCGGCTCTCACCAGACACTGAACCACCTGGCACCATGATCTCGGATTTCCAGCCTCCAGAACTGTGAGAAATAAATGTCTGTTGTCTATACGCGCCCAAGTCTATGTCATGGCGGCCCAGAAGGACTAAGACAGGAAGGAAGAAAAATCTTCCCTGTGGATTTGGAACCACAAGTTAGGCTTTATGCAATTTTCAGCCTGAATTCATGTAATCTGGGTGTTTCAAAAAAACTCAGGCTGAAAATTTATTTCAACGTGGCCCCGGGGTCTGTCAGAGCCCCTAGGCACCTGTCAGAAGCAAATGAAAATCCTCTCTGGAGAATACCACATCCCTTCCACGTTTCAAAGAATTTTCACAAAATTCCAAGGAAAATACGCAGTTCTTGGGTGAAAAAATAAAAAAGTCACCAAAGACGCAAGGAAACAAAGCACCATGGTCAAGAGCCAGCAGAAACAACGGCATCAGGCCTTGAAGAACTTCAGATGTTAGAACAACAGACACAGACCATAAAATAACTGTGTTTTAGGGGCCAGCCCTGTGGCGTTGTGGTTAAGTTTGGTGCGCTCTGCTTCAGTGGCCCAGGTTTGATTCCTGGGCGTGGACCTACACCACTTGTTGGCGGCCATGCTGTGACGGTGACCCACATACAAAATAGAGGAAGACTGGCACAGATGTTAGCTCAGGGCAAATCTTCCTCAACAAAAAAAGAAACACAACAACACAAAACTATGATCCAACATAAATGAGAGGCTTGAAAATAGGAGTTAGGAGTAAGACATTTGGAGAGGTACCAATTAGAATTCTTAAAGATGAAAAACACAATATCTGGAACTCAAGCCAGGTAGGCTGGTTTAACAGAGATTGGGCACCAGAGAAGAAAACTGATGATGAGGAAGGTAGATTTGAAGAAATCACCTAGAATATAGACCAGAGCGATAAAAAGAAAGAAAATATGCGAGACTGAGAAGCATGGGAGAGAGCATAGAACAGCTAACATGCACGGGGAGGAGAGAGAGCAAGCGTAGGTGATGTTCCAAGAGATAGTGGCTACTTTCCAAAAACAATGAAGGACACGAAATCCTGATGAATCCTACGCAGCATGGACAAAAGGAAACCTCCGCACAGACACATCACAGAACACCAAAGTCAAAGCAGAAATGGTGAAGCACCAGGGCGGGCAGACAGATTACCTTTACGAGGAGTCAGTCAGCATCAAAGGCCCTGGAAGCTGACTTCTCAGCAGAAACGATGGAGCCAGAAGACAGAGAAAGGGTATCTTTAAAGGCTGAGAGGAAACACCTACAACCAGTGAGAACGGTTTTCAAGCAGGAGGGGGATCTCAAGACCCTTGATAAACCAGTGCCAAACTGAATTCTGGGCATGTGCCCTCCAGGGCATTTGTTTCCCATGGTGTCACAAGCCCAGCCGTGGGAAGACGTGGACCAGGCAGGGCGTGGGGCGCGATCTGTCTAAATATCTCCCCGACCTTATGGTGGAGGCCCTGCCATTAGTGAACCCCTGTGATGATGACATGGCTCTCTGGGTGACACTGTGTAAGGGCAGCACACTCCCTCTCGTATGCCTTAATCGACTTGTCTGGTGCCCTGCTCTCCCTGTGCAGGGTGGTGGTGGCACCAAGAGCATCCATACAGCTTCTGATGGGAAGGACAGCTCTGGAGGAGCTCAGGGAAGTGGGGTCAAGTTCTCTAGCATGACAGCTTTGCCCTGAGGGCCTGTGGGGGCCCACGCGGCTGCCCTCTCTACCTCATCCTGTGTGGCCAGTGTAGGGAGGCCCCTCAGAGGTGGGCTTGTCTGAAGGACGTCTGTGGGGCCAGCCTGAGGCCCAGGCACATGGGGACCACCTTGAGCTTCTGCTTCCACCTGGAGGCAGCCATTCTCCAGGCGGTGTGGGGAGAAATCCTGCCAATGGTGCCTTTGGTGGACACGGAGAGGGTCACGGGAACACCTTCAGCCCCTTCAGGGACTGCCTCAGCTCAGAGAGCTGCCTCACCCAGGCCACACCTCTTTCAGGGGACCCCATCCGTGAGAGACGGCAGCAGAGGCACCAACGCCTGGATACCTCCCTCCCACAGGACTGAGGCTGGAGCGCTGAGCCCTGACCCCTCTGTGGCCAGGAGGCAGGCCTGTGGGGACCTCCTTCTCACTCAAGAGCAAGGTGGGCCGCGCTGAGCCAGCACCCACCCTGTGACCTCATTCTACTTGCCAAGTCTGGCCTCAGGGTCGTGCCCTCCTTCTCTCAAGGGGGGGGTCACCCCACCCTAGTGTCTCCCATTCCACAGACTGCTGAGCAGGGGACATGGTGTGGCAGGAGGCCAGTGGCTTTGCCACAGCAGGAACCACAGCTGAAGCCACTCACTTTCTCCTGGTCCCTGCTGTCCCCCCGCCCCCCAGCCACAGGCACCAAAACAGACATCCCCACTAATGAGCAAAAGGAGGGGAGCACCTGTCTCTCGGTCCGTCGCTGCGCCTCCCTCAGCTCCAGCTCACCCCGCAGGTGGAGCACGCTGCCTGTCGTCCTGGCCAGCTCCTCGGCCAGCGTGTCATTGGCCTTCTTCAAGTGCTCTAGCTGTTCCCGCAGAAGGGCGTTCACCTGGGAGAGGCCGGTGCTCCTGGATGGGCAGAAACCACAGTGGTGTGGCCGTGGATGGGTGGCCTCTCCTTAAAGAGGTGTTCAGAGACCCAGGCCCCAGACCTCCTGGGCCCAGGCAACCCCAACTCAAGTGCACAGCCCCTGCCCTACCCCTGTGCACCACTGACCACCTGCGATGGGGCCCCAATGGTCCCCCAAAGCTTCCCCCTCTGCGTGCTCCACCTGGCTCTGCCCCCACAGCTGTGGTCGGCTGCTCAGTCCCAGGGTGTGAAGGTGCACCCCAAGACAAGCAAGAAGGGCAGGGCTTGGGAGCACCGGCTGAGGGTACCAGGGCTGGGGGGAGGCACCGTCCCTGCAGTGGGGCAGGGTGGTGGGGAGACGGAGTCTGGCATGCCCCCTGGAGGGGGCAGCCCCCCTGTGACCGTGGGGGCCTTTCTCCACCAAAGGCAGGTCTGCATGTGGCTGCAGGTGGGGACCCCAAACTCGCCAGGCTGGGTGGACCCACCCTCCCAGAGCCAGCACCTCCCAGACTGGCTGCGAGGCCACAGCAGGACTTTCTCTGCTCCTCTTTCCTCCTTGGGCATTGGCCTCCACTTGGGTTCTTTTCCCCCCTCAAAACTGGTTTTCAAAACATTTCTCAGCCCTTTTCCTCCTTTTCCAGAGTCCCCAAAGGTGAACCAAGCAAGGGAAGCTTTCCACAAACAGTCTGGAGGTGGAGCCAGGCTTGGGGGCTCAGCCCCTCCCTGCATGAAGTGTGGAGAGAAGCCCTTCCCTCCCTGGGGCTGCATCCTGGGACTTGGGGGTGCTGGGGCTGCCTCTGGGGGCCAGGGTGCATCACACGCTTACCGACGGCGAACAAATGAGCCCCTGACCATGAGATCAGAGTGGCTCAAAGCCAAAGGGGTCTGGGAGTCAGGGTGGGGCTGAAGAAGAGTGGGAGTGAGGAGGGCACCCACGGGCACCCCAGAACTGGCTGGGCCACCAGGGCCGTGGTCAGCTCGGGCGACTCACCTGCAGGACCGGCCAGGGTACCAGCCTCAGCAGGTGTTGGGCATGGGGGGGGGGCACATCAAGGAGAGCAAGGCCAGGGAGACCCTCACTGCCTGTGGAACCTGCACCGCTCTCCCCCTGCCCCGTGCCCCCTTCCCCTACTGCACAAAACCTGTCCCCAGATTCCTACAGGTAAATGTAACTTAGAGTCACTTTGGGAAGAGGATGGCCAACAGCCCCAATGTGCAGTGGAGTCTGCCGCCTCGTGGGGTGATGGCCGAGCTCCCTGCAGCCCTGACTGCTGAGCCCGCCAGGCCTCACCTCTGCTCGGCGGCTTCCAGACGGCCGAGGGCCTCCTCCAGGTCTACGCTGTGCTCCAGCTCCGACCTCCGCAGCCGAGCCTCCGTGGTCTGCAGCCGGGCCTGCAGCTGGAGAGGAGCATTAGCCCACCTGGCCGGCTGCTCCGGAGCCCGCCGGGCTGGGCAGCTTTGGCACCAAGCCCTCCTGGGGCGGGAGAGAGGGCTCCCCTGGGGCCTCCAGCTGGGGCTGGGGCCGGCTGTGGTCAGGCTGGGTCTGGTGAAGCTCAGGCCCCTCCACATGATGGGTCAGACAGGCGGCCATCCACATCCTGCCCCTGTGTCCAGTGCCCTCGGCTGGCTGAGGAGGGGGCCTCCGGGGTCTGACTGGGCCACACAAGGGCAGGACGGCTGAGTTGTGGAGCAGGCCTGGGGTCATCTCCCATGAGAGTGAGCAAGCATGGGGGCCGCCCTCTCCCGCTGCTCCTCCTGCCCGTGCTCATACCTGTGTGCTCCCAGGGGGGCAGGGCCCACACCCACAGTGACCCGGGGCCTGCAGCCCCTCAGCCGGCCTGGCAGGGAGGGGAGCCATCCAAGCTGGGCCAGGTCTGCCCCCCAAGCCTGCGTCCTTCCTGCTCCCTGCTGGAGCCTGAGCAGATGGAGACCCTGGGGCTCCAAGGGGAAAAGAAGGAGCGGGGGGAGGGGGGCCCTGCCCAGATGTGCTGACCCAGAGCACAGGCTCTGGGGTGTCTGGGGAGCAGGACTCAGGCCCAGAGAGCAGGCTGGTCGGGGGTTGAGATGCGGGAAGGTCAGGAGAGCCTGGAGGCCAACCTGTGGCATGACCAGGCCGTGTGTGTGGGGAGGTGAGTGGCTCCTCCTCAGCTGCCAGCAGGATGAGAGAGGAGGGGTGAAGGGCCCAGCTGGATCGGGGGGCTTGGGTGGGGGTTGGGAGTGCTACCCGGAATGGAAGATGCCCACGAAGCAGTCACGCTGGCTACCCTGCCTAGCAGCTCGGGGGGACTTGGCGGCCAGGGGAGGCCCAGCCCCTTCTGGCACCTGCACAGGGGGTGCTGAGACGCCAGCAGGAGCCCGGCGCGTGCACTGAGCTGCCAGGTCCTCAAGTCCAGATCTGACTCACGAGGCTTACTAATCCTTCCACAGGATTTCTGTGGCTTCTATTCCCCCGGGACCCTTCCCAACATCTCCACCCTGTGCTAGGAAGATCCCCACCCCCACAGCCAGGCCGGCGGCCACAGAGGCCCAGGGAGGGCAGGCGAGCTCACCGATGTGCTCCAGCCCCCATAGTCGGGATGAGGGAGACCCTCATCTCGCCGACCTGCCTCAAGGGGCTCATGTGGGGTGCGGGCGATGATGAGACGTTCACAGTGAGGGGGTCAGGGCAGAGGGCACCTCTGTGGGGTGCCACCTATCCTTGGAAGCTCTCGGGACCTTAGAGAAGATGAGGCCAGCTGGGGGCTCTTGGGTGTTTAGCATTGGTCACAGGTCACACTGGAGGAAGGGCCAGACCTGGTTCAGGTCTCAGCCCCAGTAATGACAGCGTGGCCCTGGACAACTCTGGCCCTTTCTGAGCCTCATGTGGAAAGTGGGGTCATCTGTCCTGCCATGTTGAGCAAGGGGGGTCTCTGAAGACAGAGCGGTGGGAGCTGAGCCAGACCCAGAGGGGGCTCTGAGCACTCCACACCGTGTGCCGCCCACTCCCCCGCCCCCCAGTCCTCCCTCAGAAGCTAGCATGCCTTGGAGTGGCTGACACGAGAAAGAGGCTCTGGTCTAGCAAGTGTCTTCACCTTTCTGCCTCAGTTTCCCCATCTATACAATGAGAGGCCCTCCTGAGTCCCACGCTTTATCACCAAACAGGCCTCTTGCTGCAGCTTGTCAGTTACCCTGGAAGGCACCGCGGCTGCCCAGGGGACTGAGGATGGAGGACCCAGGGTCCGAGGTCATAGCTGTCCTCTGGTCTGGGAGGTCTCGCTGTCAGGAAGGAGTGGGGGTTGGGGACACAGCCACTTCTCTATGGGCTCTGCTGCGACTTGGGGCCAATTCCTCAGCACCACCCTGACCGGGTCCCTCCCTCCTGGCTCACTGCCTCCTCCTTTGGCAGGTGCTGGCTGAGTTCTGGCACCGTGCTCATGCTGGGCCAGGCGCTGAGGCTCGTGGGTCAGGACTGACCCGGCTGCCCCCACAGGGCTTCCAGCAGGTGGACACAAGTCAATGCCGAAGCTGGGCTCTGAGACCTGGAGGGGCTGTGAGGGATGGGGAGGCCTGGGCACCCATCTACCATGACCTTCCCACCTCCAGCCTCAGTTTCCCCATCTGTTGCCCAGGGTTTGGATGTGCTGACGCACCATCATTCCACATCCTAGGACTCACTGATGGTCCCATTGGTGCGTCTGCCAGTCCCAATGGGTGACCGCCTCACCCCAGACCAGGCTGACACCCTGTGGCCTGCCAAGTGCCCACTGTACACACTTACCCGCTCGCTCACCGCGTGGTGCCTGCTGGCCAGCTCGTCCCGCTCAGCGCCCGCCTGGGCCAGCAGGTCCTCCAGTCGGGACAGCTCCTCCTGCAGGAGCTCGTTCTCCTCCTGCACGTGGGCCAGGGGGGCCGGCGGCTCCTGCACCCCTGCAGGCGAAGCACTGGGGTCAACCTGGGTGGCCAGACTTAGGGACTCCCACCTTGGCCATGACACCCTGTCCCCATGGTGGGACCGTGGACTGGTCTCTGGGCTCCTGCTGCTGGGTCTGCAACAATCTTCTGGGAGGATCCCAGCTCTGACCCAGGAGAGCCCAATGTGGAGGTGGACGTCACACTCTGAGCCTCGCTCCCTCTCCTGTCGATGGCTTCCTGCCAACTCCTTGTCTTCTATGAAGATCTTTAACCCAAATACAGACCCAGGCCCAGGCTGAGCCCCAAACCAATTAACACAGAGAGTGGGGGCTGGTCTGGACCCTGGGTGTCCCCCAGCCCCCCGTGGAGCAGTGAGAACTGCCGGTTCAGGGTAACTGGACTCGTCTTCCAGTAATAAGGAGCTTTCCAAACACGCAGTGGGGCTTCTTTCTCCTTCATACACACTCAGTGAGCTACCCGGTTCCTTTAGGAGGCTGGACAGACCCTCATTACAGAACCGGGTCCCCGGGACCCACGCACAAGGGGGTGGGACTTGCTTGGAGTCACGAGCACACACTGAGGCCAAGCGGCCTGACTGGCCGGTCGGCTCCATGCAGGAACCCGGCCTTGGAGCCAGTTCCCTGGCCTGAAAGTGTAACAGCTAGGCGGGCACCACGAGGGGCCTTGGGGCTGGGTGAGGAACCAGGACAAAGCTCTTGTGGGGAGCGCTGCTCAGCAGCTGAGCTTCCTGTGTGTCAAGCCTAGGATTTTCCCTCATCTAATGAAAAAACGAATGCAGATGAAATCAAGACTGGCGGTCACAAACGTGTCACCAACACAAACGCAGCTCTGGCTGGGGACGGTCCCTGTGCCTGGTGGTCAGGGTACTGTGGGTACTGACACACAATGCCCGTGGGAGGATGTGGATCTGTGCCCTATCACACGGAAGACGACCCGCTGGGCCCCGGGACAGTGAGGGGGGCTTGGCTCCCTGAAGCTGGACTCCAGTTGACTGCTCTGCGGCTCCCCTGGTGTCCTCCGCCCACCCCCCACCCCCCTTCACCTTGGGGTGGCTCCTCGCCCAGGCTGCTGGCCACGATCTCACGGATGCGGGCAGGTACGGGGGTGGGCGAGGCCTGCCGGCCTTCCCCACGCATGGTGAGTGCCCGGTCTTCTCTGCTGGCTGAGGGGCTCAGGATGGTGTCCTCCAGCTTCTGAAAAACACCCGCCCAGAGACACCTGGGCTGGCAGGCCCTGGACAGCTGCGAGGCACCCCCATACGAGCCTACTGCAGTGGGTGGGGGCTCTCATGGGGCTCCCCCAAGGTGGCAAAGTGCGCTGGAGACGACTAGGGGAGGCTGAGGTCACCCAAGGCACATGCCTCGGTTTCTCCACCTGTAAAGTGGGGTGGTGCCCAGCCTGTCCCCAGCCCTACTCTGAGCAGTGATGAGAAAACGTAGAGAAGAGCTTGTCCAGAATACCCAGCGGATGGGGGCACCACGTCCTGCCCTTTAGCCCTGCTCCCCCTCTGCTGGGCCTGGGCTGAGCCATCCGGGTCCACCGCTCTGGAGATGCTGGGAGGCAGGCACCCTTGCTTCTGGTCCACAGGGTCCCTAACCTCCCACCCACCTGGAGCAGGCCGTCTCACAGTTTTCTCAGTGGGGGCTGGGGGAGGGGCCTGAACCCCACCCAGTGGGAACAGAGCCCGGTGAGGAGAGGGGCTGACATAGGTAGAAGCACCAAGCTCAACCCACCCACTTCCCTTTAGACCCAGGCCAGCTGGGCCAGGTTTCACCCTGTCCATCGGGAGGGGCATGTGTGGGCCCTGGGAGAGGGCGGGCAGGAACCGAGGGAGGGGCAGGGGGACGATAGTGAGGATAGCCCTTCTTCCTGGCTGGTCCAGGGAGCTAACCTGTCAATGGAAGGGGTCCGAACAGGCCTGGAAGTGGGCAAGAAATTCCAGGGTCCTGGGTAGCAGAGACTGGACTTGGGATCTTGGGGTCTGAGCTGGCTCTCTGCCTTGGCCCTGGGGATTCTCTGCTCTGCAAGGAGGAGAAAGCTAGGGGAGGGCCTGGGGGTGCCCCCTAGGGCCCCGGTCCCGGCAGGGGCTTTCTTACTGGGTCTAATTGTGGTGCTGACTGTGGGGAGGATGCTCAGGGGTCTGTGAACGCTGGGGGCTGAGACGGCCCATTCCAAACCAGCAGGAAACCTCTGGACATGAGGCAGCACGATGAGACAAGGTCACCAGGGGGCAGGACAGTTCACAGCTGCCCACTGATGAGGATTTTAGGCTGGTTAATTTTAAAACTGCAGATGAGAAGCAGGCTCCGAGGAGTGGAATTTGTTTGCCCTTTGATCAGAGACAGTTGCATTTGTGAAGGAAATCTCCATGCCTCCCTCTCTGCGCCAGGAGGATGGGGGGATGGCCTTATCTCTGGAAACTCTTAATGGGGAAGGCAAGAACTTAAGTTGTTTACTGTCTGGCAACCTCATGTAACTGACCCCCCACCCCCAAATCCTCTTTTGTCTTTAGCTGAGGATAATATTTAAGCGGTGACTTCTGCCATTTACTCAATCTGGTTTGATTCTTATCTAAAAGTTGTGGGACCGCCCAATGGCCGGACCCTACCGGCACTGGTACCATTTTAACTTTTTTTGTTGTCTTGTAAAGAGATAACTCACATACCCATGCCTTAAATTTAGCCTTACTCTCCACCCAGGTTTGCAGCAGAAGCAGCAGCAGCAACACGCCGGCAGCAGCTCTGACTACCCATGGGTCGTGTCCCCATGGCAGCAGCAGAAGCTCTGACTGCCCATGGGTCCTGTCCCCATGCTATTCTGTACTATTCTCTAAATAAAAGAGCACTACTGCCAGATCTTAAGAGTCTAAGAAATCTTTCTTTCGACTCCTTGGCTCACCGACCCCGCATCATCCACCCGTCCCACCTCACTCAGGATATCTGATTAAAAGCAGTGAATTAAAAATAAAAGGGTGGGTGGAGACTTCCCATGGGGCCCCAGAGATGGATGTCCACTTCCAATGACTCTTCAGGGTGGCGAAGTCCTCTTGCTACACGCCCCCCCCCCCAAACTCAATGCCACACGCCCAGACCCTCCCCTCCTCCGGCTTCCCAGAAGCCCTCCCCCTGTAGCCCCTCAGAGGGCCAGCACACTCTCTAACCTATGACTCCCCAAATCTCCCTCCGAGTCCTGGTGAGTGACCACCTACAGCCTCCTACTTGCCTGTCACCCCCCTCCTCCCATGTCCTCCCAGCTCTCTTGGAGGACTTCCTGGGAACACCCTTGCTCCCTGCACCGCACTGTGCCCACACACCCTCAGCCCGCTCCCTCCTCCTGAGACCCCAGCTTAGCCTCTTTCTCACACATCCTCCTCTACTGCTCCCTGGACATAAGGCCTGCTCCTCCATCAGGACACCCCCTCCCACCCCTGCCCCAGAACATAATGACCACTCTTCTGGGCCAGTGACAGACTGCTAAACGTCACCCCAAGACCCAGGCTCCTACATGACACCTCATGAGGTCCCTTTCTGATCCCCAGTAGCAACCCAGTGATGGGCAGTCATTGAGCAAATGCCATGGACTGAACCCCATTGCCCTCCAGGGTGAGCGGAGGGAGTGGGAACTCTGCCCTCCTTCAGGCTGGGGGCCTTTCTTCTCTCCTGGGTGTTTGCATGTGAGTCCCCTGGGGTCTTGAGGAGGCGCCTTCACTCAACACTCCTACAGGTGACCCCCTTCAGTCTTAGGTGGCTGGTGAGCAGCCTCCTGCCGGGGATGGGGGTGGGGGTGGGGTGTGGGGTGGGGTGTGAGGAAGACCACCAATGGCCTCTCCTGCCCTGATGGGAGGAATGGCGGCTGCAAGAGGCTCAGCCATTGTCTGCCCTGAACCCTTTATTTGCACAGGAGAAACTGAGGCCCAGCGGGGTGCCGAGAACCACCCCAGGCCCCGCGCAGCGCCATGAGCTCCAGGAAGGACTCTGCTCCTCGGCCCTCCCCGCCCTCCCTCCCGCTCCCCCGGGCATCCGCGGCGCCACCCGCTAACGGGAAAGCAGCAGCGGCATAAACTTGACTCATTCCTAACATTTACAGAGGGTCACTTATTAGCCGAGACGTCCCAAGAGGCGCTGGGGGCGTAATGGGTTCCAGCTGTGGCCCGGTGCCTGCGATGGGCCGCGGCCCAGCTCCAGCCGAGGGGGTGCGGGGGAGGGGAGCGGCGGAGGGCGGACGCGTGCGGAGGGGCCCCGGGGCTGGGGGCGCAGGGGGCGGGGCTGGCGGGGTGTGAGGGCAGCCCCGCCCCGCCTCGCGGACACCACCGGAGGGGAGGGAGGGGAGCTGGGAGGAGGGGCTCCGTCCACGGCGTGTAGTTAGGCCGGCGCGAGGGTCTGGGACCCCTCCGCGCGCCACTTCCGCCGGCTCGAGTCTGGCCCGGAGGGGTTCTGCCGCCCCCACCCCGAGACCTTCGTGTCCGCCACCTGTGGCCCCGCAGGTCCGGGCTGGTCTCCTTCCTGTGACCGGGCAGTGCACGAGGAGACTTCTGGAAGGTCCCCCCACGGCAGCCTCAGTCCGTCAGAGGGGACACCAGTGCTGGATGTCAGAGGGGACACCAGTGCTGGACATCAGTTTCCCAGAAGACCCCAGACTCAGTGGAGCTGGGCCATGCCCCTCCCTCCTGCCCCCAGCGCCCTCCCCTTCAGCTCAGCCAGCACTAAAGACCTCAATGGGGTCACAGCCCCTGTGGCAGGCGCCACCCGTGGGCCCTGCCTAGCGGGGCTGTGTACGTGAAACCTGCAGGGGCTGCCCTCTCCCTTGTGGCTGTGTAGAGGGGGAGGGCCCCACCCTAGAGGAACGTGGGCTACCCTGTCTCCCCAGCCCTGGATCAGAGCAAGACTCCCATTTAGGAGAATTGGGCTGGAGTCCCTGCTCTGCCACCAGCAGTGTGACCCTGGTGTGTCACCTGCCCTGCTAAGTCTTGTGTCCTCCACTGTGAAAATGGAGGGGGGCGGTGTGTCCCACAGAGTTGAGGTTGCAGCTCTGTGGAGGATGGAATGTGGGGCCTCTAGGACCCCCGCCCCCCATTTTCACAGATGAGGACAGAGCCTCTGGACGGCAGGTGGGGTTGTAGATCACAAATGCAATCACGCTGTCAGACCAATTTCACTACTTCCCCTTGCTGGTAGCCGGGTCAGAACTCCCCGAGTGGCTCCTGCTGACTCTCCAGGCTGCTCAGGGCTTGGGGGAGAGACAGCCTGTGTCCTGGTTCCCAGGAGAGAGAAGGATGGATTGCAAAAGGAGCCCAACGACTTCGGGACAGAGGAAGATGAGGCTCCCACACCTGGATCCGAGTTGGGGAGACCCCTGGGTGGACCAGGGAGGGTCCAGATGAGCCCAGTAGGAGGGAGGGCATGAAAACGTCTATTTAAGGTCACCCTGGGAGAGACAGCGTCCAGCGGGTGCCCCTGACTCAATCAGGACCCAGGCTGCATCCTGCTAGGGCAGGAGCAGGGTGAGGGAGTCAGAGTTCCAAGGCTGTTCTGGGCCCCTCTGTGGGGTGGATGGGATGGCCCGCGGGCCGTGTGGGTCTGGGCGCCGGTCCCCAACACTGCCACCGTGTGGCCACGACGGGACTGCAGGAGGCCGCGTCCGCCAAGCTCTTGGAGAATGGAGGGTGGGGGCTCGGTACACCCTAGAAAAGTGAAGGATGTGTGACTGGTTGGTGAAGTGAAGCAGGGTGTGTAGGATGCTTAGGGACAGTCACCACTCAAGGTTTCTTAGCAAACGTTTTCATATCTGTTACCTTGACCTGAACCAGCAACTTCTTGCCTCCACGTTATAGGTGAGGATGTGGGGACTTGCTCCGTCACCCGCTCCCAAGCGGCAGTGTTGGGACTGGGACCCCACCTGCGGGACCCTAAACGCCCACAACGTTGGTTACTGGTGAGCTAGCATCCTCCCAGTGGCCAGAGAGCAGGACTCAGCTGACGGGCGTCCTCAGGGCTCCTCCCCGGTGTGGCACCCCCTGAGCCCGGCCCCCCTGCCCCGGCTGCCCACTTTCCTCCCCCGTCTCCGCCTGTGCACCAGGCATTCCCACAGACCTCCCTGCATCCCCAGGTGGCAGGCTCTGGCCCTCGCCAGGGGCGGGCACAGCTTGAAGAACACATCTGAGGACAGGGCCTCCAGCCAAGTGCAGCCACCGGACGTCTGCTTGCCGTCCTTCCGCGGCTTGGCCTGCTGCAGAGAGGGCCCTGGGTGGGGTGGCCGCCTGCCAGGCTCCATTTCCTCAGGAAAAAGAGCTTCTCTGTGTCTGGGGTAACACCTGGCCCCTGATGTGCTGTATCTCAGCACTGCTCCGTTTCCGTCTCTGCGTTTGGTGAGGACTCTGTCCCCTGGGCGTCACCCCAGGGCAGGCTCATGCTTCTTGTGGGTGGCAGTTTGGTCCCCAGCTAATAATAAAGGATAATAATAATAATAATGCCCGGCCAGGCATTGAACCAGGCGTTGGGCATTCACCTCTGTACCCCCAGCCCCAGTCCCCAGCACTCGAGCGAGCTCAGACCGAGGTCACTACACAAATGATTGAAAATGCAGCCTAAGGTATGAATCACTAACCGCAAAATGACTCATATCAAGGAACACTCTGGAGGGCAAAGAGCCTGTCTATCTTGTTTGCTCCTGTGTCCCCAAGGCCCACAGGCTTCCTGGAGGAGGTGGCAGGAGAGTTGGACCTTGAAGGATGAGTAAGAGTCTGACAGCTAGAGGGGACACAGGTCAGGTGTCCAGGTGGAGGGAACAGTGGAAGCACAGGTCTCCAAAATCCGTGTGGGGCCTGGGGGCGGAAGGGTGGGGATGGGGGTGAATGAGGCAGGAGAGGAAGCTGTGAAGGCCTTCAATGTCCCATTGAGGACTGTGGGGCCCCATCCTTGGACCACGGGGCGAGGGTAGTGGTGTTTCTGAATGAGGAGGGGGATGTGGCCCGTGTGATTTGCACAGTGACCCTGGCTGCGTCGGTACAAGTGGATGGGAGATTCGGAGGTGGGCCAGCGCTTCCTCCTCCTTCCCTGGTTTGCTCGGGCGCGGCACAGGGCTTGGCCCTTGGCAGGTGACTGATGAGTGCTTGCCACACCACGGGGCTGTCAAACCATCCCAGCTCCTCTCCCGTGGGTGAGCCCCTCTCATTCAGGCTCTGGGGGGCCCCGGTGACCATCTGTCTCACCCCATTGTACAGATGGCGACACTGAGGCAGAAATGACCAGCAACACCAGTGACAGAGAGCTGGCACCAGAAGCAGGACACCACGCTGCCCTCCCCGATGACTCCCTCACTGTGCCCACCCTCCTTCCAGGACCACCTGGCAGCACCTTCCCCCCCTCCTCCCTCTCTACCTTCCTTTTCCTCCCCTCCCCGCTCAGGCTCCCCACTTTGGAAACATGTTTAATCTTTTGATGACAGAAATTCCGCCACAAGAAGTCCTTTCCTTCTCCTGGGGAATTCCCAGGGTCTTACAAAAGCTGTGGGTGGAGATACTGTCCTCAAGAAGTTAAAATCCGGAGATCCAGAATTTGCCTTCTGGGAAGGATTCGGGAGGATGCAGTGAGCCAGCCCTCCCTCCACGGCAACTAGAACAGCCAGCTAAACTATGAAGCATCTGTTTTTAAAGATGTCAGAGAGCTCTGAAAGCAATGAGATAGAGGGACTGAAATTGGAGGAAGTAGAAAGCATCCGAGATGGGCTGTGGTCGTCCCGGGCTGGGGGCAGATGCTCTGAGTTTGGCCCAAGCAGGGCTGTCAATGGGGGAAGAGCAGCCAACAGAGCTTTTCGTAGCTGCCTGGAGCCGGAGTAACAAAGTCAGAGATTTGAGGAGCCTCAAACACAGAGCCACTTTCTCCTGCTGTCATTTTTAAAATGGTCATAGCATCCCAACACATCAGTGACCTCGGAGGAAGTGTGATAACAAAACTCGTGCAAGACCTCTCCATTGAGAGTTGAGAGTCGAGTAAATTGAGAAAAGCTTCGATGGAAGAAAAGATTGTGTACGTGAATTGGAAGACTAGATATTGTAAAGGTGTCAGTCCTCCTCAAATTAATCTATAAAGTCAATAAAATGCTAGTCCGCAGCCCAGTACGGCTTTTATGTTATAGAAATTGACAGATTGGTTCTAAAATTCATGTGGAAATGAGAAGAGTCAAATCTCCCTAGGTGATGGTGAAGAAGAATAAGGCCGAGGAGTCATGCCCCGGATGTGAAGACATGTTACAAATCTGCCCTAATTAACACAGAGTGTTGGTGTGAAGACAAGCTGACCAGTGAAAGAGATCATAAACTCTGGAAGCATATCCATAAACGCACGCTCACGCATGCACACAGGCACAGAGACGCACATACACCTTGTTTGTGACAAGGGTGACACAGCAGAGCAGTGGGGAAATGATGGGGCTGGGTCCCCTGGATATCCACATGGGAGGAAATGCTGGTGGTCTCTAGTTTAAACCACACACAGAGATCAATTCCCAATGGACTGCAGATTTAACTGTGCAAGTAAAACATCAAGCTTCTAAAAGAAAATATAGAAGAACATCTTTGTGACCCTGGAGTAGCCGAAGTGTGTTTCTTAAACAGCCCACAGGAAGCACTAACATGAGGGGGAAATGGATAAATTGTGTTACATTAAAATTATGAATGCTCCTCAAAAGACACCATTACACGATGAAAAGACCAGCTACAGAAGATATTCGCAATGCGTGTATTCAGTAAACGACTCGTTTCTAGATTAAACAATCAAATTCAAATCAATAATAAAAAGAGACGGCACCCCGAAAGAAAGAAGGGCAAAATTTTAGAGCAAACACTTCACCAAAAAGATATCTAAGTGGCCAATAAGCACAGAGAAACGTACTCAACTCCATTAGTCATCAGGTAAGTGATAATTAACATCACAATGCAATACCACTGGGCATTCACCATAATGGCTAGGTAGGAAATGGCAGGCAATGCCCAGGGTTGGCAACCAGCCCCTCACACGCTGTAAGTCGGTACAGCCTTTCTGGAAACCTAATTGACAGTATCCACTAAAGCTGAACATATGCAAACTATGATCTAGCATTCCCACTTTTGGTGTATACCCAACAGAGACGTATGCATATGGCACCCAAAGATATGTACCAGAGTGTTTGTGGCTGTGCTATTCATTTCAGGCCAAATTGGAAACCACTCAAATGGCCATTACCAATAAAATGGATGAAAAGTGAGGTATATTAACATGATGGAATGCTATATTTTGATGAGGACAAGTGAGCCATACCTGCGTGCTACATTCCGGGTGAATTTTACAAATGTGGTGTTGCACCACAGAGCACATACATATATGGTTCCAGTTCTGTAAAGTTCCCAAATAGGCAAGATAAATCTATGTCAGGTTGAGGGTGCTTCTGGCATTCTGATAATGCTCTACTAGATGTGGGTGCTAGTCAGGTGGGTGGGCTCGGTTAAGCTGCATGCTTGGGATGGCTGCACTTTTCTCTATGCATGAAATTCTTCAACCAAAAGTGGAAACTAAATCCAGTGATTTTTCATCTCAAACGCCAGTCTCTGGACTATGGGGTTCTGTTCTTACCCACACATTTTGTATGCAATGTCTTTCCATCCATTCTCCAATCTACTGCCTATCCACCATGCTCATCCACCCATTTGACCATCTATCACGATCTGCATGACAGTCCCTTCACCTACCCACCCTCACATCTGTTTATTCATCCATCCTCTAATCCAGAGGTCAGCAAACTACAGTCTGTAGGCCAAATCCAGCCTGCCACTTGTTTGTAAATAAAGCTTCACTGGGATATAACCACACCCGTTTGTTTATGTACTGTCTATGGCTGCCTTCATGCTCCAGTTACAGAGTTGAGTAGTTGCTACAGAAACTTGATGTTTTGCAAAGCCTGAAATATTATCTGACGCTTTCAAGAAAAAGTTTGCCAACCTCTGCTCTAATTCATCTATCCACTCATTCCATCCCACTCCATCTCACCCTGTCCCATCCCACCCCATCCCACTCCATCCCATCCCATCCCATTCCACCCCATCCCACTCCACCCCATCCCACTCCATCGCACCCCACCCCATCTCATCCCATGCCATCCCACTCCATGCCATCCCACTCTATCCCATCCCATCCCATCCCATCCCACCCCATCCCATCTCATACCAAGCCACCCCACTCCACTCCATCCCACTCCATCCCACCCCATCACATCTCATCCCATCCCACCCCATCCCACTCCATCCCACTCCATCCCACCCCACCCCATCTCATCCCATCCCATCCCACTTCATCCCACCCCACTCCATCCCACCCCATCCCAGCCCACCCCATCCCAACCCACCCCATTCCATCCCACTCCATCCCATCCCACCCCATCTCATCCCATCCCACCCCACCCCACTTCATCCCACCCGACCCCATCCCACTCCATCCCATCTCATCCCATCCCATCCCACCCAATCCCACCCGATCCCACTCCACCCCATCCCACCCCATCCCACCCCATCCCACTCCATCCCATCCCACCCCAACTCATTCCATCCCACTCCACCCCATGCCACCCCATCCCATCCCACCGCATCTCATTCCATCCCACCCCATCTCACTCTATCCCACCCCACCTCATTCCATCCCACTCCACCCCATCCCACCCCATCCCACCCCAACCCACTCCATCCCATCCCACCCCATCTCATTCCATCCAACCTCATCCCACTCCAATCCACCCCACCCCACCCCATCCCACCTCATCTTCTCTTACTCACTTAAGACATTGCTCCAACAATCCTTCCTTGTCTCTTATGTATCAGTATCTCTATCAGACCATTCTTGTTGACACAAAGTGTCTTAATTTATGCTCACCCTACTAAAAAAAAAATTGTTCATACGTGCCCCATGAGGTACCCTTGCGATCAAGGTCACCATGACCTCCGTGTCTCTGAATCCAGGGGCCCACAGACTCCATTGTGCTTGATCTGTTGGCAGCGTTTGGTGCTGACGATTGCTGCCTCCTCCCGGACACACTCTCCTCAGGGGGCTTCTTGACCCCCTACTCTCCCAGTGCTTCTCACCTCATTGGCCACCTCATCCTGATCTCCTGGCTGGTTCCTTCTCGTCTCCCCCATCAGTAAGTGTGGGAGTTGCCCCATCTCCTCTTTCTATGCACACTCACCCCTGTGGGGTCCCACCCAGTTACCACGTGCCAACAACCCCAGCATGGAGCTCTTCCCTGGAACCAGACCCACACGTCCACTGGCCTCCACTCATTTCCACTTGGATGTTAGCAGGCTTCCCCACTCTACGACGTTCAAAACAAAACCTCTGAGCACAGGACTGTTAAGCTAGATGTGAAAAAAACAAACAACTGAATCTCTATATGTTTGGAAATTAAGCTATTTATACCTCCAGATAATCCATGGATAAAATAAAAAATCACAGTGGAAATTGGAAAACAGTTTGACTGCATAATATTGAAAATTTATTATGTCCAAACTGTGGGATGCAGCTAAAGCCTTGCTTGGAGGGAAATGCATACTTTAGGGAAAAAAAGGAAGAAAGTGGGAATGTAAAATGGTGCAGCTGCCATGGAAAACAATATGGAGGTAACTCCAAAAATTAAACACAATTACCATATGATCCAGCAATTCCACGTCTGGGCATGAACCCCAAAGAACTGAAAGCAGGGACTCGAGCAGATATTTGCTCACCCGTGTTCATGATAGCATTATTCACAACAGCCGAAAGATGGAGACAACCCAGCTGTCTGGGAACACGTGAACAGACAAACAAACTGTGGCCTATCTGTACAATGGAATATTATTCAACCCTAAAAAGGAGGGGAATTCTGACAGATGCTGTAATATGGACTAACATTTAGGACCTTATGCTAATTGAATTAAGCCAGACACAAAAAGACAAAGATTCCACTTATCTGAGGTCTCTAGTGTAGTCAGATTCACAGAGACAGAAAGTAGAATGGTGGGGGCCAGGGTCTGGGGGAGGTGGATGGGGGGGGTCACTGTTTAATGGGGACAGAGTTTCAGTTGGGGAGGATGAGAAAGTTCTGGAGATGGATGGTGGTGATGGTTGCACACCAGTGTGAATGTGCTTAATGCCACTGAACTGCATACTTAAAAATGGTTAAAGTGGTGCATTTTATGTTATGTGTATTTTACCACAATTTTTAAAAAAGTAAAAAAAGAAATGAAACAAAAGAAGGCTGCCAATCAATGAGCTAAGCACACATCTCAGAAAATTAGATGAGCCACAAACCCAGAGACCTGAAAAGCAAAGGAATAATAAATACATCAACTAATGAAATAGAAGTCAAAATATTAGAGAGGATCAACAGGCGACCGGCATCCGAAATGAAAAGGGTCATCACTTCAGGGTGACCAACTCGGGACTTCCTCGGATCTTGCACCTGAAGTACTGGGTCTCAAACCCCTCCACACCCAGGGACAGGTGGTCACCATGCTTCAGATGCTCAGACATCCAAAGGACAGTAAGAAGATATTAGGAACAACTTCTCCCAGTAAATTTGAAAATTTAGATCTAATGGATAAATTCCTAGAAAAATACCATTAATTAAAACCTAACCAAAAGAAATAGTCTGAAAAGTCCCATAGCTTTAGAGAAACGGGGTCCAGAATCACACATCCTCTCTCACTAGGCTTCCCCCCAGGGCTCCTCTGCAGCAGCCTGCTTCCTCTGCCCTGGGTCCCGACCATCTGAGAATCCAGTTCTGGGGGGGAGGGGGCGGTGCTGGCGTTCTGGGACACTGTGCAGAGGTCGAGGAGAGTGCAGAGGAGAGCAGCCACGCTGGCTGGAGGGAGCGGGGCGTCCAGAGCTTCTCCAGGCATGGGAGCATGTTCAGAGGCCCCCCATCCTCAAGCCACACCTTGCCCCCGCCCCTCAGCTTCCGTGTCTGTAGCTGGAGGGGCTGGGGATCCCTCTGGCCCTGCCGCCCCTGTCTGGACTGGGCTATCTGGGCATCTTGTGGCGCCCGCCTGCCTGCTCCCTCTGGTGTAATTGCTCCGAGATCTCAATCACCACAGTGCAAATAACAGGTGTTGGTGGGGCAGGCAGAGCGGACCTCGCCAGGGCTCCGCGGGGCCGTCAGATGACAGTCTCTGGTGGGCAGCAGGAGTTTGGGCGAGAAGCATCCACGAGTCACGCGTGCCACGCACCAATGACCACTGCCAGAGGTCAGCACCATCCCGGGGTTCTCCCTCAAACCAGCCCGTAACCATAGCAACTTGCTTCAACCCTTGAGCCTCGGTTTTCCTGAATCCAAAGGGATGACAGAATTCTCACAGGAGGGCAGGGATGCCGGGCTGAAAGTGTCTGGGAAATTGCAATGTGCAAGCCCTTCCTCCCTCCCTCCACTGTTGGTCAGCCCCACACTCAGACCCTCAGAGAGCTGAGACCCCATCAGAGCTGGACAGAGAAAGTCACCCCCCCACCAGGG
This sequence comes from Equus caballus, assembly GCF_041296265.1. Classification (NCBI taxonomy): domain Eukaryota; kingdom Metazoa; phylum Chordata; class Mammalia; order Perissodactyla; family Equidae; genus Equus; species Equus caballus. Next base: position 26,434,194 of record NC_091689.1, on the reverse strand, counting down.
CCGCCTCCTCTGTGTTGTTGCATCACCTGATTCAAATACCCCGCCCTTGCCACGCTCTGTCCTGTGTGGGCATGTGTGTGTGTGTGCATGCATGTGCATGTGTGCATGTGTGCGGTGACTCCACCATGTTATTTAGTCTCCTGGCACCAACCGTGGGCAATTGCCCTTCTCTGGTGACCTGTGTTGCTCAGATAGGGCCACGTCAACCCTCTACAGTGTGGTTTCGAGGTCCTAAGATCTGGGTTAATAAGCGACTCTGAGTCAGCTGGTGCACCAAGGGTCACGGGGCTCCCTGAGGGATCCGCTGGGGTGGGGACTGCCTGGCTGTGGTGGCTGGAGCCAGGTGATGGCCGGGTGGGCCCACCTAAGGGGGTGGGGTCGCAGGGCTGGGAAGGGGGTTGGATCTGGGAAGTAGGGAGTGAAGGGCAGAGGGGCCTCTGGGATAATTCCCAGTCGTTATTACTATAGTTGTTGTTATGCAGATGGGCAGGAGGAAGAAATACAGAGCTAGAACCTCTGGGCTCACAGGATAGACAGAGGGATGGACCACACCCGCCACCAAGCTCAGAGATGGCAAACACCTCTCCAGGGCAGCTCCCAGGGGCCCCCACACTCTGCCAGAAAAAGCAGTCAACTATATCCCAGAACAGCAGTGTTGGGGGTCGTCTGGACCCTGTCACCCACAACATGCAGGGCAAAGGGGCCTGCCCACCTGAGCTCCACATGGAGTCAGGGAGCCTGGGCTGGGGCTCAGGTCTCCGGGGCCCCTGTTCAGTCTCTCCCCAGGTTCTGGTCCCGAGTTAGTCTGCACTTGTGTGTGTGTGTGTGTGCATGCTCATGCTGACCACGTGAGCACGCAGAAAGTGCCCCTCGCAGCCCGGGAGGCGTGGCCTCTCTCAGCAGGGTCCCTTCCCTCCCAAGGTGCCCATGAGGCCTCTCTCAGGAGGGTGCTGGAGGACAGCCATTCCACTGACCTGGATCACAGCGTCCAGCCCCAGCCGGGACTGCTCCGCGGCGTCCCCAGCGCCAGGTTCGCTGGAGGCAGAACTCATCTCGGGCCGGAGCACGAGCACGGGACCGCAGAGAAAGCCAGGGCTTGGCTGCCAGGTGCGTTTCCTCCTGGGACCCTGGCCAGGCCAGGTCCTTCAGTGCACAGGCCCCACACCTGTGTGGTACCTGGCTCCCTGTCTTGGGCACCCAGCTGCCCCCTCTGGCTTGGCGAGACCTCATGGCCAACCGAGCCCCTAGGCGTTGCTGTGGCAACCGCGACGCTGAGGGCTGGGTTTCCTTGGAAACAGGAGTGCAGGCCTTTGTTTCCATGGGGACAAAGGAACGCGGTTGGCTGGAAGCCGTTTCCTGGGAGAAGGGGAGACGCCCTGGGCAAAGCCGTCCACCTGAGTGATCACACCCCTGGAGGGGTTGGCCTTTCCCTCACGCCCCCCACACCTGCGGGGAAGAGCCCTGGCCTGCCATTGGCAGTCACCCCGGGAGAAGTTGTGTGCTTGTTGGCCACACACCAGGTGGAGGTGGTGTGCAGAACGCCAGTTCCTCCTAATCTGTAATCACAAACTACGAGGTTTTTTTCTAACATTTGGAAAAGAACTTAGATATCAATAATGCAATGGCATGAAGCAGATGGGTAGACTGAGGCCAGGAGAGGGGAAGCCACCTGCCCAAGGACCAAAGGAGGCCCCCCATCTTCCTGACCTTGCACGTGGACGTGGCTCTAGAATCTGATTTCCCTCTGGAGCCCTTTCACGGTAACCTACTCTGTGGACAATGCTTTCCACACTTGCTGTGTGAAATCCATTTCCTCTCACTCACTGAACCTTCCTGGAGCGACATAAAGGACCGTTTGGGACACTCCCAGCTCACCGTTGGGGTGGGGGGGCCCGGTCCTGATGGATGGGTGAAACGAGGGGAGGCAGTGGGGGCTGTCCCTGCAGACACAGCCTGGGCCTCCTGGGGGCTCTGGACTGAGCCTGGCACTGGGCACTCAGCCATGTGGAGCCCTCTTTCCACTCCACTCAGGGGCTCCTCATTCCAAGCCGGACCTCTCCCGACCAGGCTGATGCCCACAGGAGTTCCTCTTGGAAGGGGCAGCCACTGGAGTGGGTCCTGCCGCTAGACCCAGGACCTAGCAGTGACTGCCCTTGTAACAAGAGGACGTGGATTCAGGGGCCCTTGGAATGGGTGCCTCTCTGAGTCTCCCAGAGACCGGGGCTCCTCTGAGTCGGTCTCAGCCCAGGAGAATGGGAGGTGGCCTGCCGGGCCAGGAGGGACCAGGCAGTGCGGGTGGACCCTTAGTGGGTGAGTACCTCCATCCCCAGTGCTGCCAGTAGGAAGCCTGATGGGGCCCAGGCCGCTTTCTCAGAACCCAAATTCAAGAAGAGGGGCGCCCGCACTCAGAGGAAGCTCTCCCCGGGAAACCCCTGCGCTCTCTTCTCCTCCTGACGTCCCCAGGGACCCTGCTCCCCTCCACGCAGAGGCCAGCCATGTGGGTCCCCCATGCAGGGACAGGTAGGCTCTCGCGCCAGACACAGCCCCGCTGGGCATCCGGGGCTGGCATAGGTTCATTAGACTGCTCCTGGGGGGATGGGAGCCTGGTTGTCCCACTAACCCTTGCCCCTCAGGACTAGCAATGACTTCCAGCTTCTGAAGGCACAAAGCAGAGGTCCAGATTCAGAGCCCAGGGGACCCACACCATGGCCTGGGCACCTCCTGGGCACCCAAGGCTGCCCATAACACCCCCCGGAGTCCTGGAGCCCACGTGGGCCTTGAAGACTGAGCCCCGAGGAGCTTTGGAGAGGTATGATGTGCGAGGCAGGGGGCAGTATTTCCTGCTACCTTGAGGCAGGGCCTCATCTGACTCCAGCCAGTGAGCTTGGGGCCTTAGAGGGTGTGGCCCTGCCATCCAGGGAGAGCTCCTGTCTGGGGGCTCAATGCGGGGTGCTCAAGCAGTAGGTTGGGTGAGGAGGCTGCAGAGGTCAAGGTGACCGTCTGTGAAGGTCACCTGGATGAATTGGAACAAGACTTCACTTGCTGGAAACCAGCCTCTCATCAGCCTGACGCACAAGCTTTGTGTTCAGGGGCGGCCCGGTGGCCTGGATGTGGGGGGCGGGGGCGGGAGGATGGGGGCGGGTGAGTAGGACCCCCCGATCTGGGGCCATATGCCCAGGTCAAAGGCAAGTTCACTTGGCCCAGCAAGGTGGCGGTCCGCACATGTGGCCCTCCACAGTGTTGGGCCTCAGAAGGGCCAGTGCACCACGCAGGGTTTCACATCTGACTTAGAAAGTTCCTTCTGGCTGTAGAGTCAGCCAGGGGGCAAGACGGAAGGCAAGGGCGGCCTTTCTGTGGGCCAGTGGGGCCCGGGCTTGCCACTGGAGTGGCCTTGGCCATCCACAGACCAGCCTCTCCCTCTTGTGGTGGCTCCCTGTTTCTGCGCCCGCTGTCCTCAGAGGACCTCACTGCCCCCTGGGCGTCCCCTTCCTCGGTGGCAGAGGAGGGGTTTCCTGGGACAGAGGACCTTCAGTGCTAAAAGCAGGAGAGCCCTGGGCAGAGCAGGGAAGTTGGGCCTGTGGTGGGTGGGGCCTTCCCGCCTGTGCCCTTTCCCTTCACCCCGCCCCAACTTCCACCTCGGCCTCTTTTGCCCCCTGAAACCCTCGTGGCCATGCAGAGAAGCCCAGCGCATGCCGGCCTTCACCCCTGCCCACACCCTCTTCTCCAGGACGCCTTCCCTGGCCCCCGTGGGCCGGCCCCCTGGAGGCTCACGCAGGCCCTGTGCATACCACCCGAGGCCTCCCTGCTTGGCATCCATGCTCGTGGCTTCTGCTCCTGGGCCATCGATGGACTAGAAGGAGAGCCCTCAGAGCAAGGCTCAGCCCTGGGCCTGGGCACGGCCCCCAGGGAACGTTCTGGAATGAGTGGAGGGTGGGAGAGAGGTCCCCACCATGCTGGGGCACCTCTGTGGGATGGGCTGGTGGGCCGGTCGGGGTACAGGGAGGACGATGGCTGGTTCTGACCCGCATCTTAATGGGACTGGACTCGGCTCTCTGCCTGCCAGTGCCCTGGACGCTGAGCCTCCTTCTCAAAACTTGGGGAAAGTGCTCAGCGTCCTCGGGCAGCGAGGACCGTGCTCTGGCCTCGCCCATCACCACCTGCCCAGCATGTGGCCACCTCTGTCTTTGTCTGTGCTCAGAGGAAGGCCCCCTCACAGATGGGCCGCCCCCATGTTTTCTGACTGTTCTGTCCTTGAATCTGGAACGTTGCTGGGTTTCACTTGGCCCCCACCATGTTTACAGAGACAGGTCACCTACAAACTCTGGAATTTCAGCTTCCCTGGGACAATCCACAGGCCTGGCCATCCTTGGCTCATGTGTGGACAGGGGGACACAGGGCTGGGGTAGGGAGTGGATAAGATGAGTCAGAAACCAGCTGGCCTTGCCTCTTTCTGTACCTCACTGGCCCAAGGGGCACCAGAATTTGCCATCCTGACCCAGACCCTCCCCAAGAGGGGAAGGGACCTCGCAACTTGGATGAAAGCATAGACTTGCTGGAGCGAAGGCCTCGTCACTCCTGCCCTCTCTCGTCCTCACCCGGACAGGTGGGAACTGGGGTGGGTGCTGCTGGGCCTGCTGTGGGTGGGACTCATGCACCCAATGTGTCCTCTGAAGTTGGGTCACACACAGGGCAATACTTGGGCAGAGGGCAGGAGCCTGGAAGGAACACAGAGCCCTCTGTTCCAGCCCCTCATGGCCTCCAGGCTGTCGGGCTCGCCATAATGGTCTCTGGGATGCGTCTGGCTTCCCCGTCACTGTCTGTGCTCATTTGGTGACTCCGTGCCCCCGGGGACATGAGCCTCCTCTGTGGAGCCGACTGCACACTGGCAGACGTCTCTCCTGGCAGGCAGATCGGGAGGGCTGGTGACTGCTCACGAGAGGAGTGGTTCCTGCCGGCAGCTGGGGCTCAACTGACCTGGGTTCACGGCCTCTTTGGGGCGTGTCCCCTGCAGGTGCTGGACAGGAAGTAGGCTGTGCATCCTGTGGTTTTACCAGAATACAGCCCGGTTCTGGACACCAGCTGGGGCACCAGCTCAGGCACTGCCCAGAACTGCTGACTGCTGCCAAGGCTGACTGTCCTCTGCCCACTGGGCGGCGTCCCAGGCCACTGGCCACCATCTGGGTGTCGACGCCCCTCTGGTCATCTGTCCCAGGCTGAAGCCTGGCCATGGGACAAGAGTGGAGGCCCTGTAGTGGGGTGGTCAGACCAGAGGAGCCGCTGGGAGGCTCACATTTGGGGACACTATCAGGTCAGCCTCTCGGGGTCACCCCAAGTGGGCCCCTGGGCATGTGTGCTATGGGAGTCTGTCTTAGCTCCTCCCCTCTCTGTCCAGCTCTTGGGGCCTCTCTCAGCATCCACTGCCCAGAGGACTGCGAGGGGCCCTGAGCCTGGTTGTGGGTGTCCAGACCTGACACCCCCAGGGTAAGGCATGTGAGGCTCCCCGAGGAGGAACCACCCTGTGTCCATCCGTTCAAAGGGTTGCTGGAGAAGGCGCCGTGTACAGGCCCAGTGGATGATCCTGGCGAGGGGATGCTGGTGAGGCTCCAGACTCTGCCCCCTCAGGGCACCCGCTCTCAGGGAGCAGCTAAGACTAAACCCCAGACGCCGCCTCGTAATGAAGGAAGGAGCGCAGGGAGGTGCCTCTGCCAGGCGACCGGAAGGCTTGGGGGTGTTGGGCCATTGACACCCTGCTGAGCACCCACTCGATAGATAATCGATAGATAATCATAGGAGCTGAAACTGACAAACTCTTAGAAGAGAACAGGGGAAAAGGGCATTGGATTTGGCAACGATTTCTTGGATATGACGCCGAAAGCACAGGCAACAAAAGTGAAAAATAGATACATAGGATAAATTAACAACTTTTGTGCATCAAAGAATGCCATCAAGAGATGAAAAGGCAACTCTTAGAATGGGAGAAAATATTTGCAAATCGTATATCTGATATTGGAATTAACGTCCAGAATCTACAAAGAACCCCTACAACTCAGCAACCAAAAAACCCAAACAACTTGAAATAAAAATGGGCAGAAGACTTGAATAGACACTTCTCCAAAGAAGATATATAACTGGCCAATAGGCCCATGAAAAGATGCTCAACATCACTGATCATTAGGGAAAAGCAAATCAAAACCACAATGGGATACCGCCTCACACTCATTAGGATGGCTGCCATCAAAAAAAAAAAAAAAAAAAACCCAGAAAAATAACAAGTGTTGACAACGATGTGGAGAAATTGGAACCCTTGTGCGCTGCTGTGGGAGTATACAATGGTGCAGCCACTACAGAAAATGATATGGAGGTTCCTCAAAAATTAAACATAGAATCACCATGTGATCCGGCAATCCGACTTTGGGTAGACGCACAAAAGAATCTTTTCATCCAGGATCTTGAAGAGATATTTCTACAACCATGTTCCCAGCAGCATTATTCACAACAGCCAGAAGGTGGAAGTGACCCAAGTGTCCATTGATGGATGATGGATAAACAGAGAGTGGAGTATCCGTACAATGGAATACTATTCAACCGCAAGAGGGAGTGAAGTCCCAATTCGTGCTCCAAGGTGAACGAACCTTGAGGACATTATGGTATGGAAAATAACTCAATCACAAAGGGCCAATACTGTGTGATTCTACTTATATGAGGGCCCTAGAGTAGTCAAATACATAGAGACAGAGAATAGAATGGTGGTTTTGGGGAATGGGGAACGTGTTTAATGGCCACATTGACAAGGCTGCAGGGACCCAGGACATGGTCTAGGAGCCAGGACTTGGGCTTGTCCCGCTTGGTGAAGCTCCCCGTTCCATCCTAAAACCCACAGAAGCTGTGTAGGAGGGATCCTCTGGCGCTGGGCCTGCCTGAACCGCCCATTTCAGCAGCTCCGGCATCGCACCGCATGGGAACCTGGGGAGGAGAGGCGTCTGGTGCAGAAAGGATCGCTGGTCTCTGGATGGCAGGTGGCTGAGATGCTGCTCGTCACTGTCAGAGCATGGAGGCATCTTGGAAGCCCATCGCATGCAGCTTCCTTATTTCTCAGCCGAGGCCTTTGAGGCCAGATGGGGCGGTGACTCATCCAGGGTCTCACAGGGAGCAACCCCTGAGCTTGTCCTTTCTTGAGGTCTGACAGTACTATGTCCACTCTCAAGTGTGAGCAGCTCCTGGCAGGTGCCCTGGGCACGTTGGCTGAGTTGAGCCATGAAAGTCCTGCCACCTGGTACAGAGGGAGGGGTCCACACAGGCACTGGTGGCTGGTGTGGACCTCAGCTCACCTTCTCGGGGAATCACACAGGTGGCCAGGCCAGTGTCTGCCTTTACGTCCTAGAGGCCAGTGCAGAGCTGTGCCTACTGGGCGCTTGACAAATGTAGCCTAGACAGGCGGGGCTGGGAAGTCTGCACAGTGGTGGCGTGAAAAGGGGCTGGTGAGCACAGGACCCATGGGGGCAGCATCCTGGCAGAGATCCTGTCACGCTATGTGGCTGGGTGTGGACTTGCTGTGGTTGGCTGAATAGTGGCCACTTCCTAGTCCCCAGAACCTGTGACTATTGCCTTATAAGGCAAAAGAGTGAGGCACAGGTGAGAAAGAACTGAAGATTGTGTGATGAGAAGATTATCCGGGATTGTCCTAAAGGCTACCTCAAATGTCCTTGTAAGAGAGAGGCAGAGGGTGATGACACAGACACGAGGAGAGGGCCACATGAGGATGCAGGTGGAGGCAGAGTCATGTAGCCAGGAATACCGCAGCCACCAGGGGCTGGATGAGGCGGGAAGGATCCTCTGGGGAGCCGCTGGGGAGAGCGCAGCCCTGCCCACCCTTGATCTGGGGCTTCTGGCTGCCAGAACTGAGAGAGAACAGACTTCTGCTGTTTTAAGACCCCAGTTTGTGGTGATCTGTTGCAGCAGCTGCAGGGAACTCACACACCCACCTTGAGCAACAGTCGCCTGGTGTCGTCACCGCCAGACGACTCATGTCACACCGAGACGGTGTGGGGTCCACCATCGTACTTCCTCCATTCCTTTCATGGATTCTGATCAGGCAGCGCGCCCTCTCCCCGCCTGCTCTCTCCTCGCGCATCTGGGAAGTCCTGAAATACAGGATCCGCACACTTGCCCTGAGTTATGCTGGGAGGTGGAAGCAACACAAACACATGTTGGCTCCCCAGGTTGGCATGTGCTTCCACCGCTGCCAAGACCCTGATGGAGCTCGTCAGATCCACACGGGACACTGACCGTGTCTGGCCCTCCTCCCCTCGCCCACCACACTGGCTCTGCAGGGGGTGGTCCTGGGCGTGGTGGCCTGCAGGCCTCTGAAGCATGTGGTTTCTCCATAGTCAAACGCTGCCTGGCCGGCTGGCGGGGCACATGAGTCCCTCTGCCAGCAGCCTCATCCTTCTCTTCTCTCTTCCCGGCTCTCCTTGCTCTGCCCTTGCTTGTCTAAGCAGAGCTCTCGTCCAGCTTCTTGGGGCCATCACTCATTCACGACTCCACGGTGTTCAACTGCCTGCTGTGCACCAGGGTTTGTGCCACCTCCAGGACACACCGAAGAGGCTGACCCTGTTCCAGCCATGTGGAGCTTGCCGTCCAGGGGTGATGGGCATTTACCACCCATCACAGAGGCCTCGAGGGGAAAGGACAGGGGCCCGAGCTCACCAGTGGGCCCCTTGAGGCTCTGGGAATGCACGGGAGTCCAGCAGGCAGCTGGAGAGAATGGGGGAACATGTGTGGAGCCCCAAGGTGGCGGGGCCAGCTCAGGAAGTGGCGGGGGGCCGGCATGCCAGAGCCGAGCAAGGGACAGTGTGGGGCTGAGCTGAGGCCACAGGAGTGGGTCAGCCGTCAGCCAGGCAGGGTCTGCTACTCGGCCAGGGGAGGAGGTGAGGGTTCCCCTGTCTTGTGGGCAACGGAAGCTGGGAAAGGGATGAAGCCAGAGTGTCACACTGTTGGATTCCATCTCCCTGGGTGGGCGCACTCTAGGAGGCCAGGGGGAGCAGGAGGCCATGAGGAGTGGCTCAGATAGGGGCAGCGACACCCAGAGGAGAAATGTGGGGCTAAGGAGGGCAGGCCAGGGGGTGGGCGTGGGTGTGCAGAAAGGGGAGGAGCGGATCCAGGACTAACTGGGCAGAACTGGGGTCACCCCTGAGATGGGAGCCTGGGGGCGTGAGCACTGCTCTGCTCTGGGGGGAGATTGGAGTCCCACGTTGAGCTTTTTGGGTGCAAGGTGACTGTGAGACATCCAAGGGTGACATAAAGTTGCCGTGGGGTGGCTGGGCCTGGGGCACAGAGGAGCCAGGGTGTCAGCAAAGAGCCACGATGGAGGCAGCAGGGGTGAGATGATCAGCAGAGGAGGAGAGGAGAGAGGACCAGCCTTGGGCACTTTGATGTCACTGGCCGGGGGAGGGGCTCCAGGGTAGAAGGAGATGGCTCCCCAGATGGCAGGAGGGTTGGGTGCACAACGCGGGGCCACCCCTGAGAGCGGAGCAGGAGCAGCTCGCTCCCCAGTGGAGGAGCAGATGATGGTTGGGGCAGCTTGTCGGGCGTGGAGCTGAGCCTTCTTCTGGGCTCAGAGCCCCTGGGCTCTTCCGACGGGGCACTGGGTCTCCTGGGCGAATTCAGGAGAGTTGTGAGGTTCCTGGAAAGTGGGGAGAGGAACATGAGAATCAGTGAATTGCAGACAGTGGTGTCAGGAGCCACCTGGGCCCCATGACTGAGGGTAAGGGTCAGGACTGTGGGACCCCCCACTCCTCTGCACCAATGCCCCTCCCTGCAGGTCAGAATCCCACAGAGATGGAGGATGGCAAACGGCAGTGGATGTGGAGGACAGAGCGGGATGCAGGTGGAGTGTGAGGTGGACCAAGGGTGTGTGTGTGTCCTTGCACCTGAGCAGCTGCCCTGGGCAAGGGGAAGATGTGCTCTGGGCAACCCCAGAGGACAGGACTGGGCTAGGTTTGAGGAGGGAAATCTGTCTCTTTGCTTGACAGTGGGAAGGGCTGCCCTGTGAGGTGATGAGCTCCCCGTCCTGGGAGGCATGGAAGCAGAGACTGGGGCTGTAGCTCTGCAGAGGGGCTTCCAAGCACATGGAAGTGAGGGGCCTTGGATCCCGGTTCTGCCCGCAGCTCTGACTCAGGTGCAGCTCCCTGGGTGTCTGAGGCCCACGCATGGGTGGGGGCGGGGGCCTCCTTGCAGGGCTGCAAGGGCAGTGTCTGACATACCTGGCTGGGGGTCTTCTCTACGCTTCGCTGTTTGTAGATCCACCAGTGGGGAGCACCTGATGCACAAGGCCAGCCCAGAGGGGCGGGGTCAGTGGGAGCAGCTCCCTCCTGCTGGTTGGGACTTGCACAGCCCTGAGCAGGGAGGTGGGCTGGGCCTGGCAGGGCGCCCAGCGCAGGCGCGGGAGGGAGCCAGCAGGGTGTGGCTTCCCATCCTGGCGAGGTGGAGCCACGGAGACGTCCCCTAGCACCAGACTTTCTCCAGCGCCAGGCCCAGGTGGGTGCCAGCCCCTCTGAGGTAGGGGGCCAGGCAGGGTGGGTGGGCAGCCCGAGGGCCCTGGGCTCTGGGCTGGGGGCTGGAAGCACAGCCCTGCAGGGGAAGAGGCAGAATTCACACTTGGGCTGTGGGAGGCACCTAGTTTCCAGAGCACAGGTGTCAGAGGGGATGTTCAGGTTGCTATGGAAACGCAGCCCCCAGTCCTGGCCTGAGGTTCATGCCTTTCCAGGCTGCCTCAGAGACAGAACAGAGGGGCATGCCCCGCCTCATGTTTCTCATCTGGGCAATGGGGATGCCACATGTGCCCTCCAGTCCGATGGGGAGGCCCCAATGTCACAGAGACCCAGCGTCTGCTGCTACTGGGATGACGGTGGGAGGGGGAACCATAGGAACAGACCCTCTGCCTCTAGGAACAGCACAGTGGGAGCAGGCCGGCAGAAGTCCTGAGTGTGATGTTCCCTAGGGCCGTCCTGAGCCTGCGTGTGCCTTGGGCCTAAGATGCGGAGTCAGTGTGATGGGTGGGAGGAGCCCTGTGAGGCTACCCCAGGTGGTCACCAGGCCCTGCCTCCCTGCCCCTGTGACATTCTTAATTGTTGGTGACTGACTCACCCTCACTTCAAAGGCCTAGGCCAAGTTCAGCTACTTAACCCGCTGCACCACACCCACCTGTCACTCTGGAATTCTGCTCTGCAGGGAGCCGGTGCCCCACTGGCAGACCTGCTCCTTACCTGCACCTGAGCAGGTGCCTCCTCCCAGCCCGTCTGCACAGCTAGCCTCAGAGAGCTCTTCACCGGCTGTCCTCTCTGCCCGGGCCCCAGCCATGACCGTGCAGGTGCCCCTGTGGCACCACTACCTGCAGGCCATCCGCTCTCGGGGGGCACCCCGGGCGCAGGACCACCAGCGTGCCGAGAACGTGTTGTTCACAGTGCTGGAGCACGTGCATGCCCGGGACCCCCGCTTCCTCGTGGACTACTCCCACGACCTGGAGGCCTTCCAGTTCACCCTGCGCTCCTCGGAGGACCCGCTGGACATGGAGGTGCCCCTGTGGGTGGACGCAGAGGCCCTCCTGATCGAGGAGCTGGGGGTCCCTGAGACGGGGGATGGCTCCGCATCCTGCCGCCTGGGCGTCCCCAGGGAAGTGCCCGGCCTGGAGCGGTGGATGACCGATGACGTCTTCAGCGCTTCCGAGGACAGCACCACATGCTGTGGCCACATCGTGCCTGGCAAGGTCCTGCATGTCCTCAAGGACATTCTGGTGGCAGCCATTGTGCACTGCAAGCACCACAGCCTCATCACGCCAGGTAGGGGCCAAACCACTCTGTGCATGCGTGTCTGTGGGCCTGCGCGTGAGTGCACACGCGTGTGATGGTGGGGCGTGAGCACAGGAGTGTGACTGCTCGGTGTGCGTGTCAGGGGCTCACAAGTTGGAAGACATCACTCTGAGGTCCTTTCTAGTTCCAAACACCTCTAAGAAGACGGGTCACGCTTTTTAAACGGCCAGAAACTGTGACCAGCGTGTGGTTTTCCAGTTGACCTGCTTGATGAGGTTCCGACACGGTTCTGGGCAAGTGGTTCTGTTACAGTCGCAGATCAACATGACGGTCCTCACAGCTGTCCCCACTTCCAGCGTCCGGTCACGTTGCACTGGGCTGGGAGGACTATGTGTGTCTGTGTGTGCGTACAGGCGTGCGTGTGCATGTAAGTGCGTGATGGTGCAGCCCTGTGAATACATGCATATGTATGTGTGTGTGTATGTGCATGAGTGTGCACCAGTGTGGATGGATATGCACGTATGCCCATGTGTGCACAGGTCTGTTCCAATTTGTGGCCCAGCTGCTAACTGGTGTTTGGGGCCGCCAGCAGGCTCTGGGGCTGGGTGCTTCCAAGTGAACCAGGCATCTGGCCTCAGTCTCTCCTCTGGGTGCCTTGTTGATGTGATCTGGGGGTGGTGAGCCCTGGGGTGGGCAGGGCTCCCCTCCAGCAGGGGCTGCGGGCCGTGATGGCGTGGAAGGACGGGTGTAGCCTGTGCAGGGCCCACGACAGGGGGGCCCTGAGTGACGGAGCCCATCCTCCTGGGGGTCGAGTTGTCCTGGCAGGGGATTGGGACAGAAGTAGAATGTCCTGCTCCCCTTGGGAGGGGACGGGTGTGTGGCAGTGGTGGCTGCCACTTGCTCCCAAAGGTTCATTGCCTGGAGCCACCTGGTGTTCGCCTGGTCCTCACATCTGCCATGGTGGGGTCAGTGAGTAGGAATGGTCAGCCCCCTTGAGCGACGTGCCCTGGGCTGCCCTGCATGTGGAGCCCAGGTCTGGCTGCACATCCAGCCTCGGGCCCAACTGGTGGCATGGGGACCGCAGTGACCTGAGCCTGCAGGACCACCCTTTCCTCTGGCTACTTCCTGTGAGTTCCAGGGAAGCCGGGCAGGCATCTGCACACTGACGTGGGGGATTCAGAAGGTGCCTGGGCTTCCAGACGGACTTCCAACATGAGGAGGGGCGGCTTCTAACCCTGGCCCCTCAGACCTGCCTGGTGACCCAGGCAGGTGGCCACCCCTCGGGGCTGATGACAAACAGTGTCTCACAGGGTGGCCCGAGCCTGTCATTAGGTGCCCCCAGAGCCTGAGACTCGCCGACATCTTCTCTGGTCATTTTTTGAACCTTCCAATTATCGCAGGCGGCTTGGCAGGACTCTTTCTGTCTTCTTGCCTGACCTAATGTGGCCGTTCCCACCTGCCCTATCACCTGCAGGCCCTCCACCCTACCCCAGAGACAGACCCCCTGTTGGGGTGAGCACGAGGCTCTGCCCAACCCTGGCCCTTCGGGCACGCTCTGACCGCCAGGCCCCTCCTCACCACCCCTGGTTGCTTCCAGGCTGAGAAAGCAGGAGGCTGGGAGTCACACCCAGGGGCCCCACGGAGCTGGCATGTAGAGAAATTCCAGGCATTATTTCCTGACACTTACCTTAAAAGGGAAGTGGCAGCCCCAGGTGACAGGGTTCAGGCTGCCCCCACCCTGGGAACCGGTGAGACGAGATAGGGGCTGAGTTGGGGAGTGGCTAGGACAGGGGTGGGTGTAGCAGGTTACCTTCCAAGCCACCTTTTAATGGACAAAATGTATGACCAATGGTAGATAAGGAAAGGAAGGCATCAGTGGTGGCTTTGCATGACACGTGCCTCAGACGCTGAATTGAGAGGGGCCGGGATCACTGAACCCTTCTCTCCCCTTAGCCGATGGGGAAACTGAGGCCCATGCGGGGGATGGAGTGGCCTAGGTGGTAGAACCAGGACTTGCTCTGGGCTGAGTCCCAGGGGGTGGGAGGAGCACCCTGCAGGATATTGGGGGAGTGGGGTCCACATAACAGGGGGCTGGGCTCCTTCCTGCAGGACCCCCCGGGGCTGTGGACAGGCTGGGGTGGGCTGTGCTGGCTGTGGGAGGTGGGGCCACGGTTCCCACGCCCACTCACCGTGGAGACTTTTGTCCAAGGCATGTATTGGGGACTCCCTCTGGGACATGGCTCCCAGCTGGTGGGCCCCCCTGACCTCTGACCTGGGCACCCTCACTGGGCAGTGTCAGGGGAGGAGAGAGGAGACTGCTCCAGGTCTGGGCTGGGGTTGGTCAGGGTCAGCGATGAAGGTGCCCCCTGCCCTCCGCGAGAGACCCCTGCTCAGCTCACCCCCCTCACGTCCTCTGGTATTAATTTGTTTTTAAGGTGAAGGGGACAACTGAGGTAGAAGGCCAGAGTGCCCCTGGTCAGACCAGAACGCCTCCCACCTCCCCAGCCCCCAGCCCTGTTGCCCCATGGAACGTCCTTCCTGGGTGGTCTGGGGGCTCTGCGTTGGGGGAGTGGGTGCTGGGCTGAGTGGGGACCGGAGCGGGAAGCATCTCTTCTAGTATGTGTCATTTGTAGTGTGACAGGAGGTGACAGGCTCTTGTGCAAGTAGCTGGGTGTGAGTGGAATCCAGGGTGGCTGGGCTGGGTCCACTGTCAGCCTTCTGGGTCAGGGCCTCCGGGGGCTGGCCAAAGCGGGCTCCTCCCAACACGGGACGGCCAACGCCTTCAGGGACACTGCGTGTTCTCTCCCGCAGGGGCCGATCCTGGGGCCCAGCCCTGCTCCTCATGTCCCCAGCCCCTCCGGAGAGCTGTGTGAGGGGCAGAGTTTGAGATGGAGGCTCTCGTGCACGGGCTGACTTGGAGGGTCCTCAGGGACGCTTTGAGGGAGCAGGAGGGAGTGGGAAGGAGGGAGCAGGTCTGATCAGAAGAAAGCCTGCTTTAGACCGACCCTCCTGGGCTCTGGAGCCCGAGTGCCCGCAGAAGCTGCCCTCCCAGGGTCTGGGCTGTGATAGCCCCGTGCACCCCTCACTGGCTACGGGCCACTGGGAGGGTGGGAGCCAACCTCTGGGTGCCACCGGGCAAGGTGGCCGGCTGCCAAAGGCTGTCTTCTGCAGAGGGGCAGCTGTGAACTGTCAGCATCTGGGGGTGCTGGGGCCACCAAACACACCTGCTCCAAGACTTTTCCTGAACGCTGAGGAGGCCCTGGGGATGTCTGGGCATCGGGGTGCAGACTCGCAAACAAGCTGCTCAGAGAGGAGCGTTAGAGACTCTGCCTCACCTTGCTCCGGCAAAGAGCTGCGGGGTCTCAGAGCTGCCTGGGCTGTCGGGGAGTGCTTGAGGGAGAGCCTGCAAGAAGGACCCGGCCTCTCCCTGTGTGGGACCCCTAGGTGTCAGGCAGATGGGGAGGGGTCCTCAGACCCAGCACCCTGTGGGGCTCACTAGGGGACCATGTGCCGAGGGGCCCCACCCTGGGGTGGAACTGCTCCTGTTTGAGCCCTGGCCTCCTCTGGCCCAGCCTGGGCTGCTGCTGCCACTCCCTCCTCCGAAGAGAGCTGGCAGCCATGGGGTGGGGGTGGAGGGGGCTCTGGACGGACGGACGTCCAGGGATGGAGCAGAGCGGGTCGGCTCACGGGCTCAGGAAGGCCTGGGGAGGTGCAGCCACCAAGCTCCGGCCACCAGGTGTGAGGGCAAGGGAGACCGGCAATGAGGACATTTCTGACCTGGGCACCTGGCCAAGGAGAACCTCAGTGCAGACGCTGCTGTCATCACTGAGGCCTCGATGTCGCTGAGGTGACGATCACGCCGATGAATGGCATCCTCATTGCCTTAGTCATCTCGGGCTGGCACGTAACAAACACCAAGACTGGGTGGATTAAACGACAGAGGTTATTTCCTTATAGCTCTGGACGGTGGACGTCCAAGGTCAAGGTGTCACAGGGTTGCTTTCTCATCTGGTTTCTCGGGGGTTCCTGGCTTGCAGATGCTGCCCTCTCGGCGTGTCTTCACGTGGCCTTTTCTCCGTGTCCCCCAAGTGTTCCTCTTCTATAAAGACTAGTCGGATTAGAGCCTACCCCAATGGCCTGTTTAAAGACCCCATGTACAAACACAGTCACAGTATGAGGTGCTGAAGCTTAGGGCTTCCACATAGGAATTTGGGGGTCATCATTCAGCCCCTCACAGTTGCGCTGGCATGGACCATGCCTGGCTGAGGTTCTGGGTAGACGCAAGTGTCGGGTTGGAGGAGCAGCAGCCTGCAGGTGGCAGCCTGGGGGGCGGCAGAGAGGGCCGAGGTGAGAAGTGGGGAGGGTGGCATAGGCCAAAAGGGCAGCAGGAGGAGGGTGGTGGAGCATCCTGGGAGGCAGGGTCGAGCACACATGAGGGACCAGCATGGTGGGTGGGTTGTTGCAGGTTCCCTGAACGCAGCCAGCCTGAGGGAGGAGGGGCTCTGTCTGTCCCTGCTGGTGTCCAGTGGCTGGAGAATGATCCGCTTCAACATCGTGCCCGTGGTGCGGAGGAAGCACAGGGTGCCCGCCCTGGAAGGGGCCCAGCTGATGCCCTGCTTCCCCGAGGGCAGCTTGAAAAGAATCATCAGCCAAGAGGTGCCCCTGGTGCCGGCCAGCGCCCAGCACTGGAGGTAGGATGTGCCTCCTGGGTCTGTGGGGCCCTGGGGAGACCCTCACTCTGGGCATGGGTGTTTGGACCACGCGGATGTTACTGGGTCTCTGGGGGAGTTTGGGATCTGACCAGAATGCTCGCTCCCTGCTGCTGGCTTTGCCCCTCTCAGAGGTGTGAGGAGGGTGGGGCTGCGCCCTCTGCCCCTGGAGCGGGCTAGTGTCAGGCTGAGGAGAGACTCAGAGAAACCTGGAGCGTGACAGGCTGCCCCGGATGGGACCCTTTGTCACCCAGCCCAGCGCCTTCCTTTTGGGTGGGCAAGCAGAAAGAGGACAGATGGCTTGTCCAGGGTGCCAGCAGGTTCCTGGAGCAGCTGAGAGGTCCCCACACAGTGAGGGTGGTCAGATGCTAATGACTTAGCACTGGGGCTTTGCTGGCATCTTCCACCTGGGCTGCCCCTCCCCAATATGACATGATGTGACCTCCTGCCATGAGTGTCCCCATCCGTCCCCCCAACCATGGTGTTGACTTGAGAATGCCCCGCCCCTGCCCAGCCCTGTGCCCCAGCAGCTCCTCCTTGGGGACCCCAGTCTCTGCCCCAGGAGACTGCAAGCTCAGTGAGGGCCGCTGGCACCCGCAGGGAAGAGGGGTCAGTGTCTGTGAGAGGGAGAGAGGGAGTGGGGGCACTGGGCAGAGGCTGAGCCCCCTTCGAGACATCTTAGGAATGTGGCCCTCGGTTGAAGTAAGCAGGGGTGCTCTTATTTGGTTGAGCTAGGTCTTGGCAGTGGACGACATCTGTCCAGCTGGCCATGCCCTGCTGTGATTTTCTGCCACAAGGGAAGGCTCAGCAGGGCCCCTGGGAGCCCCGACCCCCTGGGCTCCCTGCTGACCCGTCTCCACACAGAGCAGGGCTGTGTCCTGGCTTGTGCGTGACCACTGCCCGTGAAGCAAGGAGGAGGGCTCGGCTGAGCAGAGTCATTTTTTGGAAGTAGATGGGAAAATGGCCTTTCCTGTGCCCCGGCCACCACAGACTCGGGGCGTGGGGGTGGACGACTGTCCGTATTAAACCTCCACAGAGAGTGGGGCCCAGTAGGGTGCCGTCCACAGCTTCCACCCCTTCAGTGGCTCGGCAAGCACAGAGTGAGCGCCACTGCTGTGCTATGCCCCATGCTGTGGGCACTGCTGGGGAGACAGAGGTTCTGAGCCCTCGGCTGTCCTGTGGCTGCCCCGTGGAGGCTGGGCTTCCCGAATGGGGCTTGGAGTCGAGATGTCACACCCTGCCAGGCTGGGCTGGCTCCGCCCATACCCCTGCCCAGAGACCAGGAGGCACTGCTCTATCTTGGGAGGGTCAGAGTGACACCTTCCTGTCCACACTAAGAAGGCTGGCCCGGCCTGGAGGCTCCCTAGGTCCCTCTGTGTTCTGGGGCCTGGGCAGCTTCCTGAAGACCAGATGTGTCACACTTGATAGCCATCAAGTGCAGTCCCTGAAAAACACATGGGGGCTGGGGTGGGAGCAATGAGACAGCCCTTGTTGTGGCCTGGGCTGTCCCGTGGGGCTCAGGAGCTTCTGATCCTGGGGAGGCCACAGAAGCTCAGGGGCTTTCCTTTCTGGGGATGAGCTGTGGTTGCAGGGTGCCCACAGATGCCTGGCTGAGGCCCCAACACTGACCGAGTGTGATGTGTCTGTCCGGGCCCCCAGGGTCTCCACTGACTACCTGCTCACGAGGCTGCTCGGAGCACTGGGCTCCCTCCAGGGCCACCGCCTGGACAGTCTCTCCATCCTGGACCGGGTCAATCACGAGAGCTGGCGTGATGGTGGCCAAGGCCCTGGTCTGACGTTCGGCCACCTGAAGGTATGCATCGGGGGCTCAGTGGGCGCCCTGCTCCCACTCCACCTCTGCTGGGCTGGTGTCTGCAACCAGGGGATCGAGGGAGGGGCACCCAGGTTTGGGCCTCCAGCTGGCTCCCCTCACTGGACAGCCTGGAATGAGCTCCGTGTGGGAAGGGTCAGAGGCCTCGCCGGGGTTCCAGGGAAGCCATGCTGTGGCTCAGGAGTGACATCTGGCTGCAGGGTGCTGCACAGAGCCCGCCAGCTGGTGTCAGGCCCCTCTGTCCCAAAGTCCCTGCCATCCTGCCCTGTGTCTGTGAATGCTACCAGCCAGGGGACCCCCTCTGAATGGACCCAGCCCAGTCCTGGCACCCTTTCTTTGCTGCTCACTGGGCTGCTGTGACACTGCTGGAACGGTGTGCCCCAGGGCTCCCTAACCATCAGGCACTGAGAAGAGCGACGGTGGGGAGGGGCCAGGGCTCTGACCCACCCCAACCCCCAAGGCAGTGAAGGGGAAGCGGGTGGGGGCTGTGGAGTCCTGGGGTCTCTGCCGGGGTGAGCAGTGATGAGGAGCATGGCTCTGTGCACCAGTGTGGGGCGTCAAGAGAGAGGTGGCCCATCCTGGCACAGGATATGGCTCTGCCACATGTCCCCACATGACCACAGGCCACCCACTGTTTCTCTTGGCCTCTGGCCCCACCCCTGAGGGGGTGCCAGCTTCCAGCAGTCCTTTGAGCTCTGATGCACAGTGGTCCCCGAGCTCCATAGTGAACGAGGGGTGATGGGGGCCGGCGGAGGGAGAGGGTGTGAGATGCAGGCAGGCAGCCATGTGGAAGGAGAGGCGCCCTTGGCTGGGGGCTCAGGAGCAGGGATGGAGGGGTCTGGGGCAGCCAGGTAAGTCCACTCTTGTGGTTCCAGATGTATTCTGGGCCCAGGCGTCCTGAGCACACCGACCGGCTGGGACGATGCCACAGGGTGGGGCTCTTTGGGTTGGGCTGCAGGCAATGTGCAGGAGGTCAACAGTGGGAGGCATGAGGGAAAGGCCCGGAGGGTGGATAGGAGCCTCAGAATCCCCCGAGAGGGGTCTTGGGTGGCTGTCCTGGAGACACCGTGGGGCACGATGGAGGGGAGACTTGGGTGGGGCCCCAGGGTGCTGCTGAGCTTTGCCAGGGAGTCAAGGGAGGTGCCAGGTTGGGGGCAGCAGGTGGGAAGGGGCTGGGACTCACCTGGGGACAGCGGGGGAGACAAGAAGGGTGGGGGAGAGGTGACGGTGGGGTGGGGGCTGTCCAGGGTGGAGGCACAGGGCGGGTGGGGACAGCTTTGATGAGGGTGGTGGGCTGTGGGTGCCCAGGGGTGAGGGTGGCAGGAGGGCAGAGTGGGGTGCCCAGGCCAGCCCACAGCCCGCCCGCCAGGCGAGGGCCTGACCCGGCCATCCCGCCACCCGCAGATGGTGCTGCTGTGGGCCTCGGTGCTCTTCCCGGCACCCGAGGACTGGGCAGAGCTGCAAGGGGCCACATACCGTCTGCTGGTGGTGCTGCTCTGCTGCCTGGCCACCAAGAACCTGCCCCACTTCCTCTACCCCGAGCGGAACCTGCTGCAGGACTCCGGCCTGGACCTCAACGCCCTGTACCAGCGTGTGGAGCGCTTTGCCAGCCAGCCCGAGGCGTTTCTGCGCATCCACGTCACCCACCTGGGCCGCAGCCCCCCGCCGCGCATCGGCAACGGGATCAAGGCGCTCCTGCAGCTGCCCGCCAGTGACCCCACCTACTGGGCCACCGCCTACTTCGACGTCCTGCTGGATAAGGTGGGTGCCGGCTGAGGGAGCCTTGGGCAGGCCCAGGGTCACACGAGGGTGGGGACAGAGCCCTGGTCCACTCCCCCAGGGTCAGGAGCCCAAGGAAGGCTGCGGTTAGGTCAGTCCTCCAGAGCAGCTGTCAGGAAAGATGTGACACCTCGGGTCAGATAGGCGATGAGTCCCCCCCTGCCCGCTGGTCCCTGGGAACCAGGGCACTATGTCTGAGCCTGCCCCCATTCCCATGAGAATCACCCCCAAACCCATACTTGACGAATGCTCAGAGCTCCACCTGCCTACCCTGGGGCTCATTCCTCATGGAGTGTGGCCGTCCCTGGGCCTCATGGGGACAGTTTCCTGCTGCATCCCTAGACTCAGGAGTCCCACAGCCATGTCCCTCATGACTATGTGTCTTCTGGCTTTGAGTTCGGGGGCACCTGGCTGCTCTGTCAGCTGCCCCTCCCTGAGCTCCAAGGTTCTGCCAGCTCTGCTAAGCCCTCCCCTCCCCTCCCCCACAGAGCCCACTCCCACTCCTTCCCCAAGGGCTACCCTCACCCTCACCCCAAAGAGCCAATATGGTCTCCTTCCAGGGCATGACGCGTGCTCCACCCTCAACAAGCACGTAGTGGGGCCTGCTCTGTGTCAGGCCCACCCAGGGACACCTGCATGTGAGGAAGGGCCCGTGGAGGAGAGGATCCTGGTCAGGTCCACCTGCGGGGAGGACTGTGCAGGCTGAGAACCAGAAGCAGGAAGGCCCAGCGGTCAGGGAGCGCAAGTTGTCCCTCACTGTGTCCCAGGCCCTGTGACAGGCTCCCAGATGGCTCTGTGACCCTTCTTTCCCCAACCCTGCCCACAGTTCCAGGTCTTCAACATCCAGGACAAGGACCGGATCTCAGCCATGCAGAGTATCTTCCGGAAGACCAAGGCCTTGGGTGGCGACGAGAGCTGAGCTGGGCTGCCCAGTCTCTGCCACCCACAGCCTGGCTGCACTGCCCCACGGGAGGCTCCTGGGACACTTGGAGAAGGGAACGGACTTCACCTTGAGGCGGGCGGTGGCTGGTGGAGGGACTTCATCCCCAGGGACCACCTCAGACCACCCAGGGGACAGCCTCCCGGGATCTGAGTGCTGAGCTGCCGGCATCCTGGAGCAACTGCCTTGTCTCCCCAGGCAAGGCCTGGGATGAAGGTGCCGTGTACTTCACGTGATGTGTGTTGACCCATCCCGTGGGATGTCATCAAGACTCTGAAAACCGAGTGTCTACATGAAACCTGGAGCTCAGGAGCTTGTCCCCACCTGTGTTGTATGCTTCTCTGTGGTGATGAAATACTATAGACCAGATCTTGAATAAATTAATGTGTTGGATATACACAATGGGGATGGTGCCCACCACTTTGTGTGTGTCTATGTGGAGACAATTTCCCCTGGAAACAGAGAAGTGGAAGAGGCTTGTGTGTAGACAGACAATTTCACACTTTCTCCTTTCTCCGTGAATGATCCTCCCTTCCCAGGCAACCCCACCTTCTAGTCCACAGAGGAAACTGAGGCAGACAGAGGGGACACCCCCGGCCCCCACCCTCAGGCCCGTACTTGTCCTGTCTGCTTCCTCCTGTCACAGTGGAGGTACCCCCTCTCCTGTGTAAGGCAGCCTCTCCCAGCATCTGACGCTAGCCCCTCGGTCCAGTCTCTGTGCTCTATTTCCCCACCTTGAATTCTCTCATCAGTCCCCTGCAGCCAGCTTGCAGCCATTCCCCACTGAGCCGCTCATGCAGAGGGTCCCAATGACCCCTGTGTGTCCCAGCCCAGCAGGCATTTTCTACTCTCCACCCTCTTTGGCTTCTCAGTGACATTTACTCTTCAGCTTCTGAGCCACAGCCCACAGCCCGGGCTCCTGGGAAGGGACCTACAATTGCATAGCAAGTCCCTGTGGCAGAAACTTCCCTCAACCTCCTCCAGAGGGACCTATGGCCATGTACCAGAGTAACTACACAGGGACGAGAGATAAGGTCCTTTGATGGCTATGGGACTCAGGACCTGAGTTGACACCAATATAGGAGACATGAAATGCCATTAGAGTGGGGGCTTGCAGAAGACAGAGTCTTGGTCCACTCTGATTCACAATAGATACAAATTGTCCAGGCCCACCCTGTGGTCGCTTCCTCGGGGTCTGAGTGTGTATCAGGATGGTCATACTTAGCAAGACTAAGAGCCATCATGGGAGGAAACGCCAAAGGGAAGACTTTAAAACCACCCCTACCGCACGGCCGTAAGAGTCCAGCACACCGTGTCCTGGGGGCAACAACAGAACTTAGCGACACTCTCAGAGACTTTCTGTCACCGTACCACCTCAGCAAAAGTCAGGTGGGTCCAAAATGAAATAGTTACGTATAAATCCAACAAAACATGTACAAGATCTATACGCGGAAAACTACAGAAGTCTGAGAATGAAGTCAAAGAGAACTAAATGAATGGATCATCCACGTTCATGGATAGGAAGGTTCAACACAGTCAAGATGTCAGTTCTTTTCAACTCAGTCTCTAGATTCGACGGAGCCCCAGTCTCCACCCCAGCAAGTTATTTTGTGGGTATTGACAAGCTGATTCTAAAGTTTACACAGAGAGACGAAAGACCCAGGATATCCAACACACTGTTGAAGGAGAAGAACAACGTTGGAGGACTGACGCCACCTGACTTCAAGATTTACTATAAACTGCAGTAATCATGGAAGTAGTCAAGACAGCAAAAGCATAGACAGGAACATCAGTGGAACGGAATAGAGAGCCCAGAAATAGACACTCATAAATACAGTCAACTGATCTTTGACAAAAGAGCAAAGGCAGAACAATGGAGCAAGAGAGTCTTTTCAACAAATGGTGCTGGAATAGCTGGACGTCCCCATGCGAAAAAATGAATCTAGACACAGATCTTATACCCTTCACAAAAATTACCTCAAAGTGGATCAAAGGTCTAAATGTAAAACAGAAAACTATAAAACTCCCAGAAGATAACATGGGAGAAAACCTATATGACTTTGGGTTTGTCGTTGACTTTTAGATACAACACCAAGAGCACAATCCACAAAAGAAATAGTTAATATGCTGAACTTCACTGAAATGAAAAACTCTGCTCTGTGAAAGACAATGTGAAGAGAATGAAAAGACAAACCACAGACTGGGAGAAAATATTTGCAAAAGACACGGCTGATAAAGAACTGTAATCCAAAATATGTAGATTTAGTGCAATTCCTGTCAAAATTCCAGCAAGCTCTAGACAAAATGATTCTAAAATTTATATGGGAATTCAAAAGATCTGGGATAGGAAGAACAATCTTGAAAGGGAAGAACAAAATTGCAGGACTTGTACTACTTGATTTCAAGACCTACTGTGAATCTGCAGTATTTAAGACAGTACAGTATTGACATAAGAATAGATACATACGACAATGAAACAGAAGCGAGAGGCCAGAAATAGACCTACACGTATAGTCAATTGACGAAGTTGCAAGTCAATTTGATGTTTAACAAATGTTGCTGGAAGGACCGGATATCCATAAGGACAAAAGCAAACCTTGACCCCTTTTTCACTCCATGCACAAAATTAATTTGAGGTGGATTATAAACCTAAACGTAAAAGCTGACACCATAAAGCTTCCAGAAGAAAACATAGGAAGATGTCTTCAGGTCTCAAAGTCAGCAAGGGTTCCCTAGAGAGACCATAAGAGAAAACACATGGATAAATAGGACTTCATCAAGACGGAAAATATCTCCTCTTCGAAAGATGTGATTAAGAAAATGAATAGGTAAGCCTCAGAATAGGGGAAAATACTCATGACACACGTATGTGGCGGTATCCAGCTTATAAAAATAACTGCCACAAGTCAGCAATAACAAGATGCAAACCCAAATCATATGAGCAAAATACTTGAGCTGACACTTCTCAAAACAAGCTACATGAACGACCAATAAGCACAGGAAAAGGTGCTCAACATCCTTAGTCATCAGGGAAAAGCAAATTAAAAC
Organism: Equus caballus; assembly: GCF_041296265.1. Lineage (NCBI taxonomy): Eukaryota > Metazoa > Chordata > Mammalia > Perissodactyla > Equidae > Equus > Equus caballus. The sequence goes on along the minus strand of NC_091689.1, from coordinate 26,410,080 downwards.
CAAATTAGATACAACTTCACACCCACTACAAAAAAGACAACTCCAGTGTCAGTGAGGCCGTGAAGGAACTGGAGCTCCCGTGCACTTCTGGTGAGAATGTAAACTGTCACAACAGCCTCAGAGGCTTTCCGGGCAGTGCCTTGTAAAGTTAAACCTATACTTGACAAATGAGCCCACAATTCCCTCCTAGGTGTTTACCCGAGAGAAATGAAAACATGCATCCACACAGAGCCTGTATCAGAATGCTCATTCCAATCTAGCTCATAATCGCCCGAACTGGAAAGAGCCCAGAGATCCATCACCAGCAGATGAATAAACAGACTGTGCTCTATCCTACAACGGAAGAGAGCCAGCGATGCAGACAAATGCTGTTCCCCGAAACAGCACACACGAACGCCAAAACCGTTAGAAGAAAGAAGCAGACACAGTAGAGAATATGCTGTGTGATGCCACTTACATGAAATCCAGGTGCCTGCAACGCTGACCCGTGGTGTTAGGAGTCGGATGGTGGAGGGCTTGGCACGGGTGGGGTGGGAGCACAGGGCACCTGCCGTTGGTTGGGTCTCGCACTTGAATTCTTGTCTCGGTGTCTGCTTCGGGGGAAACCCGACCAAGACAGGGCTGCTCTTGGGACAAAGGCCAAAGTTTCGGAGGTGGCCCAGGTGGCCCTGCCTGTGGCTCCTCAAACCCTCAGGCCTCCTCTGGAAGAGCACCCCCACCTTTGCTCTGGGGACTCCAGACCCTCTGGCCCTCTCTGCTTCTGTGCTGATGGCAGCTACGATGTGACAGTGTCTGGGTCATCCCATCGGTGCCCATCCCTCCTGGTGGTCCTGAGTGCTGTGGGGTGCATGGCCTCTGGTCTGTTCAGGCCCTACTCCAGTGCACACGACTGTGCCCGGCCCGCACCTGTGTGAGTGACAGGGATGGAGCCAGGCCAACCCCTGGCCTGCACAAAGAGGGCTGCACCTTGACAAGAGGGAGACCCTGCCTGGCTTTCCTCCTGGGGCTTCTTAGGACCAGCGAGGGCCTGGAAATGTGGGCGTGGCTGTGACTGCCTGAAGCGTACCCGGTCCTGAGGAGATCAGTGGCTGGCCTGCTTAGAAACTTCCTAGGAAGGAGAGGCTGAGGGAGGCAGCCACAGGTGGAAACCCCAAGGGAGGAGGGGGAACTAAGGGACAGAGGTCAGTGGGAGCGAAGCAGAGAAAGAAGAGGAGGCTGGGGCTCAGGGTGCCCCCCCGAGCTGCACCTATGAGGGCTGAGTGGCCGCAGGGCTGAGGCCCACGCAGACCTTTGGCACCTGCACTGGCCTGCGTGTCTGTGGTGTGCACCCTGGGTCATCATACGCTCAAGTCCTGACTGTGCTTTTGGGCTCTTGCTCTCCCGACTTGGGTCACAAGTCAGCCCTGTGGGCTGTCGGTTCCCCTGGAGGTGGTGTGTGAGGATGTGTTTTGCAGGTGTGAGCTCTGGGACCTGAGTGTGTGGCGCCAGGGCCCCCGCACACCCCACCCACCAGCTCCAGGGAGGCCCCAGGCGAGGACCTGTCCCAGGGCTCCCCCAGAGGTGCAGTCAGGGATCATGGGTGCCTTCCCGTCAGACTCTCTCGCAGCCCATCCCCCCCACAGTGAGGACAGATGACCAACCAGTTCTTTATTGAATATTCCCAGAAGGCCAGTGACCTGCGAGGGACTGCAGCTCATTGGGAGGGTATTGTGGATCCGGAGCCCAAATGGCCCATGTTCTGCTCGGGGGGACAAGGGCCACCTGGGGCTGGGGACAGCTGCCTGGTCCTGCTCCTCGTCCCACCTCGCCTGGGCTGGGGCAGCTGCTGTCCTGTCCAGGGGCCCTGTCCACCTTGCAGAGTCTGTTTGCTCCTGGCCCCCCACCCCCCGGCCCCTGCAAGTGGACATGGGAGAGGCAGGCGGGTCACAGCTTGTTCCGGGGGCAGCGCTGCAGGGCCTCCCGCAGGGCCTCGATCACGCGGTCCACGTTCTCCCGGGTGGCGTTGCAGCCCATCAGGCCGATCCGCAGCACCTAGGGGGACGGTGGCGGGGCACACACGTCAGCCTCCATCGGGGAGTATACACGAGGGGAGCCGAGAGCTGCCTCCAGTCATGCAAGGAGGCCCCCCAAACCCAGTGCAGGGCCGGCTCTCCTTCCTCTGCGCCCACAGAGCTCGGGAAGGGAGTCCAGCAGGGTGGTCAGTCGAGGCCACTCAGAATCGCCTGCTCGGAGGGAAGGAAGGACATTCTGGGTTGAATTGGAGATGCTGTACCCCACAACGTCAAAAAACTGGGGTGGAAGGGGGCAAGAGGATACTTTGCCCAGATCCCCCCTTGGATTTGGAGAAGGATGTTCCATTATGGCCACCCCTGCTGTCCTGGCCCCTTGGATGACCGCCGGACCTTGCCCCGGGCCTGGGAACAGTGGTGCTCTGTGTGGGGGTGGTGCGTCTAGTTTCTGTGGCAGGTGTGGCCGGCCCTTGCCCCCCTCACCTTTCCCATTGAGGGCCCGAGGCCTCCCGTGATCTCGATGTCGAAGTGGTCCATGACATAGTTGGTGATGTCTCTCCAGTTGTAGCCGGCGGGCACGGCCACAGTGGTGATAGTGGGCAGCCGGAGCGCCTGCAGGACAGGCCCGGCTCAGTCCCCTTGACCTTCACCGGCTGGCCTTGACCTCAGGATCCACAGGAGCAAGTGGCGGTGGGGTTGGGGTGGGGAGAAAGAGCCTGAGGACAGCGAGGTCAGCACCCCTGCCCAACAGCTCAAGCCCATGGGACGGGGCGTCCAAGCCACTGAGGGACGCCAGGGTGGCACCGTATGTCTGTTCTCCTCCAGCAAGTCACACCCACTCTAGGGCAAAGGAGCTTCAGGTTCCTCCTGGAGTATTCAGCTGACCCTCCCACCCCAGGGCTCAGGAGGTCGAAGGGCATCTTCTAGCTCAGAGATCGCCCCTGACTACTCAGGGAGAGGTTCTGGGGAGAGTGGGGCCACCAAACCAAGTGTCCTAAGATCCTGAGGCCAGGGAGCCATGATCGCCTGCTCCCCGGGACCGCCTCCCCTACACCTGCCCCTCCCGCCACCCCTCGGCCTCTTACGGGATCCTTCACGAAGAGCCGCAGGCCCAGCCCCTGCAGGCGCCCATGCAGGTAAGCCATGGTCTCCCGGTGCTGCCGCCAGCTGTCCTCCAGGCCCTGCGTGGGGAGAGGGCGCCAGCGGGTGCTGATGTGGCAGGGCAGGGCGGGGGCCCTCCCCTGGCCGTGGAGAGGGAGAACCTAGCTCACGTCCACAGTGGGGGCAGCTTCAGGCTGGAGAGGGGATCCTCTCCTGGCCTGGACTCTGAGTCCCTCGGGAGCCCTTTGAGCCCCCAGGTTTGGGGCTCTGGCTTTGTCCCAGGGGCAGGGCCTGGGGCTCCCTTGGGGCAGGTGGAAGTAGTCTGAGTCTGGAAGAAGAGAAGTGGGGGGCCCAGCCAGTCCTTGGAGCCAAGTGGCTCCTGGGGGAGAGGAGGGCACCCGGTCAGAGGTGGGGAGCTGACCAGTGGAAGGAGAGGGGCTTCTGTGCCACATGGGGCAGGGAGCTGGATCAGAACAGGGGCTCAGGCAGGTCGCTCTAGGCCCCGCTCTTTCCTTGGGGCCACACGGTCATCCTGGGGGAGGGGGGGCTGGAGGAAGGGACACGGAAGAGGGGAGGGAGGTCAAGGCAGGGGTGGGGAGGCCATCTCCATTCCCTCAGGACCAGCTCCTTCCAGCCCTCAGCCTCTCCCCAACCCAGCCCGCAGCTCCGACGGTCGCTCCAGGCCCTGTCTGACTGACCACACGGATCCACCCCCTCCTTCCCTACCCAGCTCACACCCCAGGGCCCATCTGCATGGCCACTCCCTGTGAGCTCACAGCTCCTGGCCCATGTGCTCGCTGGCACATGGCCCGGGCGCGGGTGCTGGTGACCCACCAGCTCTCAGGACACCTTGGCTCTCACCAGCCCTGGGGCAGTAGCTCTATGAGCGGATGCAGGAGGGCAGGTGTGGCCAGCACAGCACGGCAGCCTCCCAGGGAGGCCACCACAGCCAGGCTCACTTCCTGGCCTCTGGGCTGGACCTGGCAGCAGCCCCTGGGGGACCTCAGGCTGTGCTGCCAGCCACGTTTCCTGTCCTGTGTCCTGCAGAACCAACCTGGCCTGGGGCCACGCTTGGCCTCCTCTGTCCTGAGAGTGTGGACATTGCACTGGGCAAAGCCACCACCCTGGGCACACCCAGCTGTCTCTGCTCAGCTCCTGCCCCCACCCTGGCAGCTGGATGTGGCTACAGGAAAGTGCCAAGCCTGTGGAAGGTCAGTCACACTTTGTGCTTTTTTTTTTTTTTTTGGCAAGGAAGATTGGCCCTGAGCTAACATGTACGCCAATCGTCCTCTATTTTGCACTTGGGATGCTACCACAACATGGCTTGATGAGCAGTGTGTAGGTCCGTGCCCAGGATCCGAACCCACGAACCCCAGGCTGCTGAAGCAGAACACGTGAGCTTAAACACTCTGCCATCACTTTACACCCTTGACCACCTGCCTCTGGCTGCCTGGCCCTCCCGGCCCCTTCACCTTCCTCCTCCGCTCCTCCATACCTCCCCTTTCTCCTCATACCCCTTCAGCCTTGGCTAGGCCCTCACTGAGTGCTTCACCAAGCAACTGGAGGGTCGGAAGACGGTCCACACCTGCCCCATCACCTGAGCCCAAATGAGCCCAGGACCCCTCCCTGCGCCCCTCCTTTCAGAGCAGTGGTTTGAGGGTCAGCTCCCTCCCATCACCGCATCTGTCCTGGGGTTCTGTCCTCCTGGGGGTGCCCTCAGCCAGCAGCCAACAGCACCCCTTTCTCTCTGCTATGCCACCAACTTTCCCTTCTCTTCAGGCCAGGCCCACGGGGGGTGGGGGATGGGGCTCTCTTGGGGCGCCTGCACCTGCCGAGCCCTGGTCCACGCTGCTGCTGCTCTCCGCTCCCCCCCTCACCTGTTCCGCTATGAGCGCCAGGCTCTCTCTCAGGCTGTACAAGCCGGTGATGGGGGTGGTGTGATGGTACCTGGAAGACAGGAGGGGGCTTGGTCCAGCCTCACTGGGTGGGGTCAGGGCAGTAGCTCGGTCTATTCCAGCCCCAACGGGTCCGGCTCTCTGACAACGGGGCTAGCCCCCTTCCCAGGGGAGCGATGTCCAGTTTGGGAGTTACGGGCTCAGAGCGGGAAGGGCAGTTCCTTTGAGAGCAAGGCTCAGAGTGGGGGTGCTGACCAGATCGCAGCAGAAGGCTGAAGGGGGCAGAGTGCGTGCTGGCTCTCACCTCCCCACCCAGGCCTGTGTAGCCCCAGTGGTCCCGTGAAGCCTGAATTTGACCTGCTGTGCCCAGTGGGTGGGGCACCATTCCTGGTGTCCCTGTCCCCCTGTGTGACATAAAGGGCCTTGGGTTATGGCCAAAGCCACCTCACAGAGAGCCCCTAGTTCACCCTCCCCTTTTAAGAGATAGGTAAACTGAGGCCCAGGGGTGGGAAGATGTGGCAGGGCCAGATCCAACATGCCCGAAGGTGCACTGGGACTTCTGGAAGGAGACGCCCCCGTGGGCAGGACTGTGGGGGCCGTGCTGCTGGACCCGAGCCCCTAATCCAGGGGTTGATGGGGAAATCGGGTCGGGGCATCAACGGCCTGGCTTGAGTGAATCCCAGGGCTCTAGCTGGGGTGCGGGGGCATGAAGTGGGGCTCAGAACCCAGTGTGTGAAACTGATGAGAGGCCCTCTGTCCCATGCCCCTCGGCCACTCCCAGCCCCTCCCGGACGCCCAGTCCTTCCCCACCCCTGCGGCCCTCACATCCTGGGCTGGTCGTCACAGCCCCAGAAGTTGGCCAGCCACTTGATGTCCAGGTAGAAGGAGAAGGGCTTCGTCTTCCGGGTGTAGATCTTGTTTCTGGGGAGGAAGAACTGGACTGAGCGCCTGCCCGTCCAGGCTGGAGCGACTGTAGGGCCTTTTGTCAGGCGCTCCTGACGCGAAGACGGGATCCAGAGGTGCGGGGACCCCAGGACCCCCATGATCGTGTTCAGGGCTGGCATGGGCCCCTCAGACTGCCCGGCCCCGCTGTCCCTTGGGCCCAGCCTGTGCCTCTGCCACGTGGGTGTGACACTGTCATGTGGGGACCCCGGCTATTCTCTCCCCCTCCCCAGACCCCTCCCAAGGAGTTGCCCTGTCTCATTCCTCAGGTCACCAAAAGGTGATCAGTCACTTTAAGACAGGAGGGTCTGCTGTTGGTGAGTGCAACCCATCAAAATGGCAGAAGGAAAGAGGCTCAGGGCCTGGGGGAGGCCTCACTGCTCCTGGGGGCCCCCACACCCTTGAGTATAAGCTGGGGAGCTAGAACGTAACTGAGGGGCTCTGAGGTGACCCCACTTACCCAAGCTGGGTGACCCCAGGCTCCCCTGGCTGTCCTCTCCCCTACCCGCCTGGCCTCTCCTGCTCGGCTCCCCAACCCCTGCACCCTGGTGGGCAGGCGCTCATCAGGGACCCTGGCTCCTCTGCTCTCAAGCCCTGGGCGATGCTGGCCAGTCTCGAAACTTTAAACACGTCTGATCTCCATCGGCTCCAGACTCAAGGAGCCTCTCCTCGAGCTCTGCACTCAGACCCTTCTTGAACCTCAAGTTGCCTCCTGACCCTCCCACAGGCGTCTCAGACTCTCCCCATGTCCACACAGGATTCCTGATTTCACCCCAGATGGTCTCTGTTCTGGTAAATGGCACCACCTGTCACCAGGGTATAGCTGATGTTAATGGCCTCCTGAGGCTGGTCTTCCATCCCCTCTCCCGCCCCCTCCAGGCCTGGCTCAGGGTCTGAGGGACCTGGGGACTTTGGGACTGCAGCAGGATGAAGGTGGCCCATGCCACTCCCTGGAGCAGCTCCCACATCAGCACCTAGACGCTGAGCCAGGGTGGAGGCAGCAGGGAGCTGGCACTGTCACCAGTCCTTGCTGGCTTGAAGCCGGGAATTTCCAGCATGCCAGGCCCTGCATCCCACACCCCGGTTCTCATGAAGAGCATCTTCCGAAGGCCAGCCTGGCCAGGCCACTCCCCGATACCCGTGGTCCTCACCGTGCCCTTGTGAAGCCTGGGCACACCTGTCCAGAGCAGGCATGAGTCCAGGGTAGGTGGCAAGCATTCCAGAGGCCTTCCCTCCCAAATCCCAGGCCCCGCCTCACTGCACGTCCCGCCCTGGGTGGGGGCCAGGGCCTGGGTCACTCACTTGGCCTTGTCACTGAAGGAGAGGAGGGAGGTGCCTGGAGGGGCATTCAGGACCTTCTGGGAGCCCGAGTATAAGACGTCAATGCCTGTGGAGGGGAGGGACATGTGCCCACGGGGGCTGAGCGCCATGCAGGGGCAGGACCATTCTAGCGGGGGGCCACCCCAGGCCGGGCCCCAGTCCATAGACTCTACTACATGGAGGCCAGGAGGGTGAAGTGGGGAGGGCGTCCTGGGTTCGAGTTGTGCTCTGCTGCATGGCAGCCTGGGAGCTCAGGCTCGAGCCTCTTGCACAGCTTCTCCCTCATGGCAGAGGGCAGCCAGCCCAGAGGTTCAGTGTGGGCATCCTGAGGACCAGCACCCCATATGGTGTCCCCAGGGCCCCTCCTTGTGCCCCTTCTTTCAGAGCAGTGGTTTGAGGGCCAGCTCAAACCATGGAGCAATGGAAGCCTTCTCAAGGTGGCCTGAAAGGCCATCATGATGGTGCTCACCACTGCGTGATAGGCTGGCGGGGTGTGGGGCAGATGGGTAAACTGAGGCCCAGCTGGGACTAGAGGCAGCCCAGCCCCCTGCACCTGATTGACAGGAGCCTCAGCCCTTCTCCTATCCATCCTGCAGGGACTCTGAGACCTCTCCAATGTCACCCCTGGAGAAGCTCCTCCCTCCCACCTGTCCCCTACACCCGGGCCTGCCGGCCCAGCAGAAACACCCCGTGTCAATTGGTTCATGGAGCCTGTTCTGCCCCAGTGAGGAGCTGGCGTTTCCCTGGGCCTTGTGGAGCCAGGGCCCGAATCTGACATGTGGGCTAGTGGTGGTCCTGCAGGCACTGTCAGATGAAACCTTTCCACGGGCGCCTCCTGTACCCTCAGGGCCCCCCGGGGTGAGCAGCGGCCTGCCTGGGGCTGTGGGGCACAGCCTTACCTTGCTGGTCCATGTAGATGGGGACTGCGCCCAGGGAGGCCACCGAGTCCACCAGGAGCAGGCACTTGTACCTGGGGGGAGGGGCAGCAGAGAGAAGCAGGAGGGGCTTCAGACTCTGCGTGGATGGGGTTTCTGGAGGGGCCTTCAGGGCCTGCTGAAGGCTGGCACGGAAGCCGGGGAGCCTTCCGCCTTCATACGGTGCCTCCTCCTGGACCCTTGGACCCCCAGGACCAGCTCCCTGGTTCTGGAACCAGGGTGAGCCACAGGGCAGACGGGGCATCAACACAGAGGCCTCATGGAGTGTCAAAGTCCAGGCCAGCCAGGCCGCAGGACCCCCTACGCCGTGTGCCTGAGGGTCAGCTGACGCAGCCTGTGGTCCCAGGGCCGGCTGGGGGCTCTGCGTGCTCAGGCCCCAGGGCCTATTTGGGGTCCAGGGACTCCTCCTGCCAACAGTCACTCTGCCCAGCCCGCTGGCCAGAAGTCCAGAGCCCAGGGAGGACAGAGTCCGAAAACAGCCCGAGCTGGAAGCTTTGACTCCCTTCCGCCTCCACGTTTTCTTAGAAAAAGGCATAAAGAGTATGCCAGGCTGGGTGTGGAGGGGAGGTTGGTCCCCTGGAAGCCACAGCCCAGACGACACTCGTGAGCTTGATTCTATGGGTAGGATGCCACAGGCCCCATTCCAGCGGCTAGGTCCCCTTTGGTGGATGGAGGCCCTGCCAGGGTGGTCCTGCTTGGTTGGAGACTTTCTCTCCTCCCGTCGTGCGGTCAGCTCTCCAGAGCAGGACTCCCAGGAGGGAACCCATCCGACCCCACCTAAGGCCCTGTGCACCCGGGCAGGGGCGGGAGCCTGGAGGAGGGAAGTGGAGGGCAGGAGGCCAGTTTGGGGCTCTAGGGATCTTGGGGTGAGGTGCGGGCTGGCCCTGGGACCCGGACAGCAGGATCAGCGCCAAGCCCCCCTCGGCCGTGGGGTCTGGAGGGCAATGGGCACTGTGGGGCACCCGGCTACAGAGCACCTGATTCTGCTCTCAGATGGGAGGAGCCCACCAGACTCAGCCCAGAGCATGGAGCACCCCGAGAGATACCTATACTTCACGCCATGTGACCAGGATTGGGGTGTGAGGAGCGCAGGGCGAGGAGCTGGGCCTCACCTGCTAACTCCAGGTGGGGCAGACCTGCCAGCACCCCCATCCGACCCCTAGCCCGGCTCTGAGCTGTGCTCGGCTCTGCCCCCAGTGATGCCACCCTGGGAGAGGCTCCCTGTGGGGACAGGCTCACCTGTGGCAGAGCTCCCCATAGCCATTGAGGGGCTGTAGCACGCCGCTGGATGACTCCCCCTGGGTCAGGAACAGCAGCACAGGCTTGTGCTGGGCCAGGCCCTGACGGGGACAGAGGTGACAGCTGTGGGCAGAGCCAGTAGGGGGAGGGGCTGGCCACCCCCTCCCTGAAGGACTTTTCCTGGTGAGGGGAGGACAGGATCCCTCCCAAACAGCCCTCTCACCACCGCCACTGCAGCTCTGGCACCTGGAGCTGGAGGTGCCACAGCCCCTCTTGGTCCGTGTGTGTACTGAGGTGGGGCCAGACATCTCGGCTCTGGGAGGAGAGCTTGTTCCAGGAAGAGAAGGACTTTCTCCCAGAGAAGGAGGAAGAGTGGCCCCAGCATCTCACCCCATCCTATTGGGACTGCCACGAGGTCAGCTGAGTCTCCTGGGTCTGGGCTGGTTGGGACTGACCTCACTGGATGGGGGGGCGGAGGCGGGGCTGGCACGCCAAGTGTCAGGGCATGTCCTGCTCACCACCTCTTACCTCCAGCCCCTCCAGCCCTGCCCAGAGGACTGGGACCTGGACTCAGTTTCCCTGCCATGCAGAACCCCTCCCACCTGCTCCCAGATATCAGAATGCTCCTTCTGTGACCAGTCGCCTGGTTCTGGGAAGAGCTGAGGGCCAGCCATGGACCCCAAGCCTCCAGCTCTGAGTCCACCCTGCTGGATGGCTCCCTCCCCTCCTTGGGGCTGCATACCCCCCTGTACCTCCTCCACCTCCCGCAGAGTGTGGTGGCCTCCAGGGTCCTTGACCATCATGTGTACGCGGGCTCCTGGGGGCAGGGGCAGAGTGAGCAATGAATGGCCTGGAACTCACACACACAGACAGCAGGAATCAGCACTGGGGCTCTCCCGGGCTCCTCTATAGCACCATTCACACAGAAAGTAAACCAGGATCTGAGAAAGGCTGCATGGACTGGTGCCTTTCCAGCAGAGGGTCGCTCCTGAGGGGCCCACCATGTTTGATGAATGACTGAATGAAGGAATGAGTGGATGAATGAATGGAAAGGAATGAATGAATGAGTGAGGGCATGAGCTGGCTTTGTCCTCTTTGGGGACTGGGGGCTCCAGGCTGGCCGGTCCTGGTCCTGCTCCCTCTCTTGGACCCATGCATCCCCATGCACGGCCAGCCTCTGGAGTTGCATATAGGAGGGTAGGTGACCTCAGGATGGTGCAAACCTCAGGGGAGAGCCCGAGGCTGGAGTGTGGATGGAGATGGGGTAGGGGGGGCTTGCCCAGACTGCACAGCCGGCAGTCAGAGCCACGGGAGCGTGGGTGCCCAAGGTTGAGGCCCTGCCTTCAGCCCCCACACTGGTTGTCAAAGGGAGCAGGTGAGGGATTGGGACTCCCTTGGGCCATCAGGGGTTGTCCATTAACCAGGACCGAGAGCAGCCACCTGTGGAGCTGACCATGCAGGAGCAACGAGACGTTTGCAAAGGCCGCCATCAATCATTAAACCCAGCGCGGATGCCTGCTTTTGATCTGTCTCTCTTTAGAACATTTTACTCTGGAAATGAAAACCCTGTCCACTCCTCCATAGTCTGTGCTCCAGAAAGAGGGCTGTTTCTGAGATTCTGAGGGGGGATTTCGGCCTCTGAATCCCTGTCCTGTCACATAGCAGAGGTGACACCTGGACACCCAGAGAGCTGCAGGCGGTTTAGGGGTTTGTGCTGAGACCAGAGGATTCCCTCCAGTGCCTCTCCCATGTGCTCAGAAACTGCTGTCCTCAAACTCTGGGAAACAGAGGATGGGGGCCCACGAGCACCCCAAAACCTACTTGAAGGAGGCAGCAGGCTGGTGGGGAGGTAGAGGCATGAGGGGCCACAAAGGGGGTAAGTGTCTCCTTGGGAGGGGCCAAGGTAGAGGGGCTGCCAGGCTTCTGGCAGGAGGCGAGAGGCCTTGGGGAAGGATAGAGCAAGGGGCCACACCCCACCCTCTGCCCCCTGTCTCTTACCAATGCGCTCCCCGATGTCCGCGGCCCGCTGCCCCCAGATGCCATTGACCCCGACCAGGAAGGAGTCCCCCGGCTCCAGGAGGTTGAACAGGGCGGCCTCCAGGGCACAATGCCCCGAGCCACTGATGGCCAGCGTGAGGGGGTTCCTGGTCTGGAACACATACTGGATGCCTTGCTTGATCTCGTCCATTATCTGGGGGCGGTGGGCATGTAGGTCAGATCTTGTCTCCCCACTGAGGCTCAGGGGACTGACCACCACCCTCTGATGACCTACCTGGTACATCTCCTTGTGCATGTGCCCGATCACCTGCAGTCCCCCGGCTGCCAGGACGCGTGGAGCCAGGTTCGCGGGGCCGGGCCCAAGCAGAAGCCGGTTGGGGATGGAGAGGGGCTTGCGCAGGGCCTCTGGGGGGGCCACCAGCAGCTGGTGGGAGGCCATGGTTCTTGCCCAACCTGCTGCCTGGGGCCCCAGGGCCACACTGGCCATTGCCAGCGCCCGGAGCATTTCCCGGCTGGCCCCGCGCTGGACGGTGGCACAAGTGTGGGCACAGGCAAGCGTCCAAAGGTGAGGTCTGATCGATGGGCTCCTGCTACAAGGCGGCCTTTTGTTGTTGGTCGTTGTTACCTGCCCCCTTATTGATGCTTAGCCTGCATGTCCGGGCCTGACAGCCGGGGTGTTGAACCCTCAGCGGGGGGAGGAGGAGCCTTCAGAGTCCAGTCAATGAAAAACAGAGCGTGGTGAGCTGTCCTCTGCCCTTCAGCCTCTCCCGGTTCCTCTCAGCTGTCCCAGGACAGATGCCCAGCCGAGTGCATCCTGCTGGGCTCAGGGGCCCCCAGAGATTTTCTTAACGGACCAGAGAGCAAATATTTCAGACTTGGCAGGACTTACAGGCTTGTTGCAACTACTCAACCCTGCTGTTGTAGGGCAAAAACAGCTACAATGGTGTGGCCGTGTGCCAATAAAACTTTATTTATAAAACAAGTGGTGGGCCAGATTTGGCCCATGGGCCATAGTTTGCTCCCCCTGGCTTAGCTTGTGCAGAGGCTCAATTTAGAAAATATATATGCCCTGTGGGTATAGACATACACCCACTCACACACACGCATGCACCAAGGACATGTTCATTCCTGATCCTTTTGGAAGTAAGTATTTCCCCTGCCCCTCCGTGCCCGAGGGCCCTGAGGTTTGGAGTTTGCAAGTGTAACCAAGGGGTGTTCGCCTGGGGAATCTTCTCCGCTTGTGGAGTTGACAGGTGGGTGTTCTGGGAAATCAGAACAGCCCCTGCACCCCTGGGGGACCAGGCAAAGGAGCCTGCGAGCCAGTGCTCTCTGAGCACCTTGGAAACTTCTCAGCTGTTCTCCAGGGGGCCAGGTGGAGCATGTGGGGACTTCTGCTCTGTGTCAGGGATCCGACGTCCTGGGCCCTAGTAACCAGGGAAGCTTCAGGACTTCACACAGGAGCTTTCACGGCAACCAAAGAGGCAGTACCCCCGACCCCCTGCCACCCTACCTCCCCCAAGGGGACTTGCCCCCCAGCTCAGCCAAGCCCCTGCATTCAGCACTCATTGCTGGGCTGGGGCTGGTCTGGCATCCTGGGCGTCTGGGGACCCCACGAGCTTTAGCCAGATTGGATAGCTGTGGCCTGAGCACCTGAGGACCCTTATGGTCCTGCGGGGGTGGTGGCGGCGCTCTGTCCCTCCGATGAGTGAAGACACAGGCAAAGGGAACAAGCCTCACGTGCTGGGCAGAGAGCCCCCAGGGCAGCCCCGTGCCCCCATCATGGGCCCCGGGGAAGGTGACCAAGATGTGGGCCCTGGCACAGGCACGCCCAGATGCTCCTTAGCCTGGCCTTCCTGAGCACAGGGAGGCCCAGCGTGAGCAACGCCTCCCACTCCTCCTTCCTTCTTTCCTTCCTTCCTTCCTTCCCTCCTTCCTTCCTACTGTCCTTCCTACAATCGTTCCTTCCTACGATCCTTCCTTCCCTCCTCCCTTCCTTCCTTCCCTCTCTCCTCCCCCCTTCCCTCGTCCTCTTTCTCCCCACTCCCCCCTTCTTCCCCCACCCCTCTCCCTCCTTCCTCACTGAGCACTCACTCTGGACCAGACCAACCCCAAGGGCTGCAGCGTCAGCAGGAAGCAGAAGCCCTTGCAGGCAGCAGGCAGGCAGGGGAGCAGAGGAGGCCCAGGGTCTGCAACAGCCTCCTGGGAGCTGAGAGGAGAGGTCTAAGGGGCTGAGGAGGCAAGAACCCCAGGGGGCTGCCAAGAGAAGGTCGAGGGGGAGTGGAGGGCATTGGGGCTGAGCCTTGGAGAATGGAGCCGTTTGCCCGCCTCTGGTTCGAGTGGAATGGTGAGGACCTGCCAGGCCCAGGGAACCGCAGAGGCAGGGTCACAGAGGTGAGAGGTGTGCACAGCCCGAGGCCTACGTGAGGAGGGCCAGTGCAGACCCCCAAGAGTGGGCAGCCTCAGGCCCTGCCCTGCCGTGGCCTCTGGGGCCCGGTGCCGTCTGGGCAGCACTGGGCCTCTGGAGTCAACCCCGGTGGTGACTTGTGTTAAAAAGGAAACAACAGGCCTGAAATGGAGTCACTTGTGCTAAGCCCCGTGTCACCAAATCAAGATTGAGTACTTAACTTGGTTACAGTGTCAGCCTCTCCTGGGAACCGAGTCTTAAACCCAGGGGTCACCGGGGGTCGTCCGCCTGATAGACCCCTGCCGTCCCCTGAAGGAAGGTGACCTTGCCACAGGCAAACCACTCTTTGCTGGGAGAACTTCCTTGTTCTGCTCCCTTCTGCCTGTGCAAGGCTTTCGTTTCATCGAGCTCCTTACAGCTCCTTTCCACCTGCTGGATGGGATGCTGCCCGATTCACGACTCACGGCATAAAGCTGATGAAATCTTTAAAACTTACTCAGTCGAATTCTATTTTTTTAACACCTGCCACAGCCCCAGGGAACCCTTCCTCTGCCCCGAGCAGATCTCAGGCTCATGGCCTTGCCCTGGGCCGGGATGACGCAACCCACCCTTCCCAGGGGATGGCATCCCCTGTCCCCCACGGGCTCAGCTCTGGCCCTGGCCTCTTTGTCTGCAGCCCCACTGGCTGTGGGCTCCTTCCGTTGGGGGCCCACCGTCCCTCCCACCTGGGGAGCCACACACCTGGACCGGCTCTCATGGCCGCCCCCAGTGGCACTCCCCACTTCACTCCAACATAACCAGTGCTTCTGAGCCTTTGCATGTGTTGTTCCTCTGTCTCAAATGCTTGTCCTTTTTTTGCTCAACCCCTCTTGCTCTTCTCTCAGAGCCGTGGCCAGGCTTCTCATCCAGGGAGTCATGTCAACTGTCCGCACATCCTTGGATGCCCTTCCATCGTGCCACATGCTACATGGGTCGTGCTTTTGGTTTGCAGCCTGTGCCCACCTCGGGCGGGACCCACTTCATGCAGCGCCGAGTGCTGTGTGGCAGGTGGGAGGGCAGGAGAAGCCTGGGCCCTGACCGGTCCTGGCAGGTGGACCCAGGGAAGCCAGGTATGTGGGCTTTGTGCCCAGGCAGGATGGCGTCCTGTGTTAACCTGACATGGGGGGGATGTTGTAATCAGAGGGAGGCGTCTCCTCAGGCCACGAGCCGATTGGGAGCTGCAGAGCCACTGCTGACAGGGAACAGCAGGACACTTAAGCGACCTCTGTCTCCTAGGAGCCCTGGAGATAAGGGCCATCTGGCCGGGGGTGGGGGGGAGTGGGGGGGGGCCAGGCAGCTCGCAGTGCCCACCTGGGAGCAGCGTCTCGTAGCTGTGTGAAGATCAGCCAGCCCACCCCAGCCGCCTTGCCAGGGCCCTGGGCCAGCAGCCATGGGGGACTGGGGGGCTGTGAGGTGCAGACCAGGACCTGGGACCCGCCCTGCTCCCCCACCAACAGGCAGTCCCCCCCATCGCCCACGCCCAGCTCCCTGCAGACCCTGGGACATCTTAGTTCTCTAGATGGACTCGGTGGTGGAACCCACGGGCCGCGGTCTGCCACACCACGCTGCAAACCAAGTCTGTTTTTTAAATTTAGCTTCTGGTTTTGTATAATTGATGTGAAAAGTGAAAACGATTGCTTTTGCCTGTGGGTCTGGAAGCTGCCGCCCTGCAGAGCGGTGTCGGTGTCGTGAAGGCAGGGTGTGTGCCGTTGGCTCCCCAGGAGTCTAGGCGAACAACGACCTCGGCTGCTGGGACCGCAGCCCTTCTCGCCCCTTCTGCCTGCTGCCCGCTCCTACTGGACGTCTCCACAGGTGCTCTGTTTTAAATCTATGGCTAAAGCCAGACTGTCGTGACTCCTGGGCTGGAGGAGGCCATGTTTTCACAGACAGGCTGCCAGGTGCCAGAAGGGGAGGGATCGGCCTGAATCCTGCAGCCTTTGACGAGGGCGGGACCCCTGGGGCTGCCTGGTGTAAAATGCAGCTCTGCCTCAGGGTGAGTCCAGGCCCAAGGCACCTGTACCGGTCACCGTCTGAGCAGCAAGAGTGGGTCTCTGCTGGGTGAGGGTCATGCAGAAGGTCCTACTGAGCGGCCCCTAATGAGACACTGTGTTCCTGGGTATTTGTTTAGCTGTGAGGTGAGAGGAACCACCAAGGACACCATCTGTTAACAACTGCTCCGGCTGAACTAGATGCTGCTTCCTTGGGGGACAGAGCGCCCCTGAGCTCAGGAAACAAAGTGTGAAATGCCTGCACTCGGCACAGCCAGGTGCAGAGGAGCAGCAGTGGAGAAGGTCCAGCCCAGCTCTGCTCGGTGGACGCAGGACTGAGCGGGTGCCACAACCGCTGTCACAGGGACAGCTCGTGCACTTGGCACTTGGTCACCTGAACGATGATGGACAGGAAATTTGGGGACAGCTACTTCTCCCCTGTGCGCCCCTGTTCCCCAGGCACCGAGCAGACAGCAGGCAGGAGGGAGCCTTGCCCCTGCCCCGTGGTATGACCAGAGACCCATCAGTCACAATAGTGCTCTCTAGGAACCAAGTGGCCAGGCAATACTGACCGTGCATTCCTGGAGCTGCCGATGGTCCCTGTGTACACACTGCCCCGTGGGTGGGATCTTTGGCCAGACTGTAGGTCCACCTGGCTCCTGTGGCCTGTGACCCTGACAGGTGGCTGGGCACTGACTTGGCAAATACCAAGAAGTGAAGAGAGACTTTTTTTTTTTTTTTTTTTTTTGCTGAGGAAGATTCGCCCTGAGCTAACATCTGTTGACAATATTCCTTTATTTTGTGTGTGAGCTGCCCACACAGCATGGCCACTAACAGACAGTGGTGTAGATCCACACTGGGAATCTGAACCCGGGCTGCAGAAGTGGAGTGCACCAAACTCAACCACTAGGCAACCAGGGTGGGCCCCGTGACACTTTTGAGTGGCTTTCATAATTTCGTGTTTGGGGGTATTTTCACCGACATTTGGACTTAAAATATTGCTTTTAACACAGCAGATCTTTGGTCCAGAACCTCCCAGGGCACCCCACCCTCTGACACTGCAAAACCCAGTGGCCATTCGCATTTCCCATCCATGATTCCAACAAGCGACCTTGCTGGCTTCACAAACATGGAACAAAGAAATCCAGGTCTTACTGTGAGTCAGAATTGGATATATTTAGCACCAACTTTAACTTTGATTTAAAATTCAGCATGAGGATGGTCAAAACCCAGGACACAGATTTTCTGGAAAAGTTTGCGGGAACTTGGGTGGACTAAATGCACACGCCTGACGTGCCCTCCCTTGGGTGGCTAACACTGAGCCCTCTCTGGCTTTTGTCCTGTAAACTGGAAGTTGCATTTTGAATGCGTGGTGAAAGGTGAAAGGTCAGGAGTTCTCCATGTTTGGGGTCCCAGGGGTACTTGATTTCTCCTGAAGTCGAGGCCTGGGGCCGCCTCCCGCCCCTCACCTCAGAAGGTTGATCCTCACGTCCTCAGGGACCACACAGCAAGGTGGAGCTGGTCCTCCAGGAGGCCGAGAACTCAGGTCCTGAGGAGGGAGGAAGCTCGTCCAGGGCCCCCAGCTGGGCAGACTGGGCCAAGCCTTCCCTCCCAGCCAGCGGCCCTGGGCCAGGCCTACCGCCACCTTACCTCGGGCCCTGGGCTTGTCCTTACCTGGGCCCTCCTTACCTCCGAGCCCAGGTCACCTCCCTATTTGCATCTGTCCATTCCTCTATGGCTGCCCATGGGCCGCAGGCACTCTGTCCACTGAGGCCGGGAAACACAGGGGTGTCTGGGCCCCATGGCAAACCTGGGGTCAAAGGGAGGTGGCAGACTGTCCATCCAGGCCCTGATTCCTCCCCCAGTGCACCGCCCACTCCCCATGCCACCCCCTGCCAACCTGAGGGTGCCAGGGCGAGGAAGGGGACCCATTGGGGTACCTCTGAGGGCGGCCTCCCCGGAGTCTTGGCATGCCCCCTAAATTCTGAAAGGTCTCAGGAGACGGAATTTCAGGCCGAAGTGAGTTTTCCTCAGTGTTGGGCGGGAATGAGCACAGAGAGGCAGGGATGCAATCCAGCACTGCCCTCCTGGGTCTGCTCTGGGTTCCCAGAAGATAGAAATGGCCCCGGCCCATTCTCAGGACTGCTGGGAGCCCCCACCACAGGGGCTGTGAGCAGACTCCACATGGGGCCAGGAGAGGAGGGGCTGGCCTCCTTCCTGGAGGCGGCAGTGCAGAACAGGGCATCTAGAGTCACCCAGCCACATGGCCTGAGCAGATGCCCTGCTTGGACCCCACGTCCTCATCCTTAAAGCGGGGACATGCATGTGTGCATCAAGGGCCACGGTGACCAGGGCTGCGAGGCCCACAGGTGCCAGTTACGGCAGAGTTTCTGGCCCTTGCTCATACGCCCCTGGGCCCCACAAACCTGAGAGATACCCCCACACCTGGACGGTCCTTCCCTATCTTCTCTGAGGGGATCTGCTCAGCGCAGGTGTGGCATGCAGCTCTGCTGGGGTTGGTCCTCCATTCCAGGCCTGCACAGACGCCGGTCTGGATGCTGGCAAGTTCTGCTGTGGTCCCAGGGAAACAGGCACCATCCACAGAGAACTCAGTGGTTTCTGGGTGCTGTGGGTTGGAAAGTGTCCCCCCAAATATATGCTGTAGTCCTAACCCCTGGTATCTGTGAATGTGACTTTATGAAAGAGACATTGCAGACGTGATCAAGTCAAGACGAGGTCACACTTGGAGGAGGGAGGGCCCAATCCAATGACTTGCGTCCTTATAAGGAGAGGGAAACTGGGACACAGACACAGGAGAGGTCACGTGACGACGGAGGCAGAGACCGGAGAGATGCAGCCACAAGCCAAGGATGCCCGGAACCACCAGAAGCTGGAAGAGGCAGGAAGCTTCCTCCCCGTAGACTTCACAGGAGCACGGACCTGCTCGCACCTTGATGCTGGACTTCTGGCCTCCAGAACTGAGACAGATTAAACTTCTGTCGTGTTTGAGCCCCAGTTTGTGGTCATTGATGGCGGCAGCCCCGGGAAACGTCAAGGAACTCCTGACCCTGGGATTTCCTACAGGTTTCGGCATCACACTTGTAAGCGGGAGAGTGGGGCTGCTGGCCGCTGTGCTCACAGCCAGGCGCCCCAGCCGCCCGCTGCCAGCAGTGCCCGCCCCGTGCCTGGTTGCCCTCTTTCTTCAGGATCCTCCAGCTTCATTTTGGTCCCACCACCTGGCGGATGGCCCCTCTGAGGGTCCACCTGCACTTCTTCTGCAACCTCCCACTGTTCTTTCCATTCTGACACCCCCAGAGGTTTTTGAAACTTGTGTTCGGCACAGAAGTGGAAGTGGTTCTCTGACCACACCCATGGCTCAGCCCGCAGGATGCTGTGTCTCCCAGCCCGGTTGGCAGAGGCTGTGGAAACACATAGAAAGGGAGCCAAGTGCCCATGGCCAAAGGCACCGCCCTCCCGGCGGGCTGCCATGCCCAGCCCTGCCTCCGAAACACACCCTGGCTCTTGTGGAAAGAGGCTTAGAAACGCCCTTGTGGCTGCGAGGAGTCGGCCCACGTCCCCTAGAATCTTATCTTGTTCCCACGGCCCTCCAGTGTGTGATCCGTGGTGAGAGCTTCGTAAACATCCCTTTCTTTAAACTCAGTTGTTTCTGGATGCCAGGGGTGGACACTCTCTGGGGAGAGGGGAGGTCTGAGTGCATGGGATTCTTCTCGGGGCACAGACAAAATACGCGGGCAAACACTGTACCCCATTGCCAGGGACCCGCAGAGCTGGATGCTGGTGAACACCCAGTGGGCTCTGCTGGCCTCAAGAATTGTCCCAGGAAAATGAACTCAATGGCCACTTGAGATTCACTTTTATGTTGAATTTTTTTAAAGACAAAAGTCTTATGTGCTCACTGTAGATAATTTTGAAAAAGACAAAAATATATTAAAAAAAAATAAATGCCTGGAAACCTTCATTTACACTAGGCCACTTTTATAAAGGGTGGGGAGTCACGTTCTCGTGTTCATTTTGCTGAGTTTTGTCTCTATCACTGATATCATTCGCTGGATACTGACATTCAAGGGGAGTTAACGCCAGAGCATTCTGGGGTTCCTGATGGAAGAACACAGGACAGATCAGAGCCACATACTCTCTTTTACTCCTCATCCAAGTGCTCCTGGTCACTCAGAGTTTATCAGTCTCTGTTGTTCCAACTTTTTTTTTTGAGGAAGACTAGCCCTGAGCTAACATCCACTGCCAATCCTCCTCTTTTTTGCTGAGGAAGACTGGCCCTGAGTTAACATCCATACTCATCTTCCTCTACTTTATATGTGGGACGCCTGCCACTGCATGGCTTGATAAGTGGTGCATAGGTCCACACCTGGGATTTGAACTGGTGAACCCTGGGCCGCCAAAGCAGAGTGTGCAAACTTAACTGCTATGCCACTGGGCTGGCCCTGCCAATTTTTTTTTTTAATAAACAGGAAAAGAAACGATTCCTTAAGCCATTTGATAGACCTTAAAGACGCAGAAAGTTCTCCTCTCATTCATCAGCTTGTCCTGTGAGCAGGTCTGTTTGACTAGCTGCAGCTTAGATCAAACATTTACCATGGTGTTTCCAGAGTGGACTTCTTTTCATTGGCTCTGCCTGACGTCCTGGGAGGCTGTTTTTCACCTGCCGTGCAGAAACGGTCAACAAGAAGGCCGCCTGCCCTCCTCAGAGAGCCCCGCCTGCAAGGTGGCCCTTGGCTGGAATTCAGGGAAAGTTCCCAGCACTCTCACGGATAAGGAGGCCTCTCTGGGCCTAAATGCTCTTGCAAAGTGTGGCTCATGCCAAGCACCCGCCTCCTCCTGGGAGTCTGGAATCTTCACCAGGCAGGGGGCACCCGTGACCAGCCCCCAGTAAGAACCCTGGGTGCTCTAAGGGGCACCTCGACACGTGTTGTCACAACTGGTGGCGGGAATTAAGTGTGTCCTGTGTGACTCCTCGGGGAGAGGGCTCTGGAAGCTGGTGCCTGGTCCCTCCCTTCACCCCATGTGCCTTTCCCCTCATTGTGCCTTGTACCATGTCTCTCTCATGAATCCCAGCTGTGAGTGGGGCCTCTGCTGAGTCCTGGGAGCCCCCCTGGCAAGCCCAGGGTGGTCTTAGGGACCCCGACAAATGTGCACAACTGACTTTTTGAAACTCAGGAAATTAGATGTTTTCCCTTAGCACTGACAGCTCCATGGTTAAATCCACATTTCTGTCCTCTGTGGGAAAAACTTCAGCCTCATTTCTTTCCCAGCCTGGGAGAGGTTCTGACATTCTGCTTCATAATTCACGTTTTTGTTTATTAACCACCATTTATTGATAGTCTTCTCTGTGTCAGCCACATGAGGATAAATGACTACGAATAAGAAGCTAAGAGAGCATCCAGACTTGCTGCCGCAGTGCGCGGGCCCGGGAGAAGACAGATGCAGCCGCCAGCCGAGGCCTCGGGCAAGAACAGCAGCCGCGAGCGCATCCAAGGCTGGGGCAGCGGGCGGGGAAGGCTTTCTGGCAGAAGCATCCTCTGAGCCAAGATCTGACGGGGGAGAAAGCTTAACCAGGGGTGTGAAGGAGGGGTGCAGAGTGGACCAGGTCCGTGGAGCCGGGCACAATCGGGACCAGTGGAGGGCCCATTTGCAGTTTATCCCCAGAGCCCCACGGAGTCACGAGTTTTACCTACAGCAATGACAGATCACAGCAAGGAACAGGCTTTGAGAGTTCCTCCCGGGTGACCTCCCGTGTCTGGAGGACAGAGGGTTCTAGACATGAACCGGTATCAGAATGCCCAGACTTTCTGCTTTGGCAGGACTGGGGTGGGCCCGAGAATCTGCATTTCCAGCAGGCCGTAATCAGCAGGGGGCCTGAGGCAGCCAGGATTCCCAGTGGACCCACAGGGCAAGAAGGCTCAGAGCGGGTGTGTCCAGGGTCTGAGGTCATCTGACTCCAAAAGCCTGTGCTTGGGCCCCACCCTGCCTAGGGAGCCGCCAGCCTGGGGACTGGACAGAGGAGGTGAGGGGACCGCATGCTGGCTCCACGGGGAACAGCGACACCCAGCGGCCCGTCAGAGGCCTCACTGGGAGCTCCACTTTTCTCTTTGCTCAAAACGCAGCTTTCCTGTTCTTCCAAATGGCAAAAGCAACACAGGCCAGTTGTTCCAGGTGAGGCAGGGATGGGGAGACTATAGAAAGGTCTAAAGAGGACCGTGCCCCTCACCCACAGTCCCGCCCAGAGGGAGCGAGGGTGGGGGAATCTGCTGGGGAGGGTGCGAACTCTGCAGACGGTCTGGGTGGGTGCACTCGGCCCGAGGAGGTAGCTGGACACCACATTCCTGCACGAGGAATGTTGAGCACGGCGGTGCTCTGGGCGCGAGGCACACGACAGTGACCTCCTGCGGCTGGAGTCTGTGGGGACATGCAGAGGCAGTGACAGGTGACGCTGGCTCTCCCAGGAAGGACGGAGAGGCAGAGACTCACGTGGGACAATCACAATTTAAAACATCTTCAATATGAGTCTCGATGGAAATTCTCCAAACGGACACAAAAGTCGGGCACGGATCTTGTTCCCATTGCCAGCCTCAACGGCCACGCCACATCTCATTGTCCTCGCTTCCCTGATCAAGGCCCTGGGGCCCCCACTTTCACTTGTCTAATTTTGTTGGAGAGCATTAAAGCAAATCCCAGACATTGTGTTATTTCACCCAAATCTTCCAGTGTCCGTCTAAAAAAATGGACATTTTCTTACCGAGACTCCATGCCACTATCACACTTAAAACTAAAATGAATTCCTTGTTATCATCTAATAGTCTGTCCAGAGACACATTTTCCTAATTGTCTGAAAAACAAAAATAAAAAAATTGTCTTCCCCTCCCCAGGTGGTTTGTTAGAGTTGGGATTCACACTAGGTCCCAGTAGCACGTGCTGCTGAGTCAGATCTCTTTGAATGGCTAACAGAACCTCTCATGTTTTAGTGGAAACACCTCAGTGCAAAGCTTGTCTAAAATCAAATTCTGACTCAAGAGGTCACGGTGCGGCCTGAGACTCTGCATTTATTTGAAGCCCCCCTGTCGTGGAAAGCTCTGGGTCTGCAGGCCTTTGCTGGCTGCCCAATGCCCCTGGCCTCCTGGCCGGCCACTTCTCCCAGAATCTCTCACCTCCCCCCTACCCCACCCCGGGCACAGACTTCCTGTCTGATGAGCCTTGTGCAGAAGGGACAGGACGAGGGGGCAGGGTAGGAGGGTCATTTCCCCAGGTCTGGTACCTGATTTCCTGGTAGGAAAGGTGAAAGTGCTCCAAGAAGGGTCACCTCAGGTCAGGAGGCGACCTCTTCCTCAGGACAGACCCCTCCCCCAGGTCCCCTTCCCAAGGCCCCAGCTCAGACCTTCACCCAGTTGTGCTGGAAGCCCCAGGGGTCAGCTCCCAGCCCTCATCACCCCTCTGCCTCTGCCTGGCCCTGGCGGGGTTCCTGGGAATGTCCTCACACCCCGTCTGTGCTGCCTCTGTCCCCCCAGACCTGCTGTGTGTCGGTGAAGGGGTGTCTGCTGACCTCTCCCTGTGCGCCTGCCCCTGTCCCCCCGAATCTGTCACCAGTAGGGCTGCTGAGCTCCCCAGACTCCAGACCTGGCCCAGGAGGCTGCAGATGAGGCCAGGAGAGATGCCAGGGGAGATGTCGGGACCCTGAGAGCAAGCTCGTTCTCATGGTCAGGCCAGGAGCACAGGTCCCGGGGGCCCTGGGGGGACTAGGGCCCCCTGCTCTGCTGGATCCATCTGGGAAGCATCGAAACCAAAAGCCCAGGTGGTAAGTATGTTCTAGAAGCCCAGGCCGTGGTGAGTGGGCCCTCAGAATGCTCCGTCCTCACGCCTCGTAGAACTCAACTCAGCCAATCCTTGCACCCCCTCCAGGAAAGTAGACTTTTTTAATTCTCCATTTACAGACAGGGAAACGGAGGCATAGAGCATGACCTACCCAAGGGCACCTCCATTTGCAATGGGGAATAGCAGGGAGACGGGGGAAGCTGGCTGAGCTGGCCTGGAGGAGAAGGGGGCCTGTGCTTGCTATCAAGGCCCCAGCTGGGACCTCCCTGGGAGGTGGCCAGGACCCTGGTCTTCTGGGAAGGGAGCCTGGGTCAGGCAAGGGTGGCTCCCCCAGGCCGATGGGCTTGCGTCTCATGCACAACACATCCCCCTCAGGAGTGCCCTGATAACCTTTCCTATCATTTCTAGACGAGTCCTGGGTTCTCTCCCTTTTCCCCCTTTTTCCAGTGTGGCGCAGACCACAGGGTCATGGGATCTCGTCTCACGCTGACCCAGCTGGGGGAGCTTGCTCTCCTCCATTGGAGCTGCACAGGCCATGCCTCTGTCTCTGGCTTCCCTTGGGGCCCCCCCTGCCTCTGCTCCACCGTCACCTGGGGTGCCCCTCCACAAAGCCCCCTCCATTCTGGCTCCAGCACGATTGCACCTGGTGGGGGGCAGTCAGGCTCCCCACTCGCAGCCCACAGACACTTCATGAGGATGCCTGAATCCCCCCGGGGAAAGTGATGCTCAGTGTGGCCAGCTCCAGGGACCCCGAGCCCCTCACTGGCTCCTGGTACAAGCTTAGAAATCAGCACCATCATTGGGGCTTGGACGGGCTCCCTCACACCTCGTCCTGAATAACAAATGGGAAAGGCATTGATCCCCAAACTCCTTCCTCCAAGGTCAGCCTCTCTTCTGCCAAGATCTAAGAAAAGATTTAATTTCAGCTGCTTGGGCTGCCAACTTTGTTTCTGCGATGTCATCTTCTGACCTCCGAGGCTGAGTTCAACCCTCCGTGGGCTGCGTTTTCTTGGGCTGAAGGAGACGGGAAGCCCCTCTGATGGGGCTCCTTCTGCTGTCTGGAGATCGACCTCGCCGTGGAGTCAGAGGAGTTACGCTCACAGTTTCGTCTGCACGGAAGGGGTCCCGAGTGACTGACTGATTCCTCAGAAAAATGATGAGCACATCAACATGCAGAAAGAAACACAAATTTAGGGGGGAAAAAAAACACAGACTGGAAGATACTGACACCAAAACACATGGAGGTGAATGACCTCTGAGTACAAGAATTCTGTGTCTGGGAACTTAACCTAGGGGGCTCCACAGAACTACCTAATTAGGGGAAGGGGCTCCTGGCAGCCTGCGTGTAGCAGGGGTTGGACAATTGCGCAACCAATAACAGAACGTCGGTTGGATTAATCATGGGATGTCTATGCAGTGGACTGCTGCAGCCGCAGAGCCTGATATAGTAAAAGGACAGGAAATGAGAAGGAAGCTGTTCACACTTTAGAGGAATAGAAACCAAATCCCTTTGCAACGCAGTCGCCCCAAGCAGTGGCTCTCAGCCCTGCCGCACATGGGACTGGGGCCCAGGAGCCTTTAAAACTGCCCGGGCCAGACGCCTCCGCAGCAATCCTGCTTCAATAGTTCAGTCCGGCTCAGGCACGGGTATTTCTCAGAGCTCCCCGCGGGTTCTGATTACAGCCATGGGTGAGCTCATGATTTTAGGGTGTCACAACAACGTGTCACGTGTCACCAGGCTGCCTCCTGTGGTTTACACAGTCAGGGCTCAGTGGAGAATTCCCTTTGGCTCGTCTGAGCAGAAAGGGGTTTACCGCCAGGTGCTGACCACTGTTCGGGATCTTTGGCAGGACTGAAGACGGAGACCTTCTCAGGCTTCCAGGAGTGACCCAAAGCCAGGCACTGACCTGGGCCACCAAGGCAGCTACTGCCCTGCCCTACCGGGAAGGGCCACCAGCCACAACAGCCCTGCGCCTTCAAAACCCCTGTGAGTGCACGGGGTTGGCAGAACCTATATCGTAGCAGGGGCCTCTGGGAAATAGAGGTTCTAGTTTCTCAGTCTCTACAGGACAGGAAAGCACATGGGTTGGAGCATCCATGTGCAGCATCCATGCGTTCATCCGTTTTAACATCAGGTACGAAAGACAGAGTAACACGGCAGACTAGGCTGAAGCGAGGCCCCAAGGCTCTCAGGATCTCAACCCTGGAAGCTGTGACTGTTCCCTTAAAAAGTAAAGTTTTAGCAGGTGTGATTAAGCTAAAGATGTTGGATTATCCAGGTGGTCCCTAGGTGCCATCACAAGGGTCCTTATAAGAGAGAAACAGAAGGAGATGGAGGAAGGGGCCACCAGCCAAGGAATGTGGTTCCAGCAGCTGAGAGAGGCAAGGAACAGATTCTCTCATGGAGCCTCCTGAGGGACCCTGCCAATGCCTAAATTTCTATTGTTAAAGCCACCAAGTTTGTGGTAAGTTGTTATGGCAGCCACAGAAAACTAATGCACGTGGTTAAAGAGAAGTCGTCCGAAATGACAGATACACACACACGCATAGACACAAGTCAAACTGAGGCGTGGGCCGAAACTGGCCTGGACCCCCGGCTCCTCCCTGCCCCTTTCAGCCCCATCCCTCCCCGGAACACCCCCCTGCCTGATTTCCGGGTGGGTCAGGGAGGGAGTCACCCAAGTAGAGGCCGCCCTCAATTTTCTCAGTTCTCGTGGCACTTTTTTATAGCCTCATACTTCTTTGTAGTTTCTAAAAATGTGGTTACTTATTTCTGAAAACATTTCAAGGTTAATATCTTCTTTTATAAACACCCAAACACACTGAAGCATTCATTCAATATTTAGAGTTATCTCAATGTTGGGGATACGGATACATGATCTTTTGCATATGTCATAAACATTTTCTCCCACTGGGTTTTTTTGTCATTTAACTCTCTCTGGTGATTTTATCATATTCAGGTTCTAAACTTTGATGTGGCCACGTCTGTCAGGCTCATCTTTTCCAGCTTCTGGATTCCTTATGCTCCAGAAAGTTTTTCTGTGGCCCAAGGAAACGAAAAACGGGATTTTTTTTTTTTTTTTTGGTAGAACAAAAATAACCAGAAGGCTTATTTCTTATCTTAGATTCTGAATCTATCTGGAATATTTTGTGTGTGTGGAATGAGGACGACACCTTACTTTTTCTGCCCCCAGTGAATTCTTTACACAATAAATGTGGTTCATAAAATTGGCTGACTTTTCCCCATTGGTTTGAAATACCATGTTTATCATAAGATAATTTATATCTGTTTTGTTTCATTTATCATCTGGTCAGTTCCATTGCCAGTATTAAATTATAATTATTATAGCTTTCAGTTTGATCTGCCATAAGATAGATAAGTTTCCTTTGGCAATTTTTCTTTTACTTGTTTCAATTTTTTCTTGCTATCCACTCTTATTCGTTTTGCCTAGATTAACTTGAGAATGAACTGAAGCTCCTAAAATACATTCTTATAATGTTTATAGAAATTGCATTAAATTTACAATACTTGTCTTCTCTTCCAGGAAAGTCTTACGTCTCTCAATTATTCAGATTAATTCTATGTCTTCAATAACCTTTTACTGTTCTTTTTTTAAATAAAGAACTTATCTCTTTGTTGTTGAATTTATTCCTACATACTTCCAAGTTTTTGTTGCTGCTGTGATTAGAATCTGCCTTCCATTACATGTTTAATTCTGTTGAAAATATTTTGAAAGTCTTCAAAATCCATGGGCCCACCACTCGATTTAACAAATGTTAACATTTTCCTACTTTTGCTTCAGGGCTTGTTTTTTTAAAAAAATAAAATATTGGGCCAGCCCCGGTGGCCTAGTGGTTAAGTTCAGCATGCTCTGCTTCAGGGGCCTGGGTTCAGTTTCTGGGTACAGATCTACACTGCTCGTCTGTCAGTGGCCATGCTGTGGTGGTGGCTCACATACAAAAAAAAGAAGAAGAAGAAGAAGATAGGCAACAAACGTTTGCTCAGGGTGAATCTCCTTTCTCAGAAAAAAATAAAATAAAATAAAAATAAAATAAGATATTATTGACAGCTACAGTAATCAAGACAATGTAGTATTGGAAAAAGGGAAGGCCAATGGATCAATGCAACAGAGCATCTAAAAATAGTCCCAACGTATCAGGTCAGCGGTTTTTTTCAAGCATGCCAGTGTGACCAGGCAGGAAAGGAAGCCTCTTCGATGAGTGGTGCTCTTGATGTTGGCTACACACACGGGTTCTTTACCTGCCACACAAGAGGGTCCAAATAAAAACTAGAATGCCAGGCTTATGGCATTTATTTTGGGTGATGTCAGCTGGGAGACAAGAGTGAGCCCTCAAATTCGTCTCATCTCCCTGAAAGATGGGAGGCAAGGGGTTTTAAAGGTTGCAAGGAATGCAGCTGCTTATAGGGGTGGGGAGCCTATGGCCTTGCTGGCTGGTGCTTCCCCACCAGCCTGCATTTGGCCTTGTGAGGCTGCTTTCAGAAAAGGCAATGTGAGACAAGGGAATCTTCAGGTAGATGTCCTTGGTTGTCTGCCTCCATGGTGGATGGTGG
The DNA here is from genome assembly GCF_041296265.1 of Equus caballus. Classification (NCBI taxonomy): domain Eukaryota; kingdom Metazoa; phylum Chordata; class Mammalia; order Perissodactyla; family Equidae; genus Equus; species Equus caballus. The sequence continues at coordinate 26,381,795 of NC_091689.1, read as the reverse complement.
ATTCTGGTGCCAGGAAGCCCAGGAGAAAGAAGGGAAAGGGGATGAGCGCTTTGGTTTTACCCCCATATATGCTGGGTTTAATGCAGGAGAACTGATATCAGGGCTGGTATCACTCTGACAACTGGCTATCAATTCAAGCTGTATCACAGGCCTAAACGTAAAAGCTAAAACAACAAAACTAATAGAAGAAAACATGGAAGAATGTCTTTGCAGCTTTAGGGTAGGCAAAGAGTTCTCAGGACACAAACAGTGCTAACCACAAAAGAAAAAAAAGATACACTGGATTTCATTAAATTAGACACTTCCACTCATCAAAAACATCATCAAGAAAATGAACAGGCAAGCCACAAACTGGCAGAAAATATTCACAGCACATATAATTCACAAATGAGTTGTATCCAGAAGATATAAAGAATCCTGAAACTTAGTAATAAAGAGACAAACATCCAATCCTTTTTTTTTTAATGGGCAAAAACTTGAACAGACACTTCCGGGAAAAAACATACACGAATGGTGAACAAGCACAGGAAAAAGTTCTTAACATCACTAATCATCAGGGAAATATATCTCCTGGGATGGCTAAAATAAAAAAAGAGTGATGATACTAAATGTTGGCAAGAATGTGAGGCAAGTGGAACCTCTTACACTGCTGATGGGAGTGGAAAATCCTACAATCGCTTTGGGAAACTGTGCTGCGGTTTCTTAAATAGTTCTACAGATAGATAGATAGATATAATGACCCAGCAGTCCCCCTTCTAGGTATTTATTCAAAAGAAACTGAAAATATATGTCCCCGAAGCTGTGTACAAGAACGTTCAAGCCTTACTCGTAATGATCAAAGACTGGAAACCACACAGATGCTCATCCACAGGAGAAGAGATAAACCAGCAGTGTTATAGCTGTAAAATGAATTGCTGCTCAGCAGTAAAAAGGAAGAAACTACCAGTATGTGAAACAGCATGAGTGAACCTCAAACATGTTATGCTGAGTGAAAGAATCCAGACCCAAAAGAGTATGTATGTGCTGCATGATTCCATTCATCTGAGATTCCAGAGTAGGCGAAATAACCCACGGTGATGGAAATCAGATCTGAGGTCGCCTCTGGGGGTGGAGAATGGACATGAGAATTTTCCCGGGGGACGGAAAAGTGCCTCACCTTGCTACGCATTTGTCAAAACTGCTTAGATGGTACACATCTGAGCATTTCACGGTGTGTAAATCCTACTTCAATAAGGAGCGAAGCCAAGGATGTGTCACAGATGCCCCTGAGGTTTTCACACAGCCTCCCCCATCCCTTTCCCCTCCTCTGTCCCCAGAGAAACTCAACTCCAAGGCCAGGGAAATAAATTCATGCCTTCAGGATTTTACTCTATTTCTCTGGATCCATAAGCAATAAGTAGAAATGTCTTATGCAGTAAAATGTATCTGGTAGACACTGGCCGTCTGTCCTTCTTGTCCCGTCTTGTGGTTCTGGAGTTTATCCATGCAACTGTACATGGATCTGGCCCCTTCATCCTATTGCTATAGCACTGATTATAGGAGCACATAGCATTTGATTGATCCACTCTTCTACTGATAGATCTTAGGGGAGTTCAAGTTTGGGGTGTTAGAAAATACTGCATGATGATCCTTGAGCGCGTCCCATCTGGTTTCGTGCTAGGTAACACCCTGAGGTGTCATCCCTCACCTTCCAAACCACGGTCCCTAAGGGGATGGGGAGGGATTTACCCCATGGCCAGCAGCCCACTCAGCTGGGGTGACACAGATGTGAGCGCTTATAGGTCTGAAGGCCAGGAGGTGGTATCTCATTATTATCTTAATTTTGACTTTTGTTGAGCATCTTTCCAAGTGCTCGCCGTGTTCATTGGTCATTTGGATTTCCTCCCTGTGAATCGCTTCTTGCCATTGCATTTTCTCATGTTTACTGCTGGCATTTTTTTCTGGTTGATTTGGTATGTGGCTACCTTACTCACCTTTCTTATTTGGTCTCTTATGTTTTCTAAGTAGCAAAAATACTTCTTCTTAAAATAGTAATGTTTCTTCCTTTCCAACACCTAGATCTGGCATTTGTTTTTCTTGTCTTCACATTGAGTAGGAACACCATAACAACACTGACCTTGAACAGCAATGGCAACCACCTTTCTTGTTTTTAACCCAAATGGAAATACGTTGAGTTATTCCTCCCAGGATTTATTTGTTTGTTTGTTTAGTCATTCATTCATCAAATTTTCTTGGTTTGTATTTCTGCGCCAGGCACGGTTCTTGATTCTGGGTACACAGCTAGGATCAAGGCAGACAAGATCCTTGTTCCCTGGAAGAAGAAAGGAAATAGGCAAAAAAATAGGGGCCGGCCCCGTGGCTGAGTGGTTAAGTTCACGCGCTGCGCTGCGGTGGCCTAGGGTTTTGCTGGTTGGGATCTTGGGAGCAGACATGGCACCGCTCGTCAGGCCATGTTGAGGCCACGTCCCACGTGCCACAACTAGAAGGACCTGCAACTAGAATATACAACTATGTACCAGGGGGGATTTGGGAGAGATAAAGCAGAAAAAAAAAAAACAAGAAAATAACTCTAGAGACGTGAGTATTAGGTTGAAAATAGAGTAAGGCATGATGTTTGAGAGTGATGGAGGTTGTGTTTGATGTTGGGTTTTGACATATCTTTTTAACGTTAGGAAGATTCATGCTATTCCTAGATTAAGAATTTGTATCAGGAATAATTGTTGAATTTTATCAAATGTATTTATAGCTTTGGTTATTATAACATGGTTTTCCCCTCTCTACATTATTAATGTAGTAAATTATCAGATTTCCTAATGGTGAACCATCTTTTCTTTCCTGGAACAAACTCCACATGGTCACGAGATGTCATTCTTGTACCACACTATTCAGTTCCGTTTAGGATTTTTGCGTTTATGTTAGAAAGGGATGTTAGTCTTCAGTTTCTCTTTTGTGCTATTGTGGTGTTGATATCAGGATCATGTTTCCTTCAGAGAACTAACTAAGGATGTTGCCCTTTTTTTTTCTCTTTAGGACACTTTAAATAACAGCTATTACGTTCCTTGAGGAGTTGGGAGAACTCGCCCATGAAACAATCTGGACCTAGCATCCTGAGCACGCGTGAGAGGAGTCAGAACCACATCATTTATTGACTCTTCCATTTTTTTCCCTGTGTCATTGAACTGTTCAGGTTTTCTCTCTCCTTGTGTGTTAGTCTGTTCCAGTTGCTATAACAGAATATCACAGACTGGAGGACTTGCAAACAACAGAAACCCACTTCTCACAGTTCTGGAGGCTGGAATTCCAAAATCAAAGCGCCAACAGATTTGGTATCTGGTGAGGTCTGCTTCCTGATTCACAGAGGCCCAAGTCTCTCTGAGTTCTCTGTGGGGGAAGGTGGGCGGGAGCTCTATGGGGTCTCTTTTATAAAGACACTAACCCCATTCATCCAGGCTCCACCCTCATGAACTCATCACCTGCTAATGGCCCCACTTCCTGATACCATCACAGTGCGGATTCGGATTTCAGCAAATGAATTGTAGGGGGACATAAGCATTCAGTCTACAGCACCTTGTGTGAAAATCTTGGTCATTAATATTTTCCTAGAAAATTATCAGTTTTATTTAGCTCTTCACTTTTTTATAGAAATAATTTAAAATATTTGTTTATGTAGTTACATCCTCCTTTCATTTTCAAAGAAGCAATCCTTTTATTTTCCCTAAGTGTAATTTTGTTTATTTTCTATCTCATAACTTCAGGTTTTACCGTAACTTCTTTCTTCCACTCTCTGTTGAATTTCATCGTTGTTGCTCATTATCTGAATTCTGAAGTTGCATGTATAGGTCAGTCATTTTCAGTCTTTCCTGAATTCTTATCAAAGCATTTAAGGCTTGAATTTTTCTCTTTGGATACAATGGCCACATCCCCTTGGTTTTGATAAAGAGCATTCTCATTCATTTCTAACTAGAGTGTAATTTCAGTTTTCTTTCCTCATTTAACCCAATAAGCTTTTTAACTTCCAAAGTGTTTGACTTTTTTCCTGGGCTTTGCCTTTCTTGTTCACTTCGTTTTATTACCTTGGGCTCAGAGAAAGATGATATGTACAATTTCTTCTTTGAATAATTTACTGATATTTTGAGGAGCTCTAGGCCTAATTTAAATGATGTCAATGCTCCTGGGCTTTTGAGAAGGGTGAGATTTCCGGCAGGAAACTCGTTGGTGCTTTTAAGTGGGGAGCTGAAGAGAGTTCCATGAAGCGCTGTTTCCTCAGAGTGGACAGGGCTGAGGACACACCGAGGGAGGGGGAGCCCCAGGACTCAGCTGCAGGGGGAGTCTCTGTCAGGCCTGGAGGGCACGGGGAGGGAGCCACACCGGAACCTGGAGAAGGACGAAGAAGTCAAAGCCCTCAGCCAGGGTGGCAGCCCCCCTGGGGTGACCTGAAAAGGGGAAACTAAGGGAACCTGCCCCACCTCCACCCCACCCTCTCCTCCTGCCCTCTGCCCTCCTGCTGGACCCTCCCGCAGGCTGAAACCAAACCAGAACCCAACGAGCTCAGCCTCAGGGACAGAGTGGGCTGAGGCTGATGGGGGAGTGGGGAGTGAGGCCTGGAGGGCATCCTGTCCTCCACACCCCCGGGCACTGTCATAGCACCATTTCCCCCACTTGCTGTAAGTTCTTGTGGACGCGTCTATCTTCAGTAAGACTGCAAAGTGGCCCTGGGCAAGACTGTGTCCTACTCAGTCCATAAACCCTAACATGTGCTTCAAATCCTCTGCGGGCTGAACCCCAAAGCACCTTCTCTAGCCCCTACCCCCTCTCCTGGCTCTCTGTGCAGGCTAACAACAGAATCCATGCTGGAGTCAATGGGGAGCCCACGACCTGCTTCCTCTCTGGACCCAGCTCAGGGTGGGCAGTGGGAGTGTCCTGATTTATTAGCCCCACTTAACAAGCAACATATTCATAATACAGAGAGGGACAGCCTTTCTGTCCCCTCACCCTACAAGCCCAGACACAGCTCAGAACTTGTAGGATCTTTGTGGACATTCTCAGGAGGAAAAACAGTGGAGGAGCCAGGAGGGGGAAAGGGGAGGGGCCTGTGTTGGGGATTGAGATTGACCTGTAAAGAGTCAGCACTTCCTTCTGGTCTGGGTCACTGAGCTGTTCTGCCGACACGGTCCCCTACAATGGGCTGTGGGCCCAGCCCAGCGCCTGGCTGCCAGCTACTGCTGGCCAGACACTGAGTCAGCAACTGGCCCTCCAGCGCACAGCCAGCAGAGCCCAGCAGAGCTGTGCACAGGCAGAGCAGACCCCCTCCAGGCCTCCCAAACCAGAGCCTGGGGGCCCATTCACTTGGCGCCAGTCTCCAACCCTTGGCTGGGCAGGAGTCTGCAGCTCTGCTCCGACCCACCCGTGGCTCCGGGTTTCAGAGTCTGGGACCAGCAACGCCTCTCTCCTGCAGGTTATTTCACTCCATAAAATCTTGTAACATTGGTTCCACCTTCTAGGTGCTTCTGCAAGGAAGCCATACTAGGAATTGGGAAGAGGCATTTCCTACAAATACAGACTCCAGGGCCTCATCCCTGCCCTGCCAACTCCCCAGGAGAGGCGCTGGGTGCGGCTAACCAGAGCCTCCATTAACTAAAGCCTGGGGCGGGTCAGCACCCGGGAACCTGCTTCCTCGAATCCCCCTGGGCTGCCTTGCCTCCCCCTCTCCTCCCTACCATGGCTCTGGCCCCTGAGAAGCTGTTGGAGTCCTGGAATGAGTGTTCAGACTGACCTCAGGTACCCTCTGACCCTCAGAGGCCTTTTCAAGTCTCTCAGCCTTGGTTTCTGTACCCACACGATGTGGGTGATAACTGTGCCTCCCTGTGCAAGAGGGTGTGAGTAAACTGAGTTGCTATTCCAAAGTAAGCACTTTGCAAATTCTGCATCACAATGCAAATGGTCACTGGTGTGAACCGGGAGCAAGGCTCTGTAGGCTGGGCCTGCTGCTCTCTGTCCGGCTGCTCCTCTGTGTGTCCATGTGCCCAGCCTCGGGCTGACCTGGTCCAGAGTCCCAGCCCGAGGACCAGAGTCTATGGCCAGCTCCTGGGCCCCAACCCCACTGTGTATGCCGGGCCGGTGGGTGGCTGGGGCTCTGCCGGGTCTCCTTCCCTCGCACCCAGACCAGTGGCTGGTGTCCGGTCTCGTCTCCACCCCATCTCAGCAGCCCGTGTTGTGCAGGAAACCTGTCCACACTGTTGCTGAGGTTCCTGAAAGCCCTGCACAGATGCTGGCCCACCCGCCTGGGGAGTTTGTGCCACTCCCTCCGGCCCAGGGCTGCACCCAGACAGCCAGGTCTCAGACAATTCACACACAGCCTGTTGGCTCATTTGTTTTACTCTTCCCCAAATCCCAATAAGGGCATTGTCCCCACTTTAAACACAACAACCTGAGACTTTCAGAGGATGGAACAAATGAGAACTCAAAGGAGGGGATCCTTCCATCTAGGGGTGAAGGCAGGACGGCTGCATGGAGGAGGCATCCTAACAGGGCTTGGGAAGATGGGAATTCTCAGTTTTAGGGAAAGGCTGCAGAAGCTGAAGAGAAAGCGAGTGGGCAAGGCCCACAACAGTGCAGCTTGTGGGCACCAGGTGGATAAGGGGGCCTCACCCAGACGGGGGAGCTCCAGGGGCACAGGATCCAGAGTCCAGATCAGGGAAACTATCCCACACAGGTTGCTCTTGGGGCCTGGACCTGCTTGAGCTGCCTGAGCAAAGTTGGGAAGACGAGGGTCCCGGCAGGGCCAGCAGGATCCTGCTGGACACCAACGCGTTGTCTTGGAGCAAGGCCTTCCTCTCCTTTTCCCATCTTGGCCTCAGTCTCCCCATATGTTAAATGCAGCTAAGGGCCTTCGAGCATTGGACGAGAACCCCACCGCGACGCAGCTCGAGCCCACAGAGCTGACCGGCCTGCACCAGCACCTCTGTCCGTGGGGATGCACAGCTCTGCTTCGCTCGCCGAGCTGGACACGCCCCGCTGTTGCTATGGCAACGACGTTCCCCGGCGGCGCGCGGAGCCCAACTTGGCTGCCCGGGGGGGTTGCCACGGCAACCAGGCGGTGCCTTAAGTGGGCGGGGCCCCTGGTGGGCGGGGCCTCCTGTCCAGCCCACGCGCCAACAGCGGATACACCGGGGTCCCTGCGGGCCGCCGGCACCTGCAGAGGGGCGCTGGGCGGGTCCATCTGCTGGGCCTGGGGTGAGGCAGCGCAGCATCTTCCCAACCCCAGGTCCGTCCGCTCGCGCTCGCCAGGGCTCCCCTCCAGCTGTGTAGTCAGGGACTCTAATTTGGGCGGGCGGCAGCCCAGCCCCGTATCCCGCCGCTCCCTCATCCTTCAATTGTCACTTCTTTTCAGGTAACCTGTCTTTTCACTCCGATTTTTATTGATTGATTGATTGATTGTCTCTGGTCCTCTGCAAATTTGGTTTTATTTTTCCTATTCGGGATCATGTTGATTCCTCACTTAGCATTTCTGTCTGCACTTCTGGAAAATTCTAAGCCAATGTTTCCTCAAATATTGTTTCAATGTCTCACTAGTCCTCCTTCTGGAATGTGAGGAATCTTTCTCAAGCACAGGTCACGGGCTTCCACCTGGCTCCCGGCTTTCACCCCGACCCCACTACCCTCCTTGGCATTTCTGCTGAGCGCTGCCATCGCCTAGACTGCAGGTACCCACCCCCCACCCCGCCCCGCCCCCTGGGAGCCGCTTGGCCTGCTTTCCCTCCTGACTTTGCTCAGACGGCTCTAGCAAATCCAGGCCCCGAGGGTGACCGTGTGGGACAGACGTTTTCCTGACTTGGACCTGCCATCCTGGTGTCCACAGAGCTCCCCCAATTGGCCATGACCCCTTATCCACCTTGTTCCCCTGGTGCCCTCCACACCTGCCTAGATGCCATGCAGACATCAACATCCCTGCTCATGAAGCAGCTCATCTTGGCTGCAGCCACCACCATGGCTCTGACTTTCCTCTTGCTTTGTGGCACCTGAGTTGTTTTTCTTTTTCCGTTTGCAGGTTGCTTTGTGTATTTTGAATTTTGTGATATATTTTTTCCAATTTATTTTTATTAGGTTAAACCTTTTGAAATTACCATTTTTCATAGGTCAAAAATAGTTGAACATCAGCAATTTTATATGATTTAACCTAATATTTGGAGTGGCTAGAGTCTTTCTACACTGCTTAGCCTTATAGAAGTCTATGGATCTGATAGGATTTTTTAATCTTAAATTTTTTTCATGTAGTATTTATTAGTATTGGAAATTCAGAGTGGTACAAAAAGAAAGCAAAAATGAAAATGGGTCTTAATCTCTACTCTTAGATAGTGCCATTGATATAAAAAAGGTGTACGTGAATAAGATTAGAAAATTCAAATTATATATAAAGAAAGATTATATGTATTTTTTTTTTTAAAGTGAATGCACCGTCAGCCTCCCGCTCCCAACAGCAGCCCCTAGCCATGGTAAACACTGTCACCAGCTTCTTGTGACTCCTTTCAGGAAAAGAAAGGAGGAGGATATTGTGCACACTCTTCTCTGCCTGTTTTAAATAATTTAACAAACATCCTGGTGATCTTTCCACATCAACACATAACTTTCTTTTTAGACTCATTCTTTTTAAGAGCTTCAGAAAAATCTCTTCTGTATGTACCCCAATTCATTTAACCAGGACCCAGGCGCGAACACCTTGTTATCTCCAGTTTTTTGGGCAGATTTCTAGCATGGGCCGACTGAATCAAGGGTAGGAGCAGTTTAAATGCAGACACATCTTGACAAATTGCCCTTCAAAAAAATTGTGCTGCTTATCCTGGCCACCACCACATGGTAGAGGGGCACATTTTTCCACACCCTGGACTCTCTGGATATCACCAGACATTTAAATTTTGCATAATCTTATAGGTCAGAAGATCTCACTGTTTTGAACTGCATTTCTTTAATTCTGACCACCTTTACTTACTGACCCGTTTTCTTTCTAAGTGTCCCTTCCTAGTCACCAACCATTTCTCAGATGGTTACTTATATTTTTTACTGTTAGTTTGCATAAGTTTTTTATGCTTTCAGGAAATTCCTTTCATCGTCATATGTTTTGAAATATTTTTTCCAGTGCTGGGTTAATCTTTCAATTTTGTTTATGATGTTTGGGCTATGTAGATGTTTAGTTTTCATGGGGTCCATCCATCTTCTTTAACTCTCTCAGGTTATATATCCTGACTTCTCCACACCAGGAGATTGCATGCGCCCACTCACACTTCATTCTAGTTTCCTAAAGTTACATTTTTTACAGATAAATGTTTATTCCACCAGAAATTCATCTTGATGTTGTGTCAGGTGGGGTCCAACTTACATGTTTCCCGCTGTGTCCTAGACGGTTACTAAGTCATCTATTTCCCCAGATTATTTGAAATGATACCTGTATCATAAACTTAAAAAAAAAAATTTTTTTTTTGAGGAAGATTAGCCCTGAGCTAACATCTGCTGCCAATCCTCTTCTTTTCTGCTGAGGAAGACTGGCCCTGAGCTAACATCCATGCCCATCTTCCTCTGCTTTATATGTGGGACGCCTGCCACAGCATGGCTTGATAAGTAGTGTGAATGTCCACACCCAGGATATGTAGTTTTAATTTAGGGAAAACTGGTCCTTTGACAATATCGCCTCTTCTTTTCCACGAATGTGCTATGATTTTCCATTAATTTTCCTCTTTTCAGTGGATTTTAAATTTTTCTATATAATTTCTTTATAAACAAGAAACCTGTACATTTCTTGTTATTTCTGGGCATTTTACCTTTTTTAGTGCTATTGTGATTGGACTCCTCCATTATAGGCTCTGACTGGTTTTGTCTGTTTCTATGGAAACAGTTGCCTTCTCAGTGGTAATTTTTCTTACCTGTCTCTAACTTACTGTTTTCCATAGCTTTTCACTCATCCCTTAAATTTTCTAGGCAGATGATCACACCATCTGCAAATAATGATAATTTTGTTTCTTCCTTTCCAATATTTTTTCCTTTTATTTTTTTCTCATCTGTAGTTGTAACAGCTGATACTTCTAAGTAAAACAAAGGTGACAGTGCACACCCCTCGTTGTAATGGGAATCCTTTTGCTGTTTCACCATTACAGCTATTGTGGATATGGGGCTCACCTTGTGCCCAGTCCTGTCTCAGCATTTTACACAGGAATCCCCATCACCACTGTGTGAGGCTTATCCCATCTGTGGGAGAGATGACAGCCACAGAGGACTAATGAGTTTGCCCAGAGTCACACAGGTGATAGAGAGTGAAGCCGGACTCTGACCCTGGCTGCTCCTTCACTGGACTTTTACCCACTGAGACCCTCCAGGGCTGCTCTTTCCTCAAGTGGAGGAAGAAAGCATCTTTCCCCAAAGGGTTTAGTTATTTGCTTTTTAACCAGGAATTGATGACCCCTTGGTCAAATGCCTTTGCAGCATCTATTGAAATCATCCTAGATCTTTTTATCCTGTGACTTACTAGAACGGCAGATTATATACAGTCTCTGATACTGAACCACCCTTGCATTCCAGAGAAGGATTTAGTCATGGCATAGCATCATTTTAATGTTATTTAAATTGCAAGCTGAGCATGGTTTCTGCCCCACCCCCCAGTCTCCCAGGGTGGCTTCCTCTCCACACTAGAATGAGATGAAATCAAGGTTTGTTATGTCGCGGACATTTCTGAAACATGGGTTTGATCATTTTCTTAAGACCTGTCTGTGCAAAGAAAGCAGGGCAGCAGCCCCCAGCTAGAAGTGGGGAGACTCCTTGACCTCAGTTCTGAACCCCTTAAATTTATTGGCTTTCCTTTATTCCTGAAAAAAAAATCCACAATTTCAACCCCCACCCATCTTTCGAGCCACTGTTTGGGGTCCACTGGGGAGTGAAGCCCTTGACTCGAATGTTAATAAACTCACAGGATATGTTTGAAAGGTGACCCACGTAGACAGTTTCAAACCTGAGGAGGTGAACGAGGTGGAGCGCACACCTGAAAGGAGATGCCGACACACATCTCGGAAGTAAAGGAATCAGTATGTGGGTTGGAAGAAGACGGGGAGGGTGCTATGCAGGGCTGAGGTGGGAAGAGTTTGATTGTCGGTCCAGTCATCTTGACGGGAGAGGGGCGCTGAATTCCATCGTCACCCAGAAGGCAATCAGGAAGGAGAGTTAGAATGTATAAAGGAAGGAGTAAGAGTCACAGAGGATAGACGGGCCAGCGTACAGATGCTGGGAGTTCCCAAACAAGAAAAATATAACAAAGAAGAGAATATTTGAAAAACAATGGACATGAATTTTCAAGAATTGAAGAAAAATAAACAACTTCAGATTGCAATGGCTCACAGACTGTCAAACAGGAGAGAGTCACAAAAATCCATACCATAAGAAAGTTCCAAAAGCATCCTGAGAGAAAGAAGATGGAAGAGGAAACTGATGGATGCTGGACTTCTCAGTGGCATACAAGGAGACCACGAAGTAATGTTTTTAAAGTATTGAAGGAAACAAACTTTGCACCTAGAATTTTACATCCAGTCAAATTGAAAGTATAATAAAAATATCCTCAGGAATACAAGGCTTCAGAACGTTTCCCACCCCAAGACCCACATTAAGAATACTTTGTATTTCATAAGTAACACAAATGCAGGAGCATCTTCAAGAGGTATGAAAAATAAAGATAGCCAAGTATCTTGGAATGTGTATTAATTGTCTCAAACAGAAGCAAGGACCAAAGAAAAAAGTATATCCATAATGACTTCAACTGTAATTCTGGACAATATCAGTAGTGCCTGGGAGTGAGAAATATGTGACCAAGTGAAACTACTCTTAAATGATAGGGAGACTACATAACTACAGAGGGTGCATAGGGTAAATAAAAAAGAAAAAGGGTCTTAAATTAAGGGCAATTGCTGTCAGAATAAAAATAAGAGTAAGGATAAACCAGCAGAAGAAAACTCACTGTACTCAAAGAGAAATAGGAAAAAATATATCCAGTAAATGGAAGTTTTTGATAAGACAACAAAACTAAGTCTCTATATGACAGTAATTACTATAAATATAAGCAGATTAAATTCCGACTATAAGATAGAGACAGATTTGATTAAAAAATTCCAACAATGGGTTGCCTAAAAGAGATACACTTTTGAAAAGGTACAAAAACTTTAGACTAAAAAAGTTGGCAAAAGACATACCAGGCAAATATGAACCCAAAGGAAACTGGGTTGACAGCTTAATAGATGACATTCAAATTTAAAACAAAAAATAAAAAGACCCAGCCACAAGAAGGACACCCTGAGTATACTAATGAAAGAGGCCACCGAATGATAATGCGCATCCGTCGAAATCATTTCACTGCCCTGAGATCACAGCCTCAGTGCACATCAAGCAACATCCGCCAGAATTGCAGAGAGAACCAGATGTTTCAACAATTGTAACTGGAGATTTTAATTAAAAAATAATAATTTAATAGCTCAAGCAGACAAAAATTAGCAGAAATCTCCAAATCCTGATCAATACAATTAATAATCTTTTTTTTTTTGGAAGATTAGCCCTGAAATAACATCTGCCAATCCTCCTATTTTTGCTGAGGAAGACTGACCCTGAGCTGACATCTGTGCCCATCTTCCTCTAGTTTATATGTGGGACGCCTACCACAGCATGGCTTGCCAAGTGGTGCCATGTCTGCACCCGGGATCCAAACGGGTGAACCCCGGCCGCCGAAGTGGCATGTGCACACTTAACCGCTGCACCACTGAGCCGGCCCTCACAGTTAATAATCTTGAACTATTAAATATATACAGAATTTTATATCCATCAAACAGAGAATACAACCTTTTTGACCACATGTAGAATATTTACAGAAATAGGCTATGTGTTAGGACCTGAAGAAGCCTCAATAAATTCCAGAGGCAAGATACTATGCAGACAGTTTCTAAGTCCCTTTCGCCCCATGCTCTAAGAGACTGCCCTAAATGGACCATGTCAGTGGGTGTCCCTGCCCTTCAGCTGCCCCTTGGGTTCAGCCAAAGAGAGCACTACCACATTGTGGGAGGACGGTGAGTGAGGTCCATGGGATTGTTGCCCAGATCCCTTCTGATGGGTGCTCAGGCTGGCTGCATCCTCCAACTGAGGCTGCTCCTTCTACCAGGGCCACCCCCCACCCACCCCGCCAGGTAGTCAGGCCCCATCAGAGTCACAGAGGATAGAAGGGCCAGCGTACAGATGCTGTCAGTCAGCCCTGTGGTTTCCCTACCTCCTGTCCACACCTTTGTAAATAGTCCCTTTATCAAACACTCTTCAGATTACCCAATTTGAGTGTGCCATCTGCTTCCTGCCAGGATCCTGACTGAGCAGATCTTTGTTCTCAGACAGTAATGCACTTAAGTTAGAAATTGGTAACAAAAGGTTATAATAAAAGAAATACTATTGGAAAGTAAATAACATTATTAAGTAACCCATGGGTTCAAAAGGAGATCATCAGGGACATTGAGAAATATTTAGATCTGAAGGATAATGAAAACATTATATGTCCAAATTTGTGAGATCCAGCTAAGGCAGTGCTGTAGAAGGAATTCTGTAGCTTTAAATAGATCTATTGGATAGTTCGAAGGTTTAAAAATAAATGAGCTAATCACTTAGCTCAAGATGGAGCAACAGATCAAATCCAAAGAACCAAGAAGGAAGGAAATAATAAGGATAGAAACAAATGAAACAGAGGAAAAGATGAGGCTAATAAAACTAAAAGTCAGTCCTTTGAAAACACTTAAGAATATTAAAAAAGAGAAAAATGCAAATAAACAAAATACAAAATAAAAGGAAGAAATAAGTACAGAAACAACAGACATAAGAATAAATATGCTAGTAATTTAAAAACTTCAATGAAATGGATTAATTCCTAGAAACACGTAAAATGCCAAATTTGGCTCCAGAAATAGAGAACTTGACCAGATCAATAAATATGATGGAAATGCTAAAACCCCCCACCCACACCTTCCCCCACCCCCTACCTCGAGGCCCAGATAGTTTTATTGTTTCTACCAAAAGTCTGGAAGAAAAATAATTTCTCTTTTATGCAGGTGGTTCTAGGAAATATAAAAAGAGGAGGAGCTGTCTGGGGGGTTTTGGAGGGGCGAGGATGGGAGGGTGGTCTCCTTTGCAGAAGAGGATGGTACATGTCTGTGCCCTTGTTACTTTCGAGGCTCATGCCACACGGATGCTGCGAATCGAGGTGAAGCACCTTCTCCCTCCCTGGGTTGTGTGAGGATTAAATGGTTAACGGTGTACAGCCCTTAGGGCAGCGCCTGGTACCTGCTGGGCGCTGAGGGAGGCTTAGCCACGGGGATGCTGAGGATGCTGATGGCAGGGGCTGGGTTGGAAAGGGATCCCGGCGCCCCGTCTTCGTGGTGGCATGACGTAACCGCACCCACCGCAGTTCCGGTGGGTGAGCTGGCCAGAGGCTTTGTCAAAGGAGCCCAGCCCTTGCGCGGCGGATGGGGGTTGGTGGCACGCACAGAGATGCCAGTCAGCCCTTGATGGCCCGGACAGCAGCTGGGGGGGAGGAGGGGATTGACGAAGGCTGGAGTTTGCCAGTGTGGACCGAGAGCAGAGTGTGGCTTGGTCCAGGGAAGTTAAGCTGGTGAGACAGGGTGTGAGGACAGTGGGGGATGATGCTGTGGAGAAGTGGGGTCTCCACCCGAGGCATGATGGGAGGAGAGGCGGTAGGTCGGCTGGCCAGCCAGTTGCATCATCCCTGCCAGGAGCTTGCGATGCTCTGGTCTCCCTCTAGTGCTCCGGCCAAGACGCCAGACACGATTTGAAAACTCACCTGTTACACCTCCAGGTCAGCATCCCCACCCGGCCCCCGACAGCCCCTCCCAGGTGCGAGGAGCCCACCCAACCTTTGTTCATCCGCGACCACGCGTTTGTGCTGTTGGCCTCGCAGGTGGGGGCCGGAGATTTCATGATTTCACTTAAAAGGTGTCAGAGTTGGGGAGAGCCCGGCGTAGGGTCATCTGGCAAGTTTGGGTCTGTGAGGGCCTCGGGGCTGGGCGCCGTGGGCTCCCTCGCCCCTGCGGGGTCGCCCAGGTGCGCGGGGCCTTCGCAGGGGGAGGGGGCGCCGCGTCTGAGCCCGGGTGTCGGTCCCCCACCTCTCCATCTAGTGCACCGTGTGTCAGCGGTGATGTCACAGCCCGGCCCCTGCCCCCTCCGGCCCCAGCCCCATCCCCCGGCGGCCGCGACGCCCGTCCCTCTCCCCGCGCGACAAACCAGCTGGCGGCTGCGGCTCGGGCGCCGCGCGCAGCCAACCAGCGCGGCGGGAGGGGCGCGGGGCGGGCCGGGCCGGGGGCGCGCAGCCCGTCACGCGGTGCCGCGGTCACAGCGCAGGGAGCAGCCGGGAGCGGCAGCAGCTCCGCGCTCGGGGACCCGCGCCCATGCCCGTGCACATGCCGGGCCGCCGCCAGTGACGCCGGAGAGGTAAGGCCGCCGCCCGCTGGGCCTCCCGCGCCGCGCCCAGCGTCCCGCACCTGCTGCCCCGCATGGCGCATCTGCATCGATGCGCCCCGGGGCGGAGAGCTCACGCCCGGCGCCGGCGTCCTTGTGGCGGCCAGAGGCGCTGGCGCTGCGCTGCCCCTTCCCTTCCCCCGACTCTCCCCCTTCCCCGCGGAGAACAATAGGGCAAATTCAGGGGGTTCTGCCCTTCATTCGCAGCCAGGCAGGGCCTTCTGGATAGGCCCCTTCGCTGCAGCCCCTACTGCGGCGGGACTCTCCGCTGGGATGGGCGGCGGTCGCTACCGGGAGGGCGCGCACCGTGGGCGGCATCTCCAGACATCTTCCCTCCCTCCCCCGCTATACCGGTCTCCTGGAAGGGAGCCACGGAGCAGGACGCGACCCGGGCTGCGCCTGGACCGGCGGGGGAGGGGATGGATGGAGAGAAGGGCAGAGAACGCGGATGGGGGAAGCAAGGAGGGGGAGCGACTGCAGCGGTGGGCCCGAGGGGAGGGCGCCCAGGGCGGCGGGGCGCAGGCAGCTGCCCTGGTCCCCTGGGTGGGGGGAGGGCAGATGCTGGAGCCGAGAGCAAAACAGGAGGGCGGGCGGGGCGGATGGGGGCTGCGGCAGGAAGGCCTGGCCGCCTGCTTCGTGCGCACATCGGGGGCTGCTCATCACCCTCCCCACCCCAGCCGCGTCCTCTTCTCAAGAGACCCCAGCTCCCTTCCAGAAAGACCCGACGCTTGGGAGGGGCTGCCAGCGGACCAGGCCTGCGTCTACGCAGCCAGCACCCCAGTAACAGGTGTGGCCTGGCGGCAGGCGGGGAGGGGGCTGCGGGGTCGCGACGTCTGGACTGGCGGCGCTCCCCAGGCGACCGGGCTCGGATGACAGGGAGGAACACTGCCGCGAAGACCCTCGCACTCCCCCTGTAAGCTTCTTCTCGCCTTAACTCCTCCCCAAACCAAGGGCGCAGCCCTCGCGCTCGGGAAGGGGCCGAAGCAGCAACCGGGCGGGGAGGGAGGGTCTGCAGTCGGCTCTGCGCTGGGTGGGCGGGGGGACAGCGGCCGCAGGGGAGGGAGGGGGAGGGGAAGGAGGGAATGCCAAGTCATGGGGCCTGCTGGGCGCGGGCGCGACGTCGCCCCGGCGCGGACCCGATGCGCGCCCACGTTCCCTGGAATAGGGACTCTCCCCCAGAGACCAGCGGACCCCTCCCGCAGCGGCCGCCCCCTCCAGGGGATGCTCGCATTGCTGGGATTAACGGCCATTTAGGGCGAGCGGATTGGATCTTGGGGTTGCAGAGAGTAGGAGGTGGGGAGAGGCCCTGCCGCTCAGGGCTGGCCACAACCTAACGCTGGGGACTCAGCGACACAGAGCGCCCGCTCCTGCAGAACGGTCACACCCCATCCACCTCTCTGCCCTGCTCTTGACGTGGCCAAGGAGGCTCTTCAGGGGCAACATGCCCATCCCAGTCGGTCTGAGGAGGCAGCTGCGGGTTTGAAGGGAAGCTCCGGGGTCCAGAGTGGGGGGTTGGGGCTGCACCTGCGGCGGCCATTTTGCAGGTGTGGTTGGCCACCTGCCTTAGCTGGGGTTGTGGGATGGGGGTAGTCGAGTGTGGAGCAGGTGTGGCAGCTGCAGAGGGGTGCAGTGTCTGCAGAGTAGGGTGAAGGAGGCTGCAGGGTCAGGTTTCAGCTCTGCACTTGGTTGGGGTCAAGATCCAGGGACCCTCTGGGGCTGATGGTCACAGGGAGGCCGCTGGCTGAGAAACTCAGGGTGGAGGGGCAGTCAGCCTCCACCTGGCGTTGAAGTCTGGGGAGGGTACTGGTCCAAGGTGGGGACCAGATGAACAGCTCCATCCCATGCTGTGCCCGGATCTGAAGACCGGCAGGTTGTGTCTGTGGGGTGTGATCCACAGGGCAGAAGAGGCTGGGACCAGGTGTGGAGTCAGGGCCCCCCAACTCCAGGGCTCCCACGGGGGAGCCATGTGAGGAGGTTCTGCCGGATGCCTGTTGTTGGCCCCCAACACTGGGTGCTTATCCCTACTGGGTGCCCCCTTTCCCACAAGCCTGCTGGAGTGCCCCATAGACTGCTCTTCCTGAGCCTCTGCTGGGCCAGCCACAGGCGGGTGGAGACGAGGATCTGCCCAAGCCCAGAGCTGGTGTGTAGCTGAGCTGGGGTCCACACCCAGATCCACTGGGCAGAGGGGGCCCAGCCACCCAGCCTTGTCCCCTTCAGTCCTCCCTGGTGTCACCGCTGCTGACCCAGGGCTGACCCTGTCCTTTGGAAGCGGAGCAGGGAGTCCTCTGGTGGGCTCTGTGGAGGGTGGGATGGGAGTGGGAGGGACAGACACAGTGGGAGATGGAGGTGGGGGTAGCACAGCCTCAGGGGAAGGCTTCTAGAAGGGTCGGGGGAGACTTTGTAGGCCCGCTCAGCTTGCACAGGTCAGCCAAGGTAGGTGAGCTGGGTGTGGGAGGGTGGGGGAGTGTTCTGGTGGGGTCCTGGTACCACAGGATTGGGGGCTGTGGAGGGGCTACCAGCATTGGGAACCACGCCCTGGCCTTTAGGATTGAATGACCAGGGCACATGCCCAGGCCTGCCAAGCCTTTCAGCCTGAGACCCTGTACTTCTGAGAGCTGGGAGGGGCCTGAGCTGCCACCCTTGGGGTGGAGAGTGGCTGGCCAGGGGTCACTCAGCAGCTAGTGACCCCCAGGATGACCCTAGGCCTTCTGCCCAGTCCCTGGTGTCCCCTAGATCACTGCCCCATTTAGTGTTCTTAAGCCCAAAGGACCAGGCTCACCTCCTCTCCCCGACCCAGGTGGCCGCAGAGGACCCTGTGTGCCACCTCCAACTGTCTCCCTCCCCTCCTTGGTACCCAGGAGCATCTCTGAGAATTCTGTTGGGTTGGACCATACCCTGCCCCAAAGCTCTGGGCTTGGTTGGGGTGCCCAGGGGCACTGCCAGGCTGAGGGACCTGCTCAGTACCCTGTCCCATCCCATTTGCTGAGGGGCCTCTGTCCATGTGGTGCTGCCCTCACAGGCAGGGCCCAGGGCAGGGGCAGGGGGCGGGATCATGGGCATGTGCTCGGCCTCCCCACCTGACCTAGCAGGTTTGCTGTGTGACTCCTGAGCACCACCAGGATCCTGGCTGCAGCCTGAGGACGCTGGCTGACCCCCAGCCCCCTCCAACACACAGTGCCCCCAACCCAGTGCCTCGGGGACCCAATGAAGGGGTTATTGTACTGGGGGCATTGGAAGGGTGGAGGGCACAGTCAAGGTCAGCAGTCAGCTGAAGCTGAGCCTCCTGACCCCTCTGGCTTCCTCCCCAGCCCCTTCTGCTGGCCTGGGTCCTCCCCATCCCAGCTCCCTCCCTAGCTTCCCCTGGCTTGCCCCGGAAGCCACGCCCCCCATAAATGCCACCCTGAGTGGCTGGACTCCCTCTGCCTCTTCTAAAGCCTGGTCAGCCTGGATTTACTCTCCTAATCCTGGCCTTGCGGTCTGCGCTGGCCAAGCTCTGCTCCCGCCCCTCCCTCCCCATGGAAACCTCTGCGGTGCCGAAGAGCCCAGGGCCCACCCTCGGCTCTGGTGCCAGGGCCAGCTAGGGTCCCCCGGAGGGCAAGTCAGGACCTGGCCCAGGCCTCCTGCTCTTACCCCTCACCCTTCCCCACATGGCCATCCCCGGTACACACACTCACACTCACATACTCTGACACAGTCTCACCCGCAGACACTCACATACTCTGACACAGTCTCACACACACACCATATACTCTTACACAGTCTCATACACACACTCACATGCTCTTACACAGTCACACTCACTTACTCTTACACAGTCTCTCTCTCACACACACACATCCCCTTTCGCACACTCACACCCCCACATTCACACACAGAGTCTCTGCGGTCCTCACTCATCCTTGTCCCTGTCCAGTCCTCCTTCTCCCTGGAGCACTCTGCTGCACCTCCATGTGAGGATCCTAGCCCCCCTCAAATGCTGCCACCACCCTGAAGCCTGCTGTAAGCACCCCCAAGGTGTCACGCCACCCCCACTGTAGGTTGGGGTCAGAGAGGAGGAGAGCGAACATTTATTGGGAGCAGACTGCATCGTACGCTTCACGTGCACCCCTCATCTGGTGCTCTGGAGACCCTGAGGAGGCAGGCGGTGTTGTGCCCATTTTTCTGAGGCTCCTGAGAAGGCGCATAGGACTGGGATTCTGTCCCCGCTTCCTGGCTCCAGAGCCCCTGCTCTTGTACGCTTTCTGCCCAGCTCTCCACCCCTCCCATCTACCTCGCCTCAACCCCCTCACCTCTTCTACCCCATGTGCTCCCCAGCCACTGCAGTGCCTCACACACATGGGCTCTCACATATGTGGGTTCTCACACATGGAGGGCTCTCACACACAGTGGGCTCTCACACACATGGGCTCACACACACAGTGGGCTCTCACACATGGGCTCACACACAGAGGGCTCTCACACACATGGGCTCTCACACACATGGGCTCTCACACACAGTGGGCTCTCACACATGGGCTCACACACAGAGGGCTCTCACACACATGGGCTCACACACACAGTGGGCTCTCACATATGGGCTCACACACAGAGGGCTCTCACACACATGGGCTCTCACATACATGGCTCTCACACACAGAGGGCTCTCACACACATGGGCTCTCACACACGGAGGACTCTCACACATGGAGGGCTCTCACACACATGGGCTCTCACACATGGAGGGCTCTCACACACATGGGCTCTCACACACAGAGGGCTCTCACACACAGAGGGCTCTCACACACATGGGCTCTCACACATGGAGGGCTCTCACACATGGAGGGCTCTCACACATGGGCTCTCACACACAGAGGGTTCTCACACACATGGAGGGCTCTCACACACGGAGGGCTCTAACACAGTGGGCTCTCACACACAGTGGACTCACACACAGAAGGCTCTCACACACAGTGGGCTCACATGCAGAGGGCTCTCACACACAGTGGGCTCACTCACAGAGGGCTCTCATACAGAGGGCTGACACACAGAGGGTACTCACAGAGTGGGCCCACACACAGAGGGCTCTCACACATGTGGGCTCTTACACACAGAGGGCTCTCACACACACGTGGGCTCTCACACAGAGGGCTCTTGCACACAGTGGGCTCTCACACACAGAGAGCTGTCACACAGTGGGCTCAGACACACAGTGGGCACACACACACAGAGGGCTCTCACATACATGGACTCACACACAGAGGTCTCTCAAACACAGTGGGCTCCCACACATATGGGCTTTCACACACAGTGGGCTCACACACACAGTGAGCTCACGCACACAGAGGGTTAACACATATGTGGACTCTCACAGAGGGCTCACACACAGAGGGCTGTCACACACGTGGGCTCTCACACACAGAAGGCCCTCATACATGTGGGCTCTCACACACAGTGCTGTCATACACAGTGGGCTCACACACAGAGGGCTTTCACACATGTAGACTCACACATGGGCTCTCGCACACAGAGGGCTCTCACACACGTGGGCTCTCACACACAGAAGGCCTTCATACATGTGGGCTCTCACACACAGAGTGCTGTCATACACAGTGGGCTCACACACAGAGGGCTCTCACACATGTAGACTCACACACATGGGCTCTCACACACAGAGGGCTCTCACACATGTAGGCTCACACACAGAGGGCTCTCACACACAGAGGACTCTCACACATGTGGGCTCTCACACAGAGGGCTCTCACACATGTGGGCTCTCACACAGAGGGCTCTCACACACGTGGGCTCACACACGTGGGCTCTCACACACAGAGGACTCTCACACAAAGAGGGCTCTTAGTAAATGCTGTTTTGGGGTTGAGCCAGTAGCTTTAGCCCAAGTAGCTGTTTCCTGTGGGCCGGGGCGAGCAGCTGCCATCCTGTCTGAGGTGGGCATTGTCCTTGTCTGTGTCTCCCCTATTTGGGGCTTGCTGGTTCCTGAGGCAGGTGCCCCCTTCATCTGGGCCACTGAAATGCAGCTCTAGGGGCAGGGGCAGGGGTGGCCCTGCTGGCTCCTGCAACCCGGGCTCCTTGCAGACCCCCTTTCCCTTGAGCCTGGCCTCTGGCCTGCCCTCAGGGGGAGGCCCGTGGTGTCCAGGAGTGCCCTAGAGGGATGTCAGGAGTCCTCCCCGCCGTCCTCGGGTCTCACCCGTGCCAGTTGCACTCAGGGGAGCCTCACTTTCCTTCTCCACCTGCCATCAACTCAAGCCAGGATGGTGAGGGTCAGGGCTGCACCGTCAGCGCCCAAGGCCATGGGTCACTGGGACCAGTCTGCCAAGGAGCCGTTGTGGGGCCGGGGCAGGGGTGTTACTCAGTTGCTTGGTGTCATCTGGTCCTCACTCTCCACCTCCTTCTGGGGCCAGGACCACACCATGGCTGCTGGTCCCTGGTGCCCGGGAGGGTGGCAGCTCCAGGATAAGCAGTGATGCGAAGGCCAGACGCAGACCAGAGGGGAAAGTTTAGGGCACCCTCTCCTTGGTGATAGCTTCACTCATGGGCAGGACTTTCTGGATTGGTGTCCGATTTCCTCTGGAGCTTAGCCGCCTTTTGCTTATGTTGAATGCGTTTATTTTGTCCCCACCTTTCCCTGGCTCTCAATCAAGCTCTCACTTCTGCAGAGTCCCCTCTTTCCTTGCACCCCCGCCCCTGGGAGCCACCTCCCTCCTCTCTGTAACCTGCCACCTTCCCGCCCTCCTGCTGCTCGCCACATCCCCTGGGTGCCACTCTCTGTTTCTTGGTCCCCGGAGTTTCTGCTTTCTTGGTTTCCTGACTTGTTTTGCTGGGGCACGCCCTTGTGTGCCTTCCTAAAAAGGATGATGAACCCGTGGCTGTGTGAGAGCATCCTTACTCTGTCCTCACACTGGGTAGATGGTTTGGCAGCACTTCCTGTTGGTAAATCGTTTCCCTCAGAACACTGAAGGCTTGTCATCATCGCCATCTGCACGAGAAATCTTTGTCACAACTCGTCTTTCCTCTCTGGTATCTTTCAGGATCCTTTCTCCCTCTGTGGGCTTCTAACCTTTTTGGTGGATGGGTTAGGTGTGCATTTAGACTTTTATTGCTGCTCAGTGGGCCCCTTCACCTGAAGACAGGCTCTCTTCTTTCATGTGTTCATATGTTCCTCCACTTTCGTTTTTTCTGTTTTCTTCCTTGAATTTGTGTGTTGGTCTTCTGCGCTCTTGTCTTTTCTTTCATATTCTATCTCCTTGTTTATGTTCTATTTTCTGGATAATTTCTAGACTTCATTTTCGAGTTCTTTTTTTGGAATTTGGTATGTCAGCATTTACATTTTCCATCTCAAAGAGCTCAATCCTCCTTGTCTCTAACTGTTCCCATTTCATAGCATCCTGTTCTTGTTTTGAAAATATAGTATCTTCCAGAAACACAGAGTATGTTAATAGAGGTTTTGTTCATTTGCTCATTTTTGCTTCTGTTCCATGCTTTCTCCCTCTCTCCCACAGGGCTTGTTTTCTGCTGGTTTATTCCTGTCCTTCACTTGAAGCCGTTTCCTCTCCTTGCACACGTGGAAGGCCTTGTGGGTCGGTTCACGTTAGGGAGGTCCATTGGGTAGTAGAGGTCTGGAGCTGGTTTCCCGCCATCAGAGTGGGATTCCTGCTGGAGCTCAGTGTGGGAAGTAGGGGCTTCCATTGGCAGGCTTTCCTTTAGGCAAAGGGATGGGAACTGGCTACCAAGCTGTTCTTCCAATACCAGCATGCGGGGTGCCAGCAGGCACATGGAAGACTTTGCTCTTGCCGGATGCTGTCTTCCATTTGTGTGGAGAACAGCCTTCGGCTGTCTGCCTGGGGGTGTGGCAGCCGCTGCCCTCTGTGAGCCGCCGGGTGGGGAGACGGGCTGTTCCGCAGACAGGCTGCACCCAAGGCCCACTTTCAGCCTCACTTCCCGCTTCTGCCCTCCACTGGCTCCTCTGAACCCTCAAGCCCAGAGCCCCCAGAGGCTCCCGCTGTTGTGCCAGCCCCTCTGGGCCATTTCAGGCCCCCTCTCTACCCTCCAGAAAGGTTGTGAGGGGCTGAGGTCATGGGTGACGCCTCTCCACGCCCTTCACTGTTGGGGGTGATTCAGTAGCCTGCTCTGCCCTTTATTTCATGGGATCCTGAGAGTGACCAGCAGGGCTGACAGCCATCTGGCCTGATGGACGCTCCCCATCCTTCTGAGGTGCCGAGGGGCGTGGCCTGGCAAGGACTCTGACGTACGTCTGCTGTAATCCTAAAAAAACCCGGTTTTGTTTTTTCTCAAACCCTTCAAGAAAAATAGGTGTGTCAGGAAGAGGCAGCACGTTGATGCTCTGTTGTTGGATGTGCCGCTGGTCTGGGGGCGCAGACAGACGCCCCAGGCGAGAGCTGCCAGGGAGGCCTCGGCAGGATTCTCTGCAGGGCGTCCACCTGCCCTGGCAGCAGGGCACCTGAGCTCGTCTGCTTCTGCTCCTCGCAGCTGTCCGCGTGGTGCCTGGTGCGGATGGTGAAGTGAGCCAGGCTTGGTCTAAGGCTGTCTGGGCCCATCTGCTTCATCAGCTCATGGCACCATCGGGATTTGGCTTTTCCTTGTGCTTCCTGCCCACGCCCCTCTCCCCACATTGATGCGGAAATCTGAAATGCTCTGAGAGCCCAAGGAACAGACGTGGGTTCCTTGAGGGGCTGGCCCCATCCTCTGGGTCTGCAGTGACCTGTCCGCGGTGGGTCCTCAGTATGTTTTTACCGAGTGATGGGTTCAACTTCCCCCTTCCCAGGGCTCTTGGCTCTGGGTCTCCCTCTCCTGTCGTCAGCCATCACTGTTGGTCACTTCCTCCCGCATGTGCATGGCCACTGTCACCTGGCCCTCAGGTCCTCCTCTCCTCCCTGCTGACCGTCTTCTCTGCTTCTCTACTCGTGGATGCAGCCTGGGTCTTGTCACCCTCAGGCGCTGACAGCACACCTCTGCACACCTCTGAAGTCCCCGAGGCAGACACCCCGCCCCCCACCTCACTGGCACAGGAACTGGCTTAAACAGCTCCTCAGGCTCTTCTTGGGCTCAAGGCTGCTCATCCCTGCACCTCTGTCTTTCTCCTTGCCTCGCCCCGAGCCAGTGACGGCTGCAGCATGAGTCCTTGCCTGTGCCCTCGCCCTTGCCGGCAGGGCGAGGCCATCTACAGCTTCCACAGCCACGTGATTCTCCACCTGCAAAGGGACCATTTCATCCTCTTCTCAAACTTCCGCCCTTCCTGCCCTGGTGCTGTTGAGGGGGAGCTGGCCCTTCCTACCGCCCTCCAGCATGTGGTGTGTCCAACCCAGTGACGCCCAGCCCCCCACCTCCAGACCCCCCCCATCTGCAGCCCTGCCCTCTGCCACAGGAAACACTGAGGGGCTCTGCTCCTTTCCCAGGTCAGCCTGATTTCTTGCTCCCTTCCAGGCAAGACTTCTTGAAAGAAGTGAAATCTTTAAAGAATGTTATGATGCGATAGGGCGCACAGAAAGAATACAGAATGTTTCAACAGGCAGCCGTATACCTACCATTGGCTTTAGAAATAAAGCATTTCCAACATGCTCCCCCGCCCCCAGCACTCAGAGCGCTCACCATTCTTGCACCCTCTCCCCTAATCCTCACAGAGGGAGGAGGGCCTATCGGCACCCCACCTTGAATGTTCTGTCCACGTTGCTGACTTTGCAGAGGTCCACGTCGAGGCCTCGCCGCCTTCAGTCCGTTAGACCCTGAGCTGGAGGTTCATCGCTGCCCTGACTTTGGTCCTCAGCGTTCCATTATGTATCCCTAGGCTCAAGGTAGAGTTGCTTGCGAGTCTGAGACTTTATATGGGCTGTATCCCACCATGTGCATTCGTCTGCATCTAGCTGTGCCGTCTGAATGAGGTTTGTGAGAGTCCTCACAAGGATACGCATGGCTCCACTTCATTCACCTTCACGTCTGGACAGCCATTGTGTGACTTGACCGCAGCTGTTTATCCAGTCTCCAGTCGGTGGGCATTTAGACTGTCTCCACTTCCTCTCCCTCTCTCCTTCTTTTCTGCTGCAGAGACTTCAGCGTTCTGGCGCGTTTCCTCTGTGATCGTGTACAACATCTCTAGTTGCGCAGCTGCTGGTCACCAGGTCTGCAACTTTATAGATATTGACGTCTTGTTTTCAGAATGGTTGTGCCAATGAACTTCTCCCAGGTGTTCCGTAAGCTCCTGTCGCTCTGTCCTCATGGTGTTGAGTACTGTCAGACTTTTCAGTGTTGTGATCTGATGCGTTTGGTTGTAAGCTGCACTTTCTTAATTACTACTGTGGTTGAGTATCTTGTTGGGTAAATTGCCTGTTCGCATCTTTTTGCCCAGTTCTTTTGTGTCTTTTCTCTTTGATTTTCATCTGTTCTTTATATGTTCTGTACACGAATCTTTGGTAAGCTATATGTGCTGCAAACATCTCCAGATGAGTGGGCTTCTCTTCACCCATTTAATGGTAAATTGATGCCCGGACTTTTCTTTTTGATGTCTTCTGTGGGTTAAGAAGTCTTTCTTGAAGGATAACATGGAGATATCACCCTTCATTTTCTTCCAAAAATTTATTGTTCATATCTAGGTCTTCAGTCTACATGGAATTTGTTTTGGCCTAAAAAAGGGATCTAATTTTTAGTCTTTCCATATGGATAGCCAGTTGTCTTTGTCTGGGCTGCTATAACAGAATACCACAGACTAGATGGCTTATAAACAACAGAAATTCATTTCTCATAGTTCTGAGGCTGTAAGACAGAGATCAGGGTGCCAGCGTGGCCAGCTTCTGGTGGTATCTCTCTTCTGGCTTCCAGACAGCCGACTCCTGCTATATCCTCATGTGGCCGAGAGCAGAGAGAGGCAGCAAGTTCTCTTGGGACTTTTATAAGGGCACTCATCCCATTCATGAGGCTCCATGCTCATGACCTCATCTAACCCTAATCACCACCCAAAGGCTCCGCCGCCTCATACCATCACATTGACAGGTAGGGTTTCGACATAGCAATTTGGGGGAGACACACACATTCAGCCCATAATACCAGTTTTCTCAGTCCTTCCTCTTCTCATTGACCTGTAAAGCCACCTTTGTCAGATATCAGAAGGGCTCTGTCTGTGTAGATCTGTTTCTGGGGTCCCTTCTGTTACACTGGTGGTGACTTACCTTGTCCCAACCACCGTGTCTTAAATTACTACGGCTTTGATATCTTTGAGTCTGGATGTGAGTAGGGCGTGTTGCCTTCTACCCTCTTATGTTTCTTCAGACTTGTTATTGGTATTCACAGCATCTTACTCTTCCATATACATTTTTAGAATCAATTTGTCATTTTGCAAAAACCTGGTTGGGATTTCATTTGAAATTACATTGAATTTTTGGATTCATTTGGATGAAAATAAACATTTTAAGATTTAGATTTGTGTAATGGTTTTTGTAAAGTTTAAATATTTTCTTGATAAATCTTTTATGACGTTTCTTCCTATAAAGATACTTTATACTTTTGGTTATTTTTAAAATGGTACCTTAATTTTTTTTAACTCTGTTTCTATTTTCATATTTTTAACTCTTTGTCTCTAGTGTATTCCAACATGGTTGACTTCTAGCAATTTTGCTGAACCTTCCCACTAATTCAAATAATTTATCCATGGCTCCTCTTGATTTCTGTGTAGATAAACAAATGGCCTGCAGATAATGACAGTTTGTTTTTTTCCTTTCCAACCCATTTCACTGTTATTTCTTTTTCCTGACTTATCACTCTTGCCAGAACTTCTGCCACAATGTTCCACAGAAGTGGTGATAGCTGACATCCTGAACTTCTTCCTGAATTTAGAGGAAATGTTCCTAAGGTTACCCCTTTAAGTCTGATGCTTGGGTAGGCTGCTAGTAGAGCCCTTTTATGAGATTAAAGAAGTTTTCTTTTGTTCTCATATTGCTAAGAGTTTTATCATAAATGGGTTTTGAAGATTATTGGATGCTTCTTCAGTATCTATTGAGTACCTCATTTAGCTTTTTCTCCTTTAATCTGGTATGTGGTGGATTACATTCATAGGTATCCTAATGTTCAGCCATACAATTATATTACTGCACTGATATTCCTGGAATAAGCCTACTGCATTATCCTTTTTATTTGCTGCTGGACTTTCTTGCTAATGTTTTGAACTTTTGTATCTATGTTCATCAGTAAAATTGGTCTATAATCTTCATTTCCCAAATTTTCTTTGTCTAATTTGGTGCCAAGGTCATATTAGCTTCAATGAATGAGTTGGGAGCACAATCTGTCTCCTTCTCTTTTTCCTGATCTCTTAAAGAGTTTGTATATGATTGGAATTATCTGTTTTTTTTTCATGTTTGGTAGAACTCACTTATAAAATGTGTCTGAGTCTGCTGCTTTTTTTTGGTGGGTAGATTTTTAAACTAGTGAATCAATTTCTTTAGTGGTTGTAGGAAAATTTGGGTTCCTTCTGACTAATCTTTCTCCTGATTGTAAGTCATCTTTCCCTCCTTCTTGGCATGTGTAGTAATGTTTTGGTTGGATTCCAGACATTTCTACATTGTGGAGAATCTGAATTATGCTTTCCTCCTATAAAGCATGTTGGGCTTTGTTTTGGCAGGCAGTTAAATTACTTGACTAATGTGATCCTTCGAGGTCTGACTTTAAGTGTGTTATAGTTGCTCTGGAGTAGATGGTACTCCAGGCATAGTTAAGCCCACTGCTAAACTGTGATTTCTTTGGGGTCTCAACTCAATGTCTGGGGTTGGGGGATCAAGAGAACTCTCTCTCCTGGCTGGTAGGAGCACAGATGTCTTCTTTCCTGTGTGAGCTTTGGGAATTATTCCGTCTTCTTTGCCTAGACTACATAGCCGTGGACTGGTAATGTACAGAGACTCAAGGGTAGCCCTGTGCAAATTTCTGCAGCTCTGTTATGAGCAGCTCTTCCCTTTCCAGAACTCTGACCCGCAACTTCCAGCTGTGCCAACCTTCCCAGACTCTGACCTCCATCTCCTCAATTCGTCAAAGTTGCTGAGCTGTTTGGGTGTTACTTCTCAATGCCTGAGGTCTGTCAGTTGCCTCCAGGCAGATTTGGAGTGATTGCAGGACTCACCTCCTATGCTTCCCTTCTCTCAGTTATTGCACTCCGGCGCTGCCTGTTGTACAGTCTGAAAACAGTTATTTTCATATATTTTGTCCCATTTGCTAGTTGTTGTTTGCAGTGGGAGGTTAGGGGTGGTCCTTGTAACTCCATCATGGCTGAATGTGGAGGTGCCTTAAATTTTGCTAGTAGTATTTTCATTATCATTTACTACTATTTTTATTTATATGTCCATCATGATTTCTTCATTTGTGTATTAGTTATTTAGAAGTCTATTGTTTAGATTACTAAACGTATGGATTTTTAACTATCTTTTATTGGTTTTTAATTTAATTGTGTTCAAATTACATGGTCTATTTGATACAGTCTTTGAAATTTATTAGGAGTTGCTTTATAGCATACTAAATGGTAAAATATTGTAAATGTTTCATATGTGTTTGTCTAATTTTTGAGAACAAGAGAGCACATATGTTCCTTAGTTGATGGTTATTATGTTGTTCAAATCTTCTACATCCTTATCAATGATATGTCTGCTTGATCTGTCAATTAGTGAGAGGTGTGTTAAAATTCCTGCCATGAGAAATTAATGAATTCTTCCATGTTGCCTGACTCTTAACCTTGGTTTTATGTTTTCATCATTTTGTCTCTGGGATCATTCTGGGTAATTTTTCTGATGTATTTTCCAGTTCATTAATTCTCTGTTCAGCTCTGTTTAATTTGCTGATTAACATGTCTGCTAAGTTTTAAAATTTAAATGACAGTTTCATTTTTAAAAGTTCTGCATGGTTTTCCCCCCATATTTTACCATCCCTGCTTATTTCTGTAAATATTTTAACATACTTATCTTATAATCTCTATCTGACAATTCTGATTTCTGACATCTTCGAGGATCTAATTCTGGTTTTCTTTTCTCCCTTCCTCCCTTTTTTTCCTGACTCCCGCTCATGGTGAATTGGTTCTCTGATGTTTGGTAATATTTCATTGTGAGCTCACGTTTGACTGATCTTCATCTGTGGGAGGACTGGGGACCTGAGGGGAAGAAGTTATTTCCAAGGAGGATTTGTATTTGCTTTTGCAAGGTGCTTTGGGTGCAAACACCTGAGACCTACTCTGAGCAAGTTTCTTAAACTTTGGTTTCACCGATTATGCAGATATTGTAAATTTGAAACCCAAACCTGCATGAGGACAGATCTGTGACCTCAGATTCTCAGAAACATTGGCTTTTTTGCCACATGGAGCTGAGAGTCATTCAGACTAATTTCCCTGTGTCCCTTTGATGGCAGACGCTTTTCCCCAGCCTTCCATTTCCTGGGGTTGTAGCTTTGGAGGATCCCACTATTTGTGGTGATTTGGTTCCAACTCCGATTTGCCTGTGTTTGTGGCTATGCCTCCCATCCCTCACTCATCAGGTGAAACCCAGTTCTCTGTATTTCTGGTTCCAGCAAGTGCCTGCAGCTTCCTCCTGGCTGGGCTTGACACTTTGATTTCAACTCCTCCTTCCTCAGAAATTCTCTTATTTTCTTCTGATGTTTGTTATTTGTCCCAAATTTCTAGGTGATTTTTTTTTTTATTGAGTTAATGATAGGTTACAATCTTGTATGATTTCAGTTGTACATTAATGTTTGTCATTCGTGTTGTAGGTGCACCACTTCACCCTTTGTGCCCACCCCCCACCCCACCTTTCCCCTGGTAGCCACTAATCTGTTCTCTTTGTCCACATTTTTGAATTCCTCATATGAGTGGAGTCATACAGAGATTATCCTTCTCTAACTGGCTTATTTCGCTTAACATAATTCCTTCTAGGTGATTTCTAATGAGAAGATATGTTGTCCATCATATTGCTGGAAGTAGAAGTCTCTCATTCCTCATTTATTCCTATCGATTGAGAAATGTTGATTTTAATGAGCAGACTGATTCTTGTCTTCACGCACACCAGTGTTCATCAACAAAAATGAAGTCTTTTTGTTTGTTTATTTACTGAACCATTTGGTAATTACTTTAAAAATAAGTCTTTTTAGGTTAAATATGAACACAGTTTAGAAGAGTCAAATATGTCTACAAAACTTGTTTAGAAAGTTGGCAGTTTTTGTTTTCCGTCTCCAGGCTCTTTCAACTCTCTTACCTGTTTTCGTTGTTATTCCTGTTGCTGTTTAGCTCTATGTGGCTAAATAAGGTGCTTATTCTGCTAACTTTTTGCCTGTTTCAGAAGTTACATCACTAGAATCATCGTGGGTACCCTTTTGTGTTTGGTTTATCTTTTCTCAGTGTATGTTAGTGAGATTCATCCATTCATCTTCTCTTCCCCCTGAAATGTACTGAAATGACAGTAGAGGTAGAGGAAAGAAAGACCGAAACTCATCCCCAAGGATGAAAGAGCAGAAGAGAATGCACAGCAACCACATTTTGAAAAATGAAAAGCAGAACCATGTGGTAACTGACAGCAGATTGAAGAAAGCTGGATGCCAGGGAGGCAGAGGGGAAATTGGGAAGCTGTGGACATTCCCACGAGGCTCAAGAACTAGTCCCCTGAGTGGGACCCTGTGTCTGGGGGCAAAAGTCAAGATGACTTGTCCAAAGTCTGCTTAAGGAGCAGTTAATTCCCAGGGCTTCAGCTCCTCCTCCATCTCTCTTTCCTTTTTCTAACCCTTGTCCCTCATTGATCTCATCCATTTCTGTGACTTAGCGTCAGTGCTCACAAGTGACCGATTCCTTTTTCCTGCCCTGACCCCTCTTCAAATGTACATATCCAACCAGCTCCTGGATGTCTCCACATATCTCTAGTTCCCCAAAGCTGCTGATGCTGGGGTGAGGGGTGAACAAGATGCCAGCCTGGCAGCCTGCTCTGGCAGAGCCTCAGCTGCTGGTTCACATCCGCTGGGTTCTTCTCAAGACAAACTTTCCAGTCCCAAAGTTCTCCTGGGCGAAACCACAGCTCCCTGAGGGACACTGGGGTTTGAATTGACCTGAGAATGATGTGAAGGACTGCCCCGCGACCCTCCCCCCCACACCCAACTTCTAAAGCTGTGCATTTCCTTGTGAGTCCTGCTTTAGCTGCATTCCACAGTTTTGATCTGTTGTATCTTCATTATTGTTCTGTTCAAAATATTGTCTAATATCCAATGTGATGTTTTTCTTTGACCCATGGGTTATTTAGAATTGTATTGCTTAATGTCCAAACAATTGGTGATTTTGTACGTTTATTTTTTTTTTGTATTGATGTACAGCTTAATTCAACTGTTACCAGAGAACATATGCCTTATGATTTTAATTTTAAATTGAAATTTTTTAGAGTTGCTTTATGACCAGCATATGGTTAATTTTAGTAAATGTTCTGTGTGCACTTTAAAAGAATGTGTATGATGTATATTTATCTTTCTCAGGAGCAGAAGGAACAAGCAAACCAAAAACTTTTATCCTTTTATTTTCAACCTTTCTGTGTCTTTTCATTTAATGGCGTCTCTTGTCAGCAGAATGTAATTTTTAAAAAAGTCTGTCTTGACCATTGTAATATTTTCCTTGGAGCATTTTGTCCATGCTAATTGAGTTAGGCTTTTATCTACAGTCTTAAATCTTCAGTTTCCGCTTAACCTATTTTTTGTTCTGTTTTTCCTCTTTTATTGCCTTCTATTGGGTTAATAAAAAATATTTAAAATTTTGTCTATTTTCCTTGCTGTTAACTTGTTAGTTATACATTCTTTCTCTGCTCTTTTAGTGATCACCCAGTAACTAAAAAGTGTATCCTTGACAATCTAGTATAAATTATTACTTTTCCACTTACATGATAATGACAACTTAATGACAACTTTGACTGTTGTCTTTTGGCTTCCATCATTTCTGTTGAGAAGCCAGTTGTCAATCTCATTTTTGTTCCTTCAAAGTATATAACTTTTTTCCTGCCTGCTTTTAAGATTTTTCTCTTCATCTTTGGTCCTCAGCTGTCTTATTATGATGTCCCTTGGTGTAGTTTTCTTTGTATTTATCCTGCTTTGTGTTTGCAGAGCTTCTTGAATCTGTGGATTGATACACTTTAGCAGTTTTAGACAATTAATGGTCATTAACTTTTTAAGTATTGCTTCTCTCCCATTCTGTTTCTTCTCCTTTGATATTCCAATTATATGTATTTTACACCATTTCACTGGGTCCTATGCTTCTCTGAGTCTCATTTCTATATTTTCCATTCTTTTTTTCTCTGTTCTTTAACTTTCTATTGATCTGTCCTCCAGTTCATGAACACTGTCTTCAGCTGTGTCTAATCTCTTGGGTTCTTAATTTCAGCTATTGTGTTTTCAGTCCTAGAATTTCCTTTTGATTCTTTTTTATAGTTTCCAATCATCTTGCAAAATTCTCCATTTTTCTGTTTATTTTTTCCATCCTCTTCTCTCTTTTTGTGAACGTATAAATCATAGTTATTTTACGTCCTTGTTTGATAATTCCCAGATCTGGATCATCTGTAGGCATATTTCCTTTTTTCTCTTTGTGTTTTTCTTTGCTTTGTTAGCAATTTGTTTTGAATCATTCAGTCCTGTCTCTTTTCATGCCTTGTAACTTTTGATTTAATGTCAGACATTGCCTACTGAAACACTGTAGAGGCTCCAGATGGTTCACCTTCTCTTTTCCAGGCAGATAGAGTGGAGGGCCATCCCTAATTCAGAGACTAAGCTCAGTCAGGGCAGAGGTGCAGTTTTGATAAGGCTTATCTTACCTATCGTTCTGCCTGCTTTTAGATTCTGCACCTTCCAGGGCTTTCAGATCAGGCCCTGGTGTGATCACTGGGGCACCTCCTCCTGCTGGATCCTGAACACTAACCCTCATCTCCTTAGCACTCGAGACTGTGGAAGACTCCTGTTTGATTTTCAAAGGCTTTCTGCCGGGGTTTTTAAACTTCCGCCCCTTGTACCTTCAGAGTTTGGCACGTGTCTGAGAGGGAGAACTGGCCACTTGTTTGGTTTAGTTTTCTACTTCTTCTTTCTTCTGGGATGCTGGCTTCTCAAGTTTGTTTCTCTTAACCAAAAGCTCTGCAGGTTTCTCCATCCCTCAGCGACGGCTCGCTGCCTGGGAAGACTCCAGATTTCCGGTCCCTTGCCCCATGACCAGAATGTAAATGCACTCAGGGAGAAAGTACTGGGGAATAATGTCGTCTGCTGCCCTGGCAGTCCTCCCTCTCTGGAATCTTGGCCTGCTAGTCTGCGAGGCTTCAGTACCGCTTTGATTTCTTCAAACAGATTTTAAAGTTTTATCCAGCTCCTCTAGTTGTGCATGGTGGGAGGGAGCATTGCCCTGCTGCCAGCCACTGCACCACCTGGAAGCAGAAGTTCTCCTTTGCTTTTAATGCTTGGTGTTAATGCGTAGTCTCTGCCCCGAGGCCATAAGCAGAGTCTCCTAAATGTTCTTGTAATGCTTTCAAAGATAAAGTTCTAACTCTCGTTTTCAATAGGGGATAGCCAGTGGTCCCGGTACCAATCTCACCCACTTACCGGAAATGCTGCTTTGTCATATGTTGGATTTGTCCGTGTGTGTGTCTGTCCATCTGCCTACAGTCGTGCTTAGTCTATTTATTGATCTCTCTGTTCATGTGTCATTCTTAGACTTTGGCAATTATTATAGGTTTATAGTAAGTATGATAGCTGGTAGGGAATGTTCCCCCTCTTTGTTCTTATTTTGCAAAACTCTCTTTCAAACTCTTGCCAAATGCCATGGAAAGTCCTGCTGGAATATTTTGCTTATTGAAATTGCACTGAATTAATATAGCTAAATTTGAGGAGAACTGGAAATTTTCCAATATCAAATTGAACATCTGCTTTCATAAATGTTTTCTTCACTTCTAATCGTTTCCTCTCTCAGTACTTGGGATTGCTTATTCAAAAGATATAGACTTTTTTTTTTTTAAGGCACAAGACATGTTGCTAAATGCTTGCTAGAAATCTCCTTCCAGTTTGCATCCTCACCAGGAATTCGTGAGCTTGCTCTGAGGCTTCCCACTCCAGCAGGAATGTCCTAAGACCTTTCTCAATTTCAAAAGTGCAAAGAGTTTCCAATATAAGGAAACACAATTCTCAGAGAGGACCACTCCTGGGTGGTCATTCATGGATGTAACAAGGTGAAAACAGTGTTGGAAAACACTCACGGTGTGTGGATGAGAGTGCATGCTGTGGCTGTAAGGGGCTGTGGGGTGTAGCTGTGCATGATCCCAGACCCCAAATTCTGCTCCCCACCCACCTGGGCTTTTGCTCACATCCTGAACTTGTCAGCCCTCAGTTTTTGGCCAGTCTGGTGCTTCCCTCTCTCCCTGTAGCCTCTGGAAGAACTGTGTTTGCCTGAGGGGCAGCCCTGCTCCGTGTCCAGCCTGTTCTGGGGAGTTCTGGGGAATCCAGGAGCCGACCCTGGGCAGGCTCTGGGAGTTGTCAGCCCAAAATCTGCTTCGGTCCCAGCCCTTGCTCTGCTCGTCTCTCCATCTGCAAAGAGAGCTTGACCCCAGGGTGTTCTGCAGTCCCCTCCTGCTCTCGCTCCAGGGTCCCCATGGGCCACTGCCCTATCCTCACAGGTGGCAGGTTGGGGCACTGCTGGAAGGGGGTCTTTGGGCCAGATTCTCCTGTGGGTGACATTTACAGGTGGAGAGGGTGAGGCAGAGGCCTCCCTTTTCA
This sequence comes from Equus caballus, assembly GCF_041296265.1. Classification (NCBI taxonomy): domain Eukaryota; kingdom Metazoa; phylum Chordata; class Mammalia; order Perissodactyla; family Equidae; genus Equus; species Equus caballus. Next base: position 26,346,527 of record NC_091689.1, on the reverse strand, counting down.
AGAAGGGGGATTTCATGGAACCTCAGTGTGGGAGGGTCTCAAAGAGATCTCTCTGCAGCCTTTGTTCTACTTGGATGCCTCCAGTGACAAGGGCTCACCACTTAACAACCATCTGAGTCTATTTTAGACAGCAATGGGTGGAAGTCCCTAGATTTTCTCTTGATATCAAGCCGAATTCTGTTTCCTGGAGCTTCTGGCCCTTCCTGTAACCAAGAGCTCCCTGTCCTGCCCTGTCCCTCTCCCTGTTCCCGGGAGCCTAGTTGCTCAGTCCCCCAGGCCCCCCTGGGGCGAGCAGCTGCAGCCTTGGGCTGTCAGCCCTGCCAGTGTCCAGAGGGAAAGACTTTTCAAAGTTGCCAGAGCAGCATCATAGTTTTGCATCACCAGTTTTCCTCAGAGTCCCAGGACCCAAGAGGTGAATTCACTTTGAAGTCATCCCTCTCAACCCTGTCATTTCATAGATGGGTAAACTGAGGCCCAGGGGGCTAAGTCACACAGCTGAGATCAAGGCAGGGCCTGGACTGTGTCCCCGACCCCTGGTTTGCACTGGATTCACCGTGACATAGTGCATTCCCCCTCAACATGATTCCCATGTGGCTTCAGTACCCTGTGTTCCCTCGGTGTGAATTATGAGCAGCAGGACATTGTGCCGAAACATAGCTGTGAGAGGCGAGGTCCCCATGCTTGCCCTGTGGGGTCGGGGCCTGTAAATGGGAAGGCGCCTCTCAGCACACCGCAGTCACTCGTCTCAGAGCCGTCAGTACACCTCGGCCGTGGAGTCAGAAGGAGAAAAGCTGTATCGGTGGGACACCTTGTGCCTGCCTGTTGGTCACTCCCAGGCTGCTTGCTCTCTGCACACACCTGCCCTCATCTTGGAGAGTTGGCCACAGTCCTCTGTGCCAGATGAAGCTCACTTGACCCTCGCTGGGATCCAGGCCTACTGGGAGCGGGTGCTGGGAGAACCCTGGTGCCCTGGGCTCCAGGTCCTGTCCCGAGGCAGGAGGAGGGCTGCCACCAACAGGAGCGCCGGCCCGCCTCGGCCTGCCCTCGTCCCAGGGTCCCCTTAGGGCACCCAGTCTGGGCACTGCACTACATCTAGGGCAGGTGGGTGGATGCCCAGGGCCTCCCCTGTGCAAGAGGAGGGTGGGGTGTCATGGGGCTCCCCTTGTTGAGCACAGGCCTTGCTGCTCCCTCACTCCCCACCTCCTTGGCCTGGGATGCTCCTCCAGGAAAGCCAACCCCCTCCTGCCTTCCTGGCTGGACTGGCCCCAATCCTGCTCCAGCACTGCCCCGTCCGCCCGCCTCTAGCTTGCAGGCTCCCAGCACCCGGGCACGGTCCTCTGCAGCCAGCGTTTGCCCTGCGCTGACCGGGTGCAGAGCACCCCCGAGGCCTGTGTCCTTAGGGAGAGCCTCTTCCTCGATGTGAGTGGGAAGTGACCTTCAAGTGGATGTGAAGGTCACCTTCACACTCAAACCACAGTTGTCGCCTAGCAGGCCTGGCGTCGTCGTGGCCACACAGGATCAGCTCATTCTGTGGCAGCCGCAGGTGGCTCTCGCATCCCACTGTTCCCATTCCAGGGTGTGCAGTGGCCTGGCCGGTGGGGGGCATTCCCCCGAAGCCCCAGCCTCGCTGTGGGCTCACTGCTCGTAGCCCCCGCCTGAGCAGCGCTGGGCTCCAGCAGCGGCATCTCCTCCCGGTTTTTCTCCTTTGACTTTTTCTTGAGTTTTTACCGAGGTAGCACAGGTAGACGTAGTGTCAGAGTCAGAGGGGGCTCTGAGCTCCTCCTGAGAACCGGCACCCCATTCCTGCCTTCCCTCCAGGGGTCCCTGCTCTGCTCTGCCCCCGTGCATGGCCCGTTCTCTCCCTCATCTTCCCGCCACATTGCTTCTGTTGCCGTGAATTAGCGTTTTGTGTTGGCAACACCAAGACCAGGAAATGTTCTCTCCTGCTCCTCTCGAGTGTACCCTGCTTACATTTTCTTTCTTGTAGAACATTTTATCTGGATAAATGATAAATAATGCAGGCCTTTCCCTGCAGCCTTCCATGGGCTCGTCCCTAATTTCTCATCAAACCCTCTGAACGACCCTCCTCCGTGGGGTGAGGCCACCGCTGGCCTCGCAGCCCCAGCTTCTCTCCTGGTGGCGTCCTTCCCATCGCCTTCCGATCAGGGACGTCCCCCTTGGGGCAGCCCCAGTGTACTCTGGGACTGGGCCCGGGCCCCACAACTTCCCCGCTTGCTCCCTGTTTTCTCCCTCACTTGCTGGAGCACAGATTCTAGCATCTTCCGGAATCTTCCTGGTTCTTCATCCCACCCTCACACTTGATGGGTAGTTTGGCTGAGCTTAAAATTCTGGAAGTCACCGTTCCTCAGCAGTTTGAAATGTTTCTCATTATCATCTGGTGTCCATGTGGCGAAGGAGACACCAATGCCATTCTGATTCTGCATCTTTTGTGATCTGGTTTTTTCTGTGGAAGCTTATGGAAGCTTCTCTTTAGCCCCGAGGTTCTGAAATTTCACAGTTTGCCCTGGCGTGTGACTTTTTATAGTGGGCGGGGTAGGTAGACCGTTTGAATTTGGAAACTGGTGACCTTCAGTCGTGGGAAATCTTCTTGAATAATTTCTTTAGGAGTTCTTTTCATTGATCCTCAGATTTTATTTCTCTCTTCTCATGGAAAATCATTTATTGTATTTCCAACCTCTTAATTTACTTTTAAAGCTTCTGTTTTTGTACTTTTAATTTGCAAGAATGCTTTCTTATTCGTTAATGGTCCTTTTAAAAATAGCAGCCTCCACTCATTCATGGACGTAGTAACTTTTCTTTCTAAGGATGTTAATGACAAGGCCTCCTGCCTGGTGGTGGGGTCGGGGCAGGGTCCTGGATGTTCACAGGGTGGGGATGGGGGCCCTGGGGCTTTCACTAGTTTGCTAGGGCTGCTGTAACAAAGGGGCACAGCCTGGGCAGCTTAGACAACAGAAACGGGTGGTCTCACGGTCTGGAGGCCGGAAGTCCTCCATCCAGGTGTCTGCAGGGCTGGTTCCTCCTGAGGCCGGGAGGGAGAGTCCATGCCCCACCTCTCTCCTACCTTGTGCTGGTTTACCGTCAATCTGTGACGTCCCTTGGCTTGTAGAAGCATCACCGTGATCTCTGCCTTTGTCTTCATGTGATGTTCTCCCTCTGTGTGTCTGTGTGTCCAAACATCCCCTTTTTATAGGGACACCAGTCATTGGGTTAAGGGCCCACTCGACTCCAGTTTGGCCTCATCTTAACCAGTTATCTCTGCGAGGATCCTCTCTCCAAAAAGGTCATGAGCTGAGGGCCTGGGGGTTAGGACTCCAAGGTGAATTTTGAGGGAATGTAATTCAGCCTGTAACAGGGTCTAACGCCCCTCCCACTGACTTTCCACCAATGCCCGTTTCCCGTCACACCTGGACGCTGGCCTTCAGAGATGCCTGGGTCTCTCTGGGTCCCACAGAGCGAATTGGCTTGTCTCTTGTTAGGTTCTAGCTTTCCCGGGCTCCACTCATCCCTTTGGCTTTCTTTTCTACAACTTGTGACATTTACCACCTGTAGCTGACCCTCTCCAGCTCCTCGTGTCCTCAGGGATTGGCACCCCATGCGGTGCCACTTAGTGGGTTTTGGAAGGGAGCGGGTTGAATCGCCACGCAGAAACACCAGTTCTGCCTCTTCGGGGATAGTTTCTAATTCCTGTCTCCCTTTTCCCTAGGTGTCTCCCACGCCCACTAGGAGTGACCAATAAAGGCCGCAGAGATGGCCGGGGCCTCCGTGAAGGTGGCGGTGCGCGTCCGCCCCTTCAATTCCCGGGAGATGAGCCGAGAATCCAAGTGCATCATCCAGATGTCTGGAAGCACCACCAGTGAGTATGGGCTGTGACGGGACTGCCGTTGGCTGCTGGTCACCCAGGGCCACGGGTCCCTCCTCGTCCACACGGTGTGTTGGTTTCCGGGGCTGCAGCAACAAATGACCACAGACTAGGGGCTCACAACCACAGGAATTTATCCCTCACAGTTCTGGAGGCCAGAGTCCAAAATCCAGATGTTGACGGGGCTGTGCTCCCTCTGAGGTTCTGAAGGAGGATCCTCCTCTGCCGCTCACAGCTTCTGGTGGCTGCTGGCCATCTTGGCCTGTGGCTGCACCACCCCGATCTCTGCCTCCGTCGTCACACGGCTTTCTTCCTGTACATCTGTGTCTTCATGTGGCCTTCTTATAGGGACGCTGATCAGTGGATTTAGGGCCCACCCCAATCCAGTATGACCTCACTTAACAACTAATTATACATTCGAAGACCCTATTTCCAAATAAGTTACATTCTGAGGTTCCAGGTGGACATGAATCTGGGGGGACACTTTTCAACTGCCCTGCGTTTAGAAGTTTTTTTCCTTTTGTCCATTCTTTTGCTTTGTTGTTAATTGGAAGCATCTCAAAGTTTTTGGAGGAGTAGGTCTGGAGTCGACATGATGACTAGGAAGTGGCGATTTCCACAAGGTCAGAAAGACGGACGTGCCCCGAAGGGTCTCCTTAGCACACAGGATCCGGCTGCTGGAGGTGGGGAGGGAGAGGGCCTCGCTCGGAGCCTCCCCTGGGCTCTTTCTCTGATCACGAACTTTGTACGAGTTGTGCCATACATGCAGAAGAGCGGACAGAACACAGCGTGCAGCTCAAGGAGGCCTCACACTCTGAGTGGCACCCAGACCCAGTGGCAGAGCGTTGCCAGCACCCAGAGCCCCTCCTGACCCCACCCTTACTCTCACCAAGGGAGGCAGCATCCTTGTGCTCACACCGTACGTTGGTAGGGCTTCTTGTGGGTCCCCTGGAAATGGACCCAGTGTTTGGGTTATCTCCTGCTGATCAACAGCCCATCCCAATGCTTCGTGACCCAGAGCAAGAGTTCATGGTTCTCTCTCCCAGTCATGTGGTCGACTGAGCTGAGTGCGCAGTTTGCACTCGGGGTCCCTCGTGCAGCTGCAGACGCTGCCGTCTCCACAGGCTCGAGTGGCATATGTTGTACCCAGTGGCCGGCACCAACAGCTTCTCGTCCTTGGGTTGTAGGATGATGACAGGCCTCGCCCAGTCTCGGGGGCTCTGCGCCTGTGTAACCCCACCCCGCCTGTTACCTACCGCCTGTGCAGGCAGGGGCCCCGAGGGCTGACGGCAGCCGCCTCCCTAGGCTCATTGAGTGGGGGAGGATTCAGGGGTCCCCAGGAAGGCTCTGGGGCAACTGTAGGCTCTGTGGAAGGGGGTCTGGGCTGGGACTGATCTTTCCAGAAGGCTGTGGCCTTTTTTCCTGTGTGGGCAGGCTGTGGAAGCCCCACTCAGAGCTTGTGTTGGGGGCTGTTGGGCACAGTGCCCATGCACATCTGGGAGTTCATGATGTTGCCTCTGTCTGGTCCCTGGAAGCAGACCCTGAGATGTGGATTTGGGGGCCAAGAGTTTATCTGGGAGGGGGTCTCAGGACGTACTGCGGGGGAGTGTGGAAGTGGGAAGGAAGCTGCGAAGGGGCATTGATGAGCAAATGGCCGCCATGGGCAGTGGGGGCTTGGCTTGCTGGGACCCTCTGATGTATAGACTGCACTTCCGAGTTGTCCTCCTGAAATCTGGGGGGCTTGTCCAGTACTCGCACAGGCTGAGGTTGGTCCTGGGGCCTGGGCTTCTCGCACCAGCAGTCTGGCCCCCTCTCGGCCAGAGAAAGTGCTCAGAGGGCAGGACGCAAGCCTTGAGGTGGGAAGCCAGGGCCTGCAAGGATCTGTGACCCCCTGGGGCGGGGAACTGTGGCCCTGGGTGGGCAGAGGGCATCTGTGTGAGGAGCTGACAGGATGACCGAGGACATCAGGAGTGGCTGTGGGGATCCGGGTCCACCCCTGGGCCAGGCCCCAGCAGCACAGTCACCACCTGACAGTAGCTGGGGGTCTTGGCACGAGGGGTTCCCAGGTGATCAAGCCCTGTGGGAGCCTGCAGTGGTCAGAAAGAACAGGCGTCAGAGTCAGACCCTGCGTCTCCCCGGAACTGGGGAGAGGCCCAGGACGTGGGCGGGTGTCACAAAGGCAAACAGCTGGAGGAGACAGGGTGTTGCTCCGGGTGAAACCGCTGACCCACCCCTGGCCTGAGAGACAGAGAGAGAGAGAGATGGAGAGAGAGAGACAGAGACTGACAGAGAGATAGGCAGACAGGGAGAGAGAGAGAGACAGAGAGATAAAGAGACAGAGACAGAGAGGGACACAGAGACAGAGAGAGACAAAGAAATAGAGAGAGAGAAGGAGAGGGAGAGTGTCAAAAGAATGAACAATAAGGAAAAATCTCTAAGGAAAGCGACATTCGTTTTGGAGTGATGGTATTGGTAGAAAGTGCCAGAAGCCACATCAGAAGTTGAGGTGAAGGCAGAGGGAACCCAGAGGAGAGGAGGATGCCTTTCAGCCCTCGCACAGGGAAGCCTGCCTGAGGAATGGGGTCAGAGGGCTGATGGGCTTTATTCCTGCAGGTCCAGGGGCCAGTGTGTGTGGTGGGGGAGTGGGCGTCCAGGGCCAGGTGTGAGGACGGAGTAGGCACCCAGGGCCAGTGTGAGGATGGGGTGGGCATCCAGGCCTGGGTGTGAGGGCGGGGTGGGTGTCCGGGGGCCGGGTGTTGGGGGGTGGTAGGCGTCCGGTGGCTGGTATGAGATGGCCCCAGCACCGTCTAAGGCGGACACTGGCAGGCGCTGGGCTTGTCAGTGCTCACGGGTGTGAGAAGGGGTGGGGACGATGCCCGGCGGGCCATTCAGACTCTGAGAGAATGGCTTCCGTTCAGTTCCTGCCCCCGCGCCTCCCCTCCCTATTCAAGTTGGCGCCCCCTCCACTGGGCTCTTTGTCCCCTGCCGGCACTGGCCCCTCTGAGCCCTGGGAAGCCGGCCTGGTGTTGTGCAGGCAGGGGTGGAGGGGAGAGAGCTGCTCAGTGCGCTGGCCCGAGGGCCCCACTCACCCAGCCCCAGGGGACCTGTCCTCCCTACCCCTCCTCAGACCCACACAGGGAAGAAACCCGAGACCCTGCCCCAAAGCCTTTTCTCCAGAAAAATCACTGCGGGAGGGGTGCCTGCCGGCCCTGGTCTTGGCAGGTCGTCCTGGTGAGGGTTTGGAGATGTTCGTGGAGGCTGGGCTGACCCTGGGCTCCAGTCCGGCTGTGTGCCATGTGACCTGGGGAGGGCACATCCCTCTGGCGCTCAGGATCCCATCCGTAATAACCGAGGGAGTTTCTCAGACACCACAGGATCCCCCAGGGGTCAGGATCAGGGCTGGATGTCCTAGCCACACCAGGGGACCCTGAGACAGGGGGTGGGGGCAGGTGACAAGCTGGTCCTGAGGAGTGGAGCAGAGCTGCCCAGTGATCCCAATGGTGGATGCTCCTTGTGGCCCACTCCCCGCCCACTGACCCCCCCTGTTGGCTGTACCCTGCCCACCCAGCATTCCTTAAGAACACCTGTGCCGTGTCCCTGGGAGGGCCCCCAGTTCAGGGAGTTCACGGTCCATGTGGGGTGTATGGCAAACACCCCAGGGTCAGGACATGCTCGGAGCAAGGTCAGCACCCGGGGCTGGCCAAGTGTCTTGCCTGTCAAAGGAGAGAGGGCTGGATGGGGTTGGGGATGGGGTTGGGGATGTGGGGCCGGGCCTGTCTGTTGAGCGTGGTGGGGGTCATGCCTGTCCAGGGAGTGGATTGGGGAGGGGGGTGGGGAATCCAGGTCTGTCTGGGGACCCTGGCTATGGTGCAGGGAGGTGAGGGGCCCAGGTGGGCAGAGGTGGGCGTGGGTGGAGTGAGCCAGGGGACCAGCCAGAGCGAGGAGGCCAGCCCAGGCTGCGTGTGCTCAGGCGGTGCTGCGATTGTGGTTTCCACGGCGCCGGCAGTATCTGGCCGGGGGTTCCGTGGCCTCAGGAGTTGAAATCAGGCAGCTTTCTCCCTCTTGGCCTCGATCCTGGGGGCTACATGGACATGACCCCCTCTCAGCCCCGAGGACAAGGCTGTGATGGTCAGTCACCTGCTCCCTCCTAGTGGCTTCCCAAGGGCACCGGGTCTTCTCCCAGAGCTCTTCAAGCTGGGGGTCTGGGGCCCAGAGCCAGGTCAGCCCTGGGGTTGGGGCTTCAGGTGACACCTGTTCTGTGAGCAGGACATTCAGCCAGAGCAAACGGCCCAGGTACCTGCAAATGGGGCCAGTGGGCCGAGGGCAGCTGCAGAAGTGGTGAGGCCGGGGGTCTCAGTCTCCCAGGGCTGCATACGGAAGTACCACAGGCTGGGCGGTGTAGACAGCAGTCTAGAGGCTGGAGTCTGAGATCGAGGTGTTGGCAGTGCTGGTTCCCTCTGAGGCAGTGAGGGGGGATCCGTTCCCTGCCTCTCCCAGCTGCTAGTGATGTGCCAGCATCCTTGGCATCCGTGGCTATAGAAGAATCACCCTGTCTCTGCTCCATCGTCACACGGCCTCTCCCTGTGCGTGTCTGTGTCAAGCTTCCCTCGTCTTATAAAAACACCAGGTGTGTTGAGTTAGGAGCTCCAGTGTGACCTCATCTTAGCCAGTTACACCTGCGAGGACCTTGTCTCCAAAGGAGGTCACATTCTCAGGTCCTGAGGTCAGGACTTCAGCACGTGGATTTTGAGGGGATATAATCAACCGATAATGGGAACAGGGTCTTGTTCTCTTGGTGCCGGCGACAGGTCCCCCTGGACACTTGCTGGTAGGGCAGGGGGGTGGGCTCCTGGAGGCCGTGCCGTGCCCAGGAAGGCGAGGCCCCCAGCCCACTGCAGTTGAGGAAAGTCAGTCTGAGAAGAGGGCAGACACGGCCTTCATCCTGAGCATGGGGGGCGGTGATGTGAGGGGCTGTGCTCCTCAGGTGGGATGACGTGCTGGGGGAGTGGCCTCCCTTGTGGCCCTGGAGCCCTTCCCACCAGGATTGGCTGGAGTTTCTTGTGGATGTGAAACCCAGGGGGAGATTTGCCTCTGGCCAGGTGGGGCCTTGGGGGCCCTCCGGGTCCTCTATCAACACAGACATTGCAAGTTCAGACAGCGTCCTAATGGGCAGCAGGCAGGGTGTCCTGAGGGGGTGGGGGCTGAGGTCCCCCCTTCCCGGCCACTGAGAACATGCCCCCTGGGGCCAGCCCAGTGGTGTAGTGGTTAGTTTCGCATGCTCTGCTTTGGTGGCCCAGAGTTCGCCAGTTCGGATCCTGGGGATGGACCTACACACTGCTCATCAAGCCGTGCTGTGGCAGCATCCCACATAGCATAACTAGAAGGATTTACAATTAGGATATACGACTATGTACTGGGGCTTTGGGGAGAAAGAGAAAAAGAAGAAAGGAGGATGATTGGCAACAGATGTTAGCTCAGGGCCAATCTTCCTCACCAAAAAAAGGAGAACATGCCCCCTGCTGGATCCAGGACGTGGGGAACCCTGGGGGCAGGGGCACTTGCAGGCCTGGGGTGAAGCAGCCTGGGACTGGGGGCTCCTGGGACACTGGGCAGGCGCAGCGGTGGGTGAGGGCACCATTGCATGCTCGGGGCATGGTTCCTCATTGAATGAACCGATGTTCCGTGAGTGCTGCCTCCGGCCAGCCCAGGGTGCAGCTCGGTGGAGGAGGGAAGGAGGGACCTATGCAGAGGTTAGTTCCATAGAGCCTGTGAGAGCAGATCTAGGGGGGACAGGTGCCCTGAAGGAGAAGGAATAAGTGGTTGTGGTTCCTGCGATGGGATACCCCACAGGGGCAGCCAGCAGGCCCCAGGCGTATGCAGCTCACAGACACGGCATCATGGGCCCAAAAGAAGCAGGTACACAGCCATGACAGGAAGCCCCAGCCTTCTGGGTGCTTCTAGGGTGTGTGCATGCAGAGCAGATGCAGAAAGACCTGGGCTGAGGTGGTGAGCAGGGTATGGACCCAAGAGGTGGGGGTGGGTTGTGGGCTCTGTGTCGATTCAGTGTCTGCAGGAAGGAACGACTCTGGGCTGCCTGCAGGGGACACTGGTGGGCAGCAGGGTCCACCAGACCAAGGCGAGGAGCAGAGACAGGTCATCTGCCTAGAATCGCCTGGGTCCCCTCCCACTGAGGGGCTGGCTTGTCTGGGACCACAGGCCTCTGAGGACTCCGCCCCCCCACGCCCCCTCGGGGTTCCCTCTCTGGTGGGTGGGCACGTCCGATGTGCCAGTCGGCCTCTCCAGCACAGATAACCACCACACCTGTCCCCCTTCCCACAGCCATCGTTAACCCCAAACAGCCCAAGGAGACGCCCAAAAGCTTCAGCTTCGACTATTCCTACTGGTCACACACCTCGGTAAGCCCAGGGCTGAGGTCCAGGGGAGGGGGGACGCAGCAGTGTGGCCCTCGTCCAGTCCCTCGACCTCTCTGAGCTGCATGTTCCTCTCTAAATGGGGTGATGGCTCCCCTGCTCCCCTGCAGGGCTGCTGCATGGGGGGGGGACGGGACAGGGGTGAGACTGAGGGGAGGGGCCTGCTTTCCTAAGTCGCCTTGTGTGTGGAAGGTCACCCTGAGCTGTGACACGCACTGTCCCCGGCTGAGGCAGGGACGAGCGGGCTGAAGGGACGAGGGGCCTTGCTCACTGTGGGCAGTTTCCCAGGGTCCAAGCTGTACATCCATTTGCCCGCTGGCATCTCCTTTTCCCCGGACATCCCAAATTCAGAATATCCAAAGCTGACCCTGGCCCAGATGGCGCCTGTGCCTGCACTCTCTCCATGGGCAGCACCTCTGGAGGCCCCTGCTTCCCCCGGGAGCTCTGGAGACCCTCAGACTCTTCCCTGACCCACCTCTCCATCTCATCCACACTCAGCCCTGCCCATCCCCCCACCTCCTGATCCTTCTAGAAGGCATCCATTCCCCTGCCCCAGTGCCAGCACCTGCCTTAGGTCACATCTCTGAGCACCTGGCTCCCAGAACAGCCCCCAGGGCTCCCCGTTCCCCCTTCCAGTCCCTCTTCCTTCCATCGTCGAGGTAACCCTGTAGGCCTCTGGCCCAGGACAGCATCCAGACACTGTATACAGCCCGTGGGCTCCCTGGGCCTCGGGCCCTGCCCCTCCCCAGCCCCACCTCTCCACATTCCCATGGCTGCCTCACTGAGCACCACGTCAGGCAGTCCCACCTCTGAGCTTTTGCGCATGCTGTTCCCTCTACTGAAACACCCTTCCGCCTGCCCTGCCCCAGCCTTGCCACTTCCTCCTCACCCCTCTCAGGCAGGATTAGGTCCCTTCTCCCAGGGCCTGCGAGTGGGCGGGCGGGGCAGGTGTCCCTCTCTACTGCGCTGCCCCTGGTGGCCTCAAGGCCCTGAGTGCAATGTAGTGCTCTGTGAATGTGGTGGGATGAGCCCTTGGCTGCCCAGCCTCCTGCAGCTGTACCCCTTCTTGTCCTCCAGCCCGAGGACATCAACTACGCCTCGCAGAAGCAGGTGTACCGGGACATCGGCGAGGAGATGCTACAGCACGCCTTCGAGGGCTACAACGTCTGCATCTTCGCCTATGGGCAGACCGGGGCGGGCAAGTCCTACACCATGATGGGCAAGCAGGAGAAGGACCAGCAGGGCATCATCCCACAGGCACGCAGTTGGGGGTGGGGGCCAGAGTGGGAGGCGGGGTTGGCGTGGGACCCACTGAGGGCGGGATGGGCAGGGCAGCACAAGCTGAGGCCTAGAGACTGGGGCAGGGCGCCCCAGAAGAGCAGCCGTGGGAAGAAGGGAGCCGGAGGAGGGTGGGGTCAGGGCCGGAGAGGGGCAGCGTGGGGCAGATGGCTGTGAAGAGGCTGGAGACCCAGGCCAGGGGAGGGGGAGCTGCGGAGGGGCCCCAGCCCTGGGCACTGCCCACCACGGTCACGTCCATAGCACAGGGCGGCTGGGAGAGCTGCTGGTGGGGGTGACCCTTTCCTGGCGGGCAGTGAGGGCAGGTGTCCAGGCAGGGAGAGGTCCCCGGAACAGAGAGGCCTTCTGTTAACCAAAGGCTGAGAGACAATGCCCCAGATACTGCTGGGACCCTGGCCCCCAGCCAGCCCAGCCCCCTTGGGCAGGTCCCTGAATTTGAGCTGGTCAGTGCTTGACCTGGTCAGGGCAGAGGAGAGTGCTGGGTGGTCTGTAGCATGGCCAACCTCTACCCCACCCCGTGCTGACAAGGATGGGGTGAGGAGCAGGCGGGTATGAGCAGACGACCCACAGGACGGGATGGGACATCAGCCGGTGGGGGGACTCCCTGAGTTAACAGGAGACGGCAGCTTCTCAGTGCCTTTAGGATGGACTGAGGGTGCCAGAGGGGTCCAGGGGAGCAGCATTGCCTGGGTGTAGGCCACCCACAGCACCTCGAGGGGCAGGGCTCCAGGAGCAGCCAAGCCCTCATCGTCTGACTGTGTGTGCCCTTGGTCCCCGCAGCTCTGCGAAGACCTGTTCTCTCGCATCAACGAAATGACCAATGACAACATGTCCTACTCCGTGGAGGTAGGACTCCGCCTTCGTCCATTCCCTGGAGCACGGCTGGGGGTTCCAGGCCTGGGTGGCAATGCGTTACTGATGTAAAGCGAGTCCCCACCACTGGTCTGTGCTCTTAGCTTGTCACTCGTGTGCGTGGCAACCATGCCGGTAAATCACACCAGGAAGAGGAGCGCGGGGCCCTCCTCTGCTCAGCCGGTGTTTATTGAGCGGCTACTCCATGCGGGGTGCAGGGACAGGTGCCTCAGGGTGCATGGCCTGGGCTGTACTGTGACCAAGGTGGCCCCAGTGTGACTGCATTGGACGATCCCCCAGGATGGCTGTGGCTGGGGGATAGCCAGGCAGGCAGGGATGAGCTGAGACCCCCAATCACACACTCAGGGGCCATGGCCTGACCTGGCAGCTTGGAGCCCTTTGTGTGCCCCCCAACCCTCTTCCCTCAGGAGTTCCTGATGACAGTCCCCATATGCCCCCATCTTGGGGCTCTCTGATGACAGCTCCCACAACTCCTCCTGCATCCCACCTTGGAGGTCCCTGATTACAGCCCCTGCAGCCCCCACCTTGGGGATTCTTGATGACAGCTCCAACATCCTCCATCTTGAGGGTCCCTGATGATAGTCCCTGCACCCCACCTCAGGGGTCCCTGATGACAGCTCCTACAACCTCCTGCACTCCCACCTCAGGGGTCCCTGATGACAGCCCCTACAACCTCCTGCACTCCCACCTCAGGGGTCCCTGATGACAGCCCCTACAACCTCCTGCACTCCCACCTCAGGGGTCCCTGATGACAGCCCCTACAACCTCCTGCACTCCCACCTCAGGGGTCCCTGATGACAGCCCCTACAACCTCCTGCACCCCACCTCAGGGGTCCCTGATGACAGCTCCTACAACCTCCTGCACTCCCACCTCAGGGGTCCCTGATGACAGCTCCTACAAACCCCTGCATCCCACCTCAGGGGTCCCTGATGACAGCCCCTGTACCTCCCCACCTTGGGGGTGCCTGATGACAGCCCCTGCATCCCCTACCTTGGGGGTCCTTGATGACAGCTCTCACATCCCCCATCTTGGGGGTCGCTGATGATAGTCCCCACATCCCCACCTCAGGGGTCCCTGGTGACAGCCCCTGCACCCCCTGCACCTCACCTTGGGGGTCCCTGATAGTGTCTCTGCCCTGCAGGTCAGCTACATGGAGATTTACTGTGAGCGCGTCCGTGACCTCCTGAACCCCAAGAACAAGGGCAACCTGCGTGTGAGGGAGCACCCCCTACTAGGGCCCTATGTGGAAGACCTCTCCAAGCTGGCTGTCACTTCCTACAATGACATCCAGGACCTCATGGACTCAGGGAACAAGGCCAGGTGTGTGCGGGGTGACTGGCTCGCCCTCCCTGCCCTCCTTCCCCGCCCGAGCCTGCAGTTGCGAGTGTCTCTGAGGAAGGCCTGGTGCCTCGGGCACCTGCCGGTCTCCCCATGGGGTCTGTCCAGCGGCCCCGTGGAGGTGTGGGCCTTGTGGGCCTGAGGCCATTCAGGGCACATGCAGCCTGCCACAGGCCTCAGCTCCCCCCGTAGAGGAGGATGCTGTCGCCTACACGGGGCTTCTCCTGGGGGTCAGGCTGTGTGCCCAGGGTGGGGGGGGTGCCAGTGCTGTCTGTGGTGGCTGCGTGGGGTGAGGCCAGTCTCTGTGCCTGCCGGCCCGCTGGTCAGAAAGACTGGCCCCACATGCTCTGAGGGCAGACGGCCCTCTCCAGGGCACAGGGTGGGGAGCATGTGGGGATGGGTCAGCTGCAAGGCACTGTGGCCATCTCCCTGGCTGTGCTGCCCTGGGCCACCCTGCCCAGGAGGGTCTGCTCTGGTTGTCATGGAAACAGTTCCCTCTCTGCCACCCAAGGACTCCTGAGAGACTGAGGGTTCTCTGTCAGTCACCACCACCCCACACCTCAGTTGTGGTCCCAGGGGGCGCTCTTCTGATGAGGCCCCGCTGTGGAGGGAGCCGTGGGTCGTCAGACGGCAGCTGAGCCTGGGGAGACTGCCCTGAGGCTCCCGTGCATTGGTGGCATCAGGACAAACCCTAGGCCTCCTTTCAGTTGGCCCTGCGCCTTCTTCCCCAAGGCCATACTGCAGCCCTCCCCAGAGCCGCTGGTGTGGGCTGGGTGTGGGATGGATGGTGGCACCCCCTTTCCGCTCTTGGGGGGGGCTTCCCACATCATGGCCTTGCATGGGCTCCCATCCGGGGAGTGGAGTGAGAGATCCCTGGGCTCTCGTGAGGGCCTGGGAGCCTGGAAACACCCCAGTCACAGCACCCCTCATGCCAGGCTTGGGCTGGGGGCTGAAGGTGACACGAGGGACACGGTGGATCGTGGGTGTGGGCCCTGCTTGTGCTCTGACAAGAGGCAAGGTCCTCATCAGGCCAGGAAGCACAGCCCGGGAGCCTGGGGGACCCGGTGCCCCTTGACCTGGTCCAAGTGGCTGGCACCACCAGCAACCCTCAGGATGACGGGTAACCGCCTGTGGCTTCTGTTCCCCCAGGACCGTGGCAGCTACGAACATGAACGAGACCAGCAGCCGCTCCCATGCCGTCTTCAACATCATCTTCACCCAGAAGCGCCATGATGCGGAGACCAATATCACCACAGAGAAAGTGAGCACGGCCTTGGCGGGGGGAGGGGTCAGGCCCGTAGGGTCAGGCAGGATGAGGAAGTCAAGCCAAACACTGGCCACTCAGAGTGGGCCAGGCCTGAGAGGTCACCTCGTCTCTGCATTTGGTGCCACCTGGATGTGGAAGGGACTCAGACTCAAGGGGCCGTGGACCCCGGGTCTGTCTCCATCTGCCTTCTGCCTGATGGTTTTGGTGGAGACCGTGGGGCTGTGGAGGGATGCCCCCAGCACAGCCTCATAGGCCAAGGCTGCCTGAGTGGCCTTGGAGAGTGGTGGCAAAGGCTGGGGGTTGCAGACTGAGTGCCCATCACAAAGGTGACAGGGGGCCCTGGTGCAGGCTGACGGGATAGCGGGGCCCCAGGCTGGGACCAAGGCCTCTGGGTGGGCGCCGGCATCTGTGATCACAAAGGATAGCCTTTGCTGAGCAGGCATCACCCGCCCTGGCCCTGGCCCCAGATGCCTTTCCCACGCGCCCTGGCATTCCCAGTGGACCCGGGCGGGGGCGTCATCTCCGGGCCTTTATCCAGACATACAATCTGTGGGCCCCCTGAGGGGCAGCAGGGCGGGGGCCGAGCCTCCTCTGGTCCATCTGCAGCTATGACCCTCAGTGTCAGGTTCTCTCTGACTGTGTCCTCTCCCCACCCTGCCATCCAGGCGTCCTCCTGGGGGCACCTCAGCCACCTCCTGGTGGGCAGGGATCTCTCAGGCAGCACCCTGAGGTCTGCAGAGGGGCCAGGGGAAGTTAGGACCGCTCAGTCCCTGATGGTGCCTGTCACCTCAGCCTGGCGCCATCGTCCCCAGAGACTCAGGTTGGCCAGTGGGGCCTGAGAGGGCAGCGAGGGCAGAGCTGGACTGGGTCAGCCTAGTTGCAGGCCCCCTGCTGTTCCCACCCGTGGGCTTGGGGCACCGAGAGGTCCCACTGGTGTGCATGCTTGTTAACATCTGGTGAGTCCTGCCCACAACAGCTGTGGCTCAACAGGGGCTGGGCCTCCATGGGATGCACGTGGCTACCCACCCCAGGTGATGGCACTGTCAGTGGGGGACCCCCTGCCCAGTGCCCAGGGCAGCTCTAGGCACAGTTGTGCCCTCACGAGGCTGAGGTGCTCTTCAGAGCCAGGTTCAAATCCCACCACAGATGATGAGCCCCATCTGAGGAAATGGGTGACAGTGACAGGACACAGCTCGAGGGCACCGTGAGGAGTCACATGTGAGCACGTGAAGAGTGCCCAGCACACAGACAACAGCATAGCTGCAGCGCCAGGCGCTCGAGGAGCATGTCATATGCAGCCTCTTGGGGAGGTGGCTTCACACCTCAGGCAGAGTGTGACCAGAGGGAAGCTCTGATGGGGAGAGACCTCTGGGCCCCAGTGGGGAGGGCTGACCATGCTCCTCGGGGCCCTTCAGGCTGTGCCCAGGGGAGATAGGCGCCTCGGAGCGGCCTCGTGGCCTCTCCTGCATCTGGCACATTTGCCATTTCAGGTGAGCAAAATCAGCCTGGTGGACCTGGCCGGGAGCGAGCGGGCCGACTCCACAGGCGCCAAGGGCACGCGCCTCAAGGTAGGGGCCACAGCGCCATGCCTGTGGAAGCAGGGCCCCTCTGCACCTTGACCCATCACCGGGGGCCTGTCTCCAAGCCTGCTTGCTCCAGGGCGGGCCGGGCAGGGTGGCAGGAGGCAGGGGCAAGGAACTGGGAGGAGGCCAGCAGCCAGGGGGCTGCGCCAGGCACACCAGCTTGGGGTTGACAGGGACAGAGGCCCTGGCAGGAAAGCGGGGCTCTCCACGGGCCCTCACAGCATCTCATCCACAGGTATCTGTGCTTTCCCACCAGAAGAACACAGGCTTCGAGGCAACAGTGGGAGGGGCTGTGAGCTGTCTGGCCATCGTCCTGAGGGGACAGTCGGGTGTGAGGAGGGAGCATTTTTATTTTCCTGAGCCCACTTTGGTCCCCGCCATTGTCTGATAGATAGGAAGGAGTTCTGGAATTTGTACCAGGCAGGGCCATGTGAGATGTTACTAGGATCTGAGGGACCAAGGAGAGATGCTGGACACACTGCCCTCCCCGCCTGGCCATGGGGGGCCTCTGACCGGCTTCCTGCCAGAGCCTCCCGGGCCCGTGCAGCCCCAGGGTCAGCGTTAGGGCTAGCCAGCCTTGCCCCCATGCCACGTGGGGCAGGCCCCAGGGGTCACGCTGAGGCAAGAGGCTCCTGAGCCTTCCTGATGTCCTGACTGACCATCTTCTCTGCGCCCAGGAGGGAGCCAACATCAACAAGTCCTTGACCACGCTGGGGAAGGTCATCTCTGCTCTGGCCGAAATGGTGAGCTGGCTTCCGGTTTCTAGAACTAGATGGATGGGATAGACCGTGGAGGTACCTCCTCATCCTGCCCTCCGTGGGGGATGCTGGGAGCCTGTCATACCTGCACTGGGCCCTGTCTCTGGTGGGATGCCTGGGGTTCAAGGAAAAGCCCAGAGACGTGGGTGAGGGAGGGTGTCACTAGGCTAGAGATGGAGTAGTGATCCCTGTTACTCCTTGGAGCCTCAGTTTTCCCACCTGTAAAATGAGGATGTGCCACCTTCCTCACAGGGCCCTTAGGAGGGTCACCATGTGGGCTATGGTGAGTGTTCTGGTTGGTGTTCTTCTGGAAGGACAGGGCTATGGTCAGCTTTGACCTCAGTTAGTCCAATCCAGGCCATCCTCCAGGAGGGAGCCCATGGCCCTCAGAGGTGAGGGGCTGGGCTTGATGGGCCCCGTGGGACAGGCAGTATTGCCCACTCACCAAGACACCCTTCGGCTGGGGAAGGATGAATCTCAGGAAACTATACCCTCCTCTGAAATTGCTGGGGGTCGGGGAACAGCTGCTGGATGACAGCGCCCGAGAGGCCACACTCTCGTTTGGCCTGAGTATCTGGACCAGCTTAGTGTGGCTGGCCATGGCAAGGCGGTGAGTGATGGACGCCTGACCCGGGTTCAGGGCTCTCCTGCTCCTTTGCCTTCTGGAGCCAGCCTGTCCCTTCCCTACACAACTTGGGGCCCCGGCCTCACTCCAGGTCCTCAGGCTCTTTCTGTCTTTTCCTTTTCAGGACTCTGGGCCCAACAAGGTAAGCTGCTTTCTCCATTCTAGGGGCCGGAGCCTTCAAGCCCGGCAAGGGTGGGGGCTGCAAGCAGCGTGCACTCAGCTCCAGCTCGGCCCGTAAAGGTCTCTGCGATAAAATTCACTCCTTCGTTTGGGCGCTTAACCAACACACACTTTGAGCCCAACTCTGGGCTAGGCCCTGTGCTGGGAGAACAACGCAGGCCTTCTGGGGCCCCAGTGCAGTGGGGGAGGTAGACAAGAGACATGGAAACAGAAAAATAAAAATATAATTAAAATTTGGGATGAAACTTGTAAAGGAGAAAAATGGGCTGTGAGAGTGACCCACAAGCAAGATAGCCTCTAGTCAGTATGGCCAGGGAAGCGTTATATGACAGACAGGTGGCTTTAAGACTGAGACCTGAGGGGTGGGGAGGAGTCGGCCCGGCAGGAGGGTGAGCACCTGTGCCATGTGGTTGGAAAGCCCAGTGTGAGATCTGAGGTGGGAAAAGGTTAGTTTATGTGATGAACTGTGGGAAGAAACGGTGGAACTGTGTGGGGAGTTATGTGAGGAACTGTGTTAGGAATTGTAAGAAAATAGGAGAGGAACTTGGTGAGGATCTGAGAGGAACTAACTGTGTAGGAATTGTGTGAATATTTGTGAGGAACTGTGTGAGGAACTGTATGGGAAGTGTGTGTGGAATTGTGAAGAGCTATGGGGAATTGGGAGGTATTGTGTAGGGAACTCTGAGAACTGTGAGGAGCTGTGAGAGGAAGTTTGTGAAATGGTGTGGGGAAAGTGTAGGAATTTCATACAGGAATTGTAAGGAACTGTGTGGGCAACTGTGAAATATTTTGTGTAGGAGTGTGTAAGGAACTATGTGAGGAAGTGTGAGAATGAGTGAAACTGTGAGATTAGGTGGAACTTTGTGAGGAATTGTGAGGAACTGTGTAGGGAACTATTTGAGGAACTGTAAGAAACTGTTGGGGAAAATGCATGAGGAACTGTGTAATGGACTGTATCAGGGACTGTGAAGAATTGTGAGGAACTGTGTGTGGAACTGTGTGAGGAATTGTGAGTGACTGAGAAAATGTGTGTGAAACAGTATGAAGAATTATGAGTAAATGTGCGGACTGTGTGAGCAACTGTGTAGAATGGTGTGGGGGAACTAAATGGATAACTGTGTGAGGAAACTGAGGAACTATGTGGGAGTTGTGAGCAACTGTGTGAAGACTGTGAGGAACTATGTGGAAATGTGAGAGAAAGTATGTGAAATGGTGTAGGAACTGTGAAGAACTGTATGGGGAGCTGTGAGAAACTGTGTGAGGAACTGTGTTGGAAGTTCCAACTTCCAACTTCCATACTTTCAACTCTGTTGAAAGTTTGACATACTGTGTTGGGAACTCTGTGGGAACTATGTGTGGTAATTTGTGAAGAATTGTGAGAAACTGTCTGTAGACTGTGTGAGGAACTTTTAGAGGAAGTGTGTGATACAGTGGAAATTCTGTGAGAGATCTGTGAGGAACTGTATGGAGAATGGTGTGAGAAACCATGTTGGGAGCTTTGAGGAAACTCTGAGGAACTGTGTGGGGAACGTGTGTGAGGAAATATATGAGGAAGTGTGCAATATTATGTGAGACACTGAGAGAACTGTGTGGACTGTGTGAGGAACTGGGCAGGAACTGTGTGAAGAATTGTGAGGAATTGTGTGGGGGAACTGTGTGGGGAAATATGAGGAACTGTGTGAAGGACTGTGTAAGGACCTTTGAGAGGAACTATGTGAGAAACTATGTAGGAAGTGTATGTGGAACTGTGTGGGGAAGTGTCAGGAACTGTGTGGGGAAGTGTCAGGTGCTGTGTGGGGAACTCTGAGGGAACTCTGTGGAACGGTCTGCATACTTGTTAGGAACTGTGTGAACTGTGAGGTACCGTGGAAATATGAGAGGAAGTGTGTGAGATGATATAGGGAGATGGGTGTGAATTCTGAGGAACTGTGTGAGGAAAGGTATGGGAAATATGTGTGGAACTTGTGAAGAACTGTGTGTGGATTTTGTGAGGAACTGGGCAGCTGTGAGAAACTGGTGTGTGGGACTGTGGGAGAAACTGTGGTGAATTATGAGAGGAACTGTGTGAGGAATTGTGTGAAGTGTGAGAGAACTGTGTGGAACTGTGTGAGGAACCTGTGGAGAAGGAACTATGAGAGGAACTGTGACAAACTGTGTGAGGAACTGGGAGGAACTGTGTGTGTCCAGAACTATGAGGGAAAATGAGAGGAACTCTGTGTGGACCTGTAGAGCACCTGGGTGGGAACAGTATGAGGGAACTGTCTGCAGAAGTGTGTGACGAACTATGTGAAGAATTCTGAGGAACTGTGTGTGCACTGTGTGAGAGGTTGTGTGGAACTGTGAGAGGAATTATGGGGGACTATGAGAATTGTGTGAAGGAACTGTGGAACTGTGTGTTGAACTATTTGTGGAAATGTGTGAGGAGACTGAGGAACTGCGTAAGGACCTGAGAGGAACTGCGTGAAGGACTGTGTGAGGAACTATGTAAGGAACTGTGTGGGAAGGGTATGTGGAGTTGTGTGAGAAACTGTGAGGAATTGTGAGGCACTGTGAGGGAACTGTGTGAAGAATTGTGAAGAACTGTGTGGACTCCATAGAAGTGTGAGAGGAAGCGTGTGAAATGGTGGGGAACAGTGTGAGAAACTGTGTGGTGAACTATGAGGAACTCTGTGGGGAACTTTGTGGGGAGCTGTGTGAGGAACTGAGAAGATCTGAGACAAAAAACTGTGTGAGGGGACTTTGAGGAATTGTGTGGAGAATTGTGAGGAATTATGAGAAAGTATAAGGAAATAAGTGTGGAACTGTATGAAGAATTGTGAGGAACTCTGTGTGGATTGTATAAGGAATTGTGTGGAATGGTGTGGGGGAACTAAGTGAGAAACTATGTGAGGAAACTGAGAAAGTGTGTAAGGGACTGTGTGAAGAACTGTGTGGGAAGTATGTGTGGAATCGTGTTAAGCATGGTGGGAAGGATTATATGAGGAACGGAGAGGAACTATGTGCGGAACTGTGTAAGAAATTGTCAGAGGAATTGTTTGAGAAACTGTGTGGAACTTTGTGTAGAATTGTGTGGGAACCCTGTGTGGAATTGTGTGAAGAATTGTGAGGAATTGTGTAGAGATCTGTGTGAGGAGCTTTGAGGACCTAGATGAGAAACTGAGAGGAACTGTTGGGAACTGTGTGTGGAACAGTGTGAATTGTGACAAACTGTGGAACTGTGAGAAGTATGTGCAATGCTGTGGGGGAGCTGTGTGGGGATTGTGAAGGAACTGAGGAAGTTTTTAGAAACTGTGAGGAACTGTGTGGAATGGTGTGGGGAAATGTGTGGAACTGTGTGTGGAAGTGTGAGGAATTGCGCTGGAATTGCATGGGAAGTATGTGTGTGGAACTGTGTTAGGAACAGTGTGAGGAAGCTGTGAGGGACTGTGTGGGGATCTCCGAGAAACTCAGGAGAGTTGTGTGAGGGATTGTGTGGAGAACTGTGTTGGGAACTGGGGGAATTGTGAGAAACTTTGGGGAGATGCATGAGGAATGTGAGGGACTATATCAGGGACTGTGAGGAACTGTGTGAGGAGCTATATAGAGCTGTGTGTGAGAATCTGGATAGAACGATGTAAAGAACTATATAAAGAACAATGAGAGAGGAACTGTGTAAGGAACCTTGTGGGGATTGGGTGTGGAATTTTGTGATGAATTGTGTGACAAATTGAGGAACTGTGTGAGGGATTGAGGAACTACTAAGGAACTGTTTGGGAGTACTGTGTGTAAAGAACTATGTGAGGACTGTTGGGAAAATGTGAAGAACTGTGTGAGGAAGTGTGAGAAGCTATGTGAGAAACTGAGGAATTGTATGATGAACTGTGAGCAACTGAGAGGAACTAGTGAGGGAACTGGGAGTAACTGTGGAACTTTGAGGAGCGAGCGCTGGGTACTGGGTACTGTGTGGAGAACTACATGTTCAACCGAGTGAGGGAGTGAGTAAGGGGCTGTGAGGTAGTGTGTGAAGAACTGTGTGATGAGCTGTGTGAGGGCCTGTGTGAGAGAAACTTTTTTAGGAACTGGGTGAGAAAGTTGTCGAGGAACCGGTTGAGGAACAGTGCCTGGAGCAGGGAGCGAGGCGGCATATGGAGGGTGAGGCCAGAGACGGGCAGGGGCCTGATCTGAGATCCTTAGCCCATTGTCAGAAACTAGTTGATTGTGGTTTAATGGGAAGCAGTGGATGGGTTTCCAGCAGGGCCCACAAAGTCTAATTTAGTCTAGAACATGTGCCTCGGGCTGCTGTTAAAGAATAGATTGGGAGTGGGATGGCCTGGTGTGACGGTCAGGAGAATGACAGGTCAGTGTTACAAAGATCCAGGTGTGATACGATGGAGGCGGGGAAGGCAGAGGAGAGGGAGAGCGGTGGGTGGCTCTGGGAGGTGCTGGAGCCTGACTCAACAGGGGCTGTGGTGGATGGAATGAGCGGCGGTGAGGGAGCAGCGGAATCAAAGGTGACACTTGGACTCCTTGCTGAAGTGACTGAGTGATTATAGGGCATTTACTGTAGAAACAAGGAATATGGCAAATGTGGCAGAGAATTCAGCCTCAGGAATTAAATAATCAAAAAACAAAGTAAAAATAGAGAGTTTTTCACCTACCAAGCTTCCAAAGGGAAAAAAAGAAAGCCCTCGGTACTGATGGGCTGTTGGGGGATGGACACCCAAACTCTGCTCACAGAGGAGCCAGCACGGCATTTCTGAAACCCGCTTTGACCGCGTGTGTCAGGAGTGCACACGATTGATGTCTCTGCGAGCTAGTGGAGCTCCTCTGGCGACCATCCTAAAGAACAATGACGAATGTGTTTGTGCCCAGAGAAAGGGCACAGCCATTGTAGTGGCACCTGGGTGGGGACTCTGGGGGCACAGGCCATGGCTACTGCAGGTGCTCAACAAATACTTAAGCAAATATATACATGAACGGGTAGACATTGGAAAGGAACTGAATATCCACGATTGGTGGAATCGTCAGTCACGGGGGGTCCACAAGAAGCGATTCCCAGCAGCCATTACGTGGGCTGGAGTCCAGATTTTGGAATGGCCACGGGTTGCCTTAATAGAGGAGTAAAGAGTCGCAGGAGTAGCCAGAGTGGAGGATGCTTCATTCTGAGGGGAGGGGCGGGGAGAATAGGTTATTAAAGGAGGGGTCTGTGAGCTGGATTGATAGGAAGTTTGACGGGGGAGAAGGAAGGTGAATTTTCTGGGGAAGGGAGTGGTAAGCTGGGCGGGGGCCGGTGGAGGCCTGGATGCCACAGCAAGCGGCAGAGCTTTTCATTTCAGTGAGCAGAGCTGATGGTGTTGGAGGAGGGGCGACAGGCTCAGATGGGTCCTCTGACAGAGTGGAGGGAGGACACACTGCCCCCTGCCCAGCCTTTGGCTTTGGGGACCCATCCAGGAGACCCTGTGCTCATCCCTCCACCTTCCTTATCCTCCAATGGGCTCAGGGTTGACCTTGAATGTTCCTCCCCCACAGAACAAGAAAAAGAAGAAGACAGATTTCATTCCATACAGGGATTCCGTGCTGACCTGGCTCCTCCGGGAAAACCTGGGTGAGGACTCATGGGTTGGCCTGTTCCTGGGGATCTAACTTCCACCCTGGGCCACCGACCTGTCTTCCCACCTAGAAAGGGGCACTTGACCACCAGGAGGCCGCTCGCCCTTTCTGGGCTGGGAAGCGAACCCGGGACGTCCTTCAGAGGGCCTGGGCCAGTGGCCAGCAATAGGTAATGAAGCAAGTGGGGAACCAGGATGGCCCTCGGGGCCGCAGAACTCGCACCCACCCGTGTCGGTGCTCCTGGTTCAGGTCTGTGACACCCAGACCAAGTACCCACCCCTCTCTGGGCCTCAGTTTTCTCATCTGTCAGAGACCTGGGGAGCCCTGCTTGCTTGCTAGGTTTTGGGGGGCTGTCATAAATCGCCCCTCCTCCTATCTGCTTGTGTTCTGAACCAGTGAGAGACAGATGGGGAGATGGAGACTGATATGCTCCCACCCAAAAATGACCTCAGGGGTCCTCCCCGACTACACTTACAGCTGAAGAGGCTGACACCCAGGGAGGTAAACTGAGTCTCGGGCTGACCCTGTGAACACAGACAACTGGGGATCTCCACCCTTTCTTGGCTGCATGGTTGAGGTATGGGAGCCTCGGCTAGCTCACCCTGCACCCCAGAACCAGCTGGCTGATCCCCAGCTTGGGCCAGCGAAGGGTACCATGTCAGGCCTCCCCAGGGGAGGAAAGGACAGATGGGCGTTCCCAGGGGCAGGCTGTCCTCATTGAGAGAGGACAGGAGTGTCACAGGGCTGGGAAGGAAGCCCTCCCACAGGGCCACACCCAGGTCCAGCCCCAGGGTGGGGACAAGGGGAGCCCTCTGCAGGCCTTCTTGGGGCAGGCATGGCATTGCACCCCGAGCCCTTCATGTCATCACGTCACAGTCCTTGTGGGGGCAAGGGTCCCTGAGGTCAAGCAGGAGAGGCCGTCTGTCCAAACCCCAAGCACAGACAGGCAGCAGGCCCAAGGGCTGCCGAGGCCGCTGACCCCAACAGGACCCATTGCCTGGGATTCATTCCCTTAGGAGCTCGAGAATGATCGATTGGCATTGGAACAGAAGTTGAACAATCCGTTCCTCACGCAGTGCGCTACCTGATGCCAGGATCCACGCTGCCCAGGGCCAGGAATCTGCTGTTAAATATGGAGAAAATATTCCAAATGAGAATGATAAAAGTGAAAAAATTATTGAACATAAACAGTCCTTATCTTGCAATAAATGCCATAAAACCCTCCACAACTTCCCTCTTCATTGTGGAGACGGTGAGCCCTGGTTGTAAAATGACCCTAAAAGTGAAAAAAACACTCTACCATATACAAGAGCAGTAACTGAGGCGCCCGGTGAGTGATGAAGGCCAGACCCCCTGCTATCTGTGTTCACCCAGTTGGCCCTGTGACTCAGTTTACCTCTCTGGGCCCGGCTGTGAATGTAGGAGGAGACGGAGCGGGAGAGGACACAGCAGTGGGGCTAACCCTCCACTGAGCATGACCTGGTCTTCTTCCCACAGGCGGGAACTCGAGGACAGCGATGGTGGCGGCCCTGAGCCCCGCGGACATCAACTATGACGAGACCCTGAGCACGCTGAGGTGTGTTCTTGAGGGAGGTGGGCCCTGTTCCTCCACCTGGCTCAGGGTGGGGCTGGGTCCTTCCCTGCCTGAGTCAAGAACACCAGCGAGAGACGGGTGCCTCTTGGGAGGGGGCCGTCTCTCCTGTGACTCCTTGAGGTTCCGAGTGCCTCTCAGGCGCACCTGAGTCTTCATGGGCCCTGTTCCGTTCCCACCACACTTTGGGGTGCAGTTTGGGGCTGCGAGTGGCCCAGGGTCCCCGTGACACCAGACCAGTAGAGCTGTGCTCATGGGCTGAGCAGTTGGCACCCACCTGTTGGTCATGGGAGCCATGGGGGTCTTTAATTAACAAAGGGGCACAAGTGTGTCCCATAGGTCCCTCCGGCTGCAGGGCGGGTGGGCGTCCTGGGCCCCGGGCAGGGCTCAGGGCACCCAGACCACAGTTCCCTTTGCTGCCCAGGTATGCCGACCGGGCCAAGCAGATCCGCTGTAACGCCGTCATCAACGAGGACCCCAACAATAAGCTGATCCGCGAGCTGAAGGACGAGGTGACCAGGCTGCGGGACCTGCTGTACGCCCAGGGTCTCGGGGACATCACCGACAGTGAGTGTCTGTGCCCACCTATCCTGGGCAGGGCAGCGGGGCTGCAGATCCCCAGGGGCCTCTCAGGCCAGTGTGGCCTCCCTCCTGGGACCGCCCCCCGGGCTGGGGTGGGCCAGGCTGCCCTCACTGCCACTCTGGCCAGCATCCCAGTCCCTGCTCCACGTTCCTGAGTGGAGCCGCCTCCGGGTGGGAGCTTGGGGGTCTGGCCCCCGCCTGGGCGGACCACATGGTTTGGGTTTGGTGCTGGCCCCAGCAGGCCAGAGATGGTCTCCCTGGACGTTGGCATGCCCTGGATGCTGGGGTTTCAGGGGTCCGTGTGTCCCCGCTGAAGACCACGGCCACCCTTCCTGGTGCCTGGCCTGTGACGGGCATGCCCCGGACCCTCCAGAGACAAACCTGTTCTTCCTTTTCTGTCTCCTCCCTCCCCCACGCCTCCCCCCCTTAGCCAACACTGTGCCCGGAGGACCCAAATGTGTGTATCCCCTCTGCTCTCTGTGCATCCCCGCTTCCGTCCCGGCCCAGCAGGGGCGGGGCAGCACGGGCGGGGAGGGCGCGGCCAGGGCAGGCAGGCGGGGACCCTTCCTCAGCCTCCCGTCTTTCAGCGGCTGGAGGACAGCAGCCCTCTGGCTCCCAGGCACCCTGCTGGTAGATGTGGGGTCACGCTACCTTGTGAGCCCGCGTTCCTAGTTCATCCCCATGTCAATATGGGAAAGGGGGGCAATGGAGAGCCAGGGTGCAGCCACGGCCTTCTCAGGCCTAAGTGGCTGAGGTCAGGCTGTCTGACTGCCCTGAGGCCTGGGAAACTCCAAATGTCAGCACCAGAGAGCTGGAGGGTCCTCAGAGGGCTGGGCGTCCCCTGGCTCCTGGCTCTGGCTTCCTCTCTTATTTCTCCAGCTGACCCCACACACCCCACAGCCCCTTCCCCTGAAATGCCACGAGTCTCAATGCTACCAGATCCTCCCAGCCTGTGTCTCCTGCCGGCCTTGGGGCTGGCTCCCCAGGGCAGGGGGACTCGGGTTGGTGCCTCCCTACCCAGGGGCCGCAGGGCGCCCTCGGTTTCCCCAGTGCCCGTGCTGTCCTGTGTCTGCTGCTGCTCTGCTGTGTGTCTGCTTCTGCCAGGAGGGGCCTGGGCATGTCCCACCCCAGGGGGTGTCACAGCCCCAACTCCAGTGACTTAGGGGGCCTTAAGCTGTGGGGTGATGGGGTCTCTCTGGGCTTCCTAATGCCAGGAGACCCCAGGCCCAGAGCAGCCTCCTGGGGTGGAGAACAGAGGCTCCGTCAGGGGATCCAACAGTTCACCTCTCAGCCAGGGTGCTCAGCAGGGCTGGACAGTTAGCTCGGGGGTGCATGGCGGGGTCAGGGTGTGCGTGGCCCATGGCAGAGAGGATGAGGAGGAGCATCAGGCACCCTGGGTGCAGGGAAGCCACTGGGTGGTGACAGCGAAGGGTAGTAGACACAGGGGGCTGGAGGCACAGGGAGGGCAGGGAGTCTGGGTGGTGCCCCACGCAGCTCAGGTGCAGAGTCTCCAAGGTCCGGCGTGGGGGTGCAGGGAAGGCAGAGGGTCCCCGGCCCAGGGCTGGGCGGGGCGAGGTGGTGCCGAGGGGCTGGGGGTGCCGAGGGGCTGTGGGGCCAGGGGTGTGGCCGGGCTGGCGTCGGGGGTGGCGGGCAGCCTCGCATGCGCTTGTCAGGCGCCGGGCCCCGGGCTGCGCCTCACCCGTTCCTGGCTTCTGTTTCCTGCCTTCTCTTCATCCACCTCCTGCCTTTTCCCAACTCGGTTTCTCTTTTCTCTCCCTCCCGTCTGTCTGCCACCCTCTCTTCCCTTCCTCCCGTAGATGTGTCCGACCTTGAGAACAATAACCGTAACCGTGCCGTGGCCGAGCTGAGTCAAGTCCCTGACAATCTCTCCACAGTGACCAACGCCCTGGTGGGCATGAGCCCCTCGTCCTCGCTCTCGGCCCTGTCCAGCCGCGCGGCCTCTGTGTCCAGCCTGCACGAGCGCATCTTGTTTGCCCCGGGCAGCGAGGAGGCCATTGAGAGGCTGAAGGTGAGGGCACGGCCGGACAGGCCACCAGGCCCCGGGAGACAGGCGAGCTTAGAGAAGTGGGTGTCAGGGCCTCGCCCTCCCGGGGGCAACACCCCATCTAGGGCCCTGGACGCCCAGGGCCGAGACCTCTCCTCGCGGAGTGGTTGTGTTAACGGCACAAGGTGAGGCTGGCTCGGAGGCGTGGTGAGCCGGGCAGATGGCACAGAGTGAGTCCCGGCGCCCCCTCCGTGTGGTCCTCGCTGTCTGCCCAGGGCCACAGGGCCCCACTTGCTGACAGGGGCAGGCGGGTGACCTAGGGGCTCTGCGCTCCCTCCCGGGTGGTCTGTGCTTACACCTGCTCCTGGATATTCACCCAGCCGGCCCAGCCATGGCGGCTGCTTTCAGGTTTTTGGTTCCGTGTTCCTTCAGTGAATGGCTATTGGGTGCTGGGCTGTGCGGGGTGAGGGGTGAGCCCAGACCATGGAGACTGAGGGGACTGAGGGGACAAAGTGCGGAGGCCAGGCCAGGCCTGGTATGGAGAGTGGGGTGTGGGGTGAGCCTGGAGCATAGCGCCTACCTGGGATGGGGGGCCCAATGGGGTGTGGGGGGCCCTCTTGGGATGTGGGGGATCCACCTGAGGTGTGGGCCCCTTGGGGTGTGGGGCTAGGAAGGAGGCACCGATGTTGGCAGTGTCTGTGCCTCAGCCTCGGGCCAGCCGCCTCTGTGCCTCAGAACCAGCATCTGTTGTCCGCCTGGATCTCTTTCTCTCCCTCCAGGTTCCTTTTGTCTTGTCCTTCTTTCTCCAGGTGTGTCCACAGGAAAGACCTGGGGCCTGTGAACATGTCACCCCTCAGCCTGTGTCCTTGATCTTTCAGACACAGCGCTGCCTGGACGGACCCGGGAATGGGGGTCTCACCTCCCCTTGCCTGGCACCCAGGCCTCGGTACCCACCTCATGCTGCTCTCTCTTGCTCCACAGGAGACGGAGAAGATCATAGCCGAGCTCAACGAGACCTGGGAAGAGAAGCTGCGGAGGACGGAAGCCATCCGCATGGAGAGGTGGGGGTTGGTGGGGGGGGGGGATGTGGGCAGGACCAGCACCGAGCCGTGCGTGCCAGCCCTGGGCTCCCGCACCCGGGGCGGCTGTGTCCCAGTGGGAGACAGACCTGTCCCCTGTCACCCAATGACCCCCGCCTCTTGTCACTGATGGCCCCATTGACCTGATCCCTGATCAGGTGATCCATCCGTTCAAACGGACGCCTTGACTCACTGACAAGCGGGGGCCCTGCAGGAACACTGCCCTTGGGCCTTGCGGCCAGAGCCCCGCCAGCTCCTGGTGGGCCGATTGGTCAGCTGGGGGTGAGGCAGGTCCTGCAGCCCCTTGGGACTGGAGCTGACCCCTCTCTGTCCCCCCAGGGAAGCGCTCTTGGCCGAGATGGGCGTGGCCATGAGGGAGGATGGCGGTACCCTTGGTGTGTTCTCTCCCAAGAAGGTAGGAGCTGGTCTGACTCAGACAGGGTTGGGCAACCCGCGGCCCTTTGTGGGGTGTCAGCTCCTCCGGGAGGCCAGAGGGTTCCTCCTGGGAGGAGGGGAGCACGGTGGCAGGTCCAAGCATTGGGGGCTCTACTCCCCCATGGCCGGACCTTCCCTGTGTGGGAGATTCGGCCGCGCCTCCTCATGGCCGGACGTCCCTGTGGCCTTGGGACATCTAGACAGGCCACTTAGCTGCCCGAGGAGTGGACTGGGCCCCTCGAGGTTGGGGTGAGACTGGGGATCCTGAAACCTGTGGAGCCTGGATCCGCCTTGGAGCTTATGCCGCACAGGCAGGGCCTGGCTGGACCCAGGGCTGGGAGCCAGCTGCTCTTGGAGCTTAGCTGAGGTGGGGTCTGCCATCCCAGCAGGAACCCCTCCTCTCCCACCCAGGCCAGTCTCGCTCACCAGACCCGGCCCTGTCAGCAGGGGGCCCTGAAACAGAACAGAGCACCACCCCCCATTCAGTAGCTCAGATAGGGTGTAGCACAAGCATTTGGGGAAAAGTCTCTGGCAATGCTAGGACCCAGACCCCTGACCCACCCCAAAGTTTGCCAGACCCTTAGAGCCCTTAAGAGCCCAGTTCCAAGCTGGGAGGCCTCCATGGAGGCGGTGGCTGTCTGTGTGACCCCAGCACAGGGCTCTGCAGGCCCTGCCCCTGCTGCCTTCTTGCTGAGGAAACCCTGGCCTGCCTGTCCCAGAGTGACCCCGCTGGGGTCGGCTTCTCACCCTTGCTTGGTCTGGGGCAGAGAGTTTCTGCGTTTGTAAGTCCCTGAAGCCAGCAGCACATCCAGCCCCGGGTTGTGCCATTGGAAACTTCCGGGGAAGAGGAGCCCAGAGTGCTGGTGTGAAGGGCTCATCAGCCTGGGTGGCCGCTCCTGGGGATGGCTTGGGTGCCTCAGGCTTCTTCTGCCCCCATGTACTCCAGGCCCGAGGTGGAAGGGAGGGGTGCTTGGGAGGACCTGGGCAAGGAGGGGAGCAGGTGGGGCCCTGACGGGCTCTTACTTCACATCCCTTCTGGGGAGGCCTTCGGTTTGCATCTGGAGTAGATGGTTCCTGGGCTGTGTCAGACCCTGCCCCTTCCTGGAGGGTGGGGCTCTCGGTGTGGGTGTCCTCGGGACGCTTGGCACCCTGGAGTCTTTCGGCTTCATTGGTGGCAGAGGGATTTGCTGGTGGCCCCGGGGCTGGGTACTGCCTAGGAGTGGGAGGACGGCCTTGGGGCCACCGGGGACACCTCCTCTTGAGAACATCAGTGTTCCTGGGACTCTGGAGAAGTACGTGGGCCAGCTGGGTCCCCCACAGCTAAGCCTGCCAGGGCAAGCACAGGCCCTTCCTGGCTCACACCCTCCCTGCTCGGGGAAAGGGATGGCCAGGGATGGTTTGTCCCCAGAAGATGACCAGGTCTTTGCACCACGCACAAGGGTGTTGGTGGGGCATTGTGGGGCTTATAGCTCGAGGTGGGGGTGGCTTGCCCCAAGCTGTCCGGTGGGAAACTGAGGAAGCTGTCCCAGCCTCCACCATGGTGCAAGACTCTTGCCCAGGACACGGTGTGGGGTGGCGTTCCCTAGCTCAGGAAGTGTCGGGGGCACAGAGAGACCCCAGGGTGAGAGCAGTGGTGGAAGTGAAGATGGGGGTGTCTGGGGCCCAGTGGGTGGAACCGGTAGCTGCTGCCCTGGGGACCGGGTGGGGCAGGGACCTGAGGGCAGTGCTTAGACAGGTGTGGCTGGTGGGAGGGGTTCGCCTTTGGTAGAACTGTGGACAGGAGAGGTGGGGGGTCCGAGCTGGGTGGCTCAGCAGGACTTCTTTCACAGCCTCTCCGCTCCCCAGCCCCCAGGCCTGAGCCTGGCCTGGTCACCATCCTAATCCTTGTTGATTGGCGGATCCCACTGGAGCCCTCAGCTCCTGGGTGCCCGGTTGAAATGGGGTCCTGCAGCCCTGGTTTAGGGTGGAGGAATGGGCTCAGAGCTGACTACCCAGGACTGTGCATGTCCAAGGGCCCACCACAGCCTCCAAGTGCCCCCCCCCGAAGGCCCCCAACTGCTGAGAGCTGGGCTCCCAGCCCCTCCCGAAGCCCAGCCCCCACTGAGTGCCGAAGTTGAGCCCCTACCCAGCCTGCTGCCCAGCAGCTGTACCCCTCAGGGCTCTGGGGTCCCCATCAAAGGCTCTTCTTCAAGGAGCCTTTTTCTTCACGTCTCCTGTACTCTCTGCCAGGCTGGGGTGAGACCAGTGAGGCCAGGGCTGGTGGTGGTCTGGTGTCTGGGGAGAGAGTGCAGGCGGGTGGCCGGTGCCAGGCTCCTCCCCAGGCTCGCTGACCCTCCTGTCTCCACAGACGCCGCATCTCGTCAACCTGAACGAGGACCCGCTTATGTCTGAGTGCCTCCTCTACTACATCAAGGACGGGATCACCAGGTGGGGGCCAGCGGGGCGGGCGGCTTGCCCCACAGAGGGGCTGCCTAGGTCGGGCCTCTGCTGGAACATCGCCACTGCCCAGGCTTGTTGCTGGAGGCGATGCCGTGGGCCACTCTGGGCTGGTGGCTTTCCCAGGCTGGGCTGCGTTTGGGAGCATCACCTGTGCCCCTACCCTGGGTGTTTCCTGAAAGAGCCTGGGTGGGCGTCCCTGGAGGCTGCAGGGGGCCGGCCGGGCGGGCCAGTGGGTGGTGTCATGGGTGCACCATGCCCAGCAGTGGTGACAGTGCCCCCCTCCGCCACCCAAACAGAGTGGGCCGGGAGGACGCGGAGAGGCGGCAGGACATCGTCCTGAGCGGGCACTTCATCAAAGATGAGCACTGTGTCTTCCGGAGTGACTCTCGAGGGGGCAGTGAAGGTATTGTCACCCTTCAGCCCCCACCCCTAGTGCTACTGGTTGTCAGGCCTGAGTGAGGCTTGCTGGTCCACCCCAGGTGGTGCCCGTCACCCCTCCCGGCTTCCCAGTCCACCCCGGGGAACTACCCCTTTAGAAAGGTGCTTTGAAGGCTGGGCTGGGGGACAGGGGGCTCCCTCCCCTTGCTGGGGGCTGATTGAGGGGTGTTCATGGGCGGGCGGACGTGAGCCATGAGGAATGAGCCCAGATCTAGGGTGGAGAGCTATTTTTAGATCACACTTTCATGTTGGCTGTGGAGTGGCCATCTGTCCATTTCTCCAGCCTCTGTCCCCATCACCTGTCTTGGGTGTGGCCCCCTCGGGGAGGCAGCTGCTGTGTCGGTGTGCCATGTCACAGTGCCATGGCCCCCAGTTCAGAGCATGCTCCCGGCAGGCATCTGGCCAGCCTCTGGACTTCAGACCAGTGGCCAAAGCCCACTGTGTGACTGGGACACCTCAGGAGAGTGACCTTAAGCCGTGTTGGGGACATTGGCTCACCCAGAATTCTCTGTCCCCAAAGCCCACCCTCCCCTGGGTGGGAGGGCTCAAAGCCCAGAGGGGCTCCAGACTCCCAGGGACACGCTGGTCACTGTTTCCCAGCCATGCCCACCTGAGATCCTTACAGGGCCCGACGGTCAGCCCAGTACAGCCTCCCTGGCTCTCTGACTTGGACACATGCACCTCCGGAGTGGGGGTCTCTTTCCTCATCCACTGAGTGGGGTGCGCCCTGCCCACCTCCAGCTTCTCTGAAGCCCAAACCAGGTGTTGCGGGCAGCCAGGCTTTGCAGGGAGGAGAGAAGCCTGGTGGGGGCCACACCTGGGTGACCACCCAGGATGACAACTCCTCACAGTCCTCTCTGACCCCCCCATCTATCCTGTAGCCGTGGTGACCCTGGAGCCCTGCGAAGGGGCAGACACCTACGTCAATGGCAAGAAAGTCACAGAGCCCAGCATCCTGCGGTCAGGTGGGGCCAGGGGCAGAGCCAGGGGCGAGTGGGAGGTAGGGAAGGAGGGCCCTGTCCCATCCCCTCGACACGTGGACCCCTTCATGCTCCCAGGGCTGTGGGGCCTCCCAGGAGGGGCCGCTCACACAGAGCCCTTCCCCTTTCCCCTGTTGTTTCAGGACTGGGCCCAGGCTGGGAGGGGAGGCCTCGGCTTGGGGTCACCCTCCCGGTGTCTGGGGCTGGCTGCAACTGGGGCCCAAGGGCAGGGAGGACAGAGGAAGTGACCAACCACGGGAGGCCAGGGAGGGCTGACACTCAGACACGGGACCTCGTGTGGGAGGAGGGGCTGAGCTGGCTCTGCGGGTCCCAAGTTGGAAGGGAACTGCGCCGTCCAAAGAGAGCCCCCCCAGGAGGGACTGTCCAAAGACAGCTGGTGCTGCCCGGGTAGGACACGTGTGCCCTGTAGATGGGGTAAACCCTGGCCTTGAGTACACGCAGACCCGCCCTGCCCTGCTTCCGTCAAACGAATGGGGAGGTGGATGGGGAGGGAGGTGCCCAAGCACAGCCCTGGGGCACACGGAGCCCCAAGGGTCCAGATGCCTGCGGGAGGGAGTGAGTGTCACCGCTGTGTGTTGAGGGGAGTGTAGGCCACTGTAAGGGAGTGCTCATGGCCAGGGCACAGGGCCAGGAGGCCGGGCTGGTCCAGGGGTGGCACCTGCAGGGCCATGAAAAGGATTGGATGTTGGAGAAGTCCTAGGACTGTGTTTTGCAAACATCGCTGGCTGCTGAATGGGGAGGGGCCGTGGGGGTGGATTTGGGGAGACAGTGAGGAGGCCCATCCAGGTCCTGGCCAGGGTTGAGGTGGCTGGCCAGGCGAGAGAAGAGACCTGGAGCTGAGAACCGGGTGTGTGGCTCCTGGTGGCTGGGGCCCTCCCTGGGGTGGGCAGCGCTGGGACCCCAGGGGGAGAAAGAACCTGTGCCCCTCCCTTCTCCTGCCCCATCTCTCACTCCTTGGGGCCACCCCGAGGCCACAGGTTCCCCAAGACCGGCCTTGCCTCTGTCCGCCAGGAAACCGCATCATCATGGGAAAGAGCCACGTGTTCCGCTTCAACCACCCCGAGCAGGCGAGGCAGGAGCGCGAGCGCACGCCCTGCGCTGAGACGCCCGCCGAGCCTGTGGACTGGGCCTTTGCCCAGCGCGAGCTGCTGGAGAAGCAGGGCATCGACATGAAGCAGGAGATGGAGCAGAGGTGAGGCTCGAGGCTGGGGTGGGGGTGGGCTGCCACGCCCATCCCCGCTGTGCTCTTCCCTGCAGCACCACCCCTGCCACACCCGCCCCCACCCGCTTGTCCCCGCCCACTTGTACCCGCGGTGCTCACCTGCACCCCTTCTTGCAGGCTTCAGGAGCTGGAGGACCAGTACCGCCGGGAGCGGGAGGAAGCCACCTACCTGCTAGAGCAGCAGAGGCTGGTGAGGCTGCCCCGCTTCCAGGACACCACCTGGCGCTCGGGGGTCTGGGGCCCCAGTGGTCACTCTGCTGGGGTTGCGTCCGGGGGCACCAGGCAGACCCTGGGTCCCACAGCACGAGAGGCCCCAGTGGGAGGGCTGCGGAGGGGCCTGGTCTGCACTGGAGCCACAATCTCGCTTCTGCACCAGGACTACGAGAGCAAGCTGGAGGCCCTGCAGAAGCAGATGGACTCCCGGTACTACCCAGAGGTGAACGAGGAGGAGGAGGAACCGGAGGATGAAGGTGAGGGGTGCTCGTGGGTGTGGAGGTGGGCGGGGCCTGGCCCTCGGCCTGGGGAAGGGTCCTAGAGAATAGGCAGCCTCAGGCCGCTCCCTGGAAGTCAGCAGGTCAGCACTGGGGTCCCTGGCCTATCCCTCAGGGAGAGGCCTCCTTGTCCCGGGGAGGCACCTGAGGAGGCAGGATTTGGGGGAGGTTGTGCTGCAGCAGGAAAGCACCTACACACATGCATGGATATGAGTGTGCTTACACATGTGGGTTCTGGTGGGAGCGGCCTGGACGATGGGGAGGACGATGCTGGCAAGGGCTCACATGCCGACGTCCTGCATCTGCTCACCCCTGTCCTGCCCGTGGGAAGCTGGTGCTCCCCCACCCCAGACAAGCTCACTCTGCTCCTCACCTCAGGAGCCCCTTCTGAGCACTGGCTTGGGCAGCCCACCAGCTGACCGGCTGACATTATGCTCCAGGCAGGGCAGGCGGGTGGAGTTGGACACAGGGTTCACGTCCAGCTTGGCCTCTGTGCAGCTGGTCAGCACCTTTGTGCTGATGTGACCTGGGCCTCCCCTTGTCTGGACTCATCCACCCAACAAGGCTCCTTCCTGCGGGGTGGGGGTGCTGGACGGCAGGGGTTATGGGGAGGAGGGCCGAGCCGGGGAACGTGGACAGGCCCTTCCTGATGTCCTTGCTCGTCTTTCCCCCACAGGCCTAGTGGACAGAGGGCATGTGAGCTGGGAGAGGGTGTGTGGGTCAGCCACAGTCTGCCCTCCTGCCTCCTCTCCCTGGGGTCCTGGCCCCCACTGCTGCCCTCACATGGCCATGGCCGTGTGGCTGTCATTGGTACTGCCCCCATGAGCCCATGCTGAGCTTCAGCCAACTCTCAGGACCCCCAGGCCTGGGGAACTGATGGCCTCTTTGTGGCTCCCGGAGCCTTTTCGTGTGGCTCCCTGTGCCACATCTTTCCACCAGTTTCCTTCTTCCTGAGCGCCCAGGACAGTTAGTGTGAAATTGGGGACCCAAGCACAGAGCCCCCAGCCCAGGCCCAGAGTGGGGGGGTCGTGGCATTTCCAGGATGACGGTGTGTACCTCTCCCCACAGTCCAGTGGACGGAGAGGGAGTGTGAGCTGGCAATGTGGGCCTTCCGGAAGTGGAAGTGGTATCAGTTCACGTCCCTGCGGGACCTGCTGTGGGGCAACGCCATCTTCCTCAAGGAGGCCAATGCCATCAGTGTCGAGCTCAAGAAGAAGGTGGGCTCCCACCCCAGTGCACACTGCCCACTGGCCGCCCACCTTGGAGGGAGGGCGTCACACTGTCCTAGTGACAGCTGGGACTCAGTGCTCAGCTCCTCTGCCTCCTGGGGTGGGCAGAGCAGGCCTGTCACTGGAGCCCCTAGAAGGATGGGCAATTCGAGGGAGGCCCTGGGACTGACCGAGGTGGACGTGCGTCCTCGCTGCTCAGCGGGCAGGCTGGTGAGCAGATTTAACTTCCTCTCCAGCCGCTGGTCAAAGGTTCTGGTGAACAGTTATGGGGTGTAGCTGAGATCTCTGGGAGGTGGGAAGGAAGCCTTCTCAGGGCCTTGCTCCCACCCAGCACGGGGCTGATGGGGTACTTTTCCGCCTGTCACAGGTCCAGTTCCAGTTTGTCCTCCTCACGGACACACTCTACTCCCCACTGCCACCGGACCTGCTGCCCCCGGAGGCCGCCAAAGACCGTGAGACGCGCCCCTTCCCCCGCACCATCGTGGCCGTGGAGGTCCAGGACCAAAAGAACGGGGCCACCCACTACTGGACACTGGAGAAACTCAGGTGTGGTGGGGAGTGGGCACCTGAGGTGGCAGCAGGGACAGGGTTTCACCCTGGGCCCTGGGCCGAGGGCACAGAAACGAAGGTGGCCCAGGTTTCATGCTCTGCACGTATCAATGCAGCTATTTCTCCTGTTTTCATTTCTTTCAAAAATCGGAAGAGAGAAGTGACTAAAATCCAGCCTTATTATAGAATCTGTATTCTCCTTCTGCCAATGCAGGGGTAAAGTTTAACATGTTTAATGTGTTTTCATGGAGGAAGGGGCAGGTGAGGACGGTGGGGGGCCATGGCACCAGCAGGGCCAGCAGAGCATGCGGGCCGGGAAGGCAGGGTGCCACCAGAGCCCGTGGAGCTGAAGCTGGAGCTGGGGCCGGAGCCGGGCCAGAGCTGGGGCTGGAGGAGCTCAGTGAGGCAGGGAGGGAGCTCCTCCCCCTTAGAGCTGTAGCCAAGCCTGGAGGAAGGGGGCGTGGGGGTGGCCAGGCTGGGGCGACAGGGCAACCAGGGGTGGCAGCTGTCCCTGTGAGAAGTCTCTTTCCTACAGCTCTGCCTCCACGGTCCCCACTCGATTACTCTGATGTGTGCCCGGCACTTAACTTATCAAGGTGACCGAGCGACAACACAGACTGGCCAATGCCATTGAAGAAAATTTCAGAGTTGCTCACAGTTCCCCTAGAAATGAGAGGCAGACACGCACACGGGGCCACGGGGAGGCACGGGGCCATCAGAGGGAGGCAGGAGCTGAGGGAAGGCCTCGGCACGGTCTCTGTTGAGGTTTTCCTGGGTGGGGCAAGGCGGGGCAGGGTGGACACCTAGGCCTGATGGCCTTTGGGGCACAGGGGCTGCCCCCAGTTGCCTGGAACCTGGCCCTGAGGTCACTTAGGGGGAAGTACTGGCTGGGTGTGGGTCAGGTGGGGGGCTGGGGGGTGGTCTGAATGTGAAAGATGGGCCCACCTGCCCATTGTTTACTGTCTCTAGGAATCGCTCCCTGGGAGGCGTGGTCCCTCCCCAGCCAGCAAGGCCCCCAAAGACGTCAAAACGTCATAAAATAGAGAGAACAAAAAATGTAATCAATACACAGTCACAGACTCACACCGCCCTCACACACACTCACACACTCACGCTCACTCACACGTACATAGGTAGACACGTGCACTGGCATATGCATTCATGCAAACACACACACGCACATACACACACTTACTGCCCTCCCCATCCTCTGGGGGGCTACAGTTTGACTTTTAGGAGGAGAGTTCTCTGCTGTTCATGTGGCTCATGTGGCCCCTGAGCCCTGGAGCAAAATGATTACGTTTCCTTTCTTCCACAACTTGCTTTTCTTGGGGATAATAATTTTAAAAGTATTCCATATCCCATCCCTGTTTTCTGTATCCCATCACCGACTTGCCCTTCATTCCTTGAGCTTTTCGGGCTCTGACACAATTCCCCCATCCTGAGCTTCCCCCCACTGGCTCTGGGTGGGGTTCTCTCTCCCCTTCTGCCCGCCTCTCTGGCTTCCGCGAGCCCTGAGGCTGGTTCCTGGCCCGTCCTGCCTCCTTAAATCACTTTGTCGTCACTTGGCCAAGTGGGGAGGAATTAGTGGAGAACTCACATGTTTAGCTGGAAGCCCCTTGCTCATGGTTGACTGATTTCAAAGCGCCTGGAGGGTCTGTCAGCAAACCAGCTTGAGCCTTGGGTGACCCTAAGCAGGACGCTGTGGCCAGCGCTGGGCCGAGCCTACTGTCCCCAGGTGGAGGTGTGCAACGCCTACCGCTCTGCCTGGGCCCATGCTGATCTCCGTGCCCCTGCAGGCAGCGCCTGGACCTGATGCGGGAGATGTACGACCGGGCGGCCGAGGTGCCCTCCAGCGTCATTGAGGACTGTGACAACGTGGTGACCGGCGGAGACCCCTTCTACGACCGTTTCCCCTGGTTCCGGCTGGTGGGCAGGTGGGCGCCTCCCTCCCTCCCTGGGCTGAGAGAGAGAGAGAAAGCAGTGGGGGCAGGGAGTGGGCCTCCCCCCCAGGCCGGGACCCCCACCTGGGCCCTGGCCTTGACCTGTGGAGGGAGCCAGTGAGATGCCCTTTCCTGTCCTGACTCCCCCCCCCAACACTTGTCCTTCCTGGGCTGGGGTCCCTGCAGCCACTTTTCTCCACATACCAGCGGGCCCTGTTATTTCAGGGGACCAGGGAGGGGGTCTTGGCATTGCCACCCACGCCTGCTGCAGGGCTGTGGCCACTAGGTCACACATGTCCTCGTGTGTGAATGTGTGAGGCTTGGGCAGCCTTTCCGGGTCACCTGATGGCTGTGGGGATGCGAGTGGGGAGGCAGGGCCACGTCACCCAAGAGCCTCAGAGTCCCATGCCTCCTTTCCTTGGTGTCCCCATCTGGGGTCTGCACCCAGCCCCTGCACCCCATGGGACATGGTGTTCTGAGGCCTCAACACGGCCAAGCCCATGTGGTCCTCGCCTGACCTCGGCCACACCTGGCCAGGATCATGCCAGCCAGTGCCTTCCGGAATCTTCTGGAGCCTTCCACTGACCACACATGCACTTTCTTTCCAAGCCTGGGGATGGGGTGCATTTTTGGTTCTCTTGTCTTTTAAAGCAGCATTCTTGATGGCCTGTGTGTTTGGTTTTGGTTTTAAACAGAACCCCCGCCCCGCCCCCGCCCTTGTCCATCCCTGCCAGTAGCTGGTGTTAACTTCTCTCTGTCTTGTCGTACTAACCTCAGTTCAGTCATCTCTGGCTGCAACAGCTACCCTCTTCTCAACACATGCATGAGCGAGCGCATGGCTGCTCTCACCCCCTCCCCCACCTTCTCGAGCCCCGACTCCGACGCCACCGAGCCTGCCGAGGAGCAGAGCGTGGGGGAGGAGGAGGAGGAGGAGGAGGAGGAGGAGGAGGACCTGGAGGACGACGTCTTTCCGGAGCACGCGCTGTGCGACGGCCGGGACCCGTTTTACGACCGGCCCCCCCTGTTCAGTTTAGTAGGAAGGTTGGTGAGGTCGAGGACAGCATGCTGGGAAGGAACCAGCTCTTTTGCACAGGAGCACTGCTGCGGGCACGATTTGACCGCCGGCAGGGTGTGACCCCCGGCGTGCGGGGCAGCTCCCCAGAACCCCGGGGCCGAGGCAGGCTGAGGGGCTGGCCTCCCTGAGGAGAGGGTGTGAGGGATCACGAAGGCTCCTGGCCATCCTGGAGATGGGCGTCCGGCCCAGCAGGGGCGAGTCGGGGTCCCAGTATGGAAGAGGCAGTGCACCCTGGAGCGTGGTCACCCGGCTCCGTGCAGGTGGAACTGTTCTGCAGAGAGGCCCTAGAACCCTGAGAAGTGGCCACTGGGACCCCAAGAAGAGTCCTTGTGCGGGGCCTGCGGGGGACATCTGGAAAGGTCCCATCGTCCTGGAAATCAGGTCATCCCAGCCCAGGCGGCTTCCCCACCCTCCGCTGTTTTCAAGAGTTGGAGGCTCCTGGTCTGCTCTCAGTGCTAGAGGAGGTCATCCCGGAGGGAGGGCAGGGAGGAAGGG
This sequence comes from Equus caballus, assembly GCF_041296265.1. NCBI lineage: Eukaryota > Metazoa > Chordata > Mammalia > Perissodactyla > Equidae > Equus > Equus caballus. Next base: position 26,306,132 of record NC_091689.1, on the reverse strand, counting down.
CTGGTGCTCCGGCAGTGGAAGGGCCTCCCTCTGAAGCCGTGGGGCCCAGGCTGACCCCGCCTCTCTCTGAGCCTGTCTCTGTCTAAAGGTGAGGATGCTTCCGTCCCTCCTGAGCTCCCAGGCTGTCATGGTGAGAGACAGGGGCATGTGGCTCCGTGCCTTCACTGGAAGTGCCCTCTGCAGAGAGGAGCGGTTATTATGTTTTTTAGAGGGATAAGAGAGGCCAAGGTCAGAAGGTGGAGCGGAGGCCGTGGGGAAGCCCAGATCCTGGGAGCAGGGACCCTGCCCTGCAGGCATATTGGGCAAATACAGCTGCCATTCACATTTTTTATTTTCATGGAATGGAAGCAAGACAGGTGAAGGAAAGTTTAGAAACGTAGCTGTAGCAATAGGACATTCGGTTCATGAAACAGCTGAATTTACGTATTTTACGTATATAAAAAGGTGTAAGATAGTTTTAATGGTAATCTTTTTTGGAATTTGAGATTGCTTCCTTGGCCTAGGCTGATGGAAGTTTTTGGAAGCTTCGATCTTGGAGCACCAGTACTGAAAGCTGGAGACCGAGGCTGGCCCCCAGATAATGGGGCTCATTTACACTGGGAGCCCATGGGTGCAGATGATGGAGAAAAAGCCCCATCAGTTCCTCTCGGAAGGAAGCAGGCTCCCAAGGGCACATGTCATGGATTTATCTGATTAGTTTTCCATGGGTGCGATATGCTGGCCTCCTGGATAAAAACATGTGGCTCTCTCCCTCTGAGACGCCCTGGGTGTAGGCGTCCGGCTCTGCTGAGCCCGAGAGGGAGGTGTTACCCCAGGGGCAGCTCCACACAGACCTCTCAGAACGCCCCAGGCCACTAGGGCCAGGCCCGCTGGCCTGCTGGGCCCAGGAGTCGCTCTGGCGTCAGGTAGGCCTGGGGTCAGGGCGCAGGGGAGCGAGGACACCGGGAGAAACGGGGTGTGGGCTCTCGCAGTCTCAGCCAGAAAGAGCTGGGTCCTTCCGACACTTTCCCCCCTCTGTGGATCTGAGATGTTACACAACCACCAAACCAAACCCAAGTCATCCGTGAGAGGCCAGCCCCCCGTACGGCGGGTGGTCTGTGAAGGGCTTCCTTTGGAAACGTCCTGATCTTTTTGGTTTGGCGAGAATTGGCTTCTCCCGCGCAGCAGCTGTGCAGGCCCGGCCCCGAGAGGGACCCTGTCTTTGGTTCCCTTTTATCCTTCTGGTAGCTGCTGGCTCTCTCTCCAAAGCTTAAGCGAAATTGGGGCGCCCACTCTTGTCTCCCTTCGGAAAGGCTTTCCTGGCCCCAGCATGCGTCTCTGCACCTCACCAATCTCGTGGTTAGCGCTGCCTCCTCCCCTCCCGCCACACTCAGCCCTGGCTCTGCTGTGTCTGCCGCCTCCTCTCTCTCGGGTGGGTTTCAGCCTGCTTCAAGGTGCGTGCGCCTCTGCCAACAAGGCCCCCCTGGCATGGGCCTCCCACGCCCTGGCCCGGGGCTCCTCACCCAAGTCCAGGGTCAGCCCCCCAGGGGGCCTCTGGGAGTCTGGGGGGCCAGGTGAATTGGGGAGGTGGGATGGGCTGACCCAGGCAGAGGAAGTGGGCCTGGGGGCTCTGGTTTCCCCTGACAATTCTCCCTGCCTGGACTACTGCTTTCAGAAGGTGGATAGGCAGGGGAGCTGCAGAGAGGAAGGTGAGGGGCTGACTTCTTGGGTTGGAGGGTCCCAGGAAAAGGGGGACTGGGCGAGGGAAAGGAGGTGACTGCCCAAGGAAGTGTCCAGAACTCTGGGTGGAAAGTGCTGACCTGTTACGTGTCCACTATGTGCCACCTGGGCTGGTGAGGCCGACCCCTCAGCTCCCAGCTGATTGCCCTCTACGTGCCGGACCACACAGCCTGAATCTTTGCCAATGAGGCTGCGAGCCACTCTGTGTGCGGTGGCCGGCAATGCCCTCTGGGCGGGGCTGGGGCTGTTCTGGCCCCTATGGTGGTGGGTGCTGATGTCAGGTCATTTCTGTCACCTGGGGGGCAGTGAGAGGGAGGCACAGCCTCTGCACTGTGGGCCCCGTCGCCTCATGTCCCAAGTGCTGTTGGCTAGGGTGGGCTCTGCGTGGGGGGTGGGGTCTTCCAACCCTGGCTCGCAGCCCCTCGAGTCTGGTGCTGCCACCGGGGGCAGTGGCTGCTGGGCCCCAGAGGCCCCTTCTGGCTGAATGCACCTGTCACTGTCACCAAGTGCACTGGGATTAGGGGCGGCCCAGAGGAGAGAGGAGCCATGGGGAGGAGCCAGCATCTGGTGCCAGATGCTCCTTATTCTTAGAGCATCTGGGTCCAGAGCTGCAGCTAGATTATTGGATCCCACCCGGGAGCTCAGGATGAGCATGAGAATTTGCAGTTGCCCACAGCTGTGTTATGAAGTTCAGAGAAGACAGGGGAGGGTTTGGCAATGGACCCCAGGGGTCTTTTTCATTGTATAACCCTGACCTCCAAACGGGGTCCCTCGAGGCCCCACCCCTGGGGCCCAGGCTCTGGGGGCATCTAGGCTGCATCTTGTCTGCGGGGATGAGCTTGGGCATGGCAGCTTTCAATGCCACATGAGTCTAGGTTTTCCTTCCCCTCTACATGAGGAAGTCCCAAAAGATCATGAAAGAATTGATCTACTTGATTAACTAGCTGTGTTAACTAAGTGGGTAGGCCATGGAGCATGGTGTCTACACCATTGAGAGCTGGATAGAACCCAGCCTGTAGATCCCAGCTCAAGCTTTAGCTGCCAGCCCCAGCCCCTTCCTTAACATCTTTGTGCCTCAGTTTCTTTATCTGTGAAGTGGGGTACTAATGCCAGATTCCATCAGCTCTAACACACCGTCTTAGATCTCAGACACCCGTATTTTGTGCACCCCCGAGAAAGAAAGATGCAGCCAGTTGAACTAAGATATGCTGTTGATTAGGACAGCCCGAATTTCAGAATTGAGATGTGAAATGCGTGGGTGGGCATCTTAAAGTGACGAGATGTGGGCGCACCTGCCGCCCAGGTGTTGGAAGAGCATATGTTTTGGTGCTGGCCCCTGGTGAGCTCAGAGGGACAGGCTTCTGTGATTTCTTCCTGGACTGCCAATGGGATGACTGGGCCTTGGGGACACGAAGGGCCCAGCCCCCATCCTATTTGTGGGAACCTTGAGTCTGTGAAATGCTGCAGGTTCCTGAGCTAATGGGTTGGCAACATAGCAGAACGTGTCCACGCTGGGACACCACAGTCGGTTTCGAGCAGGCATTGTCAAGCAGTGAAGCCCTGGGGAGAGAGCCAGGATGGGGTCCGCCAGCTGCAGCCTTGCCTTGTGACCTGTGCCCTGCCCTCTGCCTTAGTTTACCTCTCTGTGTAGTGCCTCCATTTCCGTCTGGCCTGGTCTCTGTGGAGCCTGGGGAGGAAAATTGGCAAGTGGGTGGGAGTGGACCCTATGAGCTCAGGAAGGGGGAGGGGTAACCTCAGGTCCCTTCAGGTGTGGTCCTGGGGAGCTCAGCAGTTTGTGGGTCGCCTCTAGGGTGCTGTGAGTGGTGGTCTAGGTGGCCCCATAGCCCAGGGCTTTGCTTGTTCAAAGCCAGCCCCTGTGGAATTGCCCCCTAAGCCTTCCAGGAAGGCAGCCCTGGGCTGGCGGGGAGCTTTGAGGTGGCCCTGATCCTGGCTCTCCCTCCTGGCTGGCCCTTAACCTCTCCTTCCTGGATGCAGTAGTGATTAAGGACCCTTGTGCCTGTCACGGTGTCCTCACCTGGCCCACAATGGGAGGTGTTCCCGCCCTCCCCAGGGGTCCTCCTGTGGTTCCCTGCAGAGTGTAGGTGGGGGTGGGCAGGCTGTGGTGCCTCCGTCTGTGCCTGGGGCCCCCGGGAGCTCCTCGGTGCCTCTCTGCCTCCCAACAGCCCAGGGAAGAAGCCCTGCCCCGTGAGGTGGGGTGGGGGCTGCAGGGCGAGGCGCTGACTTGAGGACACCGCAGCTTGGGGCTGTCCTCCCTGGTCCCTTTAGCTCTGTCTAGCATGGTGGGATGGCTGGATGGGGACGCAGCTGAGGAGGGCAGAGCAGGATCCGCGCCTTTTCCCGAAGCCCGAGTCCTGGGCTCCCTCCACTTCCCCTCTGGATCTCACGGCGTTGCTTACCGTGGCAGTCCCCCTCACTCACCCCTAATTTCAGGCAAAGGCCCTTGGCCAGGAGCCCAAGTGCCTGGAGAGGGAAGGCCACCACTGTGCTCCCCATCCTGAGGCAGGTGCCTGTCCCTGGCTGCTGGGTGCCCTTTGTGACTACAGCAAGGGGCTTCCCCTCCCTGGGCCTCAGTTTCCTCTTGTGACGAGGGCCAGGCTGGCTTCTGCTAGTGGCTTCCCCCCCTCACCTTGGTGGGTGGTCGGAGCAGTGGAGCCCTTCCAGTCAGGAGAGATGGCCCCTTGTCTGGGGCATCCTCAGAGGGGGTGCTGTGTGGGGCAGAGAGGGGCTCCAGGGAGCCATCGGGGGCTTCCTCTGCTCCAGGAGGGTGGCCAAGGGAGATGCTCAGGACCCCTTGAGGCAGCATACCTGTGTCCCTGACCAAGACCTGTCTTGGCCTAGGGGGCTCAGCCGCCAGCACGGGCAGTGGTGGGAGCGTGGAGCATCCCAGGGACCGACTGGAGGCCCACGTGGCCAGAACCGGGGCTGGTCAGTGGGGCTGGGGATGAGGCAGGGCTTGGATGTCACCGAGGGTGTGGGGGTCTGATCAGCGTCCCAAGTCCCTTCTGGCTGCTGTGGGGCTGTGGGGAAAGCAGGAGGGTGACTGGTGGTGGTGGACCGGCCGAGGGGACTTCAGAGAGACTGAGGTAGAACTGAAGGACTTGAAAGATGGTGCTTGGGTTTCTGACCTTCTGCTGGGAGAGGGCCAGTGGGATTGTGGGTGGGGGCAAAATCAGGAGCCCACCTAAGAGGAGGTGCTAGGGGCTAGAATCGGGGGCATCTGGAGTGGGGTGCCCTCCTGGAGCTCCCAGTGTGGGGCGAGGACCGCGGCTCAGCCTGGGTGGTATCTGACCTGACCTTGGAGCAAGCTGAGCACAGGGCAGGGGGTGCCTCGCCTCCCAGCGTCTCCTGGCTCCACCCTCAGCCACAAACCTGGGCACCAGCACCCACCCGGCCAGCCGACTTCCACCTTCCCTTTTCCCATCTCACCCCCGCAGCGTGCTGCTGCTCTCACCTCTGACCACCCCCTTCATCCCACCTTCCTGGCTAAGGCCCTGGGGCTCCCTCACCCCACCTCCTGCATACTTCCCACCCTCCCATAGCCAAATCCTGCCCATCCCTCCCCAAGCTGTGTCCTCACCCTGGGACTCCCACCCACCAGATCCCCTGGGAGCCCAGCGCTGTTGACGTCTGTGCCTCTGGGCTGGAGCAGGAGCCACCAGTCGCTGCCTGGAGGGGAGGGCAGCAGGGGAGGCACGTCCTGCACTGACATCTGGGTGGAGCTGCAGGTCCTCACCACAATGGGTCCTTCCTGTGCCAGGGAGCCCCACCTGAGGAGGGTGCCCCATCCCACCAGTGTTGCCCTGAACAGTGGGGGAGTTTTACTCCACATCAGCCCACCCCCCTGGCTGGGCAGCACAGTGTTCCGGGGTCCTGTCTGTTCTCCTGGCTGCCGTGGGACCCCTGCACATTGGCCAGCTCAGGTGGTGAGGCAGCCACCTGGGTGACGTGGCCTCTGCCCAGGCTGCCCTGGCACCAACTGGGTGCATAGCTGAGCTGCCTGGGAAAGGGAGGGCTCTGGACGCTCTGTGGGTAGCTGCCCTGGACACGCCAGGCAGCGCCGTGGGATCTGGGGGTGTCCTCAGGGCTCCGCTGCGCTGGCCCTTCCTGGGCACTGGGCTGGGGGTGGTACCCCGTCTCGGATGATGTCGCAGAGCTCCCACCCGCCGTGTTTCTGGAGGGGGCTGGGAAGGAATCGTGAGCTGCATTCCCACCATCCGAGCCCCTCGGTGGGGCCTGGGAGCATTAGGGGCCACTGGGGAATGGGCGGGAGGTAGGGGGACCATGTGGGCCATTAATAACAGTGTCAGGGTCATAGCTCAGCGTGTCCAGGTCCCCAAGTCCTCCTCCTCCTTGAAGCAGGCTGAAACCTTCCTTCCTCAGCTGTTCTCTTCTCAGACAGCGGGTACGGCCCATGGGCTTCGCCCTGTGCCCAGCCCCACTCACCACTTCACGCCCTCCTCCTCCTCTGTCCTTCCTCCTCCTCCTGTCTCCTCTGAGCACCTCGCCCGTGGTCCTCTCCCCTCCCTGCCTGCCCGCCGCCCCAGCTGCTTGCTGCCCTGGCTGCCCAGCGCTTCACTCTGCTTTGCAGTGTTGTGTCGTGAGCCAGCCGTGACCCCGCCATCCACAGCACATGCTGGGGTGGCCTTGACCTCGACCTCTGCTTCCCCCCAGGGCCTTCGTGTACCTGAGCAACCTGCTGTACCCCGTGCCCCTGGTGCACCGCGTGGCCATCGTCAGCGAGAAGGGCGAGGTGAAGGGCTTCCTCCGCGTGGCTGTCCAGGCCATCTCAGGTACGTGCAGGGCAGCCCCGGGGCTTGCTCTCTCCCTTCACAGATGGAGGCCCTGGTGGGGAGGCCTCTGCGGGCATCACACAGCAGTCAGCGTGCGGCCAACCTCACCCAGGCCCCCGGCCTCCTGTTTCTCCATCTCTCCCCCCAGCTAGCGTCTAGGCTGCTGACCCCCAGGTGGGGTCCGAGGGGGAAGCTCCTTTTGCCCTGCTCTTGGTTCTGGTCTCCTGGACTTTCCCGGGTCAGCTGAGGCCCTCTGGGCTGTGCAGGCTGAGCCCAGGGCTGTCAGAGCCTGCTCTGGCTCGGGGGCCTCCTCCATCCCACTAGGCAGCCCCAGGTCTCTGAGGCCACCTGGCTCCCCGCCCCAGCCTGGTGTGGAGTGGCGCTCTCTCCTAGCTCACCCCTCCACCGTCGTCTCTCAGCCCCTGGCTCCCAACCCCTGCCCACAGCGCCCTTGGGGCCTCTCTCCCGACTCTCCAGCATGCCCCTCCTTCAGAACCCTCGGCCTCTTGGGCCCAGAGGCTGCGGACCATCCCTCCACACGTGGACGTGGAGATTCAAGCCCCCTCGCTGCAGAGGTGTCACCCTCTCACTGCTCGGTCACCGTCCAGCCCCGTCCCACCAGCTGGGCTCCCAGGACGGGCCAGCCGCAGGATGCCTTTGATCCTGGGTTTGCTCCCCTGTAAATGGCACCCCATTTGAAGCTTCTTAGATAGGAATGTTGAAAGATCATTCCAGAACACAGATGTGAGCATGCCTGGCCAACTGGGAAGCTGCAGACCAGAGGGCCTGGTGCTCCTGTGGTAATGGCCAGTACTCCCTTCTCTGCCCTCACCCCCTCTGGCCCCCCCCCGCCCCCCTCCACAGACTCACTCTCCTTCCTCTCCATGGCCTTGGCAAGCTGGGCACCTTGGGGAGAGAATGAGGCAGATGGACAGACAAGACAGAGAGAGAGCTTGAGCCGCAGAGTGACCCCTGGCCTAGATAGGGCTGGCTGAGAGTGTGAGCAATGCAGATGGCCTGTACCCTGACTCAAGGGGTCTCTGGTCTCCCTCCTGGGGGTCTCAGCCCCTCGCTGCCCCAACAGCTTGGCCCCCTTAGGTGGTTTTTGTTCCACTCTCAGGACCTAGTGCCAAATTCTCACTAGCCCCTAATTTCCAGGTGTTCTTTGTAGCACCTTGCAGCCATGTCACCATGGTGCTGAGATTCCTTGGGACCCTGGAGTGGGGAGTGAGGGGGCACTAGGGAAGGCCCAGCCAACAAGGACGCTGGGAATTTCTCGTGCCAGCCTCGTCCCTCAAGGGGGATGCTGTCCCTGCCATCTCAGGGGGAACTTTGTCCCCCTGGGCTTTTCCTTGGCCCTTCCTGCCCAGCTCAGCTCCAGGTGAGTGGGCTCAGCCCCAGGTGGACACAGCCTGTATTTGGGCCACACCTGACAAGCCCAGTCTGGTGGCTGTGGCGGAGGAGAAGGAACTTTAAAAAGCCACGGAACCCTGCTTCTGTGGTCACAGAAGTCGCACCTGCCCCCGCCCCCCCGTGGCAGAGGTCAGCTTGTCCGGTCTCTCAGCACCAAGCCCTGCTGTGCCCAGGCCCTGGATGATGGCAGGTCAGAGCTGCAGGCCCTTGGACAGCCAGGGTGGAGAGCACGGCGGTGTTAGCGCTCTCACAGGCCCCAGAACAGAGGGTCAGAGACCCTGGGAGTCTGCAAGGGCTCCTCCAGAGTGGCTGGAGTTGGCGGTCAAGGAGGCCAGCAGACCCCAGATTTGGGAGGCCTTTAGGCAAACAGCAAAAGGGTTTGGTTTTTGTCCCAAACATAGTGGGAAACCACTGTGAAGCATGGAGCACTGTGTCCGCATGGGTGACGGTGGTGGCTTGGAAGGGTGGTGTAGGACAGGTGTGATTCCAAAGGTGACACCAGCAGGATGTGGTGGGGCGGGCTCTGCTCCGTGAGGTGGAGGGAGGAGTCAGGAGGATCCGGGTTCTGCTGGAGCATCTGAGTCTTGGGGAGGGGCGGAGTGGGGATCAGGACTCGGAGAGAGGGGCAGGGGTCCTAAGTTTGGTTTTGAAAATGTGGAGTTCGTGGCCCCCGCCAGAGCAGGCTGTGCTGAGGACATGGCCATGTGCTGAGGACTCTGGGCCCTGGGGCAGCCCAGGCTGGTGGTGATTGTGCCCCAGGTGGTGACCTGGTTGTTTCAGAGCCTCCGATGGCAGCATCAGGGATCCCCTCATGTGGGTCAGAGCCCCACCTGGTTCCCGTGCCCTCCCCTCACCTGGCAGCTCAGGCTGGCTCTGCCACACCCACCGGGGGAACTAGATGGGCCCTGACCATCTGCTCTGTTCCTGTTTCAGCTGATGAAGAGGCCCCTGATTATGGCTCTGGCGTCCGCCAGTCTGGAACTGCCAAAATCTCCTTTGACGACCAGCATTTCGAAAAGGTACCATGCAAGGGTCTGCACACGGTGGGGCTGTGGTGCAGCCATACATTTTCAACCCACACGCCTGCAACCCAGCCCGAGGGGCCAGCTAGACAGAGGGGTCCCATGTGCCCTGGGCCTGCCCCGTGGGCCCTGGGTCCTCCTGGGTTCTTTCCTGTCTTCCCAAGCCCCAAGCCTCATGGCTGTCCCTCACCCCTCATTATCTGACTTGCCCTGACCCACTGGGTCCATCCATCTCCCCACCACAGCCTCTCCTGGCCTTGTACCTGCTTTCCCCACCTGGCCCTCCGCTGCAGCCAGGGGCACAGAGCAGGTGCGCACCATGAATTCTGGAACAGACACCAAGATGCCTCTGCCCTGCCCGGTTCCCCTTCTCTCTCAGGCTCGCTCCCCTAGGGGTCCCCACAGGACACTGCGTTTCCACCACCGCCCTTGCCCCACCCCCGACATCCCAATGGGACCCATGAAGGGCCCCGGGGAGGCCCCTCCCCGCAGTCCCAGCAGCAAGTGCTGCAGTGGCCCTGCTTCGATGCCGAAAGTCAAGGTGCTGCCCGCCTTGGTCCTCGCACGAAGAGACAGTACACTCCTCCCAGGCTCCCCCTTCTGCTCTCAGGCGAGAGGGTGGAGAAGGAAGGTCCCACTCAGGGCCCCCAGGCCAGTGGCTCCTTTTCTCTCCTTCTTGGAGTCTTTCCTAACTCACCCCCACCCAGCCACCTGCCGCTCTGAACCCCAGTGCTCCCGACGCCTTGAGCTGAGGGCGGTGTGTCTGCCCCTAACACTGTCCCTCTCTGAGAGGGTCGTCTGCTGGGAATGCAGAGGAGGGGCGAAGGGCATTAGACGGAGAGTGCAGGGTACACGGAGGGAGGCTGTGTGGGCACCTGTGATGGGGTACATGGCGAGGGCCCCGAGATTCAAGCAGACAGTTTACCTGTGTCTGGCCCACAAGGAGGAGCTGAGGGAGGGGTCCTGGCTGGGGGTTTGTGGGGCGGACCAGAGAGACCTTTCCCCATCTTTTCCACCGTGGAGTCAACAGAGGCCATGACAGCATGGGAAATTGAGGCCGAGGGAGGTGGGTGCCCATCCATGCCAAGACAGTCTGGAATGCAGGTCCCCGAAGCCTCGGCCCTGGCTCTGGGGTCGTCGATGGGGCTGTATTGGTCCCATCCCTGGCTGGCTCTCTCTGACTCATCCCCTCGTCCTGCATAGTTCCAGTCCGAGTCCTGCCCCGTGGCGGGGATGTCCCGCTCCGGGACCTCCCAGGAAGAGCTCCGCATTGTGGAAGGCCAGGGCCAGGGTGCGGACGCAGGGCCCTCGGCCGACGAGGTCAACAACAACACCTGCTCAGGTAGGTCCCAGGGCTACCCAGGGTGTGGGCACTGGGACACGGCCCCCCGCCCCACTGTAGTCTGGAGGTCCTGCCACCTCTTAGCCTGGCACAGCAGGGAAGGACCAGGCCTCTCCCTGCTCCTGGGGTCCAGAGGGAGGCCACCAGACCTTTCCGAGAGGAGGCTGACCCCACGCCTGACCCCGGACTCTAGTCCCCCTTGGGGGGTCCCGTCATGTTGCTCTGCCCTTGCTCCCAGCAGCTGTGCCCCCGGAAGGCCTCCTCCTAGACAGCCCTGAGAAAGCTGCCCTGGATGGGCCCCTGGACGCCGCCCTGGACCACCTCCGCCTGGGCAGCACCTTCACCTTCCGCGTGACCGTCCTGCAGGCGTCCAGCATCTCTGCCGAATATGCCGACATCTTCTGCCAGTTTAAGTGAGCTTGGCGCCCCAGGCTGGGCCTCATGGAGGTGGGGGGCTCTTAGCAAGGCACAGGCTGTGTTGGGGGCCACACACTCCTGGCCATCCTTGCGAGCACGTTGGTCCCCTGCGCCCGGTCAAGTATCTCCTCCTGCTTTTCAGCTTCATCCATCGCCATGACGAGGCCTTCTCTACGGAGCCCCTGAAGAACACAGGAAGGGGCCCCCCACTCGGCTTCTACCACGTCCAAAACGTACGTCCTCAGAACCCCCATCTCCCCATCCCACTGGTTGGCCCCTTGCGGGGTCTCTGGTTTATGCCGCCTCCCTGAAACTGGACTGAGCTTTGCTCATTCTCTCCTTCCTCCTCCTCTCTCTTCTGAGCACCCACCGTTTGCCGTGTGCTGCCCGGGCATGAGGACATGGGGCCCTCGGACACCGGGTGGGGTGTGTGGGCTATTGCTAGGCCGCCGGGGCCTTGGTGGGTTTAAGACTAAGGGCGGGGGCAGGTAAGAGCTCCCCGCAGCGAGCCTGGGCAGACAGCTGTCGTGTCTGGGGTGGCCAGAGTTTGTGCAGAGGCTGGGGTGCCAGCCAGGCAGTCCTGGCCTGGTCTTGGGAAGATGTGGAGGTAGGGTACGCGGTGAGGCCTGGGCATAATCGGGAGAGTTCAGGAAAGCTCCCACAGTGGAGTGTCCCCAGCCAGGCTGTCAGGAGGGCGGGCAGCTTTCCAGGTGAGGCAGGAGAATGGCTAAATAGGCCGTGGGGGAGGGAGGTGCTTCACTCGAGATAATGGAAGCTGCCAGGTAGAGAGGCCTCAGGCCAGGGAATGTGACCTTGACCCTGAGCAGCCAGGCTGGGGGGTGTGCAGCCAGCAGTCACAGAGCCCATGCTCCGAAGGGGCCTGAGCCGACAGCCCGTCCTGACCCTCCGGGGAGGAGGAGCGCGCAGTGGTTTCTAAGGCAGAGAACGAGGCCAGGTCTGAAAGTGTGTACTCTTGCGGCTACGTGTCCTGGGGCTTTGAGAGCAAAGCCCCCTACTCTGGGTGGTTTCAACAACAGAGCGTTACCGCCTCTCATTCTGGAGGCTGGAAGCCCAGATCAAGGTGTGGGCAGGGTGGTTCCTTCTGAGCATCTGTCCCAGGCCCCTCTCCCTGTGTCCTCGCTTGGGCTTCCCTCCATGCCTGTCTCTGTGTCCCGCCTCCCAATTTCATAAGGACACTGGTCATATTGCCTTAGGACCCACCCTCAGGCCCTCATTCTAACTCGAAGACCTTGGTAAAGTCCCGTCTCTAAATTCAGGATCCTGGGGTTAGGGCTTCAATGCATGAAGTGGGGGAGACACAGTTTAACCCACAGCCCTTGGTGAGTGGGCGAGGGCCCAAGAAGGCTCAGACCTGTGGCCCCCAGCCCCGTCTGTCCTGGGAGAGAACCAAGGGCCGCCCACCCAGTGGTCTGTCCTTAGGGCATGTGACGGGAGGCCAGGCACGGCAGGAAGGACCTAGGCGAGGAGCACTGCCCTGCGTGGACACAGGCTGGGCTGGGGGTGGGGGGTTGGGTGTGGGTTCTCCGATCTGGGTCCCGGCATGCTCGGTGGAGGCTGAGCGCTTACCTCTGTGACTCTCCTTCCCCTGCTTGACCGTGGCGTGGCCGCGCCCTCCCGCCTGCCCATGTCACCCGCCAGATCGCAGTGGAGGTGACCAGGTCCTTCGTCGAGTACATCAAGAGCCAGCCCATCGTGTTCGAGGTCTTCGGCCACTACCAGCAGCACCCGTTCCCGCCCCTCTGCAAGGACGTGCTCAGGTCAGCAGCCCCGGGGCTGCCGGCCCCAAAAGCCCCTTCCCAGAGCTTCTCATCCAGCCCACCTGCTGCCCTCCCGGCCGGTGCAGCCAACCCTCCCCCGGGCGGGCCGGGTCTGGTGGCTGCAGACCCGTGTGCCTCCTGACGCCCACCTCCCCTGTCTGTGGGGTGTCCGGTTCCCCGAGGTTGGCAGGACCCCAAGCTGGTCATAGCCTTCCCCTCAGGACTGAGGAGGGAGGTTCTCAAAGAGCATCGCTGTCAGAACCTTGACCTCCGCTGGGAGTGGGTAGGGTCCTGGGGCCGGGCTGGAGGATGGCCAGGGGTGGCCCACGGGGGAACCGCCGAGAGCTCCGCCCAAGGGGCCCAGCTGTTCATCTCCTGGAGTCCTGAACCCCCCAGACTGAAGGAGGGAACATTCGTCCGCCTCCCTCAGTCCATGTGGCCTCCCAGGGGGCAATGAGGGTGGGTCGGGGTGTCCCTTCTATGACCAGGCCGAGCCCTCCTGGCCCCATCCCCACCCGGAGTGTGAACAGCAGATAGGCCTCAGGGGGCTGTGGGACCTGCTGTTGCCATCTCACCTCCCGTCTCAGCTGTCAGGTGGGACCCAGAGCTAAGTGAGGCGTCCGGGGTGTCGGAGAACGAGAAGGGCCGTGAGAGGTGCTGGTTTGGGGGCATTGGGCCCTAGGAGCCCCCTGTCCTTGGGAGTGCCGAGGGTGGCTCTGTCCTGGAAGCCCCAGGACTGTGAATCAGAGCTTGACCTCACTTCAGCCCTTATGGCCTCGTGGGGCCTCCCGAGTGGGCTCTGGGGGTCCTGAGGGGACCCTGGCTGGTGGAGGGCCTCTCCCAGGCCCTGTGGGAGGGAGGGAGGGCAGCAGGCACGGGCCTGGGGTCAGCCATGTGCTGACCTCCCTCCGCCAGCCCCTGCCCCAGCTCCCTGCTCCCGCTCAGGCGCCTGCAGACACCATTTACCCTGTTGCCTCATGCTGGCGCATCTTTTTCCGCAGCCCCCTGAGGCCCTCGCGACGCCATTTCCCCCGGGTCATGCCTCTGTCCAAGCCAGGTAGGTGGGGCTGTCCCATGTCCACCCATGAGGGAGTGAGGTCCCAGTCCTCAGATGGGTCTGTGCTCTCTCAGGCTCTCTGGGGCCACCCTGCACCTGCTGGGCCTCGTGAGGTCCCTGTGGAGTAAGGGGCTCCCTCCTGGAGCAGGAGGCCCGGGGTGAAGGCACAAGGACACCTTGATGTCCTTTCCCCCTGGGCACACACAGAGCTCCAGGGTGATGGTCAGGTGGTGCCTGCCCTGTGCCCACATCGAGTTTCCTGGAGCAGACAACAGAGGTGTGGGAGCCGGGGTGAGGGGGCTGGGGGCTTCGGCAAGGCCCTAGGGTCGTCTGAGCTGAACCTCGAGGAATGGACAAGGTTTGGGGGTAAAAGGCAATGCAGGAAGCTTGTTGATGGGGAGCCGAGGCCAGAGGTGTCAGTGAGGGTGTAGGATCCACTGGAGGAAGAGCATTTGGAGTCCTTACCTGGAACCCGAGACCCTGCCTGCGGGAGCAGGTGGGCCGTGGAAGAGCTCTGGAGATTTTAGTTAAAAGAGGGTGTAGGTGCTGTCAGGACAGAAGCTGAAGCCCAGGGACAAGGTCAGTGGGAGGTTGGAGAGAGTCGGTGCTGGGCTGGGCGGTGCAGCCAAGGCCCCTCACAGCCCAGGAACCCACCTTGAGTTCCTGGGGGGCCATCGTCCCTGGCGCCAGTGCCCCGGAGGGTGGGGCCTGTGCCAGGGCTGCATCCGGGGCTGTGCACACGGTGACCCGCACACGCCCGCCCTGCTTGGGGGAGAAGATTTAGCCCCTGCCTTCTGAATCCCCAGAAGCTGGAGTTCTGCAGACTGAGGGTCCCTCGGGAGGACACCCTCCAGCTCCCCCAGGCCTGCCCACTCATTTGTTGATGTTAATTCTGGCATCTGTGGGGGTCTTGTGCTTGGCCACGTGTGTTTCCTGGGCTATTCAGTCTTCCTTGCAGCCTCACGGGAGACGCTTAGATCCATATTTATAGGGGAAGCAGTGGGGCTCAGATGGGACTTGATACAAGAGTGGCCTTTGTGATGGGGCCTGGAGGCGTGGGCTGGACAGAGGTGGATGAGGGGCACACTGGGGCACGGAGCCTATTTATCAGGAGCTGGACAAAAGCGGAAGGCCAGTGGGAGCTGAGGGGCAGGGCCCAGCCATGCTGGAACGAGGTGCTTGGACTGGTGCAGTAGGCTGTGGTCTAGCAGAGGGATTCTGGTTGGGTTGTGAGGCCTCTGAGCAAGTGTAGCTCCTGCTGCCCTGCTGGTTCTGTGGGATCTCAAGCCACTGCCCTCTCTTCAAGGGCCCACGCCCAGGTGTGTGTGGCCATGTGCTCCTCCCACCTGGGCAGGGGAAGCGAGCAGTCACATCTGTTTCTGGAAACCAGCTCTCAGTTGCTGAGGCCTGACTGTGCCCAAGACAGGACATATCCTGGGGCACAGGGTGGTGGTCCGCTGGTTGTTTTTCTTGGGGGAAAGTTCCCTCCCTGCCTTTGAGGTGTCCCCACCCCTAGTCTCCTCCCTGAGCATGCCGTCAGTGCGTGACAGGGCGGGTCTCCCATCAGTGCGTGCTTCTCTTCTGTCACCCTCCAGTGCCCGCCACCAAGCTCAGCACACTGACGCGGCGCTGCCCGGGGCCCTGCCACTGCAAGTATGACCTGCTGGTCTACTTCGAGATCTGCGAGCTGGAGGCCAATGGCGAGTGAGTCCAGTGCCTGGGGTGCCCATGCTGGGGATGGGCTGGGAGACCCCAAGCGGTTGTGATGGAGGAGGAGAGGGCCCCAGGGGTGACCTGGGCCCCAGTGGGTTGTGGTGGAGGAGAAGAGGGCCCCGGGGGTGACCTGGGCCCCAGCGGGTTGTGGTGGGGGAGGAGAGGGCCCCGGGGGTGACCTGGGCCCCAGCGGGTTGTGGTGGGGGAGGAGAGGGCCCCGGGGGTGACCTGGGCCCCAGCGGGTTGTGGTGGGGGAGGAGAGGGCCCCGGGGGTGACCTGGGCCCCAGCGGGTTGTGGTGGGGGAGGAGAGGGCCCCGGGGGTGACCTGGGCCCCAGCGGGTTGTGGTGGGGGAGGAGAGGGCCCCGGGGACAGGTTGAGATGGCACATGGTGGGTTTCCTCGCCCAGCTGACTCTGGTCTCCATGGACTGAACCCCCATCTTCACCAGAGTGAGGGGCTGAGTTTTTCCCGTTCTCATGCCTTCCACTGCTTGGGGGCCGTGGCCTGTGCTGTGGGCGGGGTGGGGAGGAGGGCAAGGCCCCGCCTCATGCCTCCCTCTCTCTCTCTCTTCCAGTTACATCCCTGCCGTGGTGGACCACCGTGGTGGGATGCCGTGCATGGGGACCTTCCTGCTCCACCAGGTGCAGAGCCCTCCCTGCCCCTGCCCACCTCGTGCCTCCTCCCTGGGCCCCTGTGGCTTCCAGGCCATCTGACATTATCCTCTCTCCTGGCCTCCGCAGGGCATCCAGAGACGGATAACCGTGACACTGCTGCACGAGACGGGCAGCCACATCCGCTGGAAGGAAGTGCGCGAGCTGGTCGTGGGTGAGTAAGGCGGTGGGTGCTTCCTTGGGGGCCAGGGATGGGTTGATAGGAAGAACATAGACCCCCCCCCAACTCTCCCCCACGTCAGATGCCTGAGTTCTAACCAGAGCTCTGCCCCTGTTGCTGTGTGACTTAGACTAAGTCACTTAACCTCTCTGTGCCTCAGTCCCTTACCTGAAAAGGAGAGCTTAGACCTGGGTGATGATTCCAAATTTCTATTTAATCACTGTATTAGCTTGCTGGGGCTGCTGTAACAAAGTACCACCAGCCAGGTGTCTTAAAACAGCAGGAGTTTATCCTGTCACAGTTCTGGAGGCATAATTCTGAGAGGACGGCATCAGCAGGTGGCCGTGCTCCCTCTGAAGCCGTAGGGAGGACCCTTCCTCACCTCTTCTGGCTTCTGGTGGTTTGTAGGGAGTCCTTGGGGCTCCTTGGCTTGTAGACACGTCACTCTGATCCTCCGTCTTCACGTGGCCTCTTCTGCGAGGACTGAGGTTAGGGCCCAGCCAACTCCACTGTGGCCTCAGCTCAGCTGCGCCATCTGCCAAGACCCCATTTCCGAATATGGTCACATGCTGAGTGGCTGGGGTCAGGACTTCAGCATATCTTTTTTGGGGGACACAGGTCTGCTCAGAGCCATTGCCTGGGTCTTGGATGTTCTCTTCCACGACTCCACACTGTGAGCTGTTTGGTCTGCCCAAAATGTTTCCTTTCTCAAGCTGTAAAGAACTTGTCTTCCCAGTTTTCATTCAAGGACATGGACCACTGTCCGTTCCCGTGTGTGGTCAGCATGAGGCCACCCTGCCCTGGAGCTGACGGATCCCTCTGGAAGGGTGTTTCTGTGGCCAGTGGGCAGCAGCTCAAGGGCCATGTCCATGTGGCTTTCAGAGGGGGGTCTGAGGGTGCGGCTGCAGGGGTGTGACCGTGAGACCCATCGTCCTGTGTCCCAAAGTGCAGGACTGTGGGCAGCAAGGTTCTGGGGGCCGCAGAACAAATGCTTTCATTTTAGATGTTTTGTATCTGTTTTCACACAAACCAGAAAAAGCGTAGAACAAGCACATGAACCTTCATTTCAGATGCTGTTTAGGGCAAGTCTGAAAAGAGTGAATCAATTTAAAGAAAAAGATGAAGGGGCAGGCCATATGGTGTAGTGGCTAAATTCAGCACACTCCGCTTCGGCAGCCCGAGTTTGGGGGTTTGGATCCTGGGTGCAGACCTACACCGCTCGACAGCCATGCTGTGGCGGCGACCCACATGTAACGTGGAAGAAGATGATTGGCAGCAGATGTCAGCTCAGGGCTAATCTTCCTCAGCAAACAAAACAAAACAAAACAAAGGCAAAGCAATTATGTGCTGGCTCACCCTGACACATGGCGGGACAGGGAATGAGGCTGGGGTGGGGCCGTCCTGTGTGCCATCATCCTGTCTCACCACCTTCACTCAGAGCCTGCTGCCCAGAGAGCTGCACCCAGCTTGTGCCTGGGAGAGGCGCACAGAGCTTCCATTCCTGCCCCTGTTACCCTTAGTCCCGGGTCTCTGCAGAGAGGTCGCCTCCTTGCTGGCCTTGGGGAGCCAGGCCCTGGTCCTGGATCCCACCTTCCTCTCTGCCCCCAAGCCGCCTCTCTTCCTGAAAATGCAAATAGAGGTGATTGCCTGTTGCTGGGGGCAAGAAGAGATGCGATTGGAAGGGATCTGGGGGGATGTTCGTGTAAACACCAAGGCCCCCTCCAGGTCAAGGGGTTGGGCTCTGCCCCTCTGGGCTTCATAAACCAAGCAGACCTGTGAGTGGACGTCTCTGCCTGACCAGGGGCTGCATGGGCCCCGGTTTGCAGGTGGAGCGCCTGGTCGGCCTGGGCGGGTGAGAACCTCTGCTGAAGCACGTGTCCCGTCCTGGGGGTGAGGAGGGGTGAGGCTGGCACTCTGGCAAGCTTTCTTCCTGCCGCTGAGCCCTGCCCCAGCAGCGGGCCGTGTGGCACTCCAGCTGTGGGGACAAGCCCTTCGAGCCCTGCCCGGCCCTGGCGGGCACTTTTCAGGGAGTCCACACCCACCTTCCCCCAGAACCCAAACATTGCAGAAGCTTCCAGGATGTGGAGCAGGCAGCCCCAGCACGCGGACGCGGAATCCTGGTGGAGTGTTGGGTTTTGTTTCGTCTCCGTTCATGCAGGACAAGAGGGAAGGCCCAGTGGTTCCCTTCTGGCTCAGCAAAGAAAACTTCCTATTTGTTTATTCCTGGAAGAAGCAGAGCTGTCACTCTGGCTGTCACTGCCACAGCAGGAATGATTAATGAGGCCACCAGGGAGCATTCCTGGGTCACAGAGGTCCTGGGGCCTTCCACAGACGGAGCCACCGCCCCATGTGCCGGTGCCTTCGAGGGCTCTTGGAAACACCCCTTACAGGGAGAGCCTTATGGCGTGGATAGTGTTTCTTTTCTTTTTTTCAAGTATGAAGAGGAGGAAACATTTATGTCCTCCTTCTCGTCTTGCTAGGATTTCCTTTTCCAGTAGGTGAGAGGGCCTGTGCCTTCCAGGCCGGGAGATTGAAATCTCTCTGTTGTGGGGACGTGGAGAGAGAGATCCAGAGTCATTTATGGCTGAGGAGTAAGAGACTCAGAACTCAGACTGCAGGAGGGAGGATGGGAGACTGGTCCACTGACAGATGGCAGCCTGGGCGTGCTGCAGACCTTACGTGGGCCCCCGTCTGCCGGTGGTGTTACCTCTCGCTAGATGCTCTTGTTGCCACGTGGGGACCCGGGTCCCAGACGGCGTCTCATGGTTTCAAAGCTCCCGCCCAGGCAGAGGCTGTGAGCAGGGACCCAGGGCCTCCACCTGCCCTCCTGGGAAGTGACACACGGCCCATTGCCTTTCCCGTAGGTCGCATTCGAAACACTCCAGAAACCGATGAGTCCCTGATCGACCCCAACATCTTGTCTCTGAACATCCTCTCGTCTGGATACATCCACCCAGCCCAGGATGACCGGTGAGTCCCCTCGAGGGGGCGGCAGCGGTTCTGTTCCTGACTCCCTGGAGACAGTGTCTGGGTCAGGACCCAGAGTGTATTCTCAGTCCAACACACCCTTGGCTGACCTGGCTGCCTAGGGTCCAGCCACACAGGACGTGTCCGGCCCCAAAGCTTTCTAGGCCCTCCTCTCTGACGCCCCAAGGAACAGGTGCAGGGCGGGGTGCTCGTGGCCTCAAAGTCCCTTGGCACTTCTGTCTGCACATTGTCCCATCACTGGTTGCCACATTCATCGAGTCTGTTCATTTGGTCACCCGGCAAAGGGGCTGTGGGAATTGCAGGCAGATGAGCTGGGTCCTGTCCTCAGGAGTGTCATGGGTCAGCGGGTGGGTGGGTGGCCTGAATTTCCCCAACCACACTCCTGAGGGTGGTTCTGTGGCCTCTGGCAGGGGTCCTTGGGCCAGGGGTCCTGGAGGTGGTTCACGGGCACACTGGGTCGGCGGTCCAGCATCCCGGGGTGGAGGCGTGCCCACGGGGCACTGCTTGGCACATGTTCCTTGTCACTGGGCTTTTCCTTCCCAAGCGCCCGGGTGATGGCCAAGATCCTCGCAGCCTGGGCAGTCGCAGCTCGACTGCATCTGGGGCAGTGGACGGGGTGCGTGAGCTCCCAGGGACGGCCTCGGCAGCCCCTGATAAACCAGCCCTGTTGGGGTTTGCCAGGGTGGGCGGGATGTGAGGGGGGGACATCTGGGGGCCGGCTGGGGCCGGGCAGCTCATGACTGCCAAGAGCCACCCTCTTCGAGGGGGATGTCGGCGGGCTTGGCTGTGTCTGGATGCTGCCTTCTAGGGGCTTGGGGAAACGAGGCGGGTGCTCCGGAGTCCTGAACGGGCTGCTCCCAAGGGCTCCACCTGGCCTGTGAGGCAGAAGCTGAGAGCTGAGCCCTGGAGCTCGAGCTGTGGGTGTCTCCACAGGTTCCCGTGGCTGTGTTTGCAGGAAAAATATCTTTGAGGGCTGGGTGTGCTTGGGAGCGGGTGGGGGAACCTCACACTTGCTAGAAGAGCTGGGATCTGTAAAGATGAAGGGTCCAGGGGGAGTCATCTCTTGTTCTTCCAACTCCTGAGCTCAGACACTCAGTCTTCATAGACACGCCGGAGAGGGGGCTGTAAGGGAGCCATCCCTTAGCGCGGGCAGCCGAGACCCTGCCAGGGGCAGATGTGGCTCTGGTTTTCAGCCCTGCCCTGGAACCTTCCAGAAGGAACGCACCCTGCACTCATGTCCAGAGTAGGGAGGAATTGGGTGGAGAAGGCTGAGAGGTGTTCTCATGTGGAGGGGGCGCCATGACAGGCAGGCTGGGGGTCACGCCTGGGAGAGTGGGAAGGTGAGGCAGACAGTGGGGGCATCCTGCTCGGGCTTCTCCTGTTGCTGTAGGAACACACCCTGGGGACATGGCAGAGAAGGCCTGGCGCCTACCCACACAGGGGCTGCCTGCAGGGCTGTGGCCTGCAGGGCTGTGGGCTGCCGTGCTGGGCCCATGGGGGACTGGGACCCAGAGGGAAGGGTAGGGCCTGGGAGGGGCCTGTCTGCCACGCTGAGTGATACTCTGGACCTTGGGGACGACCTTGGCATTCTCCCTGACCTCTGACCCTTCCCTTGCCCCAGCAACTGCTAGATTCTTGGGCAGAAAGAAGTGAGGGCAAGGAGAAGGGATGGGTGGGTGGGTGTTCCCACTCCGCACTGTCTCCTTTCACTGAAGACCGTGTGTCTGGGTCTCCCATCCTCCGGCCAGCCGTGCTGCTGGAGGGCACCCTGGGGGGCCCTGGCCCTGCCCTAAATGCCAGTGTACTTAGAAGGCTGTGGCTCTGGCTGGATCTTGGGTCAGTAACGCTTTGGCTAAACAGGTTCCCCCCTGTTCCTGGAGGCCCGAGGACCCACTGCTGACAGGATTCGGTCCCGCTCCCTGGGGCTGTGGGAAGTGAGGCTGACCCAAGGGCAGCCCTGGGGTTGATCAGCTCCCGTGCCTGAGGTCAAGGCCCTGGTCCCAGCATGGAGGAAGGCCCGTCCACGGGGCAGGCCGAGGACCTTGCCCGTAGCTGCTTTGACCCCACGCTTGACTCCTGCCCATGCTCATCCAGCCCCAGGACAGCCCCGACTCCCAGCCTGGCCCTGGAAAAACCTCAGGGACCTTCCTCAGCTGGTGGCCGCAGGCAGGCACCATTCTGAGGCTTGGCTGGCCAACCAGCAGCCCCCTCCTGAGGATCTTCCTCTTCCTTGGACCGCGGCTGATGTCCTCCAGTCCCGTGATGGGCCGGGCCCTTCTCCTACAGATGCTGAGGCTCAGAGACCCCAGGCCTGGCTCGGGCCTCGGGCTGCCCACATGCTTTCCCTCGGCCTCTTCCCTGCTCAGAGGCCCCATGCTTTGCAGCCTCTCCGGCTCCAAGTGGGCCTGTCAGCCGTGGGCGGCTTCTCTCCGCGCTGCCCCGCCCCTGCTCGCTGCCCCCTGCCCGCCGCCGGCCCCGCCGCCCTCACTAACCTGTGATTGTTTGTGTTTTGCAGGCAGTTTCTTGATTCGGACATGCCTAGGTACCATTTGTGCCCTTGGTTTATTTCAGCCTCTCTCCTTCCCCTACCCCCCGCCTTCCCCAGTCCCGGCCCTGGGGTTTATTTCCGCTTCTTGGATTCCTCTACACCTGCTCACCTCTCCCTCCTGTTTCTCCCATCTTCTTCTTTAGTTTTATTTCCTTGGGATACTTTTTGAATTTTTTTTATTGCTTCCTCCCCCTCCCCCCACCCTTGGCTGAATCCCTTCTGCCCCTACTCTTGATTTTGGCTGCTTGGGTAGTTTCCTGCCCTTCCGTAGACGCTGGCTGGCCCCCTGCTCCTCCTGCCCCTGAGTCTTGCCCGCCCGTGCGACCCCCACCCCTGCGAGAGCCGGAGCAGGCGCCCTGCATGTCAGCTCCCGGCTCCCGGCCAGGCTGCCCTCGGCTCAGCGCCCCCTCCCTGCCAGGTGAAGGAGGGAGGGATGGAGGGAGGGGCCGTAGTGGGCACAGGATGGCGGGGGCGGCCAGGAACCAGCCCCGCCAGGAGAGCCCGGCTCTGCACCTTCCACACCGGACGAGGTGAGCCCTTGTCTGGCCAGGCGAGAGGCTCCAGCCTCATTCCTGGCTGGAATGTAGGTGGGCAGTAAAGTTGTGAAGGGCTGCTAAGTCTCAGCACTCACATGGGTGGTCCCAGGTCCAAGCTCTGGGAGGCCCGGGTTCCTGAGCCTGGGACCACAGCTCCCTCCCTGACCTGAGTGCAGCCCCTGCCTGCAGGGGCCAGGTGCAGGAGTCAGCGAGGCTCTGGGTGTGGACAGCCTTACAGTTCCTAATCCAGACTTTATCCTCGAGGCTCAAGTCTGTTCTGAGTGGAAGGTCAAGGTCGTCACCTCCCAGGTCCCTGTGGATTGTGGCCAGAGCTCCCTGGCGGTGGTCCTCTGGGTCAGCTGTTCTGGAAGATGAAGTGAGCAGCAGGAACCCTTCTAGCACGACTGTTTGAGCCTTTAAGCGGCACGGAGTGGGGTCAGGGATGGTGACCCCCCCCCGCTTCTGGATGGAGCCCCAGGGGAGAGTCCTTGTCGGGTCATGGCTGTAATGGGTCAGGACAGATAGTCACTGTGAGTGTGCCCGGGCAGTTGTAGCTGAGGCCCCATGGGGCAGCGAGCCAGGCTGTGGCTCCTGTTGGTATGTCCCTGAGGGGCATACGAATATGCAGCTATTCTGTGAGCACATCTTTTCCAAAGACTGCTGTAGGCCCTCCTGGGGCACACGCAGCTGGGCGAGGCAGAGAAAGTCCTGCTGTCAAGGGAAAGCTGTAGT
The DNA here is from genome assembly GCF_041296265.1 of Equus caballus. Taxonomy (NCBI): domain Eukaryota; kingdom Metazoa; phylum Chordata; class Mammalia; order Perissodactyla; family Equidae; genus Equus; species Equus caballus. The sequence goes on along the minus strand of NC_091689.1, from coordinate 26,283,224 downwards.
GGTGGTGGCTGCACCTGACGAGGCGGCACAGCCCTGCACGGGCAGAGGAGAGACCTGTTTCTCCCGGACAGTCGGGCGGGCTTGCTGGAGGAGGCGGCCTGCTAGCTGCTCCTAGAGGTGAGCTGGGCTGGCCAAGGTGGCTGCAGCCTGCCCAGGCAGTCTCCCTGCTCTCAGAAGGCTCTAGGCTGGGAGCCCATCTGCTCGGCTTCCTTCTCTAGAGGGGACCCCATCTAGGGGCTGCTGCCTTGATGAATGGAAACTTCCAAGCCTATCAGTATGATTGCAGGGGGATGTGGATATTTTGTCCAAGTTTGCATTTCCACAACCAGCTTGGTGTGATATGGGGGTGCTCAGGCTGGTCCTGGACACTCCCATATGCAAACACATCATGCTTTTAGGAAGGTTCTGGGTAAAGTGGAAGCAGGACCCTGTGGCCAGGAGGACCTGGCACCAGGAAAGGAGGGGGACAGATTCTTGCCTTCCACTGGGGCCTCTTTCACCAGCCTCTGGACTTCAGGGAGACCTCACCCCACACCTGAGCCGGGGGCCCAGGCCCCCGATTCCAGAGGTGGGCTCACTGGCCCCCAGTGGGCTTGACCTGCAAGAGGAGTCTCAGGGCACTGAGAGGGAAGGGGGCTCAGCGCCCCACGACTCAGGTCTGCGTGTCCTCCACGGGGCTGGTTCCAGGGGCAGGAACCATCGTGATGGTCGGCACTGGGGACAAGCAGAGGGTGGGGGTGTGGTGGAGGGAGCAGCTCATCCAGATGTCTGGAGTAGGGCAGAACCTGGGGCTGCACCGACTGGGCTGGGGCAGCCTGGCTGTGCCCTTGGCTGGCTGTGTGAGTGTGGAGAAGTGGCAGAACCTTCTGGAACTTTATTTTCCTTCCCCCTCAGAATGGGAATAATATTAGCCCTATCCGAGGTTGTTGTGAGATTAAATGAGATGTTACATGAAATGCTTTTAGCATGAGGCCTTGCACACATAACTTTATAAATGTGAGTGTGTGGTCATTAGCACCACTGCCTAATTAGTATTTCACTTAAAATACTCCTCGTTAATTTAACACGCATAGCTCCTGAGTAAAAGCATGTCTTTTGATACTGACCACCCCCATTTTACCCAAGGGGCTGCACTAAGATGCCCCTAGAGTGTCTCACACACAGACTCACAGAGTTCCCAGGAGACACATGGGGTGAGGGGAGGGGTTTGTGGCATAGAGACTTGATTCGAACCTTCCACCCCATTTTTACCTCTTCCCCAGGCTTTACCCTCCCTGGAGCAGAAGGGTCCATGCCATCCTTAGGGTGCTGAGGTGTTAAGCAGGCGCTTGAGGAGCAGGCCGGCCTGCTCCCCTTTCTTTAAAATGGAGTCCTGAGCATGGCACATGGATGGAAGGGCTGAGGACGAGGAGCAGCGGGCAGGGCTGGGGCAGCCTCGCTGGAGAGCGGGAGAGGGCGAGAGCCCAGGCAGCCCCATCCTGGCCGTCCCTACTCTGGGCCTGTTTCCCCAGAATGGGAGGGTCCACAGGATGATGGGGTGGCCGAGCCCGTGGAAAAACTCCGTAGAGTCAGCTCAGATGCTCTGCTCACGAGGCCGCCCTACCCCAGCATTTTTAGCTAAATGGATCTGGGGTGGGGCCTGAGAATCTGCACTGCCAGCAGTTCCCTCGTGGTGCCAAGGCCTCGGGTCCAGGGACCCCACTGGGCCGCACGTCTCCCCTTGTAATTGTATCGGAGGGGTTGGCTGAATGTTGTGGGGGTAGAGTGAGGAGCACTATGCAGAATGGGGGCTCCATTCCGGGGGTGACCTGATGCCAAGAGAGTTGCTGAGAGGGTCCTGGCGTGGTCCCCATGGCCCCCAGTCGCATCGTGCATGCGCCGTGCCTCCCTCTCAGACTCTTTGGGTCTTGATTTCCTGCCATATGATCGAGGGGGCACCGATCAGTGGCTCCCACACTGAGTCCTGCAAGCTCGGGGCACCCCACATGGCTGCCTGGGTCCCACATGGGTGGGTGGGCTGCCACTCTGCCACCCCGCCCCACCCCGAGCACACCCACTGTCAGCCGCTCCCATTCTCACTCGGGGTCTGGGTGAGACCTCCCTCTACAGGGGGCTTGAGAGTGTCGTTGAGGACTCTCCTCGCCCAGGGCTCCAGGGTCAGGCACCTGTGGCCACGTGGAGCCACGGCTGGCTGCCTGCTGAGGGCCAATCTGCAGGAGGCTGCATGGGGCTGGGGCTGACCCTTGGTTTGGAAATGGCCTGTGGACAGCATCATGGCCGTGCCAGGTGGACTGTGGTCCAGCTACCTATCTTGGCCCCTGGGGGATGGGGCTGGGGACACGGGCCCAAGAGGGCCCCCTCCCTCCTTCCCACCCCACCCCACCCCACCCATGAGACCCACCAGAGTCAGGTTTTTAGAGCAATTCTAGGTCACTGGAGTTCGATCGTGGCAAAGCCGCATCCTAACTTGACTGAGGGCACTCAGCCGAGAGCCTCTGCGAGGGCCTCCACCAGCCTCATGTGGGGGTGGGTTTCTTCTTACAGCCCCAAGCCCGGGTTCTGGCACAGTCTGCCTGGTCCTGGGCGCCATCCCTGGGTGAGCCCTGGGGGTTTATGCTGGCCTGACGTGGCTGGCTCTTTGGTGTGTCCCACCCAGGGGTGAGGGTCCCCAGGATGGGGTGGGGTCTCAGCTTCTGATGCCTGAAGAGGACCCTGAGCTGGGCCAGTTCTTTCCTGAGGGCACAGAGAAGCGAATGCACGCAGATGCAGGCAAGGCCTGCTGGTCCCCGACCCCAGGGGCTGAGGGGCGGGGTGGGGGTGGGCTGGGGTACACACTCAGAGCACTGGCAGCGGAAGAGAAGCCAGCAGCGTCCTTTAGTGACTTTTGAGGCAGGTGGACAGAGGGGACAGCACGAGCCGAGTCCTTGGCCCAAGCGGGAGGATTTGGGGCTGGCCAGCCTACCAGGATAGGGGCCCTGTTTCCCAGTGCGTTGTCATCAGGGCCTCCTGGAGGTGAGGACCAGCAATGATGTTAGTGATGCTGATGTGTGCGCCCAGGCCCTGTTCTCAGCAAGCTTGCGTGTTGGCTCACTTAACCCACAGGACATCTCAGTGAGGCAGGGACAGTGACTGCCTGTCGTCTGTCCAGGAAGCAGGACACAGAGATGTCTGCTGACAGCCCGAGGTCACACGGCTGTGAAGTGGCATTTGGAGCCAGGGGGTCTGGAGGGCATTTTTCCCCAGCCGGGCAGCAGCAGGCCTCCGGCTCTGCCTCCGGGCATGGCCCCATCCGGGGTGTTTGGGGTCCCCGGGATGGAGAGCGTCCCTCTAGGTTTTGGTCATGGCTCCAGGGGTGTCTGCCAAGTCTTGCTGGGGACAGACCCAAGGCTGTCACTGCAGATACGGGGGAAGGAGCCCCGAGTGGGCCCCGCCCACAGCGAGAGCCCCGTGGGCCACCAGCATCTCCACCCGTGAGCCGCGGTCAGCAGCCTCCGCGGCCTCGCGCGCTCACTTCGCTTGTCCGCGGCCAGGCGACGGCGCTTGTTCTGACATGTGAATTTCTTCTGTGTGTGTACGTGTGTGTCCTGGCTGCCTCCGCCTTTAGCGTTTCATTCGGAAATGACACTAGGTACAGCTCACTTTTCTCTTCCGCACTCGCTGGTCTGTCCTCTTCCGCTTCTCAATCTCCTTTCTCCTCCGACGTCTTCCCCGCTCTCTGGTTACCCCGCTGTCCTCACGTCCCTCCCTCTGGATCTTTGTCCCGGTGACGTGTGTCCGACAGCAGCCTGCCCCGTCCCTCTGCTTCTCCCCGCACCCCTGGACTGTGCCATGGAGAGACGGGTGGCCGTGGCGCTGTCCGTAGCCCAACGGGGCGTCGCTCCCCGGGCGCCCTCCACGCTCCCGGGCGGGCCAGCTCTTCGGAAGGGGCCCGGTGGTGCCGGGGCGTGTGCCGCTGCCCGGCTGTTTGTGTTGACGTGTTTCTCAACTGTGTCTTTGTGAGGATGCTTGGAGGGAAACTGGGCAAGGCTGGGGCTGAGCCGTGCTGCCCGGGGCCCACAGAGTGGCCACCTGTGGATTGAGGCAAATTCTCCACCTCAAATGTGAAGGGCCTCCCACCACGTGCCCCGCCCAAGGCAAGAGTTTAGGAGCTCTGCCGTCCGATGGTTGAAAACACAACTGTCTTGTAACAGAGAGCCCTGTTCTGGAGTGGAAGCCACTGACATGTTGGTAGAGCCAATATCCTGCCCCCTGGGAGGGGTTTTTGGGCCACTGGCTCACACTCTGCTCATTATCTTTCCTGGTCAGAGATCAGGGACAGAGAGAAGGGACTACTGCCTGCTCTGTGCTAAGTGGACAGCTGCCTTCCCACGGAGCCCGGCTGCCATGGGCCACCCCAGTTTCCACTCCAAGCATCCTCCTCTGAGGGCCCCCCTCTCCTGAGGGCAAGTTGGTTGGTGGGGGAGACGGGCTGTGGAGGGTTTGGCAGACTGGCAGGTCCCCTTCAGGTCCAGGGAGAGGCCACGGCCCCTCCTTACTCAGACCGAGGCTGAGGTCCCCGCTTCCCGCCCTCTCCCCATCTCTCATCTCTCTCTGCTTCCGTCTCCCCTCTCTCCTCTCGCCCTCTCTGTCCCTCCTCTTTCCTCTCCCCTCTGCCTGCCTCCTTCGCCACCTTCGCATTCGGGCCGCAGCTTGTGAGCTGTGGGCTAAAACGTCCCATCCTGTCCATCCATCTCACCCATCCATCCAGGGTGGAGCTGAGAGAGCTCTGGGACTCCCATGGTGGCCTCTGGAGTCCCCCACCCAGCCCGGTCCTGAGTAAGGAGGTTCTGTCCTTCCTGGACACCCCCAGGGCTTCTGGACCTGTGGCCCCAGCGGCTCTCCCTGTGGGTCAGCCACATGTCTCTGTCTGTCTGTGTCTGTCTGTGTTTGTCCGTCTGCATGTCCCCATCCCAGCAGAGAATGGCCTGCACCTGTTATCTTTTACCTCGTCTCTGCTTCCTTCCAGGACCTTTTACCAGTTTGAGGCTGCGTGGGACAGCTCCATGCACAACTCCCTCCTGCTGAACCGGGTCACCCCCTATCGAGAGAAAATCTACATGACCCTCTCTGCTTACATCGAGGCAAGAAACCTCTGCCCAGGGCACTCCACCAAAATCACCCATCCCCCAAGCCTGAGCTGCCTGCCAAGGGGCAATGAGGGCGCTTGTTAGCCCTGGACAACCCCAGACCATCCTGTATCTTCTCAAAAGACTTCTCAAGTCATTGTTAAATCCATGTACTTTCAATGGCAATGCTCACAGTTAACCCATCCTACTATCTTTAGTGTGTGGATTTGTCCTTGGGGTTGCAAAATGGCTGTGGTACTACCAGACATTGCATCTATGTTCCAGGCAGCACAAAAACAGAAGCCTCCCCAACTTCATTCCCAGGTTCTCAGGCTGTGACCTCCCTTCGAAAAGCACAGGAGGAGGCTGGGAGTGTGGTCCTTTCTAGCTGGGCACAGTAGTGAGGAATTAGGAGATTTGGGGTTGGTAGCCAACAGGATGGTGGAGGCGAAGGCATCCACCTCCCCTCAGAGCCTGATCACTCCGGCTATAACATGGGGACCACCTCGCGGGATGGTGGTTTTCTCGGGCTGAGAAAATGCTGGCAGACAGAGCTCTGCCCGGACAAGTCCTCGGCACACATCAGCTTTGTCAGCAGTTACCATGAGCTCAGGAAACGAAAGACCCAGCTGTTTAAGACAGCACGGAGACCACCATGGTCATTTTTTGTGGCATTTTAGAGTTAAAATGTGGGGGCACAGACAGGATCGGGTTTGATCCTCACACACATTTCTGGAAGCGCGTCACCTGATTTTATGGTGAGGCGGCTGAGGCCCAAGAGGGTGAGGCCCGTGTCTGGGACCCTCGGGGCCCCCTGCATGGACACCTGGCCCTCTGGCAGCCCCAGGGAGGCAGGGCCCTGGCTGCCTCTCTCCCGCAGGAGTTGGCTCAAGCAGAGAACAGAGACTTTCTCCCGCCTGGATCAGGGGCTGTGCTGGGGGACCCGGAGGATAGAAGGGGACCTGGGGCCAGGGCAGTCTGGGGGTGTCCTTGTGCCTGAGCCCCTGCCTCTGCCCCACCCACTGCAGATGGAGAACTGCACCCAGCCGGCCGTCATCACCAAAGACTTCTGCATGGTCTTCTACTCCCGCGACGCCAAGCTGCCGGCCTCGCGCTCCATCCGCAACCTGTTCGGCAGTGGGAGCCTGCGGGCCTCAGAGAGGTAAGCCCGCTGAGGGGGCAGAGGGACCTGCCTTGTCTGGTGCCCTGGTCCCGGTGAGGACAGACCAGGCTCTGCACAGGGGGTGGCCCTGGGGGTACCCCAGCGGTCTGACGCTCGCATGACGCGCTCCAGCGCAGTCTGGCCCAGAGGAGAAGCTGGACTTGCTGGCCTCTTGGCTCCCTCTCGCTCACCTCTGATGCTGGGGTCATTGGAAGTCACAGGGCACATCCAGGGACACTGATGGCATGTTGAGGGGCCATGAGAAAGGCCGGGCCTGCCTGGAGGGTGCAGCGGGGAGCGCCTGGCTATCTGCCCTGGGACCCCCGTGGGTGGTCTTAGGGCCGCACTGCACCCCCTGCTGGGTGACCTTCCTCTCCGGGAACCTCCGGCATCTGTGCTCTCGGGACGGCCTGCACGCACACAGTAGGAGAACTGGATACGTGTGGGTGGCTAGGATGGGAAGGGGGAGCTCTGGATGGAGGCTGGCGGCACCTGAGGGGTCAGACATCAGACACCAGGACCATGCCCTGCATCTTGGGGGGTTGGGAGGAAGGACAGATTGTCAAGGCAGTGAGGAGGGTCACTGCCCCAGCAGCAGAGACCGCCAAGGGTGTGGGCCACCTGTGGTCAGCTTTGGTGAGGCTCCCCACACGCTCTGTGTTATGGACCCCAGTGTCCGGGCCACTCTGGGCACGGTGAGAGGAAGGAGTGTGGGGGTCAGGACTGTGGCCTTGGGCTGGCCATGACCCAGCCTTCCGGGAGGTTCCCTGGTGAGGGTGGGCGGCCCCGGCCAGCAGGGCTCACCTCCGTGAGAGGGTTGGTGTGGTGCCCTCGGCAGAATCAGTGGTCATGGGGAAAAGGGGGTCTGGAATGGGGACCGTCTGTACAGGGACTGCAGCACAGGGACGCTGACACCCCAGCCACCCCATGCCCACCACGGCATGGGCATGCGGTGGGACTCGAGCCCAATGTGTACTTGATGGTGGTGAGAGTTGGTCTCGGGGCATCACTGTGCCTGGTGACGATGGGTCCCCCTCTGCTCCCCGCAGCAACCGTGTGACGGGCGTGTACGAGCTCAGCCTGTGCCACGTGGCCGATGCGGGCAGCCCAGGTAGGCGTGCACCCTGCTCTCTCTGGCTGATGGGGATGGGAGGGGCACTTTGTTGGGAGTCAGGGAGTCAGGCGACCTCAGCTAATCTGCCCTTTGGGGGCCCTCACCTGCGAGATGCAGGTGCTCACCTTGCGACCTCCAGAGTTGTTCTGAGAGATTGGAGGACAGTGAGGTGCGAGGCTCAGCAAAGGGAGAGGCCGTGTAGGGGGACAGCCAGAAGGTGGCAGCAGTGACCTTTCATGGGATACAGTGCTGGATAACTTCCTGTGGGCGAGACCCAGTGTGGCTCTGCGGGGCCCAGGGTGGACCAAGGGTGAGGGGCAGGGGCAGGGGAAGGGGAGCCTCCCCAGGGGGCCAGTCTCCCTTGGGTGGATGAGCTCCCTCCCGACACCCATGGGGAGGGATGTGGTCAGACCAGCATCCCCTTTCCAGGGATGCAACGGCGGCGCCGGCGAGTGCTGGATACGTCTGTGGCCTACGTCCGGGGCGAGGAGAACCTGGCGGGCTGGAGGCCCCGCAGTGACAGCCTCATCCTGGACCACCAGTGGGAGCTGGAGAAGCTGAGTCTCCTGCAGGAGGTGAGCCTGTGCCACCCCGCCAGGGGACCACGGTTGGGAGTCCCAGGCCACCCCAGGGTGGAACTCCTGACACTCAAACTGCTCATCACGGGGGGTTTGCGGTACTCGACAAAAATGACTGGCTTAGAGCGGAAGGTTTATTCTTGACCTAACCGGAGAAGACTGTTGGGCACGTAGATGGGTGAGAAAGAAACCTGGGAAGAAAGTTGGGGTGGGCAAGGCCCTTCAGTCGCTTGGTCAGTGTCCAGCAGCCAGGTGCTGACTGCTTGGGCGGAGGGGTGCATGTGGCAAGGTTCAGTGGAGGCCCGTGCCCACCCTCTGGGCCCTCCCCAAGGCTTCGGAGCCCACAGCACCCCCCCAGGAAGCTGGTGTTGGGAATGCACATGTCCATCTGCTCACCGTGGGCACACACACTGGGCCGCAAGGCCAGGGATGGAGGGGGCAGCGTGTTGGCCACAGTGAAGAGCGGCTGCAGGACTCAGTGTGGCTCCATTCCACACGCCACAGCCTGGGAGAGAGGCAAGCTCTCCCGGGGCCTGACCAGGGGCCCCAGGGGCCCAGTGCGGCCACCCAGGCCCCTCTCCTGCCCTGCACGGAGGCAGCAGGTGAGGCCGCACTCTCACTCCTGTGGCAGGTCGAGAAAACCAGACACTACCTGCTGCTGCGGGAGAAGCTGGAGGCCACCCAGCGGCCCGGGCCCGAGGTGCTGTCCCCCATCTCCAGTGAGGACTCTGAGTCCCACAGCTCGTCCTGCGCCTCCTCCCCGCTCTCGGCTGAGGGCCGGCCATCACCCCTGGAGGCTCCCAACGAGAGGCAGCGGGAGCTGGCTGTCAAGGTAGGGCAGGCAAGTGGGCGAGCAGCATGGCCATGACCCCAGCTCCTCCAGGGCTCCGGTGACCCAGCCTGATCTGTGGCTGGCTCCTGTCCTGGGATCTGGGAGAATGAGGGGTTCATAGAGTCCCCTTGCCCACCACCCCCACCCTACCCGCATTGGAATTTGGGGGCCTTTTACAGCCTCCTCTCCCAAGCAGTGACCTGCTCTCTCTTGAATACCTGCACTGATGGAGAGCTCATCACCTCCATCCAGAGCTGCCCTTTCTGCTGCTGGGTGGGCCCCTGGGCAAGTCTCCAGCTCTGGGGGTGATGCTGCCCCTACCCTGGCTTCACCCAGGCCCCAGTTCTGCCCTGGGAGGCTTCCCCGAACGGCCCCATCACCTTGGAAAGGTGGAGGCACTGCCGACCTTGACCTGCAGTGCCCAGGCCCCTCAGCCAGTCGCTCATGTCGGAGGGCCCTGCCCAGGGCAGAGCTGGCTCCTGGGAGGCTCCTGACGGGCGTTTGCTCTCCCTGCAGTGCTTACGCCTCCTCACGCACACATTCAACAGAGAGTACACCCACAGCCACGTCTGCATCAGCGCCAGTGAGAGCAAGGTGGGTGCCGAGTCTGGCTCAGAGCCGCCACCACAGCTCAGGGCTCAGCCTCCCCTGGTGGCACTCCCCCCTGTTGTGGTCTCATTCGGCCCCCCAGCTACCCCCAAGACCAGCCTTTGTCCTCTGCACTGGCCTCTCCCCCCTGCCTGGCTAGGCCTCTCGCCACAGCTCTCAGGCTGCACATCCTAGAGTCTGGGCTCAGGCTACACCATCCTGGATCCCACCCAGTGGTCCTCACTCGCTCTTTGGAGCCCAGTGGCCATGAATCCCTCCTGAGGCAAGGCAGAGCCTGCAGCCCTGGGAGGGGCAGGATGGGGGCATGGAGGGGCTGGGAGAGGGTCCTGGGGAGACAGGGAGGAGAGTCTGGCCTGCAGTTTGGATGGGGGGTGCCCTAAACGGGAGGTAAATTTGGAGTGAAGGTGCAGGGATCAGCCATGCAGGGGTGACCCCCATACGGAGGGCCTGGAGACCCTCCCCGTGTCCCTCCACAAAGGCTCTCTCTCCTCTGCAGCTCTCTGAGATGTCTGTCACCTTGCTGCGGGACCCGTCCATGTCCCCTCTGGGGGCGGCCACACTCACCCCCTCCTCCACCTGCCCCTCTCTGGTCGAAGGGCGGTATGGAGCGGCTGACCTAAGGTGAGTGAGCTCCAGGCTCCCGGGGAAGCAACCGATGACACTGACTTAGGCACAGAGCACAGAGAAGGCAGAGCACTCGTGGCCGAGGATGTCCAGCCACACACTTGCAGGTCAGGGTGGAATGGGGGTCTGCCCGTCCGCCTGGCTGGCGTGATCCCCGTGGTCCCGCCCCCCATCCCCGCCACAGCCCCGCCTCCAATCTCCACAGCTCCGCCCCGGGGCCACGCCCACTTCCCCGCCTCCGATCCTCCGCCCCTGGGCCCTGCCTGTGTCTCCTGTACGAGATCCTTTTCTGCTGAAGCATAAATTTAAAATGCAGTCGTGACTAAAACCAGGAACAGGTCAAAACGACACAAAACAGAAAACCCTTTTCACAGGGCAGTGCTCATAAAATGCTTAGTGGGGAGAAAAGGCGACAAAACAGTTCTTAGGGAAGCGTTAGGCTCCCTACTGTTAAGAAGGACCCTCTGACATCTGTGAGCAGAGTGTTGGAAGGGACCCCCAACTTTGCTAACACCGCGAACTTCTGATCTGTCAGGTTTTAAAACGCCTCAGGGCTTCCAAGTCTTGTTCTTAAAAAGAAAGAAAGAAGCCGGCCCCGTGGCTGAGTGGTTAAAGTTCTGTGTCCTCTGCTTGGGTGGCCTGGGGTCTCAGGTTTGGATCCTAGGCCCTGACGTACTCCACTCATCAGCCATACTATGGAGGCATCCCATGTACAAAACAGAAAGATTGGCACAGATGTTAGCTCAGGGTCAATCTTCCTCAGGAAAAAAAAAGAAAAGGTATGGAGCCCTCTGGGCCCCATCCTGAGACAGGCCTCCTTGGCCACCAGGTTGGCCACTCCAGGCCTGGCAGGTGCCTATAGGCCAGCAGCTCCCAGTGCACAAACAGGCCCTGAGAACAGTATGTCAACTTCAGCTCAGTTTTGGAGATGAAGAGATGCTGGAGTCTCTTTTCCTGGGGGTGGAGCGGGGGAGGCAGAAAGCACCACGGGAGAAGGGTGTCGAATCCTGCACAGCCAGGCCCCTACCTCCTGTGCCCAGCACAATCCTGGATTCAAGTGGGTGGGCCCAGAGCTCCATCTGTGGGCACAGCAGGGCAGGCCCTGAAAGGTGCCCCATGGCGGCTCTGAGAGGGCGATGCTGACCGTGGGGGAAGCCCCGGTGGAGATGGTTCCCAGGCCCAGCGAAGAGTCTGCTGGCAGGCATGCAAGGGCCTCGCTCTGCTTTCCCAGGACCCCCCAGCCCTGCTCCCGGCCAGCCAGCCCAGAGCCTGAGCCTGTGCCAGAGGCGGATTCCAAGAAGCCCCCCTCCCCTTCTCCGGTGTCAGAGGTGGACAAGGAGCCCCAGCGCCTGCTGGTTCCTGACATCCAAGAGATCCGGGTCAGGTGCGTGGGAGCCCTGCCCCAAACAGAGGCCTTTCTAAAGTGCTGCACAGCCAGCTCTGTCCCCAAGAGGGTAGGCAGGCTGCCCCTGGCCTAGGGCAGGGGACAGCCCTGTACTAGGGGGTCGGGTAGGCCACCCCTGACCTGAGGCAGGGTGGAGAATGAGCAGACAGTAACAGGCAGGAAGGTGGTCAGAGCCCAGGTCCAGGGCCAGGGGCCACTGGGCAGCTCTGCAGAAAGATGGTTTTAACGCATTTGCAAGTTACTGGCTTGGCCACTATGCAAAATGCTTGCTTGGCCCTTGCTGCCCTGAGACCCCCCATAACTGATGGCTTGTGGTCATGGGGCACAGTGTGACAGGTCAGGAGCAGCTTCAGCTTTTTTTAAGTTTCTCCATTTTATAGCTGGGGAAACTGAGGCCCAGGGGTGGGTTGGTGGTTCTGGTCCCTGCCCCCTGGCTTGGGTTTCTACCAGGCACCTTCAGGGCCCCGGCTAATCCCCTTGAAGGCCCACTTTCTGAGCTGTGCTGTGGCCACCACTGCCGAGGGCCTGGCTCAGTGGTGCATGGTGGCCCCCGCGTTCGGCCCCGCCACTGACTGCCAGGAGGGCCCGAGTGAGCAGATGTCCTCGCCCCACAGCCCGATCGTCTCCAAGAAGGGGTACCTGCATTTCCTGGAGCCGCACACGGCCGGCTGGGCCAAACGCTTCGTGGTGGTGCGGCGGCCGTACGCCTACATGTACAACAGTGACAAGGACGCCGTGGAGAGGTTTGTGCTCAACCTCTCCACCGCCCAGGTGGAGTACAGCGAAGACCAGCAGGCCATGCTCAAGGTGCGGCCATGGAGACGGGAAGGGCGGGTCCTGGGCTGGCCGGGGCCCAGGGAGGGAGGGTGGGAGCCTGGCCTCATCCTCCTCTGCAGGCCCTGTGTCTGCTGTCTCTCCTGGGGACATGGTGCAGCCTCACTGTCCCTCTGCCTCTCGTGTCTTGGGGTCTCTCTGTCTGCCCATGGAACTCAGAGTCCTGGTGACAGCGGATGGTGATGGGCCCTGGTTCGTGGGCCAGGAAAGCATGAACTCTTTCCCATTTGATGGCCAATGACCCAGTCCCCTCCTCCTGGGGACGGCCAGGGTGGGTGGTGCTGAGTGCCGTAGGGCCTGCCATGCAGTGGCCCCAGGAATCTGGCTCCCTGTCCCCCTGGCTTTGTCCTTGCTCCTGTCTGAGCAAGCAGTCACCCCGGATGTGTGTGCCAGGGGCCCTGACTCCTTCCTGCTGGCAGCTACTGTGCCCACTGGATGATTTCTGACTCCCTTTGGTGGGGGTGGGGTGGAAGTGAGGGCTCGCCAAGGGCTCAAGCTTGAGAGAAGATACGGGGATTCATGGGGCCCGATGGACACGTCTGGTCCAGCAGCTGAGCCCGGGTCCTAGGGGAAGGAACCTGGGCCAGTGAGGGGTGGACTCAGCCCATGGGGACGCAGAGCAGTGGCAGGGTAGCCCTGGGGCATGAGACGGGAAGGGGTGCCCTGACTGCAGAGCCTTCCAGAAGGAAGCCACAGCCTTTTCAGCTCTGCCCTCTCCTTTGAGTCTTCTTTCCTGCTTCCTCATCCGTGAGATTTCCCCAGTGGCGCCCCTTCCCCACCCACCCGCCTGGGCCCCAGGGGAGTGGTGACCACTGCGTCCTGACCCAAGAGAGGTCTCGCGCCTCCTCACAGTGGGGCCTCCCTTTGCAGACGCCCAACACGTTCGCGGTGTGCACGGAGCACCGTGGCATCCTGCTGCAGGCGAACAGCGACAAGGACATGCACGACTGGCTGTACGCTTTCAACCCGCTCCTGGCCGGGACCATCCGGTATGGGCTGCCTCCTGGATGGGTGTCCCTCCTCCTCGGAGGACCGGAGGGCTCTTCTAGCTCCTTTGGGTTGGGAGGACCTCCTTGAGAACATTAAGCCTCATTTTGGTGCCATTGCAACTCGTGAAGTATATAAATCCCTGAGATTTTCAAAATTTACGTTCTGCCCAGGGTGGGCCTTCATGGAGGGAAAATACTCCGCACAGTCAGGCAGGGGACTCGCCAGGCCCCTCCCACGGCAGTGACTTACAGGAGGAGGGTGGGCTGCTCCTCCAAGGTCATGCTGACAGGGAGCAGAGATTAAGTCTCTCCCGGTGCTGAGGGAACCAGAGGGGCACGGGCCGTCAAGCAGCATGGAGGCCTGCCGTGGGGCCCCTTCTGCCGGCATCCCACCCCTGCCGCTTCCCCTGACCACTGCTTCCCCCGGTCCTCCCACAGCTCCAAGCTCTCCCGAAGGAGGTCTGCCCAGATGAGGGTCTGAGCCAGAGCCCTCCCGACAGCCAGCAGGCCCAGCCCCGCTCCCCAGTCCTCGTCTCCATCCGTCGTGTCAACTGTCAACAGCCGCCCGGCCCTGCCTCCACCAGCCAGCCAGCGAGCCCCTCCTCCTGGGGACGCAGCTGGGCCCAGCGAGCCCCACTCTGGCCAGGGGACCTGCAGCACATGACCTGTCATGCTCCCTCAGAGGCCGGTTTCTTGTCATTTCTTCTTTCAGAACATGCCCTGGGGGGAGAGCTGGGAGACGCTGGCAAGGTCAGAGGGCACAAGTCACAGGGGCGTCGCTGCGTTCTCATATTTTTTTAAGCATAGACAGACTTATAATTAATATACGTTAGTTAGTGACATTGAAACAGTCCACTCAGAAATTAACTCTAAGACTGTGCTCTGTTTATAAGTATTTATTTCTAATGCCTTCACATAGACACTTAGGATTCAGACGGACTCTGCCCCCCGTTGGTCCTCACATGCCTCTCCCAAGCCTCTGAGGACAGACAGGGTGGGGCAGCCGCCTCAGAAGACCAGTGAGGAGGTGTCTGGACAGGCTGGGCTCCTCCCCAGCCGTATGTGGGGCAGGCCCTTGTGCGGGGAGTGTGCGTGCTGGGGGGATCCGATGCCTGAAGTCTGAGCAGCACAGAAGGTGGCGTGTGTTACTTCTCGCGGGAGGTTGAATCCACATCTCACCCGGTCAGCAGCCCCGTGAGGTGCGACTCCACGCACAGGGCCAGCAGCTTCTCCCTGGGAGCCTGTGAGACATGAGGCCGACGGGCGCCTGGGCTGTGAGGGACCGTCCTGGCGGGGACCGGGAGAGAGAGGGGTCAGGATCCCGCTGGGTTGTATCATGTGTCCAGGCTGGCAGGTGCGGGCAGCTGCGTTTAGAGGCGGTCCAGGGTGACGGTCCAGCCAGCGAGGGGCTTGTGGTGCAGCTTTTCCAGCTGCCATGAGAAATGGGGTGAGCTCGAGGTCGCTCCTGGGAAGACACTCTGTGACTTCCTGTCTGTCTCCAGAGAAGAGAGTTTCTGAGTCCCAGTGAGAAGATTCCAAGGGGTCAGGTGAGCGTGGCCAGCGTCGGGGTCATCTGTCATCAAGCGGCTTTCCCTTCCTGCATCTGAGGCGGTTGGTTGCCCTTGTCTTGTTCCAATCTTGTTACAGTATCTAATTCGTGCCCTTTGCAGATCCCATGTCTGAGGGTTGCCCAGGACAGGATAGGAGTCAGCCCCAGGCTGAGAATCTAATCGTGTGTTGCCCAGGTCACAAACCCATCAGAGAAACCACAGGCCTGGGGGTCTTCAGGGACCCGTTCCCATGCCCCAAGGCACATTTGGCCTCTTTTTAGCTCCAGGAAAAACAGCAAACACACCACAGTACCCCTGAGCTCAGCATGGCCCACCAAGAGCAGGTTCATTCGGGGTCCAGGCGGTCCAGGACCGGGTGCACGCCCAGCCTTGCTTGCTCCACGCCATTCTCTGGTGCTTTCCACCACTTTGCCATCCTTGCTGGGCCTCGCTCACTGACACCTCCCCTTTCCACTTGGTTTGGGTGACCCCGAGACAGGTGTCTGTGGTCCTGAGACTCCCCTTTATTCCAGGCTGTCCCCTCCTGGCGCTGACATGACACGTGGACATCCTCCCAGTTCTGTGCACTGAGACCAGAAGTGCCTGCAGTATCTCTCCCCCAGGGACGTGCGGTGTTGGCCCCCATACGAAGGGAGAAGGTTCCGGTTTGAAGTTTTCCTTTGGGAAAGTCAGTCAGGCGCCTTAAGCTTTGCCTCACACGTGGGATGTAGGATGTTGGGCTCAAGCCAGGTTGGGAGTTGCGACTGAGCGCGCCTTTTCGTCCCTGGCTCTGGGGCAGCGTGGCAGTGGCTTCGCCCACTGCTGCCTCATCCCCGGGACCTGGAAGGCGCTGCTGATGGAGTGGCTCCGTCAGTGAGGGTCAGGTCCTGAGAAACCGCGTCTCTGCAGTGCAGGACTCAGCAGCTCTCTGTGGAGCTCCTCAGATGGGGGTTCGCACCCTGGACTGAAATCGAACATTGTCCAGAAACCAGGAGGCCTACAGCCCCCTTAGAAGCTCCCAGAGGTAGCGGACTGAGACACAGAGAGCAGAGGTGACAGACAGTGTGGAACAAGCACTTATTCTGGCTTTTAAGACGATCTTGAGGGTAAGGAGGAGAAACAGGGATGGGGTGAGTTGTTCTAAGACGAGTCGGGTCCCCCGAGAGCCTCGCCTTGCTGCAGGGAGACTGGGGGTGCAGGGCCCAGGCCCGGCCCACTCAGGTCAGCCAGCCTGAAGCTGTGGCCCAGAAGGGTCTGAGGCCCTCCCACCCAGGGCGCAGGTGTCTGGGGATAGCCAACCTGTAGAGCACCTGCTGTGTGGGGCAGGGCTGAGGGAGGGGACCCACGTGAGGGAATTGCCCCCAAATTCAGGAGCCTCCACAGCCATGGAGGTGCCCCAGGGACCGTTGCGTTTTGACTGGTACCATCTTGGCATTGACTAGGAGCCAGGTGGGGGCCACCTGATGGCCCCGTCCCCGTTGTCACTTCCTCCTCTCAGACCTGCTCCAGTGAAAGGTCCTGGGTCAGAGTTCAGAAACCCGGAATTGCTGAGGAGAGAACTCCATCCATGAGTCGGGAAATCTTCATGCCCAAAACTACCCACATGTCCTATTAGCCGGGGACAAGTTAACAAACTGGGACTTGGTTTCCACCTCTGTGACATGACAGGCTGATCTGGAGGGCCACTGAGGGTCCTCACGTTGTGCGGTACAGAGAGGAAAGTCAAATCTGGCTGTGGTTGCCATTTCCTGCTAAGTAGGGAAGGAGAGAAAGATCTAGAAAGCCTTCTCTCTCAGACGGTTTTTGGTTTAATGCTTGATGTCGCTCAGGCTGCAGCCTCATTTTGGTCTGAGGGATGGCCGTCCT
Source organism: Equus caballus (assembly GCF_041296265.1). Taxonomy (NCBI): domain Eukaryota; kingdom Metazoa; phylum Chordata; class Mammalia; order Perissodactyla; family Equidae; genus Equus; species Equus caballus. Next base: position 26,266,556 of record NC_091689.1, on the reverse strand, counting down.
CGCCTGGGGAGGGCTCTCTGTCCCCTCCAGGGGAGGGTGAGCTCCTTCCGCTGTGGCCCAAGGGAGGGGGATGCTGGGCTCCAGGCCAACTGGCACTGGGCTCCAGCGTGACCCAGCTGGTGTGCAGGCGTGAGTGTTGACATGCTTGTAAGGTCCAAGGCCTCCCCACTCTGAGGAATCACTCATAAGATGCCAACGTTTCACTCATCAACCAGACACGCACAGGCGCACATGCACCCACACACACCCCCACCCAGGGTGACTGCAGGGAGGTGGTCTCCTCGTCAATCCTGATGCCCCCTCGGCACCTCTGGGGTGGGTGTGGCAAAGGGCCCTGAGAGGGTCCCTGAATGTCGCTGATGTTACAGGCGTAAGCGGGCTTCCCTCGCTGGTCCTCCGTCAGCTCCCCAAGCATGGGACTCTGGAAGGCGCCCTCCTTTATTCCTGGGATGGGGCAAGCCTTCCCCCAGGATCGACAGAGGCTGTGGCTTCTTCCCGAGCCTGTGCTTCCTGTAGCTAGCTGTCCCCCCGGTTCCCCTGTGGCTTGTACATACGTGGTTGTGTGGCATACCCCGGCCCCTGCACCGTAACTGCCATCCTGACGTAACGACTCTGGTTCCCTGACGTCCTAAACCCGAATGTTAGGCTCTAGGCTCCTGTCCTGTGTGTGTGCACTTAAGGCTCTGTCCAATTAAGAAATAAACGTGGCTCCTTATGCAACACCAGACACGCGGGTCTCCACTGTGGCTTTATTTGTGCATTGGATCTGTTTGATGGGGCCAGAAATGGTCACAGGGTCCATGTCCTGCACCTTCCGGAGACAGCACCCACCTCCCCAGTGGTGAGGCGGGGAGGGGAGAGAGCATCGAGGGGCGGGAGGTACAAGAGGAGCACCCACCTGCTTCCCTCGGCACCTGGCTGCAGCTGTCTGAGCAGCTCCAGGCACCCTCGGGCACACCAACCCTTGCTCCCAGCCTAGTGCCCCGGCAGCCCACAGCCACACGTGGTCAGCATTACCCTGATAGCAAGACCAGACAAAGACATTAGAAGAAAATAAAACTACGGACCAATATTCTTTAACATAGAAACAAGTATCCTCAATAACATTTTACCAGATTGAATCTAATAACATGTAAAAAGGATAAAACCTCATGACCAAGTTGAGTTTATCCTGGGAACACGAGGTTGCTTTGAAAGATAATCAGTGTAATTCACTATAGTAAACTAATAAGAGAAAATCGTTTTATCATCTTTGTAGACACATGAAAAGCATTTGACAAAACCCAACATCCATTGCTAACCAAACCCCTACATAGAAGATAACTTCCTTAACCTGCTAAAGGGCGGCTACAAGAAAGCTACAGCTGACATCATACTTACTGGCCAAAAAGGGAATGCTTAATCCTTAAGACTGGGGACAAGACAAGGATGCCCTCTATCATCACCCCTATTCAACATGGTGCTGGATGTCCCAACCAGTGTGATAAGGCAAAATGAAGAAAGAAAACGCACACGATCAGAATGGAAGAAACAAAACTGTCTCTTCATAGAGCGTGTAATTGCATAAGTAGGAAATTCAAGAGAATATACAGAAAAGCTGCTAGAATTAATAAATGAGTTTAGCAAGCTTGCAGAATACAAGGTCACCAAAGTTACTTCTACTTACAGCAATAAACAATTGGAAATTTGATTTATAAAAACAGAACCATTCATAATAGCACCAAAAACATGAACTATGTAGGTATAAATCTAACAAAATGTATGCAAAATCTCTATGCTGAAAATTATAAAACATTGCTGAGAGAGACCACAGAAGACCTAAGATCATCCATTGGTTCATAGGTTGGAAGTTTCAATATTGTTAAGATGTTATCTCTCACCAAATTAATCTATAAATTCAACCCTATCTCAATCAAAATTCCTGGTAGATATCAACCAGCTGATTATAAAAGTTACGTAAAAAGTAAAGGAACTAGGGGGCTGGCCCGGTGGTGTAGTGGTTGAGTTCCCGTGCTCTGCTTCAGTGGCCCAGGGTTCGCAGGTTCGGATCCTGGGCTCAGACCTACACACAGCTCATCAAGCCATGCTGTGGTGGTGTCCCACGTACAAAATAGAGGAAGATTGGCACAGATGTTAGATCAGGAACAATCTTACTCACCAAAAAAAAAAAAAGTAAAAGAACTAGTTAGCTAAAACAAGTTTGACACAGAAGAATAAAGTGAGAATTGTCACACCACCCAATTTTAAAACTTACTATAGGGGCCGGCCCCGAGGCCGAGTGGTTAAGTTCACGCGCTCCACTTCAGCAGCTCAGGGTTTCAGCAGTTTGGATCCTGGGTGTGGACATGGCACCGCTCATAGGCCACGTTGAGGTGGTGTCCCACGTGCCACAACTAGAAGGGCCCACAACTAAAATATACAAGTATGTACTAGGGGGCTTTGGGGAGAAAAAGGAAAAATAAAATCTTTTAAAACAAAACAAAACAAAACACTATAAAGCTTCAGTAACCAAGACAGTGTGGTCCTGGCGAAAAGGCAGACACAGAGATCAAGGGAGCAGAAGAGAGAATCGAAAACCAGACCTACACAACTCTAGCCAATTGACTGTTTTTTACAACGTTGCGAAAGCCATCCAATGGAGAAACGACAGTCTTTTCAACAAACAACGTTAAAACAGTCGGACATTGATATGTTGTACAAAATGAGCCTCAACCTAAACCTCACACATTACACAAAACTCAAAACTGACCTTAGATCTGAAGGCAAAATCTAACTCTATAAGATTTCTGGAAGAAAACATAGGAGAGAATCGCCAGGACACAGAGCTGGGTAAAGTCTTGTTAGACGTGACACCAAAAGCCCTGTCCATAAAAGAAAAGAAGTTCAAAATTGAACTTCATCACAATTAAAACTTTTGCTCCATGAAAGACGCTCTTAAGAAAATGAACGGACAAGCTACAGATGGGAGAAGATATTTACAAATCGTAAATCTGACGTAGGACTTGCCTCCAGAAAACATGAAGAACTCTCAAACTCAATAATAAGAAATAAAATAAGAAGAAGAAATAAATACAATAATACATACAATAAGGAATAATAAGAAACAAAGTGATCTAATTTAAAAGTGGTAGGAGATACCACTACACACTTATTAGAATGACTAACTAAAATTTTAAAAAAGAGAGCAATATCAAGTGTTGTCCAGATGGAGCAGCTGGAGCTCCCCTCTGTTGCTTGTGAAAATACAAATGGTACAGCCACTCTGGAAAACGGTTTGGAAATTTCTTAGAAATTTGAACACGCTCTTCCGTAGGACTCAGCAATCCTCTGCTGGGGCGCTACCCTGGAGATACGAAAAGCCGTGCACTTAAAAAACCCTGTATACATTCATTTAAAGCGACTCTGTTGGTAATCGAGTCTGATGGAGTCCTTCAGAGCCCCACTCTTCGTGAGTCCTGACTCCACAGCGCCCCCTCCTGACACACACTGCCCTCTCCAGATGAAGCCTGGGGCTCTAGGTTCCAAGCCTGCCCCTGGCCCCACACCTGCAGCAGGGCCTGCCCTTTCCTGACGGATGTGACAAGAACCAGCTAAGGGACACAGATGGGCAAAACCCGCCTTGGCTGACATGAGCCCAAGGAGCGGGGCTGATGCCCCCGAGGGACACGGCACAAGGTAAAGGCTGCTGCAGAGTCAGGCACACAAGGGGCCCAGGAAGGGAAATGGAGGTGGTTCTGCAGCTCCAGTCGCTTCGGGAGGATGTGCAGGGGCACAGTCCTCAGGTCCCGCTCTCTGAAATCATGCAGACCTGGAGCGGCGTCCCAACATTATTCCCTCCTAGCTGGGGCGTGCAACCTAGCTGACCTCCCTGAGCCTCAGTTTCCTCATCTGTAGAGTGGGACTTCTGGGACTGCCGAGAGCCGAAATGCCACCAGCATGGAGAACACTCAGTGCACAGCTGGAGCGTGGCAGAGTCTGACAGAGGCGGCACTTGTTACTATCAGTGATCCTCACAAGATTGAAATGGCTTCCTGCCCTGTGGCTGGGGACTCCGGCAGCCACACCTGACAGCCCCGTTGTGGAGTGGAGGGGCTGTTTGTGAGGGTCCATGCTGGGAGTGCGTGGCTGAGGGAGGTGGACAGGGGAGGGGCAGGCCCCGGGCTGCAGGATGGGAGGCAAAGTGGAGGTCTGGGAAACCCCGTGGCCTGGGAATCCTTGTTGGGCTAGAGGCCCAGAGCAGGGGAGAAGGGACTGCCGTGGGTCTGCCTTCCAGGGTGAGGTCCAGTGGACTGGGGGACGGTGAGTAGTTCCTGCAAGGCTGCCCTGGGGTGGGTCCCCCTGTTGGGGTTAACCTCGCCCCCTCTTTTGTGGGGCTCAGATGCCTTCCCCACCTCTGGGAAAGTTCTGGACCTCAAAAATGTCTACTGGGACAACTGAAACTAAAGCCAGCTCCTTGTGCCCCGTGCTTCAGGTCGCTTCCCCCCTGGTCTCAGTCTCCTGGTCTGTGCAAGGGGAGGCTGGCAGGGACAGACGCTGGGTTAGGAAAATAAAAAGAAAAGGAAGCGTAAGGGAGGCGGAGACGTGGGGCAGGAGGCGACAGGGCCCCTCGGTGCTGGTGGAACTGCTTCTGGGGGAAGAAGGACAGGTCCTGGGTCTGACCCTCTGCATTAAATGTGCTGCAACTCACCCCGAGGGAGCCAGGCTCAGAGCTTGGGGCGTCAACTGGGTCAGAAGGCCTCTTGGGAAATCCAGAGATGCTGCAGGTGACAGGCTGCCATTTGGGCTGCAGCCAGGACTGATGCTGCGGCCCCCGCAGGAGTCAGGAGCTGGCGATGGTGGCCAGGCCCGGCTCACCCTCCCCCTGATGTCAGCCACGCCCAGCACCTTCTCTACACAGCTGTGCTCAGCTGAGCTCCTTGGAAGGAAATTCAAACCAGTTTTGATAGCCCTGGCTCCTGTGCTCAGAGCCCACCTCCCTGGCTCTGCCCAAACATCCCCGGGGGACAGGGGTCGGGTCATGGGGGGAGGGGGCATGGCACGCATCTTCCATTGTCCCACCTGCCCTGTTGAGCCCCCTGCCCCACTGTGTCCACTGCCTTGGCCCCTGCATGGTGTGGCCGGTGACAGTGCTGTGTCCAGGACACCTGGACCTGGATTTTTGACAGAAGCTGCCTCCCCCTCCCCAGCTCATTTCTCCTCCTCTTGGTGACATCGTGCTACAGGGCTCCTCACATGCCACATCCCTCCTCAGCCTGTCCCTGGTCCCCTCCAAGACAGGCCTGAGGGAGGAGCTCAGGTCCCTCCCTAGCTGGGCAGGGCTCTACCCCTACCATGCTTCCACCCACCCCCTTAGTGGCCTCTGCACTTTGCTCAGTCTGTTCCCTCTGCCTGGATTGGCTGCTCCTCCACGGGTTGGCTGGTGAATCCAGCCAGTCCTCAGCGACCCAATGTAGTTGCCCCGTCTGGGGCAGTGGCCCCATCATCCTCAGCAAGGGCACCCCCTCCCCGAGTCGGCTCCTCCTCTATCATGTCCTAGGGTCACTGTGGTGCGTTGATGACCTCGAGCCCCCAAGACCACAACCTCAGGACATTGTGTCCTTGCATCCTGGCCAGTGTCCACTGCCAAGTTGCCAGGAGTGTCCCCAACTCCCTGGTCCCTCTGAACTTGAGAGCAAGGACCCAGCAACACGTCTTCAGAAGGGGGCCCGTTAGCGCACGAATGGGACAAGGAGGCGTTCACAGAGAACCCCACCTGCCGAGAGAAGGGGTCCTCTCTTCCCAGGTCACCACACTCTGGGGGCCGTAGGAAGCACCTGGATTTCTCAGCCAGCTATTTTGTTCAGGACTGACTCACAGGCACCTTAGAAGTGCATTTTTATTTGTCTATGCTGCCAGGCAGAAAATCAAAGCATCTGGTGAGAAGGGCCCAATTCTGCAGGTTCAGCTCCCGGAGCTGTCCAGAGCCGCCCGGCTGGGCACCTACGGCTTCCTCCTGTGGGGAGACCTGGCCCCAGCACACAGCTGCCTGCACAGAGGGAACTGGTGGCAGGTGACCCAGGGTGCAGACAGAGCCAGGGACCCTCACCCAGGTGGGGACTCACCCAGGGCCAGGGAGCTGCCGGACTGTGCCCGTGGCGCCAGCCCCAACGTGGCCTGTGAGTCATGGGCTCTGACGGAGGCTTTGAAGAGCTGTGGCCTGTCTCCAGCACCCAGGGCTGGCCGAGGCGGGTGAAGGGCCCGTGTGTCTCACACCCTGGGGAGGACGCCTGGCTGAGGGGCGGTCTGCCGTGGGAGTTTCTGGTTCTGCACCTGGGCCAGAAGCAGGTGGCGATGGAGGCGAGGGCGCAGGTGTGGCGTTCCCAGGGGCAGCCGGCCCAGGTGGATTCTCCCACAGCTCCCTCGCCCTTGGGGCCAGCTCCCGACACATCAGCTCAGGTCCCCTGCGCAGCCCGGCTCCTTGTGGAGCCCCCGGGCCCATGGCCGGTCTGAATGTGTCCCTCTGCTTCTTCTTCGCCACCTTCGCTCTCTGCCAGGCAGCCAGGAGGGTGTCCAAGGCTCTGCTCCCGGCGGGCGCCTATGCCAGCTTCGCCCGGGAGGCGGCAGGTGCAGCTCAGTTGGGAGCCTGCTGCCTGGAGATGCGGATGCTGGTGGAGCTCGGGCCCTGGGCCGGGGGCTTTGGCCCGGACCTGCTGCTGACCCTGCTCTTCCTGCTTTTTCTGGTGCACGGGGCAACCTTCGACGGGGCCTCAGCCAACCCCGCCGTGTCGCTGCAGGAGCTCCTTCTGGCCGAGGCCTCTCTGCTGGGCACGCTGCTGAAGCTGGCAGCCCAGGGTCTGGGCATGCAAGCGGCCTGCATCCTGACCCGGCTCTACTGGTCCTGGGAGCTCAATGACCTGCACGTCCTCCAGAACCTCATGGCTGAGCACTGCAGCTCGGCCCTGAGCACGACCGTCCCCCACGGCACGCTGGTGGAAGGCGCCTGCGCCTTCTTCTTCCACCTGGCCCTCCTCCGCTTCCGGAACAGTCTTCCCATCTACAGGGTGCCGGCCGTGGCCCTGCTGGTCACCGTCATGGCCTACACAGGTGAGACCTGGCTGCCTCTCCGCTGGGCCACATCTGAACCTCAGCACCAGTGTGGCTGCCACGCCCCTCGAACCTGAGGACACCCGGGAGAGGGGCTGCTGGCCGAGGGGGCTTGCAAGGCCCCAGACTGGGGTGGCCATTTCCTGGGACCTGGTGGTGGGATGGGCTGGATGCAGCACGGTGCGGGTGGGAGTGGGGGTGGGGGTGGGGCCCTCGCCACCAGCAGGCCGTCCTTCCTGGCTGGGCCATCCACACTCCGAGCTGTTGCTGTTTCTCCCAGAAGCTCTGCACCCAGGCAGGTGGGGCGGCGAGGGTCATTTCTCCAGGGCCTGGCCCAGAATCTGGTCTGGAAGCCCCTGTGCCCTTTATTGCCCCTTCCTAGAGTGCCAAGACCTGCCATTTCTTCCTCACCCATGTCCTTCCTTCCCACTTGGCCCTAAATTTCTCCAGAGAGGGCAGCACCTCTTGTCCCCTCTCCCTGTCCGGGCTCCCTCCTGCAACCCAGGCCAAGTCTCCTGACCAAGCTCTCACGGAGTCCCTCAGCCCCTGTGGAAGCTGCCATCGGCCCGTGGGCTCAGCCTAAACCAGCACCCGCTTCTCAGCTTTTGGCCCCCAGGTGGCCCTCGGTCACTGGTCCTGGGCTCCCCCATGAGCACCTGCCCTGCCAGGGTGATGCCCCGCCCATTCCCATCCTTGTAGAGGAGCAGAAAGCCAAGGACAGGTGTGGGACCCACCAACCACTAACTGGTGTTCCACTGTCTCTGGAGTGGGGCAGAGCTGGGCCAGAACTTGGAGGTGCCAGGCTGGGGCTGCTGACAAATCCCTGAGTGGGCTCTGCCCTTACTCTGTCTGTGGGATTTGCACCCCTGGGAGGGGTCCTCCTGGAATGACCACCTCCTCCGCCCCCAAGCACTGGGGATGGGGACTGGGCAGGACAGCAGGGCCCTCCAGGAAGGTTGCCGGGTACCGCCCCCGATGCTGGGAGGGACACGAACCTTCCACTTGGCAGGCCCTCTGGAGAGGACATCCTGTGACGATGGGGCTACAGATTATTCACTGAGCAGCTCGTTCCTGCTCAGGGCACTGGGGATATAACAGGATGGGGCCTGAGGGCCGAGCTCTCCGTAGTCTCCATCCTGGGTGGGCCAAGCCGGATAAGGACAGAGCCAGCACTTAGGGTTGACTTTCTGAGACACTGACCATGGCCTGGCACAGGACAGACACTGCAGGACCTGCACCACAGTGGGCCCGGGAAGGTGCCACTAGAGTCCTTATACGGGGGGGAAACTGAGGCACGGTGAGCAGAGAGCTTGCCACGAGCAGAGCTCTGCTGCCAGGTAGCCTGGGCTCCCATCCTGGAGTGACGCCCAGGAGCCCTGTTGTCAGCACAGCAGCCACCCAAGGCGCTTCCCTGAGAGCCAGTGCTGCTGTCTGCAGCCTGGTCTCTACCCACTGGCTTCAGGCTCCATGTCCAAGGGGCCACCTGCTCTCCCCAAGGCCCAGACCCTGCTCTGGCCCGGCCCGCTCAGTGATGGTGGTCCTGGGCTGGTGGTGAGGGTCGCTGGCCTGGCTCCGGCTGCTTTTCCAAGGCTCCCCTCCCCTGTCCTGTCCACTCCTCTCTTCTGGTGCTGTGTCAGTAGGCTCAGTCCCTTTCCACGATCTCTCTCTCTCCCCCTCTCTTTCTGTCTCCCTGTCTCTGTCTCTGTCTCTGTGGCTGTCTCTCAAAGACAACCTCCCACAAGGTAGGGCGCAGTGGAGAAAAGGACAGGGTCACGTGAGTCTGTCCTTGGGGGTGACAGGTCAGGATGGGCGTTGGACATCCCTGGAGAGACTTATCCCCATTATACCCTGACCCCGTGACCTTTGGCCTTGGCTCCCATCAGCAGGAGGGGACAAAGTTGGGCTGAGCTCCGGCCTACACACAGGAGGACTCCTGGGGGAGTTTCGGAGGGGGGCTCTGGCACTGCTGGAGGGACGGCTGCAGGCAGCGGCAGGACAAGGCCGGTCTGTGCTTCCCTCCGCAGCCGGGCCATTCACGTCCGCCTTCTTCAACCCCACCCTGGCCGCCTCCGTCACCTTCCACTGCTCTGGGCACACCTTGCTGGAGTACGCCCAGGTGTACTGGCTGGGCCCTCTGACAGGTAAGGGGGAGGGGTCGCTGGGGCCCACAGAGGAGCTCCTGTGCTGGCTCTGGGAGTCCCTGAGAGCAGGTGGCAAGGCCAGCCCTAGGCAGTGGCTCAGGGCCTGGGGACAGGGACAGTCACACAAAGTGTTCCTGGAGGGCATGTCTATGGGTCCAGCCTGCAGGTGGGGAGTCCATTCAGGGACCGCTGGAGCAGAGGCTTCCTGGTTGTGGAGTCCTGAAGGGAGGGATGGATGCCAGGTCAGGGCTCCCTGGCTGCCCTATGGGGCTCTGAGGGCTCCCCTCTGGTGTAGACATGGGGGCTCCTCCTCTGTTCCAGTTAGAGACCTGTTTCCTGGACCATCTTGGGGGAGGGACTGTGAGTGGCCCATCTTGCTTTGAACCTCATCACGGAGGGGCTGGAACCAAAAAAGGAAGGTGGCAGGGGTCAGGGAGAGGCAGACCCCTCCGAGGTACTAGGCAGACAGGTGAGGACTGTGCCTGCCATGGGGCCTCCCTATGCTGGGGTTTCTGTACCCCCTGCAGGGCATCCTCACAGACACAGAGCCAGGGGTCCCTTGATCAGGTGCTGGTCCTTGTGTCTGTGGAGCCTCAGGGGACAGTGGGCCAAGGTAGACTGGAGGGGGACCATGCTGCCTGGACAGGGCTGTGACGTGGGGTGGCTGTCCCCTGCAACCGCTGGGTGAGGCCACCCTGTGACTCCCTGAAGCTGGTGGACCCCCTGAGCCCATCTACTCTGGGCACCCTTCCTTGCCTGCACCTGTCCCCAGGGCAGAGGAGCAGCAGAGAAGGCCCTGTGCTGGGGTGACCACATCGGGGGTTGGAGCCATCCACAGCCATGGGATCCAAGCCATTCCAGGCCCAGGGTCTGAGGCCACAGGTGGAGGCCTGCTGTCATATCATCTCCTGCTGTCACCAAACCCACACAGGTCCTTTCATCCCTTGCAGAGTAGGGCCAACAACTGAAATGTCAGGCTTGAGGCAAGGAAAGAGGGATTATTATTATTGAAAGGCAGCCAGACGAAGAGATGGGAGTTAGGACCCAGATCCACCTCCTCACAGGGAAACTGGGAGGGGTTTTTATCTGACCTTTAGGTTGTGGAGGGGGAGCACGTGCTGGGGCTTTAGGTCGGGGAGTGGGAGCACGTGCTGGGGCTTTAGGTCGGGAAGGGGGAGCACCAGCTGGGGCTTTAGGTAGAGGAGGGGGCGCATGAGGCCGTGCTGGTTGGCCCCTTCCCGCCAGCCTGCATTTGACCTTCAAGACTGAATTGCTTTTCCCTTGACTGTCTGGACTTTTCTGGTCGGTTTTCATCTTCTGCCTGCGTTGGGCCTTGAGAGACTGACTCTTGATGTCTGGACCCTGACTTCCTGGGAAAGGCAGCTCGCTCACATACTGAGGAGGGACGGACAGACCTGGTTAGTTGTGAACGACGGCTGCTTATGCTGAGGACGCACAGCTGCAGTTAGCAAAGCTTATCTCAAAGTTTCTGTTCTCTTCTTCTAGCCCAACGAAGATGTTTTAACCTCTTAGTCCTCTGTCTCGTTGCCTTCGGTCTTAGCCCTTTGGCCCCAGAGTGCTCTCCATGCCTCTATCACATGGGTCATTGAGGCCCGGTGGAACTCTGGAAGCTTCCTCCACTCCTCTGGGTCTGCAGTGGGGGGCTCTCAGGGAGATGGCCCCAGCCTCCCCTGTGGGAGGAGAAGCGAGCCTGCAGAGCTCCCAGGCTGACACTTGTCCCTGGGATGATGACATGGCATCATTATGACCTGTAACTTCAGCTTCCATTGTATCACACTCTCGGGTGCACACAGTCCTAGGAAAGGGACTAAGAATAGCAGTGGTCCCCTCCTCTGCCCCGTGTCCCCTCGAAGAGGCATCTTCTCTTTAAGGGGCATGGTTCCGTGTTCTCTTTCTCCACTCTACATAATGGGCTTGCACGGCTGCTTCGAGATTTTTCACTTGAGGCACTAACTCTTAACTCTCCACGAAGTCCTTAAAGGATTTACATCAACCTTGAAGAAAATGTGCTCTCCTCTCCAGCTTTGGCAAACTTACCCTCCCAACGAGCTGGACGGCCAGGTGGGAATTTAGGATCCTCCACTCTGGGAGTTCTGGGCAGAACCTGGGGACAAGGAGTCGGCCAGGCCTGGCCCCTGCCCCTCAGACCTCTGCTTTTCCCAGCCCAGGCCCCACCCACATCCCCCATCGCTCACAACCCCCAACACAGCCACCCACACGGATGACAGAGCACCTTGGGAGGCAGCCCTGGGAAGCAAGGGGCCCAGCAGGCTCTGTACGTGGCTCAGGATGTTTGTGCAGAGGATGCTGGACCCAGGTCCCTGAGCATGGTCTAGAAGGGCACACAGTTCCCAGTGGCTTGTCCCCATCTCCACGGGGTAGGTGCCCTGGGCATGCTGGGAAGAGCCAGACCAGAGTCCAGGAAAGGGCCCCTGGCCCAGGTCTGCAGGTTCCTCCTCCTATAGAGGCTCTGGGTGTGGGTGTCCGGGGTTGCAGTGAGCCCGCTGGGCCCTATGGTCTGACACTCGTCTCCCGCAGGGATGGTCCTGGCTGTCCTGCTGTATCACGGTCACCTTCCTTGCCTTTTCCAGAGGAACCTGTTCTACAGTCAAAAGAGCAAGTATCGAGTCCCCAGAGGGAAGCCAGCCCCAGGGCCTGGAGACACCCAGATGCCCGCAGAGGGGTGCAGAGGCCGCGAGCCTGGGCGACGTGGGGTGGGGCAGCAGCCACGGAGCTCCAGCTGAGCCTACACTCTCCGTGTGAGCATCACACGAGGGTGGGGTCCCCAGGCTGGACCTTGAAACCTCCCTGAGCTAAAGGAGGTACCAGACCCACGCCCCGTTCCCCCCTGGACGCCACGTTTCAATAAACCATTCCTAAGACCTGCCAGTCTCCCTGGGCCTGACACAGGCTTCTGGAAGGGCAGGCAGGGTGAGACAGACACACAGGGGAGCCAGGTCTGAGTTGCCTCCATCCTCCCACAAGATGTCTCTTGCGTCTTTGCAGAATCAGAATGAAAAATAAGACCTAAGAAAGGCCAGGGGGAGGCAGCCTGGTCCTGAGAAGACCCAAGGCTAGAAGGTTCCATAGATGGTACCTGGCTGCCCTGGACGTGCCCCAGCCCCCACAGCCCAGGGAGGTTTGAGCAGCCACCACACCCTGAGACCTGCTGGGGACATTAAGGATGGTGGCTGGAGCCTGAGGCTGCAGGGAAGTGGGCCAGACACAGAGCACCCAATCTCGCCCGCCGCCAGCACCCTGAGCCTCTGGGCAGCAGCCTCCGGGCCCTCAGAGCCAGCCAGGCCAAGCTTGCCAATCACTGGGGCCTTCGCTGCAGAACCAGGGCTCCCTGCCAGGCTGGGAGGAGCCTCCAGTCATTTCCTCCCCAGAGACCAGAGCTGGTCTGGAACCTTCCACAGCAGGAGGACAAAGCCCCATCAGCTCGGGGTTCCTGGGAGCCATCTAGAGAGTGAGGCTGGCAAGGGCTGTAGCCCAAGGCCCCACCCTAACCTCTGACTGAGAGGGACAGGAGGGAGGGTCCAAGGAGAGGTCCCGGGTGATCTTGTCCCTGAGGGTGCCATGTGAAGGACATGTCTCCCTGAACCAGCTTCCTGGCGGGGGAGAAGAACCCTCACCCCGCTCACCGTGGCTGCCCCTTCACCCCTTTCAAGCCACCCGCACCCAGCCTGGCAGCAAGGCTGCTCTCTCTGGGCCCCAGCCTCCTCCTGTCTCCTCCAAGGGGCCACCCTGGGAGCTGGTGAGCAGGCCCAGGCCCACCAGGATAGGGCCTGAGAGCCAGCCCTGTGTGGCTTCCAGAGGGCCTGATGGAGCTGCAGAGGCTTCCAGAGAGGACTGTGAGCACAGGGCGGTGACGGGATGGAGCGCCAACCAGCAGGCATGGTGTCGGGCTCCGTGTGCACAGGGCGAGGCCGGTGCTGAGTGAGGGTCACCACAGCAGCAGCAGAGAGAGCAGAGGCTGTGCCCGGGAAGGAAGAGGGTCTCCTTCCAAGACGGCCCCAGGACCTGAGGGGGGCGCTGGCTGGCCTCTCCGTCCCCACAGGAGTCCCTGTGGCCTCTGCACAAATGACACCAGGACAGAGACCGCTGGGGCTCAGGTGGTAAATTAGCACAAGGTGGCACACACGTGGACACCTCAATAAAACATGTCAGCAAGTTATCACAACCATTCGACGGGTTTAACGTCTCTGTTTTGGAAAACTTCAACACAGTAAAGCAAAATCCACAAGCTGGGGAACAAAAAACCAAACTTAAGGAACATTTCATGCTCACGTGGAAGGGATTTATAGGGGAAGCATTTATAAATCGCTGTCCTGAGAATTATAAAGTCTAACGCGATCGAGTTTGCATTTGAGTGACTGTGCACCCACTGGAGTAGGTAGGGCTGTGCTGGGTGCGGCCGGCTCCCCAGGCCCCAGCACAGGATCCTCGGGGGGACCAAGGCATGGATTTACTCTCACTTAACACTAACAGTTTCAGCTAACTAAGTTTGGGTTTAAAAACAGTCTGGCAAACACAGTTATAACAAGACATCTTGACTTCGATACTCATCCTGTGAGCCTGGTTATGGCTCCCGGAGACCCACCCTGTGGACGCTGCCGCCTCCCGTCCTTGGCCCGACTCCAGCTCTGGACGAGGAGAACCCTCTCAGGCAGGAGTTTTCCTTGAGAGGCAGCCTGGTCTCCAAACTCGTTTCCCGTGGCACCCCTCTCCTCCCCGCACCACTCCGACCCCTATTAACATCTCTCGGGATGGGGTTCCCCAGAGCAAACTTCAGGGGGTTCCTGCAGGTGAGATGGGGCAATGGAATGTCCACTGGGGACCTGACCTCAGCTGTGACCCTGGGCATGAGAAGGCTCGCTCTCTTCCAACTCATCTCCCAGGGCCTCTGCTGGGAGACAACCCTCCTCTCAGTGCCCCAGTGGCCCTGAACAGAGTTCCCAGGTGTTGACGAAAGTAATCTGTAACCAATCTATAATGAAAATTGAGGTGAGTTTATTCTGAGACAAATATGAGGACCATGTAGCCCGAGGTCTTCCATCCCCAAGGAAGGATGAGTACCCAAGAAGTGGGGTGTACAGAGTGGTTATATACCCTCAAAGAGCATGTTTCACATATGAAGGAAATGTCCCCTTTACAGCAGTCACGAGACTGCTCTGTCAGCACAGCAATGGATGGACACAGCAAGTTGTAGGGCGCTGTCTCAGTGGACACAGCAGGGTGGCAGGTCTGTTGTCTAGAGCTGGGTGATCACAGGATGAGTGCAGCAATTAGTTCCTAGCCTGAGGAGAGATGCTTACCCTTAAGGAAATGCAAATGTCGGGGAAGTTGCACCTTCATCTTAAGGGCATTTGTTCTTGCCTTTGGGACACAGCAAATGCTTAAGCAGATGTACAATGCATGCTCATCGGCCACGCCAGGCCCTTTTGGAAAAACAAAGTCAGGCTGAATTAGGTTTATACCAAATGCTTTCCTCATATACTCCAATCTCCTATTGCTTGCCATTTATTTGTCACAGGTCAAACCTGTCACTTCAGCCAGGCCTGCATTCAGCAAATCATGAAGGTGACAAACATCTCCCAGGACCCCTGACCACCCTCCCCTGCTCACAAGTCTGGCCCTGGGTTTGGAAGGGATGTCAGAAGGCAAATTGTCACCCCTGACCCCCTCCCTGGCCACCTTTGACCTCAGCCACTGCCTGGCCACGCCCAGTGACAGTTGCAACTGCCATTGGTGGGCAGTTTAGAACTCCGCAGGGCAGGGCAGGGCCAGAGACACCAGCCCACACTGAGGGCCCAGCTGCATGGCTTGACCATGGACCCTGCTCAGCTGAGGCCCTCTCATCGCTGCCCACGGGTCAGGTAGGGCCGCTGAGAGACTTGAACGCGGTCATGGGTGTCCAGCTGTCCTTGGATCCTCAGGACACTGTCAGAGGTGTCACCACCAGGGACGAAAGTCCACACCACTGGGAGGATGGCCGGCCTCCTTCCCAACAACCCTGAATAACCTACGGGGACTGTTGCCTCCAAATGAGGCGGACACGGGGGCTTCTTCCACCTGTAATCCAGAGGGACTTTTCACAGCCCCATGAGGTGGCAAGGTGGCTCACCATGTAGAGGGCACGACACAGTGTCCAGCACCAGACAATGCCCGGTGACCATCCACGTGGCTCACTGAGAGTGTCCAGCTGGAGGCACAGCCGGCTGAGCAGGGCTCTGCTCTCGGGGGACGGGTCTGCCGTGTCCTCCCTGGGGTGAGTGTCGTGTGGAGGCCCCCGGGAGGGACTCTCACCCTGCCCGTGAGAGAGAACGGCTGCAGCCCCTCCAGGACTGTGGGGGCGCCTGTGCTGACCCCTTGGGTCTGCTCAGAAACCGCTTCATCCCTGCCTGTGGGAAGTGGTGGTTCTGCCTGTGGCCGCCCCCTCTGTGGGCCTCGCACCCGGAAGCAGAGAAGGCGTCGCCCTGTATCCCCCACTCCCAGAAGAGACGCGGAGACACTCGCTTCCTGAGCCAGATGGTCACCCATCCTTCTGGGCCCAGGAGGCGGCTGAGAGCTAGGCCCTGAGTCATGCCAGCCAGGACGGAGTCCCGCAGAGGCTGTTCCCGCCCGCCACTTGTGGGGTCTGTCGTTCCGGCTCGGCCCTTATTCCACTTGGAAGCCTGGACTTCCCTGCTGGTTTCTGCCCTCCATTCCTGCGCAGCTGGGCCCCTCCGCAAGGAGAACAATTGCAGTCAGTGATGTGACTTGGGAGGTGCTGGCAAGGCCTCCCCCATGGTGTTACTTCCCTGGGAGCTGCCGCAGTGCCGGCCCCCACAAGAGCGTGGTGTGCATTGCTCGTCAGCGTGCTCACCACCAACACCGCCACTTCGCCCCTGAGCCTCTCTCTGCACCTGCTTCCTTCTTTTCGCATGTTCCACATGTTTACCAAACAAGGACAGCCTGGCCTCCCAGGGATGGAGGCACAGGCAGCCCCTTGCTAGGCCAGGAATGGAGACCTGGAACCAAGCAGTGCCCCTGGCATGTTCTACTCGTGTCCACCAGCTCTGGGCGCCTTGGGATGTTGACCACAGTGTCACGCTCCGTCTGCCTGCCCCATCTCACTGTTGCAACCGTGCGGCCAGACTAACCTCGTAAAAAATGCAAGATCAGGAGACACCACTGCTCAAAGCCTCCATGTCACACAGACACTCACATCTGAACTCGTGTCCTGCTTGGTGGTCCCCAGGCAGGAGACAGGACGTGCAAGCGCTGAGCAGTCAGCTCGTCCCCGGGCGGAGTAACAGATTTGTGGGGTCCACTGCCCACGAAGCACAGAGGCCAGAGGAACCCTTGACTACCTCCCAGTTTGTCCCATTAGTCCCCTTGCTGACCCTCTCCAGACAGTGGCCCCCAGGATGACGCACGAGCCGATCTCCCCTGTGGCCGGATCCTTGGATTTTCTGTCGCCTTCTTTCTAATCTTGCCTGTGATTATCCTTGGAACCCGCTGACAAACACTTAATTGCTGTTCCTTTAAACACTGTAAAGGGTAGATTTCCAGCCCCAGGCCACCCTTGGCACTTAGAGTGCCCTCGTATGTTCATCACAACCTTCAATCTTAGAAGGTCGGAGCTTGACAAGCCTCCCTAAATCTCCTGGCCGAGCTGTGGGACAAAGTGGAGCCCACCTTCCTCTCAGCTGGCCCAGGGGGAATCCGGGCTGCAGCAAAGAATTCAAGCTGCAGGGCACAGATCCAGCAGCTGGAGGACGGTCCATGCACAGGCTAAAGGGAAAAGCCGCCCCTGCCTCCAGGACAGCGCCAGCGGCACGTGGACACGCAGATCAGGGGGCAGCAAGCCCCGCGAATGCAGCCTGCTGCCGCCTTTGTGAATAAAGCTTCCTTGGGACACACCCTAGCCCACGCATCTCCACGGCGTCTCCGGCTGTCCTCACACGACCACAGCAGAGCTGACGAGTTGCAAAGGAGGCTGAAAGTGTTAACTTCTGGCCTTTGTGGAAACAGTCTGCTGACCGCTGACGTAGACCCCAGGTCCATGGCTGCGACAAGGACTGGCAGTCTTCTTGTTTCTGATGATTGCCTGTGCTGCAGACGTGCAGTTCAACGACCCCCCGGCTCCTCCTACCCCAAAAGGGCAGAACTCACTCCCTCTGGTCCAACGACAGACACGGTTCTACAGATGACCTTGCGAGAAGGCAGGATTACGAGAAAGCACAGCTGTGACATCACAGGTGTCTGTTTCCTCGGCTCCCATATGCCCCTAGCCAGAAGGGGGCACTGAGAGAGAAGCAGCCTTCCCCACCGTCACAGGCACTGGCCCTCCAGCCTGGTCCCCAGCTAGCACCTGTGACTGTGCCCCAGCATCCCCACCGCAGCCCACCTGGACGACCCCGTCGTGTTGCCCAGCAACAGCTCCAGCCCCGCTTCCCCCTAGCCCCCTTCCCGATAGAGATGATGGAGATGCTGTCATCTAACTGCCTCACTCTTGACAACCCCCAACCCAGAGCAAATGCCTGCCTCCTTGGTCTCTGCCCTGGGTCACCTCCCACCTGCCCAGATGCTATAAGGAGTCACTCCTGAGATGCCTCCTTCTGCCCAGCTCCCCCAGATGTGGGCTGCAGTGAGTAATAAACCCCGAGCTTGCTGGTGACAGGTGTCTCCTGGTGGTCTTTGGCCGTGGCTTTGTTACAGGTGACGCTTTTATCAAAGGTGTCGCCACTACACATCCCGGGCAGCGATTTATCCTGTCCCTCGAGCGGCTTTCTCATTTGCAGGCCCCACAGCGATGCCCCACAACTCAGGCCGTTCCTGGGGCTCCCCGGGCCAGGCAACACTTCCCCGAGTCTGAGGCGGAGCCACCGTAGCATTTTGGCTGGGAGACAGTGACCCTCCAGGACAACGTTAGGCCTCTTGGACTGACCTCAATGTCACAGACAGAGGGACCGAGGCCTGTGGTGCCTGCACCCACAGGGGCCTCCAGCGAGTCCAGAGCCCATCTCTCAGGGTCACTCAGAGGGAGAGCGCAGGCAGGGTGGGTCTGTCCCTGTCCTCTGCTCAGGTTCGCTCTTTGAGGGAGTCCTAGAAATCTTATCTAGGAAAGGAGATGCCCGAGGGAGTGCCCACCCTGGCCCCTCCCTTTCCCCAGCCAGGGAGTTGCCCCCAGGAGCCCCGGCCAGGCCAGCAGATGGTGCTCTGGCTCCGGTTCCCACCGGCCGGCCACGCTGGCACCCTGATGTGGGACTTCCAGTCTCCAGAACTGTAAGCAATCCATGCCTGCTGTTTATAAGCCAACAGGCTGCGGTGTTCTGTCATAGCAGCGTGGACAGACTACAGTCCTAGAGTGGGACACACGCCTGGAGGGTCACAGGGACGCAGGACCGGCCTGGACCCCCCAGGCCCCTGCTGTAGAATCCTCAGGCCCCCTGCCCCGAGGCTGAGCGATGCCGCTGGGGTCTCCCCACCTGCCTGCCTGTGGGGCTTTGCCGAGCAGGCTACTGTGTCCTGTTGCTTTGAGTCAGCGAGGATTCATACTCCCTTCGTAAACTACCGAAAGCTTTAGTCACGCTGGGCGCAACTGGGTGTGGAGAGGCAGATGTGCTCGGGGGGCTGGGTCCCCCCACAGGAATGTCTGGCCCCCCCATCCACCCCCTCCCTTCCAGCGCCCCGGAAGTCGCCCCCGGCTCTCTTTCGAGAGACCGAACCCCTCTTTGGGAAGAGGAAAAGGATTGGACCAGCCCTTCCCAGCCCCACAGAGCGCAAAACCGTCAGACGGGGGACGTGTCACCTTGCGACCCTCTGGGCCCACCTAGGACAAGGAAAGGAGGGGAGGCAGCTGGGTGGGGCCTGACGCCAAGGGGACCTGGGCGGGGCTCCGGCGACCTGGCCCCTCCCTTCCACGCCCAGACTGTCGCCCCGCTGGCCAGTGTTGTCCAGCCTGTCCAAGCCTGGTGTTGGATGCCCGTCTGGGACTAAGATGAGCAGAGCTAAGGACAGTGACACTGGCCTCCGCTGCAGGGCATGAGGCACAAAGACAACATAACCTACATGACCTGCGCCTGCCTAGTGGGAGTGTCGTTGAGAAGAGACAGGACCCCTTGCGCAATCCCGCCCCCTGTTCTCCCAAGGCGCCTTCTCTGGGGACAGAGGGTCACTCAGCTGCATCTGCATCCTCAATGCCTGGATCCCCTGCCTCCCCCTGCCCCCGTTCCCTCCTGTCCTCACACCCCTCGCACCTGTGCTGGGTTGCCCTAGCTCCTGGAGGGCCCCTTTCTTCCTCCTTAGCTAAGCCCCTCTGGAGTATCCCACCGAGTCCTCCCACTGTCGCTGCCTCCCTATCACAGTCCCAGTCCCCGTCCTGGTCACAGTGCCCCATTGCTGTCCTGGCCCTGGCTGTCCCTCCCTAGGCCCCCCAGAGCTGTCTTCTGTCCTGACCCTGCTGTCCAGTCCCCAGCCTGCAGCACAAGGGGGTGCCAGCCTGCTGCTCGGCCTCCTTGCTCTTCTGAGTCATACCCTCCTGTGGCTTCCTCCCCACTTCAGAGCACCCACCAAGCCTGCGTCCCCCCTGCAAGGCCCCTGGGATCCGACCTGACCCACTTCCCACCTTGCTGCTCCTCGTCCCTCCCTGTGAGACTCCAGGGATGCAGCCCTATCAGGCTCAGGTGTGTGCATCTCAGGGCCCAGTGCCTGGACCGCCTTGCCTGGCACACAGCAGGTGTTGGTAAATACTTGATGGATAAGTCAACACTAGGGGCTTGTTGTGCCTAAACTGGGAAAGAGGCAGTGGAAGAACCTCTGGCAAGTTCCCTGTCTGTGGATGGTGGCCCCTCCCCGCTGAGTAGTTCTGGTCTGGCTGTCCCCTCAGCCCAGGCAGCCCGCTGTGCCCAACACTGCCTCCAGCCGGGAGGGCCTGGTATCTCCGATTCCCTAAATGGATCAGTCCTAAAAAGTGACTCGGGGGGCTGCTCCTTGGGGGAAGACACCCTAAGGGGGGCACAAAGGCAGGGAGTGAGGACACAGCAGGCTGGCGAGCCCATGCTCCTCCAGTCCGAGCCCCAAGGACCCAGGGCCTCTGCGAGGGAGGGTCCCTTGGACCAGCCACATGCATATTCCCAGAGCTGGACCTTGGCTCCCAAGGCTGGAGGCGGAGGGCAGGGCCAGCTGGGAGGGGGCTGGACGTGCCAGCAGCCTCAGAGGTCATGGCCACCTCCTGGAGACTGGACTGCTTTTCCTCACTGTCCCAAGTGTGCTTGGACAGGTGGAGGCGGAGGGTCTGGCTCTCCAGGGTCACTCACAGCTCAGGGCTCTCTTCCAAGGTGCCACCTCTTCACAGTGACACAGGAATGCCTGCTTTTCAGGAAGCCCTTCCCTACGCACGGTGTTAGAATTGGGGGCCAGACTTCATGCCCCACGGTTTCTGTGGGTGCTGGAAGGAGAAAGATGCAGGGCGGGGGTCTCTGACATGGTGTCCCTCCCTCCCCGTAACGGCTCTTACGGCAGCACCACAGAATCCCCAGGACCCGTCGGGGGCAGAGGAGTGATGTGGTCAGATGTGAGGCAGGGAGTGGGCGGGGCTGGAGGGGGCTTGGGCTCCGGGTCCAGTCTGGTCAGTGACAGCCCTGCTCCTGCCTGGGTTTCTGAGTTTCTGAGCAGGAAGGGTGCTTCCTTTTGGGGCCTGTTTCCAGACTTTGATTTCTTGAGGAAAATCCTGGTGACTAGCCAAGTGTGGAGAACACTGACGGAGGCCACAAAAGGCTGGAGACTGTGGGTGGCTGCAGGGAGATGTGAAGTGGGAGGAGAAGGGGCTCCCCCGCCCCGGGTTACGGAGGGGACCTCTTTGATCCTCTTTAGGAGCCCAAGTTAAAAAAGTTTTTTAGAGGAATTCCTTTAAAGTTATTTAGTGGCTATGTCTTGTTAAATGTGACACCCTGCAGCCCTGGGATCTGTTTCCGTTACATTTGCAATGGTTTTAATGGCTTGAAGAGACATCCTGAAACTTCCAGTAGATTTTGGTGTCTAATCATAATCTACAGGTGACAGAAAAAATAATGTCTTGATTTTCTTTAACATCTCTCCCCAATACTTGCCCTGGTGCTCAGAGGGTCCCTCCTTTCCTGAGCATCTTAATGGGTGGAGGCTAGAGGTTGGAGGTCAACCTGGGTCACTCCGCATCCTCATCGAGCTTGAGGGCTGGGGTGCCGGG
Organism: Equus caballus; assembly: GCF_041296265.1. NCBI lineage: Eukaryota > Metazoa > Chordata > Mammalia > Perissodactyla > Equidae > Equus > Equus caballus. Next base: position 26,245,097 of record NC_091689.1, on the reverse strand, counting down.
ACACACTGACAAAGGTCTACCACCTGAGAGGCTGGCATCGCCTGGGGGCAGGCATAGCAGAGCTTTGGAGAAAAGATCCGTATGGTGGTGCTCCTTTAACTTCGTGGTTCAATTCTACTTGCTGGGGGATAGCCCCATCCCCGGGACCCAGAAACTGTCAGAGACAGCATCAAATCACGCTAAGATGAAGCGGCTGTTTCTGGTGGATACTGTGGAGGAAGGGAGTGAGTTTTGCATCGAGGGGACTCAGGGCTCCCTGGGCAGCATGCTGTAGGGCCGTGCGCGGGCCCCTCCTGCCGTGCTCTCCTCAGCTGCCTCCCCCCAGGCGCCCAGGTTGGGTCACCACGCACAGGAGAGCCCCACATCTATCCCTGGAAAGGCCGGGGCATGGCGAGGACGGCCCCCACATCTTCCTGGAACTCCATGGCCGTGGAAGAGTAGCCGACAGCATCCTGGCAGCAGCTGGCGTTGGCCGTGTGAGAATCAGGCTGTCTGACGGTGACCACCCTCTGGATGGTGGGGCAGGCCAAATTTGTCCATTGGGCCACGAGCTTGGCCAAGAAGGCGACGTGCAGTGGGAGGAAACAGACCGTGAAGGTGGCCAGGTTGGCCGCCACCATGCAGAGGGCCTTGAGATGTGGGCTGTGGCTTGGGGCAGCGCCTGTGTTCCCTCACGGAGGAGATGCCCGAGCACCTGCCCCACACAGAAGCTCAGGATGAGCCGTGGGAGGAAGAGGAGCTGGGAGAAGCCCTGCCTGAAGGGTGGGGCTCTGCCCGAAGCAGAAGCTGTCTGCTTGTGCGGCCAGGACGTGGACAGGGCCACCGCCCTGAGGACCAGAAGGTGGGGGCGGCCTGCAGGGGAAGGTGCAGGGCGGAGCCGCAGTCCCCAGCGATGGCTGGGATGAGGCACATGCTCACGGAGGTGCTGAGGTAGTAGGAGCTCTTCGAGACCTGCACGGGCGCCCTCCAGTGTGCTGGACCCCCAGCAGGCTCAGCAGCAGCAGGCAGTCGGCCGCCACCAGGTTGGCCATGTAGATGCGGTCCTCCGTCCACCTGCGCAGGCAGCAGCAGAAGACGCAGGGCGCCAGGCCGTTGAGTTGCAGGCCCAGCACCAGGATGAGGCCGATGGAGCCACTGGTCACCACCTGTGACAGGACACTCCTGTCCATGCTGCAGCTGTTCGAGCTGTTCCTGGGGACAGCAGCCACAGACACAGTGGCTCAAGCCTGAGACAGGGTGGAAGATGGTGGGAGCCTCTGCCAGATGGGAATGACAGGTGAACTGACGGGCCAGGCGAGCTTCAGCCGGGGGCTGGGAGGGAAACGCTGCAGGCCCTCTCTCTGCTCTCCTCCTCCCCACTAACCTTTCTCTCCCCCCCTCTCTCCTCCCACTTCCTGGGCCAGCCCGAACAGCATGGCATGGTCATGGTGCCCTCTCCCCTAACCCGAGGGGGCTCCACCGAGGCCCCCTCCAGACTGTGGATCCGCCACCTCCCCTGCCCCGCTCAGTGTGATGAGGGACCCCATGCCTTGGCCTGGTGCCTGGACCTGGGCCAGTGGCATCCTGCCAGACAAGGGGCTCTGTGAGGGGCTTTTCTCTGGGCCCACAGCCAGGACCTTCTCGGGGTCTGCACCTTGGCCCAGTTATCTGTCCCCCTAGGCCATGTGGCCCTGCGAACGGGGCCCCCAGACTCCTCTGGCAGGCAAAGCTGGCCCATGGTCCTTCCTCGAGAACCCAGGACCCCCACCCACTCTCAGGTCCCCCGTGAGGGACCAGAAGGGGTCTGCAGATGAGGGAGCACCCCCCACCAACCTAATCAGGAGAGCGTGAGGGGCCTGGTACCTCTGTGGTCTGTCTGTCTCCCCAGGCTCCTGTTGGTCTCTCTGCGTCTCACTGTCTCTGTGTGTCTCCCTCACCCCAAGCTTCTCCCGCTCTGCCCTCTTCCTGCTCACTGTCCTCGTCTTTCTTGGGTTTTCTCCCTTTCTCACTCCTCCGTTTACCGTCTTTCTCCCTCTCATCTCCGGCTCCCTCTACCCGGTCCCCCCATCTTTCTCCCTCCCATCTCTATCACTGTCCCCCCAGTCTCTCGCTGTCTCCCCCCTCCATCTCCCTTTGCCTTTTTTTCTCCCAGACGGTCCCCCCAACCCTGTCTCTCCCTCCACCTCCCCATCTATCTCCCATTCTCCTCTCATCTCTCACTTGTTTGCTGTTCCAGAGACTGTCTCTGTCTCACAGGGGCTCCTCCCATCTCCTGACCCCTTGCAGACCCTTGTGCCACCTGTCTGACTCAGAAGCTGACTGTCCCCTCTGTCCCCACCCTACGCCTGCTTGGTCTCAGAGCTCAGAACCAGCTGCCCACACTCAGGCGTGGCCCTGGCCTAGGACAGATGAGGCCGGATGAGGGCCAGCCGGCCGTCCTGGGAGCCCTCCATGGCGACCAGCAGATGAGCGCTGGACAGGCCCGGGAACCCCCTGCATGCACACCTCCACCTCAGAGGGGCTTCGGGGACCCGTCCTAATGCAGGGGTGTGTTCCTGCCTGAGCCATGGGTGGCCCCACCCTCAGCATCCCCAGGGGGATGGCAGGCGTAAGTGAGGGGTCTAGGCAGAGGGTCTGCTCTCCCTCGGGCAACAGGGAACACCAGCAGGACTGACCTTGGGAAGCTGGCCAGGCTGACCTGCAGGAGGAAGGAAGCCAGAGAAAACCGGCTTGTCCCTGGGCTGAGGAAGACCCGGAGGAGAGAGGGGCACGAGCGTTGTACTTCCTCCCCGTGAACACCTGTGAAGCTGCGAGGAGCAGGGCGATGCCCAGGTGCCCTGGGGACACGGTGAGGAACAGTCTGTCACACAGACCTGGGGCTGGGGTGGGAGCATCAGGTACTGTGGGGGTGGCAGGGCTCTGAAAGCAGGGGCTGGCAGCCTCTCTATAAGAAGTATGTGCTTCCACCCCCTGCCAGCGCCCCCCCTCAAGAGGATCTCTTGGTGGTCAGTGTCATTTCCGCCCTCCTCTGTGCTCTCACAGGGGCTGGGGCTGGGAGACGCCCTTGCTGCAGGGGACAGGATGCAGACAGCCCCAGAGAGATAGGAGGCGAATGCACGCTTTCCCAGGTGGGTTCCAGTGTGGTCAGCCTGTGCTGGCCATTATCTAGATGTTCACTTTGGGGATGTGGGCAGCTGTTTCCTGAAGTGCTGGCCTTGGGGTTGGCCGGACTCTGCGTTCCAGCAGCCCCTCCCTGGGAGCAGGGCCGGCCCTGATGCCAGGTTCCTGAAGCAACCCCTGTCCTGCAGCTGCACAGGGCTGACCCCACTTCCCCAGACCCCCAGCACCTCCCTTCTTGCTTTCTCCACTCTCTCTGACCGCTACACCCTCCCGCACAGAAGACTGGACGTTCTTAGGAAGGAGTCCCCTGAGGGCCCGCAGACCATGGGACAGCAGGCACACAGGCAGGTGGGTCCCCGAGATAGGGGAGCTGGGGGGCAGCTCTGCAGCCCTTCCCTCTTCAGCTGTCTTCTCCCTGCCACCAGCTGCGGCCGGGCTTGACCCTGGCAGGAAGAGGAATTGGCTTCACGGAGAAGCCAACTGCTCCAGAGGAAAGACCCAGAGATGCTTCCTCAGCCCCCAGGGGGCCCACCACCCCAGCTGCCCCAGCCTGGTCCGCCCATCAAGGTGCAGAGACCACAAACACTGCCCAAGGATCTTCACAAGGAAGGAAGGAAAGATCAGAATGAAGGAAAAGGAGAAAATCAGAGGAACGGACTGACTGGTGGGGAGGCGGCCGAGAGCACTTGAGAACAGCTGCGAGCAACTGGAATAAATAATCCCCAGCAATAAAAAGGCAGCCCCACTGACCACCCCCGCTGACCATGTCCGCTGACCACCCCCGCTGACCACCCAGAAGCCCTGCTGACCGGCCCCGCTGACCACCTGGCAGCCCCGAGGGATCGCAAAATCTTGACATTTTGGAAAGAACTGGACAAAACGAGTCCATACCACGTGTCTCCGTTTATATAAGACTCTAGAAAGTGCAAAGTAAGCTGTAGGGACAGCAACTCCGTGGGGGCTTGAGGGAGGCGGCGGGGTGACGACAGTGGCAGCAGCCCCACAGACACATCCACACGCTGAACGGTACCCTCTGAATATGTGCGATTCACTGCGCATCAGTTATGTCTCGATAAAGTCGTTGAACCAGATGAAAAGGAAAACCCCCAGAGAGCTTCGAGGAGATGGGGCAGCTGTGGAGTGAGAAGGGGACGCTACTTTTAAAAAGGAATTACCCAGGGGGTCAGCCCGAAGGCACAGTGGTTAAGTGCACACATTCTGCTTCTCGGCGGCCTGGGGTTCGCCAGGTCAGATCCCGGGTGCAAACATGACACCGCTTGGCAAAAGCCATGCTGTGGTAGGTGTCCTACATATACAGTAGAGGAAGATGGGCATGGATGTTAGCTCAGGGCCAGTCTTCCTCAACAAAAAGAGGAAGATTGGCAGTAGTTAGCTCAGGGCTAACCTTCCTCAAAAAAAAAAGAAAAGAAAAGAAAAGAAAAGAAAGAAAAAAGGAATTACCCAAAACCAAGAAAGAGCTCGTGAATAATTACTGAGAGAAAATTCAATGAAAGGGTTGTGAAATAAAGATGCACTATCCCCAGCAGACATAGACAACAGGAAATAAAAATAAAGAAGGGAAGCAGGAGGTCAGTCTGAGACCTCTGACCTCCGACTCACGGAGTCCCAGGAAGAGAAGAGTCGGCGGAAGAAATGGCCGGAGGAGAACATGCTCGTTTCTAGAACTGAGGGCTCCGGGCCTCAGATGGGAGGAGTGCACCGTGTCCCCAGACCAAGTGCCTCCTTGTGCAGTGTCAATGCTTGAAGGACAAAGAAAACATCCTAGGTGCTCCCAGAGCAGAAAAGCCAGACGACACACAGACTCTTCGGAATCGAGGGCCGGGGGGCCGGGGGACTGGCCAGCAGCACCTTCAGCTTCTGTTTGAAAATTGTCGGCCGGGCGCTTAGATTTTGCCTCAAACCCAACTCTCTGATTGGAAGCAGCTTGTGCTGGGAGCTCTCTGGGTCCCTCCCGGGCCTGGTCTGTACTCTGCAGCCACCACACCTGTCCGCTCCTGGGGGACTGCAGATGGCCCCACTTCCTGGGAGGTGCCTCACCTCCAGCTGACCGCACACGTGCCCTCTGGCTGTTCCCAAGTGGTCTGGGTTGCTGAGCTCTCAGCAGCCCACCCCCTTCTAGACCCTCTCCAGGGTGACTGTGGTGCCGTCTAGAACAGTTTCCCTAACCCGATAAAATGTCCCTAGCAGAGAGAGAATGAGCTCGTATCCTCCCATATTCTCAGCCCTGTACTCCTGTTGATGCAGCCTCAAGATGAATCGCTTTTCTTTCAGATGCCTCTTCCTTGTCAACTCCTGGCGAGCCCGGTCCTGATCAGTGTGCCAGGCTGCTCCTAAGCCCTCTGGGGGGTCTGTGGACAGTCTCCTGCTAGGAAGAGGCTCTTCCACTTGGCTTGGCCTGGCCCAGAGGTAACACTCTGGTGTAGGATGCTCAGAGCCTAGGGGTCGTGATCAGGGTTCAGAAGTCAGTTCTTGGGATGCTTGACAACGTCGGTGCTTTCACCTCAGTTCCTTTTCTCGTTGTTCCTTGGGGAGTTCTGTGAAAGTCTAGCTGCCGCCATCTTGCTGGGAGCCAGGAGGGAGAGGGGCTGTGTGCACCCCCCTCTCAGCCACAGCCTGGGGAGGAGCAGCACCCCAGTGGGCCAGTGAGGGGGCAGGAGTGCCCCTGGAGTCTGTGCATCCTTCAGGAGGCCGGAGGGTCCTTGGAGAGCTGGGGGCTTCCTCCACCACCGGGCCCACCAGCACCCTCATCAGGAGACCCTGCGGAGGCTCCCAGGAGGGCCAGCCTCTCCCCTCCTGCTGCTCTCCCTTCCTCCACCCCGGTGAGGACAGCCCTGACCTGTGCAGAGCTCACAGCACTCTGCACCTCTGAGCCCAGAGGGAGCCTCAGAATCCCTCTTAACACAGAGCTCTAGGAAGCTACTACCACTGGGCCAGAGTTAACCTTTTGGTCTAAAGCTCTTTTCTATTGTTGGTCTACACTGGTTACCTGGGTGCCCCCTCTTCTCTGTCCCACAGTGCTCGGGGGCGGTTGGAGCTGAGTCCCAGGCCATATTCTGTCTGTCTCCCTGGATCCCCATTCTGGCCAAGATCAGGACTAGACGTCTACACTCAGCCCGGCTCCACTGGTCAGTCCAAGGTGAGAATCATTCCGTGGACTCCTTGGTCCCTTGGAAAACGAAAATCCTGGACCGTCAGGGTGGTAGAAGGGCTGGAAACTGTCAGCTTGGCAATGCCCCCAGAAGGGCGTTTCAGATGGTGGGGCTGGAGGACCAGAGTGGAGTGCAGACACGTGAGGAGCACTGGATGGGGTGAGGGGTGTGGGGAGTCGTGGGGGGTGAAGTGTGTGGGGCGTCGTGGGGAGACAGGATGGGGTTAGGGGTTTGCAGTCGTGGGGAGAGTGGACGGGGTGAGGGGGTGGGGCTGGTTGCAGGGCAGGCACCTGTGTCTGGGGGCACAGGAGGGTCCCAAGGCTGGGGAGCGGAGCGGGCTGAAGGGAGGAGAGAGTGCAGGCCTGCCTCCAGGGGTCAGCCTACAGCTCTCAGGCCCGCATCCTCACTCAGTCTGGGGCCTGGATCTAGGGGGCTCCCCTGGGTTGGGGGGGCGGTGGAGGGGTACGAGACGGTCAGGCAGCGTGAGCCCTGATGGAGTGTGGAGGAGGGGTGTGGGGCAGACCCCCAGGACCTGGGCACTGCATGAGGCAAAGGATGGGGCTCTGGACACTGGCCACAGTGATTCCTGACTTTGGCCCGTGACAGAGTATCAAAGTGCTGGAAAGGTCCGGCTCAGCTGAAGGTAGGTGCCCTGAAGGGAGAGGATGGGACAGTGCTGGGGGGACCGGGCTGCTGGGCCCCTGCCCCTGTCCCGCCCCTGCACCCTGGGCTCCCCGTGGGCTCTGTGTTCCCCCTCCTCCCAGAAGCCTGCGGCAGGGCTGCTTCCAGCAGTGGGCAGAAGCCCTGGGGAGGCCCAGGTGCTGCCCGGGCCAGGGGAGCCGCCTGACTGAGGGGAAGGTGAGGCCTCCAGAGCCCCCAAGGAATGCAGGCCCTCAGCTCAACCACCTGCCAACCTGCAGCAAGCTCCCAGGAGCCCCTCAGGCCCTCCGCCGTGGTGGGCAGGCCCAGGATTGATGGTGTGAGCTCTCCTTCAAAAGTCCGAGCCTCAGCACAGGACAGCAACACACTACAGGGAGCACGGACCTCCCGAGGGTGGACACTCCTGAGTGGGGTCCCCCCCAAGCATGGCTCCCCCCCGAGCATGGATCCCCGCAAGTATGGACCCCCTGAGTATGGACCCTTTGGAGCGAGGTTCCCCTGAGCCGGGGGCCCTCAGGGCATAAGCCCCACACCCATGAGGCCGGCCCTGCCAGGACGTTGCTGCCATTCTCACTCCAGTGACACAGCCGGGAGGGAGGGCAAGGCAGTTGTTGGTGCCCGAGGAGACACGGGTGGGAGGAGACAGACTTGGGTTTGAGCCCAGGCCGCCTTGGACCAGCACCCACAGGGGGCCTCTGGAATGCGCCAGTTGTTGGTTCCAACTTGAGTTTGGATGCCTGGCCCCAGGCAGGGAGGCACAGAGAGGTGGGCGCAGCACAAACCAGTCTGGGTGCCCACACTTCCGCCTGCTGGGCACCCAACCCCTGCCTCCACTGGTCAGGGCCTCCAGCTTCTCTGAAGGAAGCACGAGGGGACATGTTCCCTTGACAGACCCTGGCCACCTCCTCACTGTCCCCACACCCCTACCCTGGTGCAGCTGCACAGCCCCCACGAGGCTCGAGGGGTCCTGGCCCTGCGTGGCAGGAGGAAACCAGCATGTGGCCTTTAGCGCGGCCCTCCCAGGAGCTGCACATGGCCCCCACCAGACTCCAGATGGCTGGGGGTGGGACGGGGCGACAGGCAGGTGGCAGGGCTCAGGAGAGCCCCCAAGTGGACAGCCCTAGAGACTCATCTGGGAAGATGCTCCTCCCCCTCCCTCCTCCCACCATGCGAGCACTGGGGGGGCACACACACACACAGACACACACACACACAGACACACACACACACACACACGGCCCTGTCAGGGCCAGCCCTGGTGGAGTGCTTTATTCCAGCCCTGGTGGGGCGGCCGCAGAAAGCTGGCCATCAAGGCCTCAAAGCACTTAGCAGGCACTCACCCCCTAGTGGCCAGATGCACTAGGCTCTGGGCACGGCAGGCGGGCAGCTCATCCCAGAGCCCCTGGGAGTGGTGGCCTTACTCAGGCTTCTCCTCTTGCCCTTGTCCCCATCCCTCTTGCAGCCCAGGGGTTGGATGTCACCTCCCCAATATCTGTGCCTGGGTCATCCCTGCCCTCCCCAGGTCTCCTGGAGAGTGCCCACAGCCCACGGCAAGTTCAGGGCTGATGCTGGGGCTCCTTGCTGCTGGGCACAGGTTCCCCCAGCAGGCAGCACCTCCCGGAGAGCTCGGGACCTGGCCCACCGTGCTCATGGTTTGTCTCCTAGGCCAGGGTCACACACAGAGACTCCTGGCTCTTGTGGACCTTGGCAGTGGGGAGCCCGGGCAATGCCGACGCCTCCTGGAACTCCTTGGCCATGTAGTAGTAGCAGATGGCGTCCAGGCAGCAGTTGCCGTCCGAGAGCCTACTGGTGATGTAGAGGGCCCGGCGGATGACGCAGGTGGGCAGACTCGTGGCCATGAACACCGTCAGCATCACGTGCAAGGGCAGGAAGCAGACCACAAACACAACCAGGTTTGCCCAAACCATGCGGGCGGCCTTCCGGCTGGCCTCCACCTGGCCCAAGTCAGCGGTCGGCCTCCGGCCCAGGGCGGTCACCACCTGCAGAGAGCAGAAGACCAGCACAACCAGCGGCGGGTAGAAGCCCAGCAGTGAGAAGACCGCGGTGTTGTAGTTTTGCTTGGAGAGGCTGGTGAAGCAGAAGCTGCCCTCCTGCATCCCCAGGATCCAGCGAAGCACCAGGGAGCCAACCACCAGCACCCAGAGCGCCAGGCACACGGCCATGGCCTGCCGCGGGGAGCGGAGCCCGCGGACACGCATTGGGTGCCGCACGGCCAGGTAGCGGTCCACGGCGATGGCCATGATCAGGCTGATGCTCATGTACCTGTTGGCCAGATAAATGCCCTGGGAGAGCTGGCAGAACGGCGTGTCCTTGGTGGTGCTGTGCTTCAGGGAGTACAGCACGAACGGCAGGGTGCAGAGCAGGCAGAGGTCGGCCACGGCCAGGTTGGCCATGTAGACGCGGGTCTCCGTCCACTGCTGCATGCGGCAGCACAGCACCCAGAGCGCCAGGCTGTTGAGCAGCAGGCCCAGCACCAGCACCATGCCCGTGTAGGTGTAGAAGATGCTCATAACCGCCGGGGGCCAGGTGAGCTCGTTGGTGCTACAGTTGCTGTTGTTCATGGTCCTGGGGCTGCAGGAGGGGAGCAGGGGTGAGGAGGGCAGGCAGGGACCGGGGTGCCCTGGGGCTGGCAAGGCCCCGCCCATCTCTGGCCGGGGGTGCAGGAGGTGAGCCTTCACCCCACATCCAGAAGCCCCAAACTCATCTTCCCAAAGAAATCATAGCAATCTTAAGGAGCTCCGAGGCACCCTCCAGTCCAAACCCCCGCCTACCCGACAGGTGGGGAAACTGAGGCCGTAAGAGGCTGAGCAGGCCCAAGTTTGCACAGGGAGCCAGCCCAGGGCTGGAACCAGATCCCCTTTCCCTCTCTCCAGCCCTGCTGCTGGGCAGGAAGGAAGGCAGGAGGAGCTCACTGGCCACCTCCAGGCCCAGCCGAGCTGACTGTCAGCTCTGGGATCCCGAGGGGCCTCTCAGTCCGCCAGCTCTCCGGTCAGAGCCAGGGCGGCCCACTGCCCCTCCACCCCTCCGCACACCTGGCTGCCAGAGGCACCTGCTCTTGACCCACAACTGCACCTCAGCAGGGTGGTCAGCAGCTACCCTACCTGGTTGTTCCTGGCAGCAGAGGTCCAGGACAGCAGAGGCTGTGGCTCAGGGCTGCTTCCCAGAAGACTCCAGAACTCTGGTCTCCCTCCTCCCTCCTTCCCTCCCTCCTTCCTGTGCTGAGAGTTGCCCATCATCCTCTTCCTGAGGGAACAGTGGCCTGAAGGGACCTCCCCAGGCACCACCCTCTCTCCCTCCCTCCCTCCCAGTGCCCGCCTACCCCTGTCCCGTGCCCTGAGGTCCCACTTGGACTTGCCTGAGGCCCCATCCCAAGTCCCATCTGGGGTCAGGAGTGCCCCCTTGAGCTCCCTGTGCAGAGCCACGAGGGCAGCCCTGGCCCTCCAGGCCCAGACCAGAGGCTCAGAGCTGGCCTCAGGGTGGCACTGGGTGTCCTCCACCCTGTCATCATCAGGAGCACCTGCATGGCCTCGCCCTCCACCGTCAATGCCACTCTCTTACTCCCCTGGACGTGCTCCATGACACAGCCCAGGAGGGCTGGGACAAGCCTGCCAGGGCCGGGGTGGACGTGGTCAGGGGTCTGACGTCCAGGGTGTGGCACATGATGTGCTGGGCAAACCTGGGTTTTGCCATCATAAGGGGGTGCTGGTGTGACACATGTGGAATCAGGAGCATTGCATGAGTGGCCAGCAGGCCAAGCGTCTGGCACAGGGCACGTACCTGTCACACGCCCCATGCCCCGACTTTGGTTCCTCTGGCTGGAGGGGCCTGGAGGGGTGAGTGGGAGTGCCCTGCCTCCCCCAGTGAGTGCCGGGCACTCTGGGGACTCCCCGTCCCTTAGGTGTGATTCGGAAGGGGGCTCAGTCCACCGAGGAGGGCTCAGAGCCAGGCCTCTCTGCTTCTGCTCCCCCTGCCCCTTCCCCACACAGGAAGGGAAGAAATATCCAGAACCAAGCTCTTGCAGAGTCATTAGGCTCATTTCCTCAGCAGCGGCCCCCTGGGAACCTCCAGGCCACAGTCCATCAGGGAAGCAGGAGTGCCCGCTTCAGCCAGAAACAGGAATATTCCACCAAATCATCCCATCCCAGCTCTTGTGAGTTTTAATGGCTCATTTGCCAGCAATTAGAGCTTCACGAATGCTTTCCGTGGTGGGAAATGTCTACACACCCCTCAGGATTCTCTCTCTTTGTTTTTGAAAGATTCTGCTTGTTCTCTCCCCGTTCTGTGAGTGACCCCTCCCTCTGCCCAGGCTCTGAGGCCTCATAGACCATGAGCCCGGCCAGGCTCCGCAGACCCCCTCAGAACCCGCTGAAACCAACGGCTGGCTCTTCCCTTCCCGTCCGCCCTGCCCTCCTGACACGGCCACAGGCCCCCGGGAAACACCTGCAACCTGCCAGACCCGCCCTGTGTGGTCCCCGCACCAGCCCAGAACCCTCAGGACCTGCTGGGACTGTCCCGAGATTCTGTGGGGACAGCCGCTGCAGGGGGTCCTCTGTGTCATCGGCATTGTCCCCTGTCTCCCTACCTGAGCCAGGCCTACGTCCAGCCCCTCACTACTCCGGCCAGTGGTGCCTGCAGCCGTGGACAATGGCTGCCCCTTCCAGACTACCCGCAGCCCAGGGCACTTCTGGCCAGGGAGGTGGGCCTGGCCACCACCTCTGACGTCCACCATCCTGGATGGCTGAACAGGGGTCCCTCGTCATACATGCCCAGTAGTTTGTGGGGGAAAGTGAAAAAGTCTAATTGCAGTCTTTAAATTTTCCCTTTTATAGTAAACTAACTGTCAGGGAGAAGGACACAAATTTTGCAAGAATTTGGGTGCACAATGAAACTTGGAAGATGTGCCCTGCTCCTGGGGCCCTCATCTCTGTCCTTTGGGGTGACCCCCAAAAAAGCTTGGGAAGGCGAGGCCCAGGGTTCAGCCCAAATGGTACGGGATCCCTGGAAGCCATTGCAGCCAGCACGAGTCCCTGCCTGCGCCCACCATCAGGACAGGGGCCACAGCTGGCCTGCTGCTCAGATATGCAGGCCCGTCACCTCCAACAGACACCCTGCGGCTGTCACCCTGGGGTGGCCCGGGCCCCCCACAGTACAGCAAGTGCTCAGAGTGCTCAGCTTCCAGGGCACCCCCCATTTCCTGCTGGGGGCGGCTGTCGTAGGGGGAGACGACACAGCAGCACCTCTGGGGCGCCGCTTCTTCCTCCAGGGTGAGATCAGTTGGCTCCCCACACGGGGAGTAGACAGCTGCCCTTGATCTGCACTGAGATATCTTCACAACCACTAGGAGAGAAATCTGTGGTTGCATTTTTGGAGGCCTGAGCACACCCCAGCCTCCTCCCAAGCCCTCCTGCTGTCTGGACAGCCCTGCTGGCCCCCCAGGATCCTGCAGCCCCTCTGAGTAGGATTTTGGACAGAGAGTGGGCACAGACCCCCATTGCCTGGGCGCCGTAGAGGTGTCTGGAGCCTGGACCCCACATTAGAAACACCCGAGGCTCCAGGCCGGGTGAGTGTGAAACACGTTTCACCAAACAGAACTCCTGGCATTAGGCACACGGAGCTCAGGCACTTTCCAGGCCAGCTTTTTAAATGCCAATCACCACCCACCAAGTTGATTCAGAGTCTCAAATGAGGTGGGAGTCCAGGCCGCGGGAGACACCGGATTTCCTCTGTAACGCTGCACACACTCATCCCCCCATGCTCATGGAGGAGGGCCCCCCTTTCCAGACAACCACCCCCCACAGAGCTCCTCTATCAGGACGCTCCCCCAAGGTCCCAAGCCGCCGCACATTCTCACCCCACTCTTAGACACCCCCACCGCAACACTCACCCTGCTCTGAGATCACATCACAGTATCACCCTACTCTTAGATACACCATCACACCCTCACTCCGCTCTGAGGCTCCCATCACAGCCCTCACCCCACTCTGAGACCCCCCCATCACAGCTCTCACCCCGCTCTGAGACCCCCCATCACAGCTCTCACCCCGCTCTGAGACCCCCCATCACAGCTCTCACCCCGCTCTGAGACCCCCCCATCACAGCTCTCACCCCACTCTGAGACCCCCCATCACAGCTCTCACCCCACTCTGAGATCCCCCATCACAGCTCTCACCCCGCTCTGAGACCCCCCATCACAGCTCTCACCCCGCTCTGAGACCCCCCATCACAGCTCTCACCACTCTGAGACCCCCCATCACAGCTCTCACCACTCTGAGACCCCCCATCACAGCGCTCTCACCACTCTGAGACCCCCATCACACCCCCAGCCCACTCTGAGACCCCCATCACACCCTCAGCCCACTCTGAGACCCCCATCACACCCTCAGCCCACTCTGAGAGCCCCCATCACACCCTCAGCCAGCTCAGAGACCCCTGGGCCCACGGTTGGCACTGACCTGCCGTCAGCCTGGGTTTCCCTGGCTCAGCCGTCTGCCTCTGAGCTGGAAGCCGGTGCAGGGACTGCCTAGAGAGCGATGGGGAAGCAGAGCTGGGGAGGGCCAGCCCCTAGGCCGGGGGACTCCTTAAGGCGGCAGGTGGCGGGCGTGCTGACGACAGCAGGGTGGGGTGATGGGCTCTCTGCTGCCCATGCCAGCCCAACCCAGGGCTGCTGGGGCGAATTTTGGCATGGGAAGTGGGCGGCCAGCGGCCACCTGTGTCAGTACCTCCAGACAGCCAGCCTGCTTACTAAGACAGAGCGTTTGTCAGGAAACCTGAGAGGGCAGGCCTAGACCACTTCCCCAGCCGTCTCCACCGTCATCTGTGGGAAGCGCCGGGCCTTCCTCAGAGCAGGGGGGTCGGGTCCCCTGCGCCTGCGCCCAGCATCCTGGAAGGGAGGCCTCACGCTCACTGTGCTACGCGCCCTCACACACACCAATGCTGCTGGGGTGACCCGCCAACATCTGTGGATGCACCCACTCACGTGGCCAGCGGCCAGCAATCAAAACCCAGACGGATCGACTTCCTGCCACTCCACTGTAGCCCGCTGGCTCTGCCTCCACCAGCTGCCCCTCCTCAAGCCTTCTTTCCAGACCACCCCTCCATCATCCAGTCTAGAATGTTCTCCACGCCCCCCACCCCCGCCCCGACTCCTCCAGGCCTTCATGGGGCATTCTCTGTGGCTAGCCTCTTCGCTCTGAGCTCAGGCTGGGAGAACCTGCTCAACGGGGTTTCCAACGCCCTTCCTGCAGACCACCCCAGCCCTGTGCACCCTGAGGGCAGGGACCCCACAGCACCTGACTACAGCATCTCTTCCTGGAGACCGCGAGGGGTCAGGAGAGATCCCATCCCACCTCTGTCCATTTACAGAGGTGGAAACTGAAGCCCAGAGAAGGGGAGTGGCTGGCCCAGGCTTTCTGACCTGGGACCAGGTCTCCCTGCCCAGAGGCCCCTGAGGAGGGGCCTGGCCTCCACCGTTCTCCTCCACAGCAGACCCAGGCACAGCCCTCCAGATCCAGGCCTGGCGGGGGTCCCATGGCTGGCTCCTCCCCTGCCTTCCCCGCTCCATCTCCGTCCAGCCCGCCTCCTGGCTCCTCTGCACCCATCTCTAGTGCCCTACCCTGTCTGGTTTCTTCACAGAACTTCTCATGAATTAAAATAGCTCTTCTTGTGTACTTAGTTTTCGCGTGTGGCCAGGACCCTGCCTGCTCTGGGCCGTGTCACAGCCTGGCACACTGTAGGGCCTCAATAAAGTGTGTGAACCAGTTGGAGGCAGCCCTGATGGGAGATTCCGGCCCCAGAGAATGAACAGGATTCTGGGCTCCCAGCAGACGCTCCATAGTCATTAAACATTAGGGCCGCAGGCTCAGAAACGCTCTGCCTGGGTGGGATGGAGCATCGGCCTCCGTGAAACCCCCCTCTACTGGCCACACTGCCGGCTGGCTCCCAGTGGAGGGATGGGGGCTGCTCAGGGCAGGGCCGGGTCCCTTCCTCAAGGCCCACGGGATGCCCAGGGTCCCAGAGGCTGGGCCACGCTGGGCAGGCTTCAGGTTCCCGACCAGGCCCATTCTTGCTATGGGGCAGCCTCAAAACCCTAGTCACAACCCTCTGCGGAGGGGGACTCCGCCGGCCTCCGCTTGGGCAGCCCTCCATCTTTGAGGCCCCCCTCCCGTGCCAGCCACGCCCTGCTGCGGTCCCACTGCCCTCTCCTGCTTCACACCTGCTGCTCCTGTGTACGGCGGGGGTCTGGGCACTGGTCTGAAGAGGATTCTCCTTGCCCCTTCCTCCTGGCCACCACCCCTCCGAATAGCTGGGTTGGAAAGAAAAGGGCTGCTGGCGAGTGAGATATGCATCACTGCCCCATCTCCATAAACCTTCATGGGAAGTGCGCCAGGGGAGGCTGAGTCACCCCAGAGGAGGCGGCCCAGAGAGCAGCCCAGGACACCCTGCGGACGCCGGGAGCTCCTGCCCCCCACCCCGAGCCCCCTCATCTGGGTGGCAGTGCCCCCCACGCCCGCCTGGGTGCCATGAGGAAACAAAGCCCTGAGGGGTGGATTCAGGACCCCAGCCTTGGAAGAGGCCAAAGGACACTGAAGACACCCAGGTAAGGGGTCCCTAGAGGCACCGCACCTGGGCTCTCCTCCCAGGGCTAAACTCTGCATCCACTCTGACCTCACTCTGTGCTCTGGTCTGCTCCCTATTCCAGCTCGTCCTTGCCACCTCATGTGTGGGCACGCGCTGGACATGGCAGGAGACAGGGACCGCCCAGGGGGGTCCCTCGCACAGAGGGAGCATGCACTCACACGGGATATGCCATGCCAAACCGTACCAGCGCCTGACGGGAACCCGTGGGGGTTCACAGATGGCGAGGCTTCTTGGAGGAGGTGGCACTTGAGCTGGGCCTGGAAGGTGCGAGGAGGCAGAGATGGGAGCAGCTTCTTGGATGATGGAAGGGCATGAGCAAGGCCCAAAGAAGGCAAGCCTGTGGCCTGGGAACCTGGAGCTGGCCTGGGAGTGGAGCGAGCGGGGAAGGGAGACTGCGCTGACGCTGACGGCTCCTCTTTCACAATCTCCAGCCCAGCGCTCTGCCGGCAACAGCTGGCCGGTGGGGGAGGGCGGCTTGGCTGTCTGCACGGAGATGTGACCATCTGTGTGGGCAGAGGGGAGCGCAGCAGAGTGTCCCCCCCCACCCCCCGCCAGTCTCACCACCAGTCTCGCCACTGTGGTGGCCTTCAGAGCCTGATGGAGGTGGGTCCTCCAGGAACTGCCCCCCAGGGCCACGTGGGAGCCTGAGGCAAAAGAATGGTGGTCCCACCCCCGCCTGTCTCCACGCTGTTGATGCTTTGTTCACGCGGATTTCCGCATTAGCTTCCATGTGCTGGAATACCGCGCTGGAGGACCGGCGATCTTGATGACTGAGTTTTTGGCGGCCCCTTGCATGTTGTGCCCAAGACCAGTGCCTCACCTGCGTCACCCTGGCCCCTGCCCTATCTGGGAGCCTGGAGGGGACCAGGACCAAGGGCATTCCTGGAACCACAAGGCCTCCGGGCCCTGGGCTCGGCTATGGGCCTTGTATCCCCATGCCGCTGAGCAGAGAGGATGTGACCTTCTGTTGCTACCAGCACTTTCTGTTCCCCTCTTCGAAGAAATGAGGTATGGGAAACACCCCTCCCCCTCCCACTTTGGGAGGGGAAATGGGGGGAGGGGGAATGGGGACACCACTGCGGGGAGGGCGGATGGAGGCGTGGGGCGAGTCCCATTCGGCCCTCCTTGGCTGGCTCCTGGCCCCGCTCTCCTGCTCTCACAGCCCCTTCCAGCCTCCTCCAGGCTCCTCATGCCACACCAGCTCCTGCTTACTCTCAGGCTGGCCATTGTGCCTCCCACCTCACAGGAAAATGAGGCTCCATCCGAAGGAAACATCCTCGAACTCCACCCCAAACCTGAGCCCCTGCCGCCCCCTCCCCAGGCACTGTCTCCCACTAGCAAGGCTGCTTCTCTCCCAGCGTCCCCTGATCCTGGGGTCTTCCCTTAGCATTCAGACCTGCCTGGTCTCCCTGAGGGAGAGCCAGGATGGTGACCTCTTCCCCGGCAGCGCTGCCCGCTGGCCCTCTCCCCTCCTCCAGGGAGCCCTCTGCTGGCTGGGTCTGTGGCCCTTGGGGCCTCGCTCCCTTTGTCCCCTTGCAAGTCTGTCCCCTGCTGAGGGCAGTTAACTGAGCCCAGGCCGAGCTGCAGAGCCAGAGCAGAAGCAGCCCCCTGTGCCTGCCTCCCCGAGCACGGGCCGCACTGCGGGAGCCGCATCCAGATGTGCAGGCCTCATTTGGACAGATGCGCTGGCCCTGTTTGGACCCCAGTTGGGACCAGCTTCCTGGGGGAGGTCTTCTCCATGAGCCTACCAGCGGCGAGGGGATGACAGAAAGAACTAGCCTCTCCCCGGGCGGGACGACGGCGCTGTGGTGGGACTTTACAAAGCCCTTGTCTGCCAGAAATACACACTCAAGCGTCGTGGCCTGAGCTGACAGCGTGTCTGGGATTCCCTGGGAAGACTTGGACGGGGTGGGCGTGGGGGCTGATCCCTGTGGGCTGGGCTGGGACCTGCGTGTCTCTGCACGAGACCCTCTACTTCACCGTGCACCTGCAACTTTCCACAATGAAAAGTTCATCAACCCAGAGAAAGAGCAGTGCGGCCGTGGCAGGGTCTGAGAAGGGTGAGGCCCATTAGTTACACGGGCAGACGAGGTTGTGGTCAGCAAGGGGACACGTAGTGGGAGAGGGGCTGGCGCTGAGAGTCCAGATCGTTGGCTTGAGGTCTCCCCAACCCGTGACTTGCTCCGTGCTCGCGCCAGCCCCAGCTGCTCTGCCCGTGCCCGAGCACTCCCTCGTGGCCTGTGACTTCACGCTGTGGACTAAGTAGGCCACCGGGGTGCCACGCTCAGGCCATGGCAGAGGGACGATCACACCACGGGAAGTGGTTTGGGGTGCAGGGCAGACGGAGGCCTCCTCCTTGTGGGGTGGGGGAGGGAGACTGGGCGGGGCAGCGGCCAGTGTCTCTGTCGTCTCTGAGGGACACACAGGGACAGAGCCTCCTGCGAGAAATGCCCTGACCCCAGGCTGCAGGAGACCCACCTGCCCACCACCCACCTGGCACAGCTCCAAATCCCCTGCCATTCAAGCACCCTGGGGCCACCAGGGTCCCTCCTCTGGGAATTCTTCCAGTCCCCTGCCCTTGCAGCTGCCACTTCCCTCCCCTGAAAACCTGCCAGCCTGAGGCCGGGCTCCTTCCTGCCTATTCCCCTACACGAAAGTCACTCTGTGCCTCTGAGGCCCCACACTGCTCACTTACCCATTCATTCATTCATTCAATCATGCATGCATGCATTCAGCAAATATGACTGAGCGTGGAGGGTGCTGCTGAGGATAAGAGTGGGGGGCAGGAGGGGCCAGGGTTGAGGGATCCTCCCAGCAGCACACCCTCAGGGGCTGGCTGTGCCTAGGGATGGGGGACAAAGTGGCTTGGTTTGGGTCCACTGGTCAGGAGGGGACACGAAAAGGTCATGAGAGGTCATGAAAAGGTTATGTAGAGGGCATGAGAGGCCCTGAGGGGGTCCTGAGGGGGTCCCAAGGCTCTGCTAGTTTGGCAGTTCCCGCCTGTGGTGTCCTGGTCACGTGGCAGGGTGGGCAGCATGGGGGCAGAGGGGCTGAGGGGGAGCTCGGGGCTGCCTGCCCTGGTCCCAGCCCCACCCCCCCAGAGTCCCACCCCAGCCACAGTGCCCCTCCGTGCCCTCTCCTGCCCACTCTGTCCCCTTGGACAGCCCCTCCTCCAGCGGGCACTTGCTCACCCGACAGCTCCCTCCGCCGCCTGTTCCCTGCTTCACGCAGCCGCTCTGGGACGCTGGCGGTGGCGGTGCTGGGCCGCTGGTTCCTGCTCCAGGCAGCCTCCTTTCCCGCAGCTGTCCTCTGAGTGCTCCTCTGCCCTGCAGGCCTCCTTCCCCTTTCTCCACCTCAGACTCTGACTGCAGGCTGCTCCTCCCTCCGCCAGGCGGTCTCACCCCAGCCCCGCTCCACGGCAGCCTCAAGCACCTGCTGGGGCTCCTGTGGCCCTGCTCTTGAGCAGGGACCTTGGCCGAGGAGGCTGAGGGGCAGAGCGCATCTTGCCCGGCTTCAAAGTCAACCGTGAGGGTCCAGTAACAGAGCAGAAGAGCGAGTCTGCCCATCCCGGCCCCCAGGGCAGTGGGCCTTCAGCCTTGGCTGGTTTGAACCAGTCGGTCCAGGTTGGGTCCAAGAAGTGGGGCATTTAACCTGTGCCCCAAGAGACACTGAGGCAGCAGGTGCTCACTGCCCTTGAGAAACACTCTGCTGAGGGTCCTCCCCTTAAGCCTCCCTGGACCCCCAGCCTTCTGAGACACTTTTTCTGGAGGCTGGGCAAGATGCCAACTGATAGAGATGGGACAAAGAGCTCACAGAACAGGAAATGTAAAACGGATCCTTAAAGATACGAAAAGATGCTGTCGCGTCACCCTGACAGTTGGCTTTTCTTTTTGTAATGCAAGTGCTGAGGCATCTGTTACAAAGATGGCCACCTCAAATATGCTCTTTGCCACCCACACGAGAAAGAGCCAGCCCCCACCCCGACCTTGTTTTAGAGGTCTTGCTTGATTTCCATAACTGACCGCTGGGTTTTTTTTCTCTTTCCGTGCTTTAAATTTCCACTCTCTGTTTTAAATTCGCCAGTAAAGAGTGAGCCCTGAAAACCCTAGACCCCCACACTTGACCCCAATTTAAGAGCAGAAACCCAGGCCTACGCTGTCTCTCTCCCTGCGAGCTTGCTGTGTGGCCCCAGGTGTGCTGTGTAATTTCCAGGGCCTGTACGTAATAAGCCTTTACTTTTTAAAAGTTTCCTGATGGTTATTGCTGAAGGGCGTCTTGCAATCATAATAAGAACTTCAAAGGCTGGTCTAGCCATAACACTTGTTATTGACAGGCTGAGACCGGCACACAACAGACCCTCAATGTACTCCTAACAAGAAAAGGACAAATTAAAAGTCCATTGCAATACCGTTCCTCCCCTGTCAGATGGGCAAAATCCAAGAGTTTGACAACTATCTGGGGGGGGACAACATCCTCAGATGTTACCTGTTGACATTTAACATGGTCCGAACCCCCGTGGAGGGGATTTGGCAATATCCAGCAACGTTAGAGCCGCACTGCTCTTCGACCCAGTAATCCCACCTCTAGGGATCTATTCCACACACAGCTGGGTAGAACTCGGACAGATGCTTGACGGGCTCTTCCTCGGAGCACGGTTGAGGAGCACCAGCCTGGAAACCACTCAGGCATCTCTCCATAGAGCTCTGGTTGCATGAAGTATGTCCACCCACACCATGGAGCGCTGAGCGGGCATCAAAAGGAAGGAGAAATATCTCTATACACTACTGCGTGGCTGTCTCCAGGACATATCGCTAAGTGAACAAAAGGCTATTGATGCTTATCTATTTATGTAGGGCCAGCAGCTTATATTTTCACAAATGGAAGGATAAGCCATAAAATTTGTTTTAAATTAAATTGCTACCTATAGGGAACAGGTGGAAAGGAGGTGAAGGGAGACAGGGACAGAAATGAGACTTCTGTGAATATACCTTGGTTTGTAGATTTGGCTTTAGAACCAACGTAAATATTTACATAATTACTAAATTAAATTAAATTAAGTTACATTTGAAAAGAGTTCTTAAATTTGAAAGCAAGATGAAACTAATTAACTTGCATCATCAGTCGGTAGCATAAACCTACCAACTCTTCAAAGTGATTTTAAAATCCAGGATTTTGACTGTAGATCTGGATAGCTTGGGCACAAAAAGAATGGCAAAAGTGTTTCATTTTCTGTAAACATTTTCCAAATAATTTTAAAAGTTTTGTCTGTACACCTATATAACCCTAGGATTTTAAAAGTACATAAAAACATCTTAAACTGTTTCCAGTAATCATGACACTGATGATAGTGTTGGTATTGTTATTTTGAGATTATTGAGTTACGGGATAAAACAAATGAATAATTACGTTGGGCACTGTTGAGATTTCTGGTGTAGGGGAGAGGAGATGCAGATGTATTATCAATCAGCTCAAGTAAAAACCACATAGATCTGAATTTGAGTGAAAAGTGTCAGTATGTACTTGTACTGTGTCTTAGCTTAAAAAGAAATCTAAGTTCTCTCCACCAACAAGGCCTAAAAATAAGCACGCCTACCATCCAGACCGTGGTCTCTACATACCATTTCTCGGAAGGGGAAGAGGGCTCCTGAGAGAAGAGGATGCTTCCCGGTCTGGGTTGGGAAACATATAAGACGAGCCTGGAATAGCTTGTCACACCAGAGAACAAAGTGGATCACAGCTGTTGGCCAACGTCAGAGGGGCTCGGGAGTCAATTCAAGATTCAAGTTCACCCCTTGGGCCAAAGGTGGGATGATTTGAATATCAATAAGGAGAAGAATTTCAATGAACTTGAACACAAAAAAATGCTTAAATCCACAAAGCTGTAATTATACTTAAAAAGAAAAACCCTCAATCACTTTATGAAGTGGTCTTGCCAAAACCAAAAATGACACTTGAAGCTGATGAAGCATCTGGAGCCAACCACCCAGTGGCAGGAGCTAGAGAGGGCAGGGAACACAGTCAGTGACACTCCAGGGTGCAAGCTGCTGACTCCAGGCTGTGGGCCACTCCACAGGGCAAGGCGCCAAGAACAAGAGTCAAGAGGGCGATGAGGGGATGGAGGAGAAGCCTGGGGCTTAAGAGGCTTGACGACACATCAGTGGGTGGAGGGCGTGGATGTTATCTGGATACTTTGAGCTGCTGGTGCCCAGGTGGCCAATTAGGATGCTGAGACCAACTGCAATGGGGAAAATGTGAAGACTGACTGTGTGTTTGATTAAAGACATCTTCATTTTTTGGGTAGGTGTGGTCCTAGAATCATGCTCATGTGTTTTTAAAAGTCCTTATTGGAGGGTGACATCAGCTTCATGGTGGAGTGAGTTGTTCCCTTTGTTTCTTCCTGCTAAGTTACAATCAAATGGACACCTTTGACCAACAAAGGATTCCCTATACAGCACAACAGGACGCCTAAGAGATCCATGCAGCTATCCATCTGAAGGTGGGTGGACTGGACCCCTAGGAAGCACTGGAACTAGGGGAGCACCCCTTCCCCTTCCCCAAGTGGCAGCAATCCAGGGTCCGGAACCTCATGCAGTGGCCTTCATGATTGTGAGTGGAGGCAAGGGTGGCCCAGCTTGCACACAATGGCTGGCAGAGCAGCAGCAGCAGTGGCCAGACATGTACCAGTGTGAGAAGACAGGGCAGGGGCAGAAAAAACAGCCCCTACTCCCCCCCGCCTAGCAGTGGCAGGTGGAACCTGAGACCAGAAGGGTCAGGAACCACAGCAGAACTGGTGACCCAGCCCCCAGTAGATGCATCCCTGACACCAGCTCCACTAGCAGCAGGGGCTGCATACAAGTCCCCAGGACACCACTAGCAACAGTGACACCCATGAACCCAGCACCCCTGGCAGCAGTGCAACCAGCACCCCCAGATAACCCAGAAGCAGCAGCACAGGTGGAGCAGGTGACAGCAGCATCTGAACCCATAGAGAGCCAGTGGAGGAACACAAGCACAAGACCCAAGCGACCCTGGATGCAGCAGAAGTGCTCACAGCCTGGTGACCCTGGTGGTGACACCTGAGACTGCAGCAACATCTTAAGCAGAAAGGCCCCAGCAACCCCAGAGGCACAAGCAGTACAAGGAGGGCAGGGATGACCCCTCTGGCAGAAGCAGTGGAGGGTGAAAAGTGCAGGCTCTCACATACAACCAGAAGCAGCTCAGAACCAAAGTAACCAGAGCCTCACCCAAATAAGAAAGGTGTTTACTCCCACAGATGTGCCGGCAGAGGATCAGTTCAAGTGCCATGAAGAACTCTAGCAACACGGCAGAACAGAGAGAATGACAACTCTCCAGGAACCAAACCTGAAGTCACAGAAGACTACAGTATAACTGACAGAAAATTCAAAAAAGCTGTCATGAAGAAGTTCTATGAGTTAAAAGAAAACTCAGAAAGACAGTTCAGGGAGCTCAGGAATAAAATTAATGAACAGAAGGAACGCTTCGCCAAAGAGACTGAAGCTTTAAAGAAATGCCAAACAGAAATTCTAGATATGAAGAACACAATTAATGAAATTAAAAAAAATAATGTAGAAAGCATTAAAAATAGAGCAGACCTTATGGAGGAGAGAATTGATGAGCTGGAGGACAGAAACCTAGGAATGATTCAGGCATAGGAGGAGAGAGAACTAAGATTTTAAAAATGAAGAAATTCTGGGAGAAATATGAGACAATTAGGAAAAGTAACATAAGGATTACAGGTATTGCAGAGGGAGAAAGGAGCTGTGAGTTTATTCAAAGAAATAATAGCTGAGGACTTCCCAAACCTGGGGAAAAAAACAGACATGCAAGTACATTAAGCTAACAGAACTCCTAATTACATCAATACAAAAGACCTTCTCCAAGGCATAGAATATTAAAACTGTCAAAAGTCAATGACAAAGAGAAAATATTAAGGCCAGTAAGAGAGAAGAAAATAACCTACAAAGGGATCCCCATCAGGCTTTCAGCAGATTTCTCTGCAGAAACCTTACAGGCTAGGAGAGAGTGGAATGATACACTCAAAATACTGAAAGACAAAAACTATCTGGCAAGAATCCTCTATCCAGCAAAATTATCCTTCAGAAATGATGGAGGAATAAAGGCTTTCCCAGACAAACAGAGGCTGAGGGAGCTCATCGCCACTAGACCCACCTTCCAAGAAATGATGAAGGGAGCCCTCCTACCTGAAACAAAAAGGCAAAGGTTTACAGAGCTCAGAGCAGGGAAATGAATAGACAGACAAAATCAGAAAATTACAGGTCTCTATCTGAACAGGTTAGCAAACCCTTCTTTTCCCCCCAAAGGTCTTTTTTTTTTTTTTTTTTTTAAAGATTGGCACCTGAGCTAACAACTGTTGCCAATCTTCTTTTTGTTTTTTCTCCCCAAATCCCCCCAGTACATAGTTGTATATTTTAGTTGTGGGTCCTTCTAGTTGTAGCATGTGGGGCGCCACCTCAGCACGGCCTGATGAGCGGTGCTGTGTCCGTGCCAAGGATCCGAACGAGTGAAACCCTGGGCCACTGAAGCGGACCACACGAACCCAACCACTAGGCCACAGGGCCAGCCCCTAACAAACCCTTAATTATAACATAAAGGATAAAGGGAAGAAAAGCATTAAAAATAACTATAAACACTTCAATTTTCTCCAACACAGAAAAGAATAATTTGTGACAACAAAAACATAGAAGGGGAAGAGAAAAGGATGGAACTGAAGAGGCTAATGGAGATAAGAGGCTATCAGAAAAGACTATCTCATCTATGAAATCTTTTATATGAACCTCATGGTAACTACAAAACAAAAAATCAGAGCAGAGTCACAAATCACAAATAAAGAGAAAACCATCACAGAAGACCACCAAACTGAAAGGGCAGACAGAAATACAAGGAAAAAGAAACAGTGGAAATATAGAACACCAGAAAACAAAAGATAAAATGGCAGTGTTATGTCCTCATGCATCAATAATCACTCTAAATGTAAATGGATTAAATTCAGCAGTCAAAAGACACATAGTGGCTGGATGGATTAAAAAATGAGACCCAAAAATATGCTACCTCCAGGAAACACATCTCAGCTCTAAAGAGAAAATAGGCTCAGAGTGAAGGGATGGAAGATGATACTCCAAGCTAATGGCAAGCAAAAGAAAGTGAGTGTGGCCATACTTATACCAGACAAAGCAGACGTCAAGACAAAAAAGATAACAAGAGACAAAGATCAGCATTATATAATGGCAAAGGGGAAATGCTACCAATACCACATAATACTTATTAACATATATGTGCCAAATACAGGAGCACCAAAGTATATAGAGAAACTATTAACAGACCTAAAAGGAGAAATTGACAGTAACACAATAATAGTTGGGGACCTTAATGCCCCACTTATGTCAATGGATAGATCATCCGGACAGAAAGTAAACAAGGAAACAGTGGCCTTAAATAAAACACTAGGCCAGATGGACTTAATAGATAATATAGAACATTCCATCCAAAAACAGCAGAATATATGCTCTTCTCAGTGCACATGGAACAGTCTCAAAATAGACCATATGTTGGGAAACAAAGCAAGCCTTAATAAATTTTAAAACATTGAAATCATATCAAGCATCTTTTCCAACCACAATGCTATGAAACTAGAAATCAACAAAAAGAAAAAAGCTGGGAAAATCATAAATATGTGGAGATTAAACAACACACCACTGAAAAACTATTGGATCAATGAAGAAATCAAAGGAGAAATAAAAAAATATCTGGATACAAATGAAAACAAAAACACAACATACTAAAATGACTAGGATGCAGCAAAAGCAGTACTAAGAGGGAAATTTATAGCAATACAGACCTCCCTCAAGAAATAAGAAAAATCTCAGGCCAGCCTGGTGGCACAGCATTTAAGTTCACATGTTCCATTTCAGTGGCCCAGGGTTCACTGGTTTGGATCCCAGGTGTGGACCTATGCCCTGCTTGTTAGGCCATGCTGTAGCAGGTGTCCCACATATAAAGTAGAGGAAGATGGGCACAGATGTTACCTCAGGGCCAGTCTTCCTCAGCAAAAAGAGGAGGATTGGCGGCAGCTGTTAGCTTAGGGTTAATTTGCCACAAAAAAAAAAAAGACGACAGAAAGAAAAATCTCAATAAACAAGCTTATATTATACTTAAAAGAACTAGAAAAAGAAGAACAAACAAAGCCCAAAGTCAGTAGAAGGAAGGAAATAATTAAAATCAGAGTAGATATAAACAAAATAGAGACTAAACAAACAATAGAAAAGATCAATGAAACAAGGAGCTGGTTCTTTAAGAAGATAAACAAAATTGATAACCCCTTAGCCAGACTCACTAAGAAAAAAAGAGAGAAGACTCAAATAAATAAAACCAGAAATGAAAGAGGAGAAATTACAACGGACACCTCAGAAATACAAAGGATTATAAGAGAATACTATGAAAAGGTATATGCCAATAAACTTGACAATCTAGAAGAAATGGATAAATTCTTAGAATCACACAACCTCCCAAAACTGAATCAAGAAGAAATAGAGAATCTGAGACCAATCACAAGTAAAGGGATAGAAAGAGTAGCAAAAAACTCCCAAGAAACAAAAGTCCAGGACCAGACAGCTTCTCTAGTAAATTCTACCAAACACTCAAAGAAAATTTAATTCCTATTCTTCTCAAATCTTTCTGATGGGGGCTGGCCCCGAGGCCAAGTGGTTAAGTTCACACGCTCTGCTTCGGTGGCCCAGGGTTTCGCTGGTTCGGATCTTAGGTGCAGACATGGCACCACTCGTCAGGCCATGCTGAGGCAGTGTCCCACATGCCACAACTGGAAGGATACGCAACTAAAATATACAACTATGTACTGGGGGGATTTTGGGAGAAAAAGCAGAAAATAAAAAAGACTGTCAACAGTTGTTAGCTCAGGTGCCAATCTTTAAAAAAAAAAATCGTTCTGAAAAATTGAAGAGGATGGGATGCTTCCTAACTCATTTTATGAGGCCAGCATTACCCTGATATCAAAATTAGACAAGGACAACACAAAAAAGGAAAATTACATGCCAATATTGCTGATGAACATAGATGCAAAAATCCTCAACAAAATATTAGCAAACTGAATACAGCAATACATTAAAAGGGTCATACACCACGATCAAGGGGATTTATACCAGGGATGCAGGGATGGTTCAATATCTGCAAATCAATCAATGTGATACACCACCTTAACAAAATGAGGAATAAAAATCACATGATGGGCTCAATAGATGCAGAGAAAGCATTTGACAAGATGCAGCATCCATTTATGATGAAAACTCTTAATAAAATGGGTAGAGAAGGAAAGCACCGCCACATAATAAAGGCCATCTATGACAAACCCACAGCCAACAGCAAACTCAATGGGGAAAAACTGAAAGCCATCCCTCCGAGAACAGGAAAAAGACGAGGATGCCCACTCTCACCACTCTTATTCAAAATAGTACTGGAGGTTTTAGCAAGAGCAATTAGGCAAGAAAAATAAATAAAAGGGATCCAAATAGGAAAGGAAGAAGTAAAACTGTCACTGTGTGTAGATGGCTTGATTCTCTATATAGAAAACCCTAAAGAATCCACCAAAAACTGTCAGAAATAATCCACAGACACAGCAAAGCCACAGGGCACAAAATCCACATGCAAAAATCAGCTGCCTTTCTATACACTAATAACACACTAGCAGAAAGAGAAGTCAAGAAGACAATCCCATTTACAATCACAACAAAAAGCACAAAATACTGACGAATAAATTTAACCGAGGAGGTGAAAGCCCTGTACATTGAAAACTCTAGGAGATTATTGAAAGAAATTGAAGAAGACGTAAGAAAGGGAAAGGTATTCCATGCTCACGGATTGGAAGCATAAACATAGTTAAAGCGTCCATGTTACCTAAAGCAATCTACAGAGTCAATGTAATTCCAATCAGAATCACAATGACATTCTTTATGGAAACAGAACAAAGAATCCTAAAATTCATATGGAACAACAAAAGATCCCAAATAGCCAAAGCAATCCCTAGGAAAAAGAACAAAGTTGGAAGCATCACACTCCCTGAATTCAAATTATATTACAAAGCTATGGCAGTCAAAACAGCATGGTACTGGCAGAAAAAGAGACACACAGATCAATGGAACAGAATTGAGAGCCCAGAAATAAAGCCACACATCTACAGACAGTTAATCTTTGACAAAGGAGCCAAGAACATACAATGGAGAAAGGAAAGTCTCTCCAATAAATGATGTTGGGAAAACTGGACAGCAATGTGCAAAAGAAGGAAGGTAGACCATTATCTTACACCATACACAAAAATTAACTCAAAATGGACTAAAGACTTGAATTTAAGACCTGAAACCATAAAAATCCTAGAAGAAAATATAGTTAGTACACTCTTTGACATCAGTCTTAGCAGTGTCTTTTCGAATACCATGTCTACTCGGACAAGGGAAACAAAAGAAAAAAATGGGACTACATCAAACCAAAAAGCTTCTCCAAGGCAAAGGAAAGCCTCAACAAAATGAAAAGACAACCCACCAACTGGGAGAAAATAGTTGCAAATCACTTATCTGACAAGGGGTTAATTTCCAAAATATATAAAGAACTCATACAACTCAACAATAAAAAAGTGAAAAACCTGATTGAAAAATGGGCAGAGGATATCAACAGACATTTTTCCAAAGAAGATATACAAATGGCCAACAGACACGTGAAAAGATGTTCAATATCACTAATTACAAGGGAAATGCAAATCAAAACTACAATGAGATGTCACCTCACACCCATCAGAATGGCTATAATCAACAAGACAAGAAATAACAAGTGTTGGAAAGGATGTGGAGAAAAGAGAAGCCTCATACACTGCTGGTGAGAATGCAAACTGGTGCAGCCACTATAGAACACAGTATGGAGATTCCTCAAGAAATTAAAAATAGAAATACCATATGATCCAGCTATCCCACTACTGGGTATTTGTCCAAAGAATATGAAATCAATAATTTAAAGAGATTTATGCATCCCTATGTTCATAGCAACGTCATCCACAATAGCCAAGATGCAAAAGCAACCCAAGTGTCCATCAACAAATGAATGGATAAAGAAGATGTGGTATACAATGGAATACTACTCAGCCATAAAAAAGACAAAATCATGCCATTTACAATAAGGTGGATGGACCTTGGGAGTATTATGCTAAGTGAAATAGACAGAGAAAGACAAATACTGTATGATTTCACTCATATGTGGAAGATAAACAAACACACAGATAAGGAGAACAGATTAGTGGTTACCAGAGGGGAAGGAGTGGGGGAGGGTGAAAGGGGCAAATGTGTATATACATGTGTATGGTGACAGATAAAAACCAGACTATGGGCGGTGAACACGATGCAGTCTATACAGAAACTGAAATATAATAATGTACACCTGAAATTTACACAATCTTATAAACCAATATGACTTCAATAAAATTTAAAAAAAGTAAAGAAAAATTGGAGAAACATTAAAAAAAAAGTCCTTATCTTTTATTCATACTGAAATTTTTGTAAATGAAATGATATGATGTCCGGCATTTGTTTCAAAATATTCCAGTCTAGTAGATGGAAGGGAGGTGGACAATCTCAGTTATGATTTGATAATTGCTGAAGTTGGTGGTGAGGGGCACATGGGGCTCTTTATGTTATTCTATTTGTATCTATTTGAAAGCATGTCTGTGACTTTTTCTTTTAACTCCATGGTAGTAGAGGAGAAGAAGATGGGGTCTTCTCCGTGGTCCTAACAGGATAAGAAATCCCTGAGAGTCAGAAGCAGGAGGGAGCACATGGCAGGAGGAAACCATGGGCCCAAATGTGCCCGGGAGAGAACTCCTGACAAACAGGCTGGCCAGGGGTTGCCTGAGCAGGAGGGCAGGGTTGCAGGGGCCAGATGGAGCTCTGGGGTGACTGCACTGGCTCTAGGCTTCATGGTGTGGTGGGTACAGTACAGCTTCCCCCCTCCCGCCTGTACACACCCATATACACATACCTGTGTACATACACACATGCACACATATACACACTTAGCACACACACTTGTACATACACATACACATATACATATGCACGCATATATCACACACACATACAGACATGCATATAAACATATGCACACAGACATGCATACGTACATATGTAACACATGCACACACATGCAGACATGCATATAAACATATGCGCACATACAGACATGCACACATACAGACATGCATATAAACATATGCACACATATATACACTCATACAGACATGCACATATACACATGCACACACATGCAGACATGCATATAAACATATGCACACATGCACACATACAGACGTGCATATATACATATGCACACATATATACACGTGAACACACATATACACACTACAGTGTCAACTCTGACAGTTGGGCTTTGTAATCCAAGCGCCTGACTAAAGCTTTGATTGCCCAGACAGCCACTTGAAGAAGGCTATCTCGAGTAAACACACTGCCAGCCACAAGACTAGTCAAAAAGCTGGGCTGCCTCCCGCCGGCCTCCTTTGCTTTAGAGATCTTGGTTGATTTCCATAACTGACCATTTGGGCCACTTGTTTTTTCTCTTCCCGTGCTTTAAATTCCTGCTTTTATGTTCTCCAACAAAAAGTGAGACCACGAAACCCTAGATCCCAACCCTAGGCACTCACTTTTGACCCTAGTAAAGGCAGAACCCCGTGCCATGCTGTCTCTCTTTCTCTCTCCCCTCACAACCTTGCTGTGCATTACCCCTGGCATGCCTCGGATGGTCCAGGGCTTCTAAGTAACAAACACTTTTTTCTTCCAAGTTTCCTCATGGTTACTGCTGAAGGGTGTCTTGCAATCAGAATAAGCGGTAGGTCCAGTCATGACATTGGTTTGGAAAGGGGAGATGTCTGTGGGAAGCTCCCTGGCCCAGGTGAGCGCCCCCAGGCCGTTCTAGCCCATAGCATCACTGTTGACAGGCGGGGACCGGCACAGAACACACACATACATATGCGTGTGTATGTATACACACTTGCACACACATATGTATACACACATGCACGCACGCACACACACACACTTCTGCCAAACTGCATCTATGGGAGGGGCTCATGAGTGGGGAGGCAGGACTGTGCAGCCCATGTGAGTTGGAGCCAAGAGGACGGAGTACTCCGGCCTAGCCCTGCCCCACAGGCACTCACCCAAAGATGGGCACCAGCTGGGACCTACCCAACACCTGGAGACGAGACCCATTTTGTGTGGGAGTGGAAGGAACCCTGGAGCTCATGGCTCTGCTCCAGCCTGGAGAGCAGAGGTCTCCTCAGACCTGGGGGCTAGGCTGCCTCCACCGCCCACCTGGGTGCCACCTCTGCACCCCGAGCCCCAAGGCCGTGATGCATAGGTGGGAAACTAAGGCCCAGTATGGGGGGAGCGGCTCAGGGGCGCCAGGTATCCACAGAGGTGAGAACTGGAGAGTAGGCTCAGGCTCTTTCCTGGTGACTGCTTTGAGAGCTGGGAGTCTGCGGCATGAGGTTTAAGATGCCACGCATGGGGCCAGTGGGCGGGGGAAGGAGCAGCGAGGGCCCTGAGCTGGCCCCCAGACCCTGACGGGCCCTGAAGGGAGGAGGCCCAAGGAGACAGAGGAGGATGGGTGGCCAGGGTGTGCGAGTGATGGGAAAAGGGTGGTGAGGAAAGCGGGCCCTCTCTGGGGCTGGTGTTAGGGCTAGGGCGGGGTTAGGGTGAGGTCAGGGTACAGTTACGGTCAGGGTCAGGACTGCGTTGAGAGGCAGGTTAGAGCCGGGCCAAGGTCCACGTGCAGAGTCATGAAGCAAAGCTGGATTTTTCACTTGGTGCTTGTTCTCCTGAAAAATCTGAAGAGTCCAAAATTCTTTTCCCAGAGTCCTGTGTGCACACACACACACACACATACAATTCAGGGCTGTTCATGGGCCCTACTGTCATATCTGCTCCCCCTCACCCAGAACAAGCACCCTCTGCTCTCACCATCCCCACTCCCACCCTGCTCAGAGCAGGCCCACCATCCGCCAGCTTCATCCATCCCGCTCTGTCCACCTGTTCATTTCCTCCCGCACGTATTTGCGGAGCTGCGCCTCTGCTAGTCTCTGAACTGAGTACACCGCCTCCTCCTCTAGGTCGGTGACATCTGCACAGCTCCTGTTGAGGTGTGGCTTGTACTTCCAGGAAGTCAACATGGCCCGCAAATGAGGCAGGCTGGTTGGAATGCAGGGTCGTGGAAGGCCGCTCTGTCTGGCAGCCAGAGGCACGGTTTAGTGTCCCTGGAGAGGGGCAGGGACAGGGGAATCCACCCTGGGGTGTGGCTGACTGCCCGAGCAGCTCTCAGAGCAGGACTCATGAGACTGGTCACCAGGGAAGCCCTGCAGGCCGAGATGTGGGGCCACCCCTCGGCCAGCTGTCATCACTGGTCCTGCAATGCTCCACCTCCCTCCCACCTCACCCTCTGGAAAACCCTGATCCTGGATTTGGCCAACTTTTTGCCTCCTCCATGGTTCCACCTGTCTTCCAGGCCTTGCTAGAGGCCCATGGGAGAGCTCAGGCCTCAGGAGTTCTGAAAGAGCTGTCCTCGCTCACAGCATTTATTTCCTCAAACCCCTCAGTGCTCAAGCCACTGAGATTTGGATCCCACCATGCTCAGTCCACACAGACATCTCTCGCTGAGGTCCCTTTGCTCCCATCTCACAGACCCCGACAGGCACTCGACAGGCACCATCTTACTCCACCTCTCAGCAGCATTTGGCAGAACTGAACTGTCCTAGTCTTTATTTTTAAAAACATTTAAATTAAACATTGAACAGATCTAAATGTAGACCCATACGTGTACGCAGGTAGAGAACTTCTAAACAGTAGAACTTCAGACGACCTTCAAACTCCCTTGCCCCCTGCCCAAATTCTGAAACCCTCTCATGGCAGCTCCCCAGTGGTAACCACTGGGCCACCGCCTTTTTGGCTCCATGATGGCCCACTAACCTTGTTTTTCTCCTTCCTCTCAGGGTTCTCCTTTCACATCCCTGTTGTTTTCCATTTGGCCCCTAAATTGGGGTTCACTGGGGCTTGATCATGGGTCCTTTTTTTGTCCCATCACACTCTCTATAAGCAGACTTACCCACTCCCATTGACTCAAGAATCACCCCTATGTACATGACCTCCAGCTGCCAGCTCCATCCCAGACCTCTGGACCACACATGGAACGGCCCACTAGGCATCTTTTCTTGGATGCCTTACAAGCACTTTACGTGCCACTTGTCCCAAACTGACAACATCATCAAGCCCCTTCATCATCCCCCACACTCTAGCCTTCCTTCAAGGTTTTCCATCTGAGAGAACGATCCATCTTGTTGCCCAGGCCAGATATTTGAGCGTCATTCTTTTTTTTTTTTTTTTTAAGATTTTATTTTTTTCCTTTTTCTCCCCAAAGCCCCGCAGTACATAGTTGTATATTCTTCGTTGTGGGTCCTTCTAGTTGTGGCATGTGGGACGCTGCCTCAGCATGGTCTGATGAGCAGTGCCATGTCCGTGCCCAGAATTCGAACCGACGAAACACTGGGCTGCCTGCAGCAGAGTGCGCGAACTTAACCACTCGGCCACGGGGCCAGCCCCTTGAGCGTCATTCTTGACGCAAAATTTCCCCTTCCTTCCTTTCACCCTCCCTCCTACGTCCAATCAGTCATCAATAAGGTAAATATGCATATTGTAAACCCAATAGCAACCACTGAAAAGATAAAAGAGGTATAATAAATGAGCCAATAGAAGAGAGAAAACAAAGTACTCAATCCAAAAGAGGGAAGAAAAAGATACAAAGAATAGATGAGATGAACAGAAAACAAATAGCAAGATGGTGGATTTAACCCAACTGTATCAATAATTACATTAAATGTAACTGGTCTAAACACCTCAAATAAAAGGCAAAGATTATCAGATGGGACTAAAAAAGCAAGAAATGACAATATGCTGTCTAAATGATACTAAGTTTAAACACAGAGATAGGTTAAAAGTAAAAAAATGAAAAAAAAGTGAAAGAATGGAAAAAGATATAAAATGCAAGCACTAACCCTAAGAAAGCTGGAATGGGTACAGTAATATCAAAGTAAATTTCAATACAGGGAATCTTACCAGAGATAAAAAGGGACATTTCATAATGATAAAAGGATCAACTCAGAAGGATAAATAGACACATCCACTATTATGACAGGTTATTTTGACACTCCTCTCTTAGCAACTGAGAGGAAATCTGTAAGGATATAGTGGACTTGGACAAAATCCATCAACTTGTGCAAACTGAGATTTACAGAACAGTACACCCAGCAACAGAAGAACGTATCGTCTTTTGAAGTACACATAAGAACATTCCCCACAACAGGCCATAAAACAAGTCTCAACACAATTAAAAGGACTTAAATCATACAGCGTATGTTCTTTAAATCCAGCTCGACTAAATTAGAAATCAACAACAAAAAGACATAAAATATCTAAAGAATGCCCAAATATTTGGAAATTAACGCAAGTACAATTAACTCAAAGGTCAAATAAGCAATCAAGGGAAACTAGAAAATATTTTGAACTAAATGATAATGAAAACACAAATTATCAATATTTGTGAGATAAAGCTAAGGCAATGTTTAGAGGAAAATTTATAGATTTAAACACTTATATTAGGAAAGAGAAAAGGCCTAAAATTATTGATCTGAGATTCCACTTCAGGAAGCTAGAAAACAACCACAAATGAAACCAAAGAAAGTAGAAGGAAAGAAATAAGAAAGAGTGGAAATTTAATATAATAGGAAAATAACAATCTAAAGAAAAATCAATAAAATGAAAGTTGGTTCTTTGAAAAGATCAGTGAGGTTGATAAACCTCTGGGTAAACTGATCAAGAAACAAAATCCACAAATAACTACTATGAGGAACGAAGGGGAACACATCACTTCAGATCCCACAGAATGACTGGAGGAATAATAAAGGAACATTATTGATAACTTTATGCAAGTAAATTTGACAACTTAGTTGAAATGCATAAATTTCTTAAAAGTCACAACCTCCTAAAATTTGTATAAGAAATATAAAATTTGGATAGCCTGTATCTATTAAAGTTGTTGAATTCATAACTTAAAACCTTTCCACAAAGAAAACTTCTGACCCAGATGGTGTCACTGGTGAATTCTATCGAACATATAAGTATAAAATAATAATAATCTTAAACATGTTCAGAAAATAAAGGAGGGGGAGCATCTCTGACTCCTTTTCACGGGTAAGCTTTACCCTCATACCAAAACTGGACAAAGATATTACAAGAAAGATAAATATCACGCATGGACACAGACACAAAAATCCTTAATAGAATATCAGCTAATTGAACCCAGCAATACATAGAACAAATAATACATCAAGAACAAGTATCCCAGGAACGTAAGGTCTATTTTAACATTAGAACATCAATCAATATAATTCACTACATTAATAAAATAAAGGAGAATATTTGTATAATCCTCTCAACAGATCCAAAAAAAATCATTTGACAAAATCCAACACCCATTTATGATAGAAACTCTTAGCAAACTGGGAATAGAAGGAAAATTTCCTCAACCTGACAAAGGGCATCTACAGATGACCTACAGGACACCTCATACTCAACGGTGAAAGACCGAATGCCTTCCCACTGTGCTCAGCAACAAGGAGAGTGGCTCTCACCACTTCCATTCAAAATCCTAACCAGTGGAAATAAGGCAAGAGAAAAAATGCATTCAGATAGGAAATGAAGAACTAAAACTTTCTAGTTCCAGACATGGCATATTCGTGTATGTAGAAAATCCTAAGGAATTTACCCAACCCCTGCTCCCCAAACTATGAACTAATGAATGAATTAACAAGGTTATAGGACACAAGATTAATATACCAAAAAAGTGTATTTCCATATACTGGCAACAAACAACTGGAAAATGAAACTAGAAACACAGTATTATTTACAAGCATCAGGAAACAAAGTACTTAAGAATAAGTGCAAAATGTGTATGCCCACAGCTACAAAACGTTGCTGAGAGAAATTAAAGAAGACCTCACAATGTTGCTGAGAGAAATTAAAGAAGACCTCACAATGTTGCTGAGAGAAATTAAAGAAGACCTCACAATGTTGCTGAGAGAAATTAAAGAAGACCTCACAATGTTGCTGAGAGAAATTAAAGAAGACCTCACAATGTTGCTGAGAGAAATTAAAGAAGACCTCACAATGTTGCTGAGAGAAATTAAAGAAGACCTCACAATGCTGCTGAGAGAAATTAAAGAAGACCTCACAATCTTGCTGAGAGAAATTGAAGACCTCACTAAATGGAGAGGTGTACCATGTTCATGGATTGGAAGGTGCCGATTCTCCTCTTATCGATCTATACACTCAAACCAATGAAGCCTCAAGCATCACACTCTGCTGATTTTGCTTCCTGAGTGTAAGTCAACGCTGACCTCTTCTCTCAGCTTCCAGCACCCCCTGCCTAGCCATCGCCTCTCCCTTGCATGTCTGCAACAGCCTCCTGGTTGGCCCCCTACCTCCAGTCCATCCCTGAGACTCCAGCCAGAGGGAGATGCCAAATGCACACACAGCACACTCTGCTTAAAACTATGCAGTGGCTCCCCACTGCCCAAGAGATAAGACCCAAGCTCCTTAAACGCCCTCAAGGCCCTTACTTACTTCTCCAGCCTCAGCTCTTGCCATGTTCTCTGAGCCCACTTCCTGCACTGTGGGCACAGAGAGCTGCTTTCCATTCCCTGAGGGTGCCCAGCCTCTCTTCCCTGCACCTGGCTAACCCTAGGCTGGTCAAGAACCACCCCCACCCCCCCAAACACATTCTATCACCTCACTGTTGGTAACATCTAGATGACCTGAGTGCAGATGGTCCTCCCTAACGGATGGTGTGTGCCTTAAGGGCAGAGGCGCTGGGCGTCTCGGCCACATCCACAGCACCCCACATGCTCGCCAAGGGGCTTCAGAGTGAAGGAACGGTGGAGAGCAAGGTGACGGAGAGGGATGTGTAGATGCTGGGTGTCTTCTCTATGGGCTTGGGGTATGGGGATGCGCCCAGAGAGACACACACATGTGCCCCAGTCCTCCAACACCACACCTGCCCAGGCCCCAGGATCTCCCTGAGGCCTAGGACTGGCCCCTGACAGCAGCCTCAGCCCAGACCAAGCCCGTGCTGGCTCCTTACCCAGCAGCCTCACCTCCTGGCCAGTTTGGAAAGGGACCAGGAGTCACAGGCAGCTGAGGACGGCCCGGGCCTGAGCCTGGTCTGGTGTGTGCATGGGATGGGGGGGAGGTGGGAGCTTTAGGAAACTGCGCACGAGCATGCCCCTGACTAACCCTCCACGGCCCATGTTCCCAGGGACGCTGAGCGAGCAGGCCTTGCAGTCTGTGCAGACGAAGCCTATACTTGCCGGGAACCAGAGAGGAAAGGCCAGAGGGTCCTGGCATGCACTGGACCACCTGTGGGCTGAGCCAGAGCCCACAGCCACCGTCTAAGCTCCCCCTGGGAGGGACGGGGCCCCAGAGCTGAGCACTCCTGGGGGTTGGCGGCCTGCCCTCCAAACTCATCCTCAAAACCAGAGAATCCTCAAAACCCTCCTCCTGTCCAAGACCTCATGTTGAGCTCTTAAGACTCCCAAGTGTCCCAAGGAACAGAGTGACTCTTCCCTTCCTTTCAAAAGGCAGCAAAGCTAGCTTAAGTCTGTTAAATATTAGGGGAGAAAAAAGGTCCAGCAAAACCAAATGAGGCAGACATGGGGCACTGAGCAAGGCATGATTATGAATGAAGAGAGAGACTGAGCTAGAGACGGAGGAAGATAGAGTCCGAGAGACAGCGAAAAGGGCCCGGAGCATCTGAGAGCCTTGGCCCCAGTGCGGCAGGCCCCATCCAGCTCACTGAGGCTCCATCCTGCCTCCCACCCAGGAAGCGCTGTCCCAGCCAGGCCCCTCCCTGACTGCCCGGTCTCAGGGCACCAGGATCTCCATACTCACCTCAGGAGCTCTGCCACCCCCAAGGCCAACCCAGGCCTGGGGGAGGGAAGGCGGGCAAGGACAATGAGAGCGAAGACCCAGGACCAGGACGGGCTAGCACGCTGCTTCCACGGAGAAGGTACTGCCCGCTGTGCCTGGAGCAGGAAGTGATGAGAGAAGGAAACCAGACAGGTGGTTCAGGGCAAAGTCTGCCGAGGAAGCCCGGGAAAGGAGGTGTTCTCACCTGCACACACCCAGACCTGCCCGTCTGGGTCTGCCAGGGCCACTGGGCACGGAGGGCGGTGGTCTTCGCCCCTCTTAGTCCCCCACTGGCAGGTCCACAGAACAGCTGGGGACCCTAGGCACCCTGAGGACCCAGGGTACTCAGCTTGGCGTGGCTGGCCACTGCCACTGGCTTCCATGGAGGCCCAGGCCAAGTCAGTCAACATAGTGGAGGGGTGAGGCAGCAGTGGGCCTGCTCTGAGGCTGTCCCAGAGCCTGCCAGGGCCCTGGGGTCTGCAAGCCAAGCTCAGGCTGGGGCATCCTGCACTGGGCTTGGGGACCGTTGTCAGACGTGAGGATGCAGGCTGAGGCCAGAGGTTTCTGAGTCATCAGGAGTTCCTCTGTGGGGCAGAAGGGGTGCGGCCACTGCAGCTGGACCTGCCCAGACCCTGGGAGACCTCAGGGAGCAGGTCCACTTTCCTTTGCTCCCCTCCTCAGCAGGCTGGGCCACACTGGCCTCACCCAAGCAGGCACTTCCAGGCCAGGGACTCCAGGGCAAACCAGAGGGTGGAGTTCAGGACAGAGGACACACTGTGAGTGTGGCCAGAGCCTGTACATGGGGACACTGAGTGTGGCCAGAGCCCAGTTATGTTTTCATCAAGCCCAAGGAACACGAGCTACTTCTGAGGTCACCCAGCTAGAGGGTGGCCATGCTGAGTGGAACCAGCTGCTGGTCGAGAATGCCCTGGGGGAAGGGTCTCCCTCGGCTCTGCCGGTTGGTGCCTCTGGTGCCTCGTGTGAAGGGCTCATGTACAGAGGTGCAGACCGGGGAGGGGGCCGAGCGCTCAGGGCATGGGGACCACATCTGATCGCGCTCCCACAGATGCTCAGCTTCCTCTGACTCAGGGACGAGGCTTGTGCTGCCTCAGCCACATCCTATAAGCCAGGCGGCAGCTGCTTCCCCCAGGCTGCCTTTCTGCAGGTCCTGACCCTCCCTCCTCTGTTCACACCCAACCCCACAGTGGGGCCCAGACAGGGCGCTCTGGCAAATACTTGTTCCCAGACCTGGTCACAGGGAGAGTGTCTGGCCGAGCCCACTGAGGGTCCCTCAGAGGGGAAAGGGTGAGTCACCCATCGGGCTCTTGAAGACAAGCCGGCCCCGGCCCCCACCTCTCTGCCTGGGAAGGCCAGCCTCTGCCTTCTGGAGTTCTGGAGAGTTCTGGCACCTCACGGAGGGTGGGGAGTCTGATGGTGATGGGGGCCTGTTAGCAGCATTTTCTTTTTCTGGGCCGTACCCCAGCCCCCAGCCCTCCTTTAGAAGGGTGGTGCTCCTGAAGGGGCACCCTGCCTGTCCAGGGAAGAAAGAAGGAATCTTAATGGGGTGAGAAAACACTTTGGTTTTCTCTATTTTCATTTGAAAGACCTGCCTTGTAGCAAACAAGTCAAGGAGTGATGGATCCACAGAGAGCTGAGCAGCTCTGGGCTGCAACTCGAGTGCGCCCCCTGGAGCCCTCCCTGGGACAACCCAGGCGAACAGCCAGCCCCAGGCCGGCCCCTGGGAGAGGGCATCCTTGGAGCCACACGAAGAGGGGTGACACTGTGAGATGCGCTGTGACAGATCATCCAGGCAGGGCTATCCAGTGAGACGGCCAACTGCACTAGGGGCTCTGAGGCTGGGCAGGAACGTGGGGTCCAGATGGCCTCCTCCCCCAGGCAGGTCTCCGAGATGAGCTTGGCAAGATGGTGGCAGCTGTGAACAACCTGCCCCGGTGGAGACAGAGAGAAATGCCACTCCCTTTCTGTCTCAGTCACTCGGCTGCCAGGACAAAACACCACACGCTGGGGGGCTAAACAAGAGACATTTATTGCTCACAGTTCTGGTGGCTGGAAGCCCAAGGTCAAGGTGCTGGCAAATTCGGGCCCTGGCTGGCAGATGGCCACCTTCTCGTGTCCTCATGGGAAGTTCTGGTCTCTCTCCTCATAAGGACATTAATCCCATCATGGGCCCCTCAGGACCTCATCTAAACCCAGTCACCTCCCGATGGCCCCACCTCCTCACACCACCACATGGGGGCTGGGGCTTCCACATACGAATCTGGGGGGACACAACTCAGTCCCTAGCACCCTCCCTCCCTACAAGCCCGCCAGGCATAGGCCAGGGGTCCCTCTCCCAGGCTGTCAGGCCAAGAGCAAGTCCCCTCACCAAGGTCCCGACTGAGGACGTCACTGGGTTGACACAGTTTTCACCCCAACAGACACTTCTGAGAAGGGGCAACGGGCAGCTAATGGGAAGTTGGCTGGACAGGAGGAGTGACTGGAGGGAGGGCCACAGCTGCATCTCCAGACCCCCTGGGGACAGCATGCTGGGCACCCAGCCACCTACTGTCAGCTCCTTCAGG
The DNA here is from genome assembly GCF_041296265.1 of Equus caballus. Taxonomy (NCBI): domain Eukaryota; kingdom Metazoa; phylum Chordata; class Mammalia; order Perissodactyla; family Equidae; genus Equus; species Equus caballus. Next base: position 26,204,810 of record NC_091689.1, on the reverse strand, counting down.
GCTGCCTTGGCTCTAGGGGGCAGCCTCGGCTCTAGGGGGCAGCCCTGGCTCTGGGGGGCAGCCTCGGCCACGGTGACACCGTAGGGGTGGCCTGCCTGGGAGACTGAGCCAGGCAGGGCATAAACACCCAGCATTTCAGCCCCATGTGGGACACTGGACATTCCAGTGCTCCCTGGCGAGGTCCTGGGCTGGAGGGCCAGCAACAATCAGGCTTCCTCCCCCCTCCCTTACAAACAGTGTGCACCCCAAACTTGTTCCAGCATCTGCCTCAGAGTCCAACCTGGGTCTGAGAAGAAAGTCACTCCCATGGGGTTTGGAGCTGGTCACTCACTGTCCACTGGCAACTAGGACCCGTCTGTGGGAGACTGGGACCGCCCTTGGGGCTCTGAAGACGTGCCCATCACATCTCCATGTGATTCAATGTGGCCCCTGAGGGGCAGGCCCGGTCCAGCAGAGCACCAAGGCCTCAGGTCCGGGTGTGCAGCCATGATGGAATAAGTCAGGAAAGATAAGACAGAGCTCATATGTGTGCAGAACAAACAACAGGCATTGGTGGTTTTTTTGGGAACCTGTCACCATACAGGAAAAGTGACCCAGCTGGCAAGACCCCCAGGTTACGTCAACCACATGTGCTCACTGAGTTGGAAGAGCAAGAGGTGACAGGAGACAAACCAGGCCAAGATCAGGGCCCACCGCGTCAGAAATGGTTAGGGGTGCAGGGCTCAGAGGCCTAAGGGGACACCCCCTCCCAAGTCAAGAGCATACGATTATATCTGGCACCTCCTACAGGAAGGAAGCAGGCCGCTGGGGTCTCTCCATGCCTGGGAAGACCATTTGAGAGGTGCTCCAGGCGACTGGAAGGCAGCCAGGAGAGGTGGGCCCAGCATGGGTGGGGAGAGGCGACAGGCATCAATTTGTTTCTGGGCCGGCTCCCTCCCGTCCTGTCCTGGAGCACACCCTGTGCCCCTGCTCCTCTTTCTCAACCTTCCAAACTTCTCCTCACCACCTGCCACCTCCTCCTCAGACCCAGCCCTGCCACCTCACAGGCCACCTGGTCCCCCTGCAGAGGCCGTGGCCACCCACAGTCTCGGCAGCACCCACCCAGCAGGGCGGAGGGCCCGCGCTGCTTGCTCAGTGAGGGCCGATCAGCCGCAGGCCACTTGAAATGAGACTCGCGCAGGCTGCTCGGTGCTCCCACACGTTTATCAAGTTATGTCCCAGAAACGCCTCAGGTAACAGTTCCAAACAGACCTGGTCGAGGTACACTCTCGCCTGCTCTAAGGCCTCTCCGTGGCCAAGGAGAGACGAGGGGGAGGGTTTCTGGAAAGCTCTGCGGAACAAAGAGGCACCACGGAAGTGTTCTGGCACCTCCCACAGCACCTGCTCGACCCCAGGCTGCCTCTCTCCAGGACGGGGGCTCTTCACGTGCAGCCGCCCAGCTCAGGACCAGCCACTGCAGCACTGAGACTGGCAGCACCATGTGAGGACGCCGTGGAGACCAGGAGTCCCCTCAGACCCCCCATCACCAGAGCTGACACGCGGGGCCATCCGGTTAGGTTTTCATCACTGCCATGAAGGAGGCCTGTGAGAGGAGAGATGGTGAGGTCTGGGCAGCAGCCGCCCTGGACAGTGGGGTGAGGGGAGGCCTGCCCTCCTTCTGCGCCCAGTGGCACTGCCAGGGGCTGTCACCACAGTCCCAGCTCCTCAGCCCCTTCGAGGCTCTGCTGCTGGCTCTCTTGGGAAGAGACAACGGTGCCTCGTGTCCCAGGGCACCAGGCAGCCCAAGACAGAGCGAGGGGGCCAGCCCCAACGTACCTCCTGGAGGAGCTGCCCCAGCATCTCCTGGCTGTGAATGGACTGCCTGTGGGAGAGAGTGCCACGTCAGCCCTCCTGGCCCCTCCCCGCACACTCAGTGGGCAGCGCACGCCCAGCCCACCATGCGCTCTCCTCCCACAGGCAGACAGGCAAGGAAGAGTCCTGAGGCACGTGGGGCTGCTGTGGTCTCCGCCAGCACAGGTGAGCGCTGGGCGTGGGGCAGGCGGGAGGGAATGGGGAAGGCAGGCACTGAGACGCTGAGGACCGAAGCCCCTCCACGGCCCCAAGCCCTACCTGTCTATCCTGGTGGCAATGGTCACCGTGAAGGACCCCTCTGTGTCGGGCAGGTAGGTGGAGGGCACAATCCAGTAGGCCCCCGCAGACAGGTGGCAGAGCCGGCTCACTTCCTGGGTGTAGCAATGTGGCACGCAGCTCAGCAGAGGCTCCTGGAGCAGCAGGGACGGCATGCCCTGCCTCCCACCAGCCACCGGGACCTGGGGGAGACCTGGGCTCAGACTAGGGGGCCTGCCTGTGGGGCAGGTTGAACTTGCCGTGGCCGCCAAGGCGTGCTTCTCCTTCCTCAGTCTCAGGGCACGCTCCCTTTCCCAGGCCCGAAGCAGCCCAGCTGGGGGACGTCCTGGGTCGTGAGCAGCCTGGTGCAGTCTGCTGGGATCTCATGCCCAGCCCCCAGCCCTCCCGCATCACACAATCAGCCCCTTTACCAAGGAGGAGGAACTGCCAGGCCAGCAAAGCTGCGCTCACCACTCACACACTGTTGCCAAGAGACCCTGCTGGGGGCCAGGCAGCCTTTTCAGGGGCCCGTGTCTGGGGGACCACTAGACTCTCCACTGCCCAGGCCCCCACCCTGAGAGTCACCTGATGGGTCCTGGCACTGGCGGGCAGCCTGGGGTGGAGCGAGGCTCCAGGGGCACCTGGGGCTCTTCAGGAGCTGAATGGCCGCCCTCCCAGCGGCACAGAACCTTCTCACTCAGAGAAAATCCTACTCTTCCCCTCAAATCATCTGTACTCCAGGATAAGCTTGTCCACCCCCACGACGATCCTGGCCCCCGCCCTCCTCACGGCACCTACCTGTTCACCACACCATCTTGAAGTGGGGCCCCCAGAAGCAGCCCAACTGCGCGTGGCTGGGGAGCTGCACTGTCACCACGGGATCCAGGCCCGCAACCTCTGACCTCTAGCATGTCACCTGTCCCCCTTGCCCAATGACAGGTCTGCTAAGTGAGTCTGAGTGTTGCTGGTAAGAAGAAGAGCAGACTAAAGCCAAGGAAGGTGTTCTGGCAACCCTTCCGTGGCATCCACACAACCTGGCTACTGGGGGTGAGAGCTCCCAGCCCCCACCGACTGCCTGGAGGGAGGCACTCCCCTTCTGCGGGGTCCCCGGGCTCACACCCTGTTCTAGGTTGACGTGCGGGATAACAGTCGTGCTCTGCAGCCCGAGTTCCTGGAAGCCACCTCTTCTCTTCTCTCCCACCCGCCTGGGATTCAGGCCCCACCGGCTCTGCTGAGCCCGCTGTGGCCTCACCAGAGCTGCTGGCCTGGGGGCTCCCTTGCAGCTCCCCACCCACCCGGCTTTGTCTTTTCTTCCTGATCTGAAAATCCTCTGGGCAGCACCACTGGGCAGACTGTCAGGCCCCGGATGTCTCAGTGAGCGTGGGCTCCCTCCTTCCCTCCCCTGCTCCTCCCCAGGAGCCCACGCCATCCTTCTTCCTGGCTCTCAGCCGGAACCCACACCCCGAGGAGTGGCCTCAGTGGGATGGGCCATGGGGAGGGGTGGCTTTGGGGTAGCTCCTGGTGCGCGACCACTCTGTGGTGCCCGCCATCAGGTCTCCCGGGTGGGAGGTGTGCTTCTGGGAACAAGTGACCCTAGGACACAGCTGTTTCGAGTCAGAACAAGCAGACATGGGGCTGCCTGAGCTGACCCGTGAGCCCCAGTGAATTATAATCTATATGACACCTAGAAATGAGTCTTGCACGCGACCAGCCAGCTTGGCCCAAGTGCCCAAATGACTGAGTCTGTGTCTCTGTCACATCCAGCCATCTGCTGTGGACACGGATGCTCTGAGAGCCCTCTCCTCACTGCCCCCTCGCCCATCCTGCTGGGCCTAGCCTGCGGCCCCGCCTCCCCCAGGAACATGGGGAGCTTGCCTGGAAGACGTGGAAGCCGATGGGGTGGTACTTGCTGTCCTGGCAGTGCTGGCGCAGAGTGATTCGGACGCAGCGGGGGCCCACGCCCTCGGGGACCGTGAGGGGGAAGCAGGGGTTGGTGGGGTAGGAGGCGAAGTTTCTGCTGCCCCCCGCTGTCTGGCCGATTCTCCAGGAGCCCCGAAGTCGCACAGTCTCCCACTCCCCGGTGGGCAGGGCCTCCCCAGGGGCGGGGCTCTTGGCTGCGGCCTTGATGGCACTGCCGGGAAGGACAAGCACAGGAGGGCGGCTGGTAGCATGCTCTGGGCTGCCTGGGTCACAGGCACGGACACACACAGGAGCCATGAGGAGGTGCTGGGGCCTCCAGCGTCCTGAGCCAGGCCCCCTGCCCCTCACCTGAGGGAGACTCTCCCGCTGGAGAAGACTCGGAGCAGGAAGCGCCCCGGCACGTCCTTCAGGAAGGTGCTGGGGACAGCCAGGTAGTAGCCCGGGGTGAGCTCACAGCGGAGGTGGACCTCCCGGTCGTACGCATGGCACACAGTGCCAGCCACGGGAGGTGCGGACAGGACCCTGGGCAGGCTGACCCGCCGCTTCTCCACCTGCGGAGGGCAGGCTGTGAGCGAGCATCCCTGAGAGCCGCCCGGCTCAGCGCCCAGCAGAAGGGCCTCTCCTCCAAGACGACCCAGGCGAAGGCCCCCCAGCCTGTGGGGCCCTCCCCGCTTCTCAGGGCCGGGCTGGAAACGCCCATGAACCGGGGCTGGCACTCAGCCCTGGGGTCAGCGGCTCTGGCCCTGATGTGAGCCTGCAAATCCTGCTGCTCTGGGAGGAAGCAGACAAATCTAGCCAGCTAACGCAACCTGAGGCCGGCTGGACAAGAGGCTTGCGACCACCGCTTTTGCAAGAGAAAAGCAGCATAATGTAGGCCACAACCACAAAGGGACAGGGCCCAGTGTGACGTGGGTCGTCAGACCCCATCAGGACATACAAGATGAAAGAGCACCCAGTGCACAAGCTAAGAGGCAGCAGGGGCCTGTGCTGGCCACGCTCCTGTGTTCTCAGGAGAGCAGGACAGGCGCCTCCCTCGGTGGGTGCCACGGACTGATCCTTGGACGGCCCCCCAGGATCAGACCACTACCATCCCCGTCTTGTAGGCAGGAGACTGAGGGAGGCAGGGAGGGAGAAGTGACCTCTTGAGATCACCTGGGAGGTGGCAGAGCTGGGCTCTGGCCCTCAGCTGGCTCCTCAGCAGTGGTCCTAAGACGCCTGCTCACAGAAAAGAGCTGCAGCCAGCAGCCCACAGGCGCTGGTCCCTCCTGCCAGCTCTGCTGGTGGCTGCTTCTGTTTTCTTTCCCTTTGGCCATCAGACACACTCCAGGCAGGGCGGGAGGGAGCTGAGTCCTGTGGACTCAGCTTAGCGCTGGTCTGTGGGAGCAGCAGCAGGCATCTGACCCCACGAGATGGCCCAGGGGAGGTGGGGCATGTGGGGCTCTTGGTGGTCACGTGTGTCCTGGCATGGCAGCTCCTGGGACTCAGACCTCCATGGGCCTCCACGTCCCCATCCACGCACCCCATGAGCAGGCAGCCAGGCCCGCACAGAGTTACCTTCCAGATGTGCAGGCCCACGGCCTGGTAGTCCTTGCCTGGGAAGCTCTCTGGGCTGCACGCGGCACGGTCAGCCCCTGCCAGTGCCCGGGCCCGGGCCGCCCAGTCCGCCATGCGCATTCTGGGCCTCTGCAGGACGGCAACGTACACCTCGCTCAGCTCTGAGACCCGCAGCCAGAACTTGGGGTTGCTGGGAAAGCCACTGTTGTTCCGGCAGCCTCCTGCAGACTGCCCCTTGACCCAGGCCCCAGGCAGCTCCTGAGTGTGGCACAGCACCTTCTCTAGGGCGAGAAATGCCACAGGTCAGCTCAGGAAGGGGCGCCCACACCAGCTTCCCCGCCAGCGTTGCTAAGACCGGGGAGAGCCACAGAAAGCCAGCAACCCCCACGGCCCCATCTCCCACCCCCTCAAGTCACCTGGGACGGGAGGGCATGGGACAATCTCTCTACACTGAAGAGGACCAAATGGGGCGCAGGGCAGGGTTGTGCCCGGGAGCCGCCACAGCAGGCACGGGCACCTGCACAGCCCTCTGACTCCAGCAGGCAGAGGCCACTCGGGCTGCTGTGCCCCCGGGAAGGCCTGCCCTGGGAATGGCTCCCGCTCAGGCCGTTACCTGAGTAGAGGCTCTGCAGGTGGCCGGCCTCGGTGATGGGGTAGCTGACAGTGACCTCATCGAACTCTCGGAGGAACTCCTCTTCCTCAACCCAGAACTCCCCCTCCTGGAGCTGGGACAGCAGCTCGGTTGCATCTGCCGGATCCACTTGGCTCCACCCTGGGCCCCTGGAAGGAAGCTCACCTCAGCGAGGCATCTCACAGAGAGCTGACGGCACCACCCGAGGAGCCGGGCGGGCGGGGACCTGATGGCCCTGCCAGCCCCAGGACAGCCCAGCTCCACAGCCCCTCCCCACGCTCACAGGAGCTCCAGGGCAGGACCATCTGCCTCTGGAGCCCCGTTCCTCCCTTGGATGGGCTCCTCACCAGGGCTAAGCAGGCGATGGAAGGAGGTTTGCCCTATTGCCTCTGCTGGAGCTCGGGAGGAAATGTCGGGTCACCAATGCGGGCCTAGCTCAGGGGAGCTATCCCAGCACCCTTGTTCAGTCCAGCTCCCCAGCGTGAGTAAGGGCTCTTACAGCTGAGCTGAGGACAGTGGCGCAGGCATCTCACAGGGCCCTGTCACCCACAGCCCAGCTGGGTATCTACCATCCCGTGTGCACTCTCAAGACAGGACCCCAAGCCCTAGGGTGGCCTCAGTCCCAGCGCCAAGCACGAAGCCAGCCTCGTAGGGCCATCTGGGGCCAAGCAGAGAACATGGTGGCCATGAGTGCCAAGTGGGCCTTGCTGGAGCCCAACCAAGCACCATTCTGACTGCTAGAAATGACCATGGCACAAGCAGGCACACGCAGTAGCAACGACTCCCGGCTGCCCCTCAGGGCCACACGCCCCTTTCCCCTCCGATGGCAGCGTGGCACTGATCCATGGCGCAGCCCTCGCTGGCACTCACCCCTCCTTCCAGGGCCCTTGCCAGCACCGCCGGCCCCAGGGGTTGTGGATCCTCAGCAGCAGGATGCTCTGACCGGCCCGACCCCGCAGCTCTCGCAGATCTGCGACAATGAAGGCATGGAACTCCCCCAACTCCCTGGCACCTGGGCGAGGAACGGCTGTCACAGGCAGGCAGGCCCCAGGCCGAGCAGACACAGAGGGCAGCCTCCCCCGGGAGATGCTCTAGCCCACCCAACTGTGGCTGCACTGGCACCCGATCCCCACAGACCACGACGGCTCCTTTCCTGAGCGCTCTGGACAAGTCTGCTCAGGAGGGGCCTTCACCCGTGTAGAGCCACAGCAAAGGACCCAGGTCTGGACTCTGGCGCAGCAGCCACCAGGCCTAGCAAGCCATTCCCTCCTCTGGCCTCAGTCCTCACCCAGAAGGACGAGGGGGGATGGCCGGCCCACCTGGCAGCATAGGGCACCTGGGCAGGGCTGGTTCTCAAGCATGCCGTGAGAGCTCTGTCACTGACGGGTCCGTGATTGCCCAGACACAAGGGAAAGCTCCCACGGCAAGGCCAGCTGGGGAGGCGGGGACGGTCAGGCAGTGTCTGACCAGACACCAGTGGGGAGGACCAGAGGCCCAGAGGGCAAATCACTCCACTTGGCCAGTGACCTTGGGACAAACAGATGCAGACAGAGACGGGCACCCGACCTGGGGAGGAGGGGCAGGGGTCCGGAGAGGAGGGAAGACCTCCAGGAAAGTCCTGAAGAGCTTTATTTAGAACCACACCACAGCCCCACCCCTCCCAGCCGCTCCAGGGGCCCAGCTTTTTGCCTGAGGGTTTCTCCAAAGCCTAAAGTGCCTAGAAATCACCTGGCCCCACCCTGGGGGCAGCTGATGCGAAACAGGCCAGCCCCTTACCTCCGGGGAGGCTCTGAGGCTGTGTCCTGCCCGGCCTCCCAGGGTGGCACTCTGCGGGCTCCCCTCGCCCCCTAAATGTGCTCTTGACCCCTGTCCTGGAGTCTGCCTGTGGGGAACCCAAAGCAGGCCTGTGCCAACCTTTGCACATGTGCTGGGGCAGTTTATTTCAATGTTCACATTCTTTGACCAAAAATCCCATTATGAAAATAGTCCTAAATATGACAACTATTATGCACAAAGATGTTCACTGCAATGCTATTTATAATAGCATCAAATTGGAAAGCCCTTAAATTTCCAACATTAAAGGAAGGATTAAGAAAACTATGGCAGACCTACTAATGAAATAAGATGTTGACAAAGTTTGTGCAACAACACAGAAAATGGTCTGTAACAGAAAATGCAAAATGTACATGAGTTAATGAAAAAATGCAGAGAAACTGCCCTAAAGAGTCAAATGCTTATGCTTGAGTGTTTTTTCCTTTCCACAAACCTTCTTTGATGAGCCCATCTGTTACTAAAACAAACACCTGAGTGCTGACTTTGCCAGGTGCCAGCCGGACAGATGGTACCCCCACCTGTCTCCTAGACCGAGCCTGCACGGCAGTCACCACAGCACCGGCTCCTGCCTCGCCCGAGTGCTATGTCCTGGTTAAGGGAAAAGGGATACCTTCCCCTGGAGAAGCGCAGACAGCAGGGGAAGGTCACACACCTAGACACCAGCTTTGAAGGACAATGTCCTGCTCTCAACTATACAAGTTCCTGTGTGCCTACAGGAGGGCACAGGTGTGAGCAGGCCCAGCACGCGGCCTTCCGCCTCACCTGCTCTGGGGCTGAGCACCGAGCAGCTTATCAGACACCGGTCTTTCAGGTCGAGCAGCTGCCGACAAGTCCTGTGTTCTGAGCCCCCAGGCCTGTCCTGTCGGTCACTGGTTCTCACCAAGTCCTTCAGGTTCCACCTTTCTGCCAGGCCACCAGTCAGGTCCACGAGGGCATCCGCCACCTGCCCGGCCCACAGGTGTTCATAGGACCCATAGATCCTAGGGAGACAACAAGGGAGTGAGTTCTGGCACTGGGGCGCAGCTCCCTGCCTCTCTTCTATCCCCACAGTCTGTAACACCCCAAAATCATCATCTCACCCACTGCTTTGATCGCTTCTCTTTACTCCCCTCTTACCTCCCACCTCATCCCCAGGTGCAGATGCAATCCCGCCTTCACTTGCTCCATGGCACAGGGTCCCAGCAATGCCCTGCTGCCTCTGCCCACACGCAGGACCTCTCCTGCCTCCAGTGTGGGCACAAGAGTGAGGCGGTGCGGGGCACAGAGGCTGTGAACACCCACTCCTCCATCTCCCAGGATCAAACCCACAGCCCAACAGCGGCCATCGGACGCAGGGACTCACTCGCACCAACCTCACCAGCAGGCTCTCCTCACTTCCTCTGCGCGAGGCCTGCCTGCCAGGGCGGCCTCTCTTAGCAGGATGGTCAATGCTTTCTAAGAGGGAAGTTCTTCAACTCAGACTCTGGTGAGGGTCACGGTCGGTCAGGACCGAGGTAAACAGGACTGACACCTAGGTGGCCTCACTGCTCCCCAACGACTTGCAAAGAGACCACCTGTCCCCAACGGTAAAAACAAATAGACGGAAACATCTTTCCTGCTGGGGCTTGAGGAGGGAGAAAGGACAATTCTCTCGCACTTCCTCTTTCTGGAGGCGAGGCCTTCAGGCCTGACCTTTAAATGAGGGCTGGGAAGGAGGGAGTGGGCAGGGAGCAGAGAGGCAAGCCACAGTCTGAATCTCGGTTTCTGTCTCTGGATGGTCAACCCCACCCCAGGACGGGCCGCCAGACCCTGAGAATGGACAAGGGCACTGAAGCCCAGGGAGAGTGCTTCGGGGGCAGCCCAGGGTGGCTCTGGCCCCAGCCCGGCCCGGCCCCTGCCGCCTCCAGCATGCGTACTTGGCGTAGGCCTTCTCCAGTAAGGGAAGCCAGAACACATCCTCTCTCTGGCACCGGGAGAAGCAGAGTCTCCCTGTAAGACAAGGCAGACGGTCATCTATGGTCACCTCCACCCAGCGTCCAAACTGCCAAATTCGACAGGTGAAGGAGCCACGGTACGTCTGGTCGAGCCAGCCCGGCTGTCCTGGAGGAATGACCTAGCGCGCGTGGGAAAGGCAAAAGGAGACCATGAGACCAACGTTGTGTGGCGCTTCCCAAACGTCCTAACCAGCGGGCGACCACGGCCGAGCCAGCGCACGGCACCTGCTCTCCTGCAAAGGAGTCTGCCTCACTCCAGGCCTAGAGGTCCGGGCTCCCGGAAAACCCGATCACTGGACAGAAAAGTAACATGCCTTTCAATAAATGCTGCAGGGCTGCACTGAGGGAGCCAGCCGTCTCCAAAAGCTTCAAGTCAACCATTATGTCCTACTGTCCCAAATAAGCACTTGACCTGAATCCCAAACAAACGTGACTTTTACAGGCACGAGTGACCCAATTCTTGACAGAGCCGGCTGTGACGGCAGGTCACGGTTGGCACAGCAATCCCCTGCAGGAACCTGGTGCCCCAGAGCTCTGTCAGCACCTGGAGCCAATGTGATCACTGCTGGGCCTTTTGTTCTGAACCGGCGTGGAGACATGGGGTGGGCTACACACCCAGACGGACTCATTTGGTCCTAGCTCTGCCACTCAGCAGCTGGAAACGTGACAACGATGGTTTTAGTGCCCTTGTTTGTAAAAAAGGGTCAAAAATTGAAAGCCGGCAACTGTGATGTGCTGAGCTCGGGCCCTGGAACACGGGCGGAGCTCTGAACGGGGTCAAAGTGTTGCTGCATTAATCGGTAACACTTAGCAACAAGCCAAACAGAAAGCCGTGACCGCTCCTGGGGAAGGAATCTGAGCAGGCCTTCCACGCCTGTGCTGACTGCCTAGCGTCAGAAACAGTGTTAACCACCTTGTGCCAATCTACATTCAAAAGTTGTGGGGGGAAAAAAAAGTCAACTAGCTAAGGAAACTTATTCCAAACCAGGGGCCTCGGATCCCTCAGCCGACCCTTCCCAGTCTAGGCTGGCACATCTGTGTTTTTATTCCAAATGCACGGCTCTGACTAAAGGAGAACCCAGGGCTCAGGAGATGGCAGGGCAGATAGCAGCCCCCTGGACCCCTGTGGGTGAGGGGGACACTGCGTCTGTGCCTCTGAGCCCCTGTCACCTGAGAGGCGAGCTCTCCCTCCACTAACCATGCTAGGCAGCCGCAGCAAAGCCCCACAAAACAAGAGGTTCAGCTGCCTGGCCTCCCGCTTCCTTCCTGTGCTCAGCAGACAGGAAGACAAGAGCAGAAGAGAAACCTGCACTGTCACAGACACCTGGTCCAGGAGGTGGCGGCTCTTCTGCAGGGCAGCACAGGCGCACAGGAACCAGCAGTCCCCCAGCAGGCCTTGCTTCACCTGTCCTTCCTGTGGGTTATCTGGAAACAGCCGGGGTGCGGCACAAATTTCCTGAAATAAAGAAAATTGTCTAGAGTTACATCATGCTTGATGACTAGTCTTAAAAACAAAGAACACAGGATTTAGGTGACAGACGCTGGGGAGGAGATGTCTGGTCATCAACACCGCCTAAGTGGGGTGGGGGGAGGGAGGGAGCAGCTGGCTTCTTGCAGCCATGACCTGTCAGCCCCTCCTGGCTCCGGATCGTTCTGTCCAGCTTAGATTCTGGGGTCCCTGTCTCTGTCCACCTTCCGCAATTGGCAAACTGCCAACTCTGGATGAATCCTACCATTCCCCTTCTCAAAATAGCTAAATGTTGGGCTAGAAATTGGTTTCACTTTAAAATTCTTTTTTTTTTTTTTTTTAAAGATTGGCACCTGAGCTAACATCTGTTGCCAATCTTCTCTTTTTATTTATCTATTTATTTTCCCATCTTCTCCTCCCCAAAGCCCCCCAGTGCATAGTCGTATGTTCTAATTGTAGGTCCTTCTGGCTGTGCTGTATGGGACGCTGCCTGAGCGTGGCCTGATGAGCGGTGCCACGTCCACGCCTGGAATCCAAACTGGTAAAACCTGGGGCCGCCGAAGTGGAACACGCAGACTTAACCACTCGGCCACAGGGCCGGCCCCTCACTTTAAAATTCTTAACAGCAAATCTCGAAAGGGGCCTCTAGACTCCTGGAAATCCTTCTGTTTCTCTAAAAGGCTCACTTTCTCTTATTCTAGACTAGTTTACACCTTCCCCTTTCTCCTTCTCTTCTCAAAACTCCCACGCCTCCCTTGCCCACAGCCCTCTGAGCTGACGACCTCACCTGACCCTTCATCAGAAGCCGCATGACCTGACCTTCTCTCCTGCCTTCAGAACCTGGCCTCCTGCCATGACCTCCTCCCTCTCCCACCTCCGCAGGCAGAATCCCATCATCATAAACCACGAGAGAGAACTCCAGGCTTCTCCAAGATACTGCTCCTCAGAGTGATTTCCCCTCTAGGCTTTCCTTCACGCACAAATTTCTTGAAAGGTCTGCCTCCCTAGTTCCTCCCTCCAGCTCACTTTCAACATGGGCCCCTCTAGCTTCTGAGCCAGTCATGCCCCCAAGACTGCTTTTATCACTGACACTTCTATGTTGTCAAATCCAACGGGCATGTCTCTATCCTTGTCCTTCCCAACACTCAGCAGCATCAGAAGAGTGGCTGTCCCCTGTCCCCAGCAGTTCCCTCTTGGCTTCCATGAATCCATGTGCCCCTGGCTGTCCTTTCACTTCTTTGCCTGCTACTTCTCAAGTTTACCTGTCAGAGTACCCGACTGACCCCACTCAGATCTGACCTCTCTCTTCTTCTCTACCCATACTTTCTCCCGAGATCCTCTTCCAGGCTCTGGACTGCAGGCCATCACTATGCTCCCAATTCCCACATCCAGCCTCTAGCCTGGATCTTCCTGAGCTCCCAACTCTCACATCCACCTGCCTGCTGACAGCTCTGCTTGAACGTGTGAGAGCAAAACCCAACCCTATATTTCCACCGCTTGCTCCCTCCCACCTCCCAGTTTCCTCCAGCACATCAAACCACCCACCCAGTTGCTCAGGATTGAAATCTAGAAGCCATTCTTGATCCCTCCTTTATCCTTACCTCTACTTCCAATTGGTTGCTAACACCTATCAATCCCCCTGCCAAAATATTTCTCACCTCCACCCACTCCAACTGGAGGTTGTCATGCTAACCTGAGTCCCTTCACCTTTCCCCAGGACTAGTGCAATGGCCACTTGCATTCTTGCCCCCAAAATCCATTTCCCACCCAGCAGTAACAGTGAGCTTCTTAAACATAGATCCAGTTGAATCACTCCTCTACCAAAAACCCTCTGATGGCCTCTCATTGCACCTAAAATCCACTTTTTACCAAATTCCACCAGATCCTCACACTTTAGTTCTTGCAGCCTCCCCTGCCAAACAGGCCCTCTCAGTGTGGCCCAAGGAGAGCACCTCAGCTGCCAGAGCCAAGCAGTTCTGGCTCTGTTCAAGGGCTGGTGGTTGTGCGGGCGTCTCCACTAAGACTGTGTGCACTCAGAGAGGGCAGTCTTATTCAGCAGATACACCACTTCTAAAGATATCAATGTGGCACTAGGCCCGAGAATCCCTTTGAGTAGCCATCTGAAAGTGCTTACATCTGAAAATGCAGGTGCACAAAGTCCGAAACAAATTTGGAGAGCACAATGGCTTTGCTTTGTAGGGTCAGCCTGCCCTTTCCAGAAGAGCAGCAGAAGACCTCACTGCCCGTGAGCAGCAGCCACAAGCAAACACAAGAAATGGAACACGGTGGACCGCTCGTGCCCAGAACAGCCATGCAGACTAGAAGCCAAGTCTGGTCAGACGCCCTTAGAGCAGAAGAAGGGAAGTGGGGCTGGCGTGTGTCTGTTCAAACGCCCCCCTCGCTGTGCCCAGACTCGGCTTGTGAATGGAGCTCTCACAGGTTGGGGCCACGAGCTCAGGGTCCAGCACATCCTGAGTGGGCTTGAGAGGGAGCTAGAAGTCGGGGAGGGAGCCTGGGGCCCACTCCTGAGGACGGCAGCAGCAGACCCTGCTGACCACTGAGTGCCCAACCCCGGCTGACCCGGCCGCCTTCCCGCCGCTTCAGCCCGGCCCGCGCGCTAGCTCCCGGGCAGCAAGCAGGGTCTAAAGACCCGGCCCGCGCCCCGTGCCCCACCTGGGGCCGCCTCCAAGTGATGTCCTCCCGGAACTGGGCCAGCGGCGTGGAGAAGCTGGAGAAGAGCGAAGAGTCCGAGGCGGGGAAGGCGGCGTCCTGGAAGAGCTCCCTGGCCGGCGCCCGCATCTTGGGCGCCCCGGGCTCCCATGTGCATCCCGCGCCCCGGCGCCGAGCGCGGCCGAGGGGCGCGCAGCCGGGAGGGCGGGCAGGTATGGCCGGGTCCCCAGCCTGCCCGACGCTCCCCTGCCTGGCCGGGCCCTCCAGACCCGCGGGACCGGCCGCGAGGACCCGGCCAGCGCACCACCCGGCCCGTCGCCCCGGTAACCGCCGGGGGCGGGTCCCAGACTGCAGCCAGTTAGGCACGGCGCTCTGTGTCACGTGACAGCAACGACCCAATCGTTCTCGAGCATTGGGAAGTCCGCGCCAGGTTCCCCGCCCCCCAGGGGGCGTGGCGCCCCAGCTCGGCTATCGCGATGCCATGCCGTCGCGCCGGCTGCACTCCTCTTTCCGGCCCGAGGCTCAAATCGTGAGGCTGCGGGCGTCTTGTCTTCGGGCCGGGGTGGCTCAGGCCCGGGCGTCGGACCTCTTGTACTCGCCGGCTTTGGGGGCTGAAGGAACTAGAGGCCGCCTCGGCTGGGGTCGGGTCGCGGACTACAAGTCCCAGCATGCTGCGCTGCCTCCCAGCATGCGCCTCTCCTTCCGGCGCACGGCGGGCCCGGCTGCTTGTTGCGGGAAGAGCCAATGGGACTCACTTGGGAAGGAGAATCATGAGCCGGCCGTGGCCGACGTGGTGTTCCGGTGGTCTTGGTTGTGTGTTGGGGTCCTGGGGGAGGAGACGGCCCGGGGAGGGCCTTCCCGGGTCTGGGAGCTGTCCTCAGGCCGTCTGGGATCGGACGCGCTGGGTCGTGAGTGGGGCGGGGGATGAGGCTGCAGCATCCTCGTGGTCCCCAGGTGGCCAGGCATCTTTTCCTGGTGACCTGGACGGTGCCCTGCTGGACGTGCGGTTATAGCTCCTGGTCGCTCAGTGCTGAGGGTTGGTGAGGACGGGGCTTCGGGACCTGCTGAAGGTTTCATCCTTGCTGTAGGACTTGTCCTTCCCCATCCTCATTCCTGGGAAGGCAGGCGTCAGCCGGAGGCTTGTTCTCTGCCTGCCCCTCCGCGCCTGCTTCACTGCGGTCGGACAGGGGAGGAGACGCGGGCTCCAACCCTTCTGGGGACAGCTTTCTGCCACCTATTAGGGCTTCTCAGATTTTGCATCCCTTCTTCTGCAGTCAGATCCGAAAAGTCCTTCCTGCTGGAAGACAAACTGAGCCTGATCCAGGAGCCCTTGCCCCGGACATTCTGCTTACTCGGGAGCCCCAGGTTCCTGTGACAGCTGCGTCTCCTCTGAGAGGACGGGCAGGGTGTGCATGAGTCGCAGCTGCTAGTGGTGGCATGACCTTCTGCTACCGTGACCCCACCAGTCCCCAGCCCTGTGGTTTGAGGTCCTAGGGTACTCATCTCTGCTGAGGTTCTAGAAAAGGGCATAACCACATAGCCCATCTCCTCTCTCTGGGACGCTAGGGCTGACTTCATGACCATTCAGCACTCGCCTTGTGCTAGCTCTCCCAGAAGATGTTTCCAACTCCTTGGCATGCTGGAGGCTGCACTGTAGCTGAAAGGAATCAGGAAAGGCCTGGGCTGTGCTTCACACAGGGTCCCAAAGGAGTAAGAGAAATTTCTTCCTTGCCCTGGAGTGCTGGACAGCTGGTCTGCTCCGGGTAACACATAAGAGTTAGCAGCATAGCTGGGGCCAGCCCAGGATCTAGACTTTTCCATGGGGTCCTTTGCTGTGCCGCTTACCCAGGCTTGCAAGCTCTGGAAAGCAGGCAGCTTCCTGTGGACATGTCAGTGACCAGGGCTAGGCCCATGCCCAGAGAAGGGGCCAGGAGACAGCTGGTGCTGGGTAGGCAGCATCCCAGGCCTGGAGGGATGTGCTGACCAGCACTGAGATGGCATTAGAGCACCTCTCCTATCGGCCTGCCTGGCATAGCTCCTGCTGTGCCACCCTTACCACATATGCCCTGTGGTCCCATCCCCCACCCCTAGGTGTAGAGATGCTCCCTCAGCCCATTAGTGCATTCCCCTCTCCCTCCTGGGCCTGCCCCCAGCCCTGCACAGAGTGGGGCCTCTGGCTCCTGGGGTTTCAGGAGGAGTTGGAACCAGCCTAGGGTGGTGGGACAAGAAGGTATTCTGGAGGCAGCTGGTTCATGACCCGTCTCCACAGCTGCAGGCTCTGGAACGGAGGCAGCTACTGAAAGTCTGAGCCTCCGGGCCTGCCTGTAAGGAGGGAACACCACCCCCAGTCACAGTGCTGTTTGAGGGTTACAGGAGGATGAAAGTAAACGTTCCGCGAGCCCTCAGGCAGGACCAGTCTCCCCACTGACCACACTCCACCCGGTGGACTGTACAACACATTCCCAAGCCCATGGATGTTCCCGGCCCTGTAGAATCTGAACTCTGCCTGCTCCCTGCCCCACCCAGTCCACTTGTGCTCCCCACCACTTGTGCCCTCCGCCCCCAGGTTATCACCACTCTGGAGTCTTTGCGCTCTGTGGCTTTGCTCACACTTGTTCTCCCTGGATGATGCCCGTGTCATTTTTCCCGGGATGTTCCCTGACTTCCCAGCCAGGAGGGCTCTCTTCTGAACCCCTACATCTCTCCATTTGTTCAGTGAACAGCAACCAGGCACTTCTCTGTGCTGGGCACTGCTGTCTCACGGGGAAACAGAGATTAGCAACCAATGTCTTGCCCACAAATCACCCATAATTAGGTGCGTGTGGGGAGGGGAGAGCTGAGGTGCCCCAGGTGAAGGGACAGGCGGCAATAGCTGGTGGAGAAGGAGGGGAGGTGTACTGGGTAAGGGCTCATCCTGCGCTGGCAGACTGCCACGTTCCCTAGGATTCCCACACAGCCGCTCCTGCCTCACCCATGAGATCCCTGGTTTTGATTCTGTTTAGTTGCTGTAGCTGCAGTCATCTGGGGAGTCTGGGTGTTTCCTAGCTCCAAAGTCAGAGGTTTTAAGAAGGGGCATGTGCCCCAGCTCCGGGCAGTGGGGCCCCGGAAGCAGTCGGCTGAGGGCTGCTGGGGGACTTTCCCACCATCCACAAAAGGCTGGACGCTGGAGTGTTCTCTCAGAGCCAGCCTTTGGCTGTCAGTGTGTGGGCATGTGGCACCAGCAACTGCTGCAGTCGGCTTGTGACCACAAAGGGTCCAACCAGAGGACAAAGGCCAATATGCTGAGAATCCAGAGCAGAAGGAGAAAGAACCTGGGTCTCTGGTGATGTCCCTGAGCCCCTGAATTGGTCGGTCCTAGAGCCACCCCCCCTTGGGACTTCCTGGTCACTGGAGATCAGACATGCACTTTGAGCAATTTTGGGTTAGATCTTTTGTTTCAGCATCACAGACATGGTGCAGAGCCCCCATATTGATTATCTACTACTGCGTAACAAATTACCCCCAAACTTAGCGACTGAAGATGACAGAC
Source organism: Equus caballus (assembly GCF_041296265.1). NCBI lineage: Eukaryota > Metazoa > Chordata > Mammalia > Perissodactyla > Equidae > Equus > Equus caballus. Next base: position 26,187,126 of record NC_091689.1, on the reverse strand, counting down.
ATTTATGATGTCACAGTTTCCGTGGGTCAGGAATGTGGCGGTGATGCAAGCGGGTGGTTCTGGCTCAGGCTCTTGGGAGACCGCCCTCAAAATGTCGCTCAGGACTGAAGTCCTCTGGAGGCTGGCTAGGCCTGGAAGACCCACTTCCGAGCTTGCGGGAGGCCCCAGTTCCCTATCAGGTGGACCTCCGTGAAGCTGCTTGAGTGCCCTCACGATGTGGCAGGGGGTTTCTCCCTGAGCAGGTGATCCAACAGACAGGCAGGATGGCAGCTGGAGGGTGTTCTGTGACCCACTCGTTCTGTTGTTCCTGCAAATCCCATTCATTGGAAGTGAGTCACCGAGTCCAGCCCACCGCTTCAGGGGAGGGGTGTTAAGCTCCACATTTTGGGGGGAGGAGTATCAGAATTTGGGGAGGTATTTTAGGACCCCGCTCAGGCCCCGAGGGCTGAAATGAGAGTGGGGCCTGTGCAAGGAGGAACACTTTGGGAGCCCAGGATGGTGGTGAGGATGCCCAGTACCCTCTGGGGAGGGCCCAGCCCAGGGCTCTGACCTGGTCCAGAGGTGAGAAACCGCCTGGGGCTCTGAGAGAGTGGAGGCAGATGGCACATTTGCACTTTAAAGTGGACACAGAAGTTAGTCCTTGAGGCTGCAGTGGGAGAGGCAGATTTTGAACCAGCAGTGGAGAAAGATTTAGTTTCTCAGAAGGTGCTAGTCACGTGACTCACAGAGGGCGGATGCTGCAGGTGGCGCCAAGTGAGACAGCCCAGGGCCCTGCTTTAGGCTCTGGCAGTTTAGGAAGCTCATGGGACTCCTTGTCGTAAAAGAATAGCCTTTGTTCAGGAAAACGCCTGGTGCCGACCGGGGTTAGGCTCATTCTCAGTAACACTGACAGTTCTGAAATGCAGGGCAGTTTTAGGCTGGTCCGCCAGGCCTTCTCTCTGAGGTTGAGGGGCTGGGGCAGGTGGGAGGCAGGCTCTGTATTCATCACGGGGTCCCCCCACCTTAGCAAGGCCCTGGGCCCATAGGACCAGCTACCAGCACACATCCTGGGGCTAACGCTGCCCTCTAAGCACTGAGAGATGGCAGGAGCCCCGGCATCGCCCCCTACTGTGGGGCCAGGAGGCATCTAGATCCCCAGCCCGGGGCCCCAGCTCACCCTGAAGTCACCTGAGCAAGAATCGCTGGAAACCTGGTCCTGCTGGTCAGGTGTCCTGGCTGCTCTCTGGGCCTCTGTCTCCTTGTCTACAAACCCTGTGGTGCAGAGGGCCCCAGGGCGGTCATGAGAATTAAATGAGAAATGATGCAAAGTGTGTGGCTGGTCCTGGGCCCGGGGGGCAGCCAGGGAGGGCCACAAATGTGGGATTGTCTCCATTCGAGTGAAGTGGGAGTGGGGACCTAGAAGCTTGGGTCTCTCCCCTTCTCGGGCCTGAAGGTTCCAGCTGAAGGAATCTTCCCAGGCAGGGCTGGAACCAGAACCGTCTTGGTATTTCCTGCAACCTGCAGTCACTTCTTCAAGAGAAGTGAAGCGGGTTCTTCCCCTAAGAGCTCACAGGGTCAGAACTCATTGGAAACACAATGAAACGTTGAGTTTGTCTGGTCACCACACATCCCAGAGGTCGGTACTGCTGTCCCACTTTACAACCAAAGCTTCAAAGGCAGGAGGGGGCGGCCCAGGACCGCATGGCTGTAGGTGGGACATAGCCCCCTTCCCAAACCAGGCAGCCCTGGTTCACTCCGCTCACTGTGACAGAAGGAATGGATTCTTTTGGGGTGATGTTTTAGATTAAGTTTTGGGGTTTTTTCCTACCCCATTATAAAAATAATACATGCTCCTTATAGGAATTTTTTCCCCTGTTCCAAAATGGTCACATGTTCTTAAATTTTGTAATGAACTCCATGAAGATAATTTCCACAGCTGACCTCAGTCTCCCGAGGTGAGGGCATTTCAAGACGCCAGCTATTTATTCTCTGCTTCGGGGGTGTTGTATTCAGATTGTGGAATCTTTTTTTCTCTGGCTCCCTCGTTCATATTTGAACAAGGAGACGTTTATCTGGGCCTGAGGGGCTGATCTCCCCAGCACCCTGCGCTGCACCCATGGGAGCCCCCCAGAGGCTGTGCTGGGCGGGCGGCACTGCGGACAGCCCTGCCGAGCCCATTACCAGCGGTCATGTCTCTGTTCTCGGGCCTCATTTCTCCCAGGGTTTGGCCTGGTGACCATTTAGAGAGAAAGTGATTTTAAGAAATCCTCATCAGCTGACATCAGATTCCTCTTAGTAAGAGGACAGTCTGTGTTGGGGAAGCACGTGGATGGGTGTGTGGGTTGGTAGGCTGTCCAGGGCACGGCAGCCTCCGGTGGTCCAGCCTGGCTGGGGGGTGGTGGGTGGGGCTTTGATGGGGGAGGAGAGATAAGGAGCAGGCGGGGAAGTGAAGGTGGAGTCCTAGTGGGTGAGGGCTGGCGCAGGCCCCCCCCCCAGCAGTGTGCAAGGAAGGACGTGTGGAGAGCACGGATGCCTTGATCAACTTGAACTTCTTTGTGTGGCTTGATCTGTCTCTCCATGACCCCAGGTCTTCGTGAATTCT